>NW_023425438.1:35949319-36671568 GCF_014108245.1 Pipistrellus kuhlii | reverse complement strand
TTTATCAGACATCTGTTTACATTCGGATAAGGTGGCATCTTCAAGATTCTTTGATTTGTAACGAGTAGAATATCCTCCTAAATTTGAATCATTCTTTGTAGAGCTTACAGATTTAGATGATGGCTTTGATCCACTTCCAGTTTTAGCCTTTCGTGCTATTAAGTGTCCTTTATCAACTGCTTCAAAATGCTTCTCCTTACTGAATTCTGGGACATGCCCTGATCGTTGTGCTACATCTTCTAATGCTCTTTTTCTATCTAGTGAAGAGGATATAAATACTACTTTAATTGAAAGGAACTTAAGGTAGAAACATTTCATCACATTATATATATATATATATATATATATATATATATATATATATATATATATATATTTTTTTTTTTTTTTTTTTTTTTTTTTTTTTTTTTTAAAGATTAACCTTTCAACTGTCCAAATATTTATAACATAGAGCCACTGTCAGGACAAACGAGGAGCATAAATACACAAAAAATTTTTAGTCTTTAATCTTTCATGCAAAAAGCATTTACATGAACTTCCTTTATTCAGTGAGCTTCTATTACACCAGCTGTCCACAAGTTTTGTTCTCTGTATCCCTCTACGCTCTAAAACATAAGTACTCAGTATTTCCCATAAAAGAAATTAAAATATTTTAAAAACACTTATTCATTTAATAATAAACTCCTTTGTGAACTTAAATAACAAATTTTTATGAAACACTAGAACTGCAAAAACAAAAATTAGTTGAGTAGCACTGTTGTACATTTTCCACAAACACTTTAATGTTGGGCTTAAGAGAAAACACCTAAATTCTCATATCTGCTTTTGCACGCATTCTGCTGGTTACATTCTGGTTGAAATATAAAAAGAAACTACATGTCACACAGGCATGTGATTAGTTGAGAAAGGTAATACTTCGCAGATCTCTGAAAAGACCTCCAGGATTGTATGTATAGTATATATACGAACTATTTCTGTAAAGATCACTAAACAAATAATTATTAACACCAAGTTAAAATATGAATAATTTCAAAAAGCTTTCAAATTAATTCACAGAAAATCTATATAATAATAAAAGGGTAATATGCTATTTAGACCCAATGTCATTCCCGATACCCTTCCTGATGAGGCCAGGGCCTAAGGAAAGCCAGCCCAGGTCCTGGGTGCCTGCAGCTGGCCTGAAGGAAGCCAGCCTGGGTCCCGGGTGCCAGAGAGAAGCCGGTGCCGGCAGCCAAGGGAAGGAAGGCCTACTCTTGTGCATCAGGCCTCTGGTAAGTCTATAATCAATTATAAAGGCAAGATGTTTGTATATCCTTGGTTTTTAAAATCGATGTTGGGTGGACATGTACACTCCTGCACATTTCTTCTAATAGTTAATAAGGGAAGAAAAATTAACTAGGTTTTGATGTGGTCAGACGTCATAGAACAATTCAAAAATTTAATAAAGTAAAATATTTCATTTCTTAAGAAGTTAAAAAAGAGCTAAGGCAAATAACTCAGATGTCAACTTTTGTTAAATCTTAACAGTACATAAACCACCATTTCAAACTTATTAAAGATATACAAATATAAAAATTCAAACAAATAAAAAACCTTAAAGAAAAACGGTCAAAGTAAGTAGACTTATACATGATCATAAGTGTACCTGATGATCTCACTGATCTCCTTGATATCCTTTCAGGGCTAACTGATCGATAGCTTTTTGGACTACCTCTAAATGGATTTCTCATTCGATATGGTGAACGGGACCTGGATCTATATCTGGAAATGAAACGATGGCAAATTCTTGGACTTCGACTTCTTGGTCTATATATATAACGTGGTGGGCTTCGAGATCGATGGAATCTGTGACTTGAACTTGATCTCCTAGAATGTCTAGGACTAAGGGAATGAGAACGACTTCTTGGAGTTTCATTTTCTTTTCTATTGCCTTCATTTCTACAAAGTGGAAAAAGAGACACAAATTCAGCAATTTAATGTAAATTTAAGCTACTTAAGTGACAAAAGGATATTCTTAAAAATAGACTACTAATAAAAGCAAATTCTGATACTATGTATTTATTTAAAAACAAAAACTTGTTTGTTATGATCTGATTTAGCCTTGAGACAAATAAGAAATAATCAGACAAGATGCCCAGCCCTCTAACTGCTTGGATCCCTCTCTTTGGCTAATTTACAGAATTTTATTATCATCAATTTCTCAGGCTTTTCCTATATCACTATTATATACAAATTAGTAGCCTGGTGCACAAAATGCGTGCACGGGGTGGGAGTGGGGGTATCCCTCAGCCCGGCCTGCACCCTCTCCAACTGAACCCTCTCCAATCTGGGACCCCTTGGGGGATGTCTGGCAGTCAGACATTTCTTCTGACAATCCAGGACCACTGGCTCCTAACCACTTACTTGCCTGATCACCCCTAACCACTCTGCCTGCTGGCCTCACCCAACTGCTTTTACCCCTCCCTCCCCGCCTGTTCTCCCTCAACTGCCCTCCCACCACCCACCTGATCGCCCTCAATTGCCCTCCCTTCTGGCCTGATCACCCCTAACCGCCTCTGCCTCTGCCTCTGCCCCACCTACATGGTTTTGTCAGGAAGGACGCCTGGAAGGTCTCCCAGTCTAATTAGCATATTAACCTTTTATTAGTATAGATATTTTTAAAAAAATATATTTTATTGATTTTTTTACAGAGAGGAAGACAGAGGAATAGAGAGTTAGAAACGTCGATGAGAAAGAAACATTGACCGGCTGCCTCTTGCACACCCCCTACTGGGGATGAGCCTGCAACCAAGGTACATGCCCTTAACCGGAATCGAACCTGGGACCTTCCAGTCTGCAGGCCGAGGCTCTATCCACTGAACCAAACCGGTTTCGGCAGTATAGACATGTTTTAAAAATATTTAGTTATATAAAAAGTTTAGGACAAAAAATTTTAGGAAACAATTTATATCAAGAAATACTTTTCAACTTTTTTCCTAAAACATTATGCCATTTACAAATACTTCTTTGACTGCTGTATTTGTATATATGCACAACGAATAAGGACCCCTCAAACCCCCCAAGGGAAAACAACCAACCTTAATAAAACCATTCCCATCCTTCAAGGCAATTTATAATCTAAGATTCCACAAGTATAAAGTAATAACAAAAATAGGAAGTATTTTTTTAAAAAGACTAAAAAGTAGAAGAGGAAAACTATTTAAGTTGGGGTAATTAAAACTGGACTTAGTTCAAAACAGTATCGTATTAAAAAAAAAAAAGTACTTGCTTACTTCTAAAAAGAAAATTGTTTCAATAACATCATTGCTAAAAACATAATTACCTTCCATGATGATTGTGTAGGTGGGGATGTGGGAGAAGGGTGGAGATGCAGTAGGCCATAGAGGAGATAAACGGCGGTGGAAAATAATAAAATAAATTAAGAATTACCTTCTTGATGGGAGGATCTCAGGATTCCAATCAGGATACCTGTTTTAAGAATAAACAATATTAATTAACAATCAAAATAAGACTGTAAAGCTCCACTGATCTTATTCTGCAATTTATTTGTTCAAAACCTATGTTTACATAGTAATTTACTAGTATATTAAAGCACAAAAATTTTCTTGGGAAGAAAATATTTTGAGTGTGTAATTCAGTAATTTTCAACAGATGGACTGTAAGAATTTTAAAACATGCAACATCTGACTATTTAGTCAGGAGCACTGATCACTTAGATTAGGGGTGTCGAACTCAATCAGAGAAGGGGCCAAAATCTAAAATCCAGCCTAAATCGCAGGCCGAATGGTTTACTGAACAGTCATAAACTGTCATTGTGATGGAAACGCAGCGGAGTGCAGTGATGACAGCGTGGTGCGGGCCACATTGCAAGGCCTGGCGGGACGGATTTGGCCCGCGGGCCTTGTGTTTGACACATGTGACTTAGATTGTCAAATTTTTAAAAATGACAACAGCCAACACAATAGTTGGCCTGTATGAATAAATAAAAATTACACCTATTTTTTTTTTTTGTCAGATTGGCCAAAAATGATATATTTTTCATTGTGCTACAGAACTTTAGTAATTAGTTTATGTGTGCCATGAGATGAAAAAGGTTGAAAACTGTTGGTCTAATCCAATCAAGTATTATGCTAGTAGACAATTCAGAGAAAATAAACAGGAACGCCATACTTTATAAAGACTTCAAAAATTTTTAAAGTTGAACAAGGAGTACACATAAAAGAGGTATAGAAGAGATCAAGATACAAGCTCATGTAGGGGTTAAAAGAGGGAAGACACTTCACATACTTTGCAGAATTCCAGGAGACACTATTCTACATTGCACCAAGGGGTCCTCAGAGAGATGAACTAATCTGGCTCAAGCATGGAAATGACAAAAAGGAATTATGAAAGGGAAAAACCTGGAAAGATATCTCAGAGAGCAACTGTGAAGGTCCTTGAAATCAGGTAAAGAAGGTGCATATAAATAAGTACATGTCTAAAGTGAAGAGAATATAGGAATGTTTTCAGAATAATCAGAAATATATCTGGAATGGAAGAGGGGGTGATGAGGGTTGAGATGCTTAGAAATCAGGCATGTAGAAGCTATGCTATAGTACTAAGAGTGAGAAACTAACAAAGAATGGGAGGGATCTGTAGGAAAAAAGAGGGTTGAGAACTTAAGAGATTAAGGGGTACTGGAAGAAAGGAAAAGTATAACAGTAACAACGTAGAAGATTAAGAAAAAGACATTTTCTTCCTTAACTTTTCTAGGGAATGTGGACTCTTAAAGGTTCATTGGAAATGGCAATTAAAACAAAACATCAGAAACCACCAGTATTCAAGAATATAATTTCAGTAATCAAAAAAAAGAGCTAAAGAAATGGAAGCAGCAGCACTCAGCAGTCACCGCGCAGGAAAATGAAGTTAGATCAAAACCTTAGTAAATGTAAAGCAGGTATTTTTGTTGTTGCTATTGTTCTTAAATATATATTTTTATTAATTTTAGAGAGAGAGGAAAGGAGAGGGGGAAGAGAGAGATACATCGATTGGCTGTCTCCTGCATGCCCCTCCCGGGAACCCAGCCCACCACACTGGCCAGGGTTAAAGTAGTTTCCATTCATTGTTAGCAGGTTTACTTGACAGCTATCCTCAACTCCTTTTTACCTTGCCTTCCTCTACTGCAAAGCTAACAAAGCTAAATCTTTGTTTTCCCAGTTTCCTTAGAAGATAACCTGGGGTAGATTCTAACCAATGAGACATAGGTACAAAGCAGACTTCTGAGAAAGCTTCTGCTCCCTCTTCTTCTTGCTTTGACGTACAAATTATGAAGAAAAGAAAAAAAAAGTTAACTTTAAATTCAATGTGTTCATCACCTAGCATCAACAACTGTCAAAATATGGATACTTTTGTTTCCTCTACTCCTACATTTTTTAAAACTTTCGTTACTCTGTAACACCTAAAAAGATCCATTTATAATTTTGTGTTTTAATGTAACATCTTTGGAATCAAACAAAGTTGGATCTAAGTGTAGGTGCTGCTATTTAATGGCAAATAAAATATGTGCATGGAAAAACAGGCATATCTGCAGAAAAGGCTTTATAAATCCATGCCATTTGTTCTGATAAATTACCAACAGCATATGTAACTACAAACCTGTTACTGCCATTATTGCCTATCTACAGCAAGTAACCCATTCCAACTAGATCCCCGAGTAAATAACTCATTCCCACCTAATTCTCTCACCTTCATAAAAATTACACACCTCAGTGGGTATCTATGGGAAAATTTGTGGCTTAGAGATTTTCCATATACAGAGGCAATGAAGTCTATGAGGTAACAATTATAACTACATGATAACCTATGTCTTTCTACACAGTATCTACATAAGGAAGCAATTCTAACCTCCATTCTTAGTCTTTATGATTCAAGTAGGGCTTGTATCATACATTACCAGGAGTAGGTATGACAATAACTGAGTTAGAATACTCTGCTCCCACAATCATTATAATTGGTTCAGAGATGGACAACTAACCCAGAGTAGACCAAAGGAATAAAACCAAAGACTTCTGCAGCAGTTATGAGGAAAAGGGTGTTTTGTGTGTATTTTTTAAACTCCTGGAATTTGCAAGCTATACAGATCACTTGAGTCCAGAACCTGGAGGTCACTTTGCTTTGTGAAGAAAAGAGTGCCTGAGATCTCATAAGGCCAAAGCAAAATATTTCTCACACTTTGATTTTTGTTAAGCATCCAATTCAGCTGCAATGAAACCAGAACCACTTTTTAAGCTTCCCAGTTAAATGAGATATTAAATTATCATATTTTAGTAGTAAAAACTACTTTGAGTTATTAGATTCATCACTTACAAATAGTCCTAAATGTCAAAAAAAAATTGATGTTTTCATAAAGAACAACAACAACAAGAAAACCCACAAAACAACAGCTGCCACATATCTCTTTGACCAAGAACATGTTACAGCAATTCTAGTGATAAGGAACTTGACATCCTACTGTATGAGTATGTTTAATGATAATAGGGGAAACATTTAATTTTATGTGACTCCAAGAGACATTAAGAGAATACTGTTAAAATCACACTTTTCACCTAAACAGGTACCCTGTCTTAAAGAAGGAAAAGGTGTAAGAATTAAAAAACAATTTGAGCTCAGCTGGTATGGCTCAGCATGAGTATCAACCTATGACCCAGGTCATGGTTCAATTTCCGGTCAAGATACATGCCTCCTGCTGGATGCATGCAGGAGGAAGTAAATCAATGATTCTCTTTCATCACTAATGTTTCTATCTCTACATCTCCCTTCCTCTCTGAAATAATAATAATAATAATAATAATAATAATAATAGAGAGCTATCTTAAATAATAAATTTGAGGAACCGACATATCTAGCTTATTCATCTCCTATTTAAGGTTTATTCTGAAAACAGGTACGAAGCCAGAGGAAAGCTTTAGACCTGAAATTAAATACTGGTATTTGGGATGGGTAGTCTTTGGGATGGAATAATTCATCGTGGTTTATATTTGGAGCAGGGCGGTGGGTAGACAGGAGAATGGATGACTACTCAAAAATAGATAAACCTTTACAAGGAACACAAGTCACAAGGAATGAGCCAATGATATTAAAATATATACCTGAAATTAAATTAGGAACAAGTCAGAAGAAATGATCATACTGAATTCCTTTTGAAAAAAATTAAATATACTTCTATAAAATGAACATCTCAAATAGGCAAAAGCTTTTTAAAAATATTTTTCTCCAAAATACCACAAGAAAACTATTACAAGTTATACCTGAGCATTAACTACTTTTATAAATTTGCTACCTATAAAAAAGAAAAAACTGTTCTTACTGTTGACGTAACTGTCGGCAGCTCTCAATATGAGTAGATGTATTTTGATGCTGAATCCAATCCTATTGTAAAGAAGAAAAGTGCTGAAATTAGAATATTTCTCATGTTGAATTATGAATTAGGCTTTCTGGGTTGATACAGCATACGCCCCACTTCCCCCCCAAAAAAACACATATACCAAAGTAAATAAATTTAGTTACAGATAGCATTTGGCTATTCAATAAAATCTTTTACAACCCAAAATAAATGCTTCCAAACAAAGGCAATTGATACCATATCTCATTTATGCCATTTTAAACATTTAAGCATTTTTCAAAGATCAAACCCACGGATACTCAATTTGAAATAAAATATATAAGCTTGGAGAAAATAAATGCATGGACCAGAAATAATTCATCTCAGATACAAAAACAACACATCAGAGAACACCAAAAACCGTATCAATAAAATGGTATCTGAAATGGCATCTTCAAAACATAGGGTGACTTTTACCTCTAAAATTCAAGCTAATAATATTAACAATAAAAAAAAAATCATACCTCATATAGGCCAGTACCATTCCAGACTATATTGGCAAAGAATAAGATTAGTAAAAATATGAAGAGATGATGATCAAATCTAATTTATTTTTCAGATTTAAGGGAAAGTAACACCATTTCAAAGACACAGAATCTCTTACACATAGAGCTTTACAATAAACAAAATGCTTTCTTACATTACTTGCTTTACAAACCTGCCCTAAAATTACATTCTGTACCCATAAATAGCTCCTGGAAGATACATCTGATTAAAAAAAAAAAGCAATACAGTTTTCAAAGATACAGTCCTCCAAGTGACAGTTAAAAATAACATGTATATTATTTAGTGTTTTATTGTTTTTTTCAGCATGTGGATAGGCAGAAAACTTAATAAACAGTTCTGTATTTGAAAACTTTCCTTGAGAAAAATGTTACTCGTTTCCATTTGAAAAACACTTTATTCTGTTATTGCTAAAGATGAACTAGAAATTTCCAGCTAAAATCACAGTTGATACTATTTATAAAATCTGCCTTGTTTAAGAACTATCTGAACATAAGTGAATGCTATTTACAATACTCAACAGCAGGTTATGACTAACCCTGAACTATTTCATTAAGCCTTGGAACCAATTGTGTATTGCAAAAAAGAAATGTTTGCACATCTTTCTCAGTAATACAAGTAGAAAGCTCGTAGAGATTGGCAATTATCAAGTCTCTAAAATTGCTAAACCCATGTCTTTTACAGTTACTGGACACTGTTTACATCAAACAGACACACTGGCAGTAGTGGATTGGGCATAATTTATTTGGACTATCAAGTGTTTTATATGAATAAGTTGCCAACGTTTAAAAATCCAGAGATTCTACCCCCAAATCTACATTCCCAGCTTTTCTTAAATAAATAAGGACATAATATTGGACACGTATTCTATATAACAATTATCAGCTGATGTTGATAGCTGCCCTATTTAAAGCATATTTTCTCCACTGCTACACACACATATACACATGCCCCACTCTCTGTTGCTTTCTGATTATGTTTTAATATATTTTATTGATTTTTTACAGAGAGGAGGGGAGAAAGAGAGTAAGAAACATCGATGAGAGTGAGTCATCGATCAGCAAACTCTTACACACCCCCTATTGGGGATGTGCTTGCAACCAAGGTACATGCTGTTGACTGGAATTGAACCAGTGACCTTTCAGTCCCCAAGCCGAGGCTCTATCCATGGAGCCAAACCGGATTCAGGTGTGTTTTTTTTTTTTTTTAATAGGTCCACTCACTTGCTGACATTACTTGCAGATTATAATTAAGGGTTATAAATTATTCTGAGATTTTTCAAGACTTGGCTATCCTCTTTGGCAGGATCAGGCACTATTATTTTATTAGAACTCAGCAAATCTGGCTAAAATGAGGTAGAATGCTGCTTTCCTTTGCTGGAGTTAAACCTTATGATAAAAGCATCAGCTCTAGGTATCAGATTCTTGTTGGCTGAAACCTGATGAGTGGATAATAGACAATAAAAGAGCAGCAGTGGAAGGAGAAAAAACAACAAGGGAATTAATACCTATAGATTTTTAAGCCTATTCAAAGTATACAATGCTATGGCCGTGAATCAATGCTCATTACCATAAGTACATTTCTTCTTGGCCATTTCTGATATAAATTTACAAATCACATCACTAAATGGAAGAAACAGTGGTTTCCAAATATATATAAGTAAATAAAACACACTTGGAAATTCCTACTCAAATCTACCAATGATTACTAACAGTATATTCTACATTACTCCTCAGCACCTCTATAAAACGCTTCCTTCTACCTGTACTAAACATGAAGATACTGAAGGCTTCTTTATTTTTAAAATATTTTTCTCTAAATGTTTATCATTTTACACCCTATTTGCTGAACTCACAATTGGTCTCCAAATAACTCATCGACTGAGTTTTTGCTATGATTAAGTTATTTTAGGAAGCTCCTTCTCATGAAACACTAAAAAATCTTGTCCAGGTAGAGTCAGAAAATGATTAAATTGATATTAACTGTCTTTAGCCCCAGACACATAGATACATGCAAGGCTACAACATACTGTCTCTTCAAAGTGTATAGTACAAATGTTTTATTCCAACTTTTTATTTTTATACTAACAGATTCTCTATTTAAAGTGACTCATGTGACATTATCTTATAAGAATACAGTTTGTGTTGTATAAGTTTTATGCTGCATAAACTTCTGGGATAACTATAATCAACAGTTCAAAATAAATGGATGAACCATGTGGTGTGCCCAGTCACAGGAATACAGAAAGCCTAACACTCAACTCAGTACTTAGGCCAGGACTACTCAGATTACAACTAAATGGTGATGTTGCAATCAAAATTAACCTCTGTCATTTCTTTAATGCCTAGTTAACACCAATGTACTTGAGAATAGCAGAAACTCGGGCGCTGTGTATCATCATACAGTGATGTTTAAAAACACTCACCTTCAAATGACTACATTCTACGTTACAGAGAGAACAGAAATGTGGAAATATTCTTGGAGATGCTGCATAATAGTCATTCATCATAGAAGGAGTTGGGAGTCTCTTCATCTTTTGGACATCAGGATGGGAAAACTTGGGGAGCCAGGACGCTTTCACAATCCCAAAGGGAGACCGAATGGGGAGGTCAGCCTCCGACTGATAACTCTTTTTATTTCCTCCTGGTCTGTGCACATTAGATGGATTAATCACAGGCTCACGTGGGATCCGCTCTTGCTGGCTTACAGCTGGAATTAATTCCGATGAAAAACGTTGCTGGTTCATAGATGGAGGAATCAGAGACCGACTCATTGCCTGGTTAACTGTTTGGCTAATGGGCTGGCTGACACATTTTACAGGTTCAAGGACTGGCTGTCTTCCTGAAATGTGTAAGCCTGGCATCTTAGTTCCACTCTCAACTGGGAAAAACGACTGATTATTGGAGGGCTCACTGGGGAAGTCCATCCGTCGAAACACATCTTCAACAGGAAACATAGAATTACAAATCACATTTGGTGCAGAAACAGATGAAGAAATGCTCTGCTGAGACTGAAAATCATTCTCGACCTCATCAGTTGGAATTTCAGGATCATAAATACGTACTTCAAGTGGATCTTCTGTATAGCCATATTTGCTTGCATGCCCATAATCAATCACATTACTTGAAACTGCCTCACTACCAAGTGTTTCTTTATTTCTGCTCTGAGAAGTTAAGTTAGGTAATCGGCGCCCCATTTTTCGCATTCTTATATCCCTCAGAATTAATGGCATATTTTCAGGAGTTAGCTGCTCATCAGGATAGCGACTGAGTTCCTCTAAATCTTCATTAGATAATCCAAAACTTGCTAAGATACTTGAGGCACTCTCTTTTGTATAACGGCTCTGCACTTTAGGACTCTGCTCTGGAACCTGTGTTATAGGACTCTGTTTCACACCCACTGATGCAGGTATCTGAGACTCCTCACCCCACCGGCTCCCAGGAGGTTTCTCTTTCTTTTGTTGTGCTTCATGAAAATCCAATTTTTCTTTGGTCAATCTTGGATCAGTTTGGTGCTGAGTTACCTGAACATTCATTCTCTGTGGTCCCATGTTCTGAAAAGATTCATGGCCAGCAAATCTGGGTGGAATTCCACGGGCTCTCCCTGCTGGGTAAAATCTTGGGAGACCCATAGCTCCAGGCCTCATAAATGGTCCTGGAGGCCTCATCCCAGGAGGGTTAGGTGGTCGTGGCCTCGGAAGTGGAAAGGTTCCTCGAGGGTTAAACCTGGGTCTCGACATGGCTATTTTTGAGAAAGCCTGATTTAATAACGTATAAGGTGGTGTTGAACTATGTGAGGCAACGGCATTCAGCTGCTGAAGCGCCAATTGAGTCTTAATCTGAGCAAAGTGCAAAGGAGATGGGCCCAACAGAAGTGGGTTTGCAATGCCCAGGTTCAAGGAATTCACAAGTGGTGCGAAATTTTCCAAGAATAACACAAAGCTGAAAGTTAAAACACAAATGTTAGATCATTTTAACTCAAACTACTTCATGAAGTGGGTCTACAGCCAGTGTAAAACATTTTGAAACAAAGCCATGAAAGGATTCTGCATTTCATACACGTTGAGATTAAGTGCTTTCGAGGATTTTAAACTTTCCCAAAAACTTTCTCTTCTTTTCTTCCCGAATGCAGAACACAAACCCAAAGCCAGAGGTTCAAACATAGTGTTACAATGGGTGCTGTCCTAGGTGCTGAGCGATAATTACAACTCCTAAATAATCTTGAAAAATAGGATTATTTCATGCTTTAATACTGGGGAAAAGATGAAAGCATTAAAATACTTAGAAATGCACACACACTTAATATTTATGTTATCAGATGTACAAACAATAAAAATAGAAACTGTAAACCTAAAATTTTACAAGACACAGCTTTCTTGGAACCACATCTAATTAAATTCCATATAGTAATTAGACTAAGCTTAAGGTTCTGCAGTTAAACAGGTATTTCTATTAAGATGCAAATTTGTCACCAATAACTCGACTAGAGTCTGACAAAACAGTGTGCAAAAGAAGGTATTTGATTATAACAGACAAATATGCAACAAAAACCAATCATCTTTGTCTTGGATTCCCTCCAGGATGAGTGTAAAGACAAATATAGAAACAGTTTATTCTTGTATTATTATGTTATTTATGTGTATTACATCTATAAACCTACTTTTGCCTTCTCCTGTATATGTGGACAATGATTAACTATAATGTTATAATGTACATGTACTTTAACCAGACTGATTCATTTCTCACAAAAAAAAACCTGAAATATGCACTTTTATGAGGAGGATTCTAAGGCACAGAGAAGTTAACACACTGCGGATCAGTCGTTTTATTGCTAGCTTTAACCAGTGGCCAGATAAGTTTCTATTGAACAAGTACAAAACACATTTTACATAAATGTTAAAGGCACGCTTTAAAATTAAGTACCCATTGCATTTTGAAATAATTTATTACATGTTCTTATAAGCTAGTATCTTTTTAAAGTATACTTTGTAAAACACTATGTAATATGAAGCAAGAATTCTTGTGATCTGTCTGCAACGTGTTATGTAAACTTAAATAGATAAGTGGCCAGGCCAAGATTTTTATTCCAAGTATTTTGGCCCCATAATCCATACTCTTAACTACCAATAGGTGTGAGCAAGAATATCTTGCAGTTCCCAGGAATTTTATTAGTAAAAAGTGGTTGTTGCCCAACCTTCGGAACACAGCATAAAGCACTGCAACCTACTTCTCAGAGAAATCGCCCTTTAGCTATCATTCAGGACCAAGGTCAGCAGTCAAAAGACTTCCAGGCCCTTTTAAACAAAAACACAGACCATGCCTATTTCTATCAAGTGAACCTACTTTGATACCCAATAGAAAAGCAGGGTGGGAAACATATATAATGTTAATGAAATGGAGATTCAGCTGAGATACAGATTTTACCTGATAACACTCTTCCTTCTATCTCGCAGGCTGCCACTACATTTAATTTTTTAAAAGGACATTCTTGCCACATCACCTTCTAATAAAAAATCCAAGAGAATCTCATTCCCTTTATGTCTTAGTTTTATGTGGAAAGTATTATCAACCTAGTCAATTTCTACCCTCCTAATTTTACAAACACTTGTTCGAACTAGACCATTGCTCCTATTTTTGTCTTTTTACCTCCATTCATCTCTTCCAATCAAAACACATGAAGGAAACAACTTTGCCTTGACCTGATTTATTTGATTTTACTCATTCTTCAAGATCAGTCTCCATTAAACCTTCCTTGACCACCAAGGCTCAGAGTGAGTCTTCCAAAAAACTTTATTGCTTATACCATTTTGGGACTTGTATCTTTTACTATTCTTGTTTTTGTGTTCATATGAATGCAGTCTTTTTCAACAACCTAGTTTCAATTGAAGGTATGCTCATTGTTGTCTTATCTCCCAAGAATATAACTCTATTCCCACTTGAGATACACTCAAATATTTGTTAAGCTATTGGAATTATCATATCCAAAGTCCTCATACTTGACACAGACTATTTTAAAAGTATAATAAACACAAAAATACAATAAGTATTATGCAGGCTTCTAATTCACTAGGTGAAAGCAGCGGACACTAGTTATTAAACGATGATATCCAAACTTTCTGTAAATAATATTCATTTACCACAAATTCCAGGTCTTTTTAAACAATCATAAATCATATGAAACTGTACCTACCTTCTACAAAATAAAAATACTTCCAAGAACAACTTTGTATTGACCTAGTCCTTAAAAATAATCATTTATGCAAGCAGTTTGTCATCTACTCTTTCTGCACTATTCCTCTCACTGCTGCAGAAGCACAAACTTTTCCAAATACCGTTTCTCCCCCATAATAAACCAAAAAGGAACAGATATCAGTCATCTAATTACCACATAGAATTATGAACATGTATCATTAGAAATACCCATATTTTAAGTTCTTAACAATAAAAAACCTACTATGCACGTTAATATTCCCAGCACAATCTTAACACTGATGTAAATATACATTAATAGACTGCAACAGAGAAGCCCGTCATGTGGTGTATTCTGCAGAAACCTGTGTCCTGTAAAACTGTAGGTCTTCTACAAAGGAGTTTTTGGTCAGGAGAGTGTGAAATGCATTCTTGTGCAACCTTTCTCAGAGGGGCACAATAACTACTGCATATTAAAGACTCTGATGTGCTGTTTACCAAAATCCTCTTTTTTTTCATTTTGCACTTCTCAATCTTGAGTTTTCCTACATGTATATACCCAGGAGTGATATTTGGAATATTTAGTAACTAGAAAAGCACAAGCAATGAATAATCAACAGTAATTTGAGCCCCTTCTTCATCCACTGCCTTTCAATTTTTAGTTGCTGAGCATAAGGTGATGGTAGGACGGTCCTCAGGAAGGAAGTACCAATGTGGGAAAGTAGAAATCCACCTTTGGGGTAACAGCTATTTACAAATCATGGCAAAATTATTTCAATATTTTAACAACTGGCATATCTGTGCCAGTAAGTAGTCTCTGAAATCAGTCCTGAAAAGACACAAGTCTTTCATGCAACATTCTAAAGTACATAGGAAGAGAAGAATTAAAAGGCCTTTTCCTAACTAAAGAATTTCAACTATCAATAAGCAGAGGTTTGGCTTGTTTGCTTTTAGGAGCCTTAAAAAGGTCATATCTGATTCCCCATATTGTTAGTCAATTGTGAAATCTAATATAACAAGGACAAAATTAACAACCCTAGCTCCCCAAAGAGACCTCTCCCATCTCTCAGTAAGACAAATTAGAGGCCTGGTCAGCAATAGCTATTTATTAAGCATTCTGATACCAGGACCTGCTAGCTAAAGATACTTCAATTTCTCTTTGCACGAATATCGTGGAAAATCCATCATTACACTGCAAACGTCACATTCAACAGGTTTCCTTCACCAACCTCCTCTCTGAAATAAGTTTCTTTAATCCTCCTGTACTTTAAGCCAACACTTCTAAGCTTTATCCCAAGACTCCTTCCAAATTTCAGGCTTTTAGGTCTAGCATGTTCTATTCCCTTTAAGTTTTGTATTTAGTAACATTTTCAGACAATAATCTACTATTACACAATCATCAAACACCTTCTTATGCTACACCAGTGGTGGGCACACTCATTAGTCAACACAGACAAATATCAACAGTACATCGATTGAAATTTCTTTTGAGAGCCAAAAACCAACTTCTGTGCATGGACCACGAAGTATCAATCACGTTCTACGTGCAAGCCCGCACGTGATATTGTGTGGAAGAGCCACACTCAAGGGGCCAAAGAGCCACATGTGGCTCGCGAGTCGCAGTTTGCTGACCACTGCGCTACACCATATCATTTCTAATCCTAGTAGAAGAGTTTCCGACAATGTTGCTCATCAAAACATCACTAATGAGAAATTACATAGCTATCTGCATTTCTATTCTCACTGCAATGATTTAAATTTTAAATTAAAGCATGAAACACAATGTTGGGCAATAGCAAGAACTGACAAATATATTTTTGAAACTCTAAAAAAAAGTCTGCCTACAATCTATATTTCAAATAACACTATCTTCAATGGGTAAATCAAAACAAAACAAAACAAACCTAAGTAATCTATTTTCTTTGTGAACGGAATTTAAGTATATTCATATTATTAGCATTATTCTTAAAGTGTAAAGCACATTTTTAATAATTCAGGGAAGTCACCGTTTAACCTTCTTACAGCTATCATTCACATTCACTCCAAATGCTTAAACTAAAAAGATGTTTATATTTCTATTTCAATCTTTCTATTTATAAGGCATTATAAACTTCATTTTGCAATTGTATAATTCTGAAGCCTATTTCTTCAAATCGAATTTAAGGCAAGCGCCACACCATCAGCTTCCTTTTGTCACATCTTTTCTCCCCTCTCACGTTTAACTTTTTGACCTATTAATGATGCCCCAGCATAATATTTCTTAATGCAAATACTAACCAAATAGAAACAGAGGAATTTATGACACTCTCAATTGATCCATGGGAATAAAATTCCAAAAATCAAGTATCAAGTTATTAAGGATATCTTTTAATAATACTAAAAAACTTAAGAGGAAACTATCCTCTTAAGAATAAATATATCAGTCATTTCAAATCCAGCTGTTACTCATACAATTTGAAAAATTGTTTTAGGTGAGGAAGTAGAAGGTTAGAAACCAGAACAGATCTCTTCCCTCAGAACACTTAAGTTTTAAAGATGAAGCTAATATCTCAAAAGAGTTCAAGAAACCAAAATGATAAAATATAGTTAGAAATCTCCTGGAATTTTCTTTATTCACTCTTTTGTAATTAAAAGGGTGTGCAGAAACTGGAAGTTGGTTGAATAAATTATAGTATATCCATGTTATGCATGCGTAAAAAAAAGAATGCTACTATACTCATCCCTTTAAACTTTAAGGATAAGAACTAGTGGCTGAGCCAAAACCGGTTTGGCTCAGTGGATAGAATGTCCACCTGTGGACTGAAAGGTCCCAAGTTCAATTCCGGTCAAGGGCATGTATTTTGGTTAAGGGCACATCCCCAGTAGAGGGTGTGCAGGAGGCAGCTGATCGATGTTTCTAGCTCTCTATCCCTCTCCCTTCCTCTCTGTAAAAAATCAATAAAATATATTTTTTTAAAAAGTAATGGATGCAAAACTCAAGTTATTTAGGACTTGATCCTCAGTAAGGGTTGTGAAGGAGCCAACTGATATTTCTATCTCTTCCTCTCTAAAATCAATAAACACATTTAAAAAAAAACAAAACCTAATGCAAGTGTTATAAAACCTATATTTGATTTATATACCTCAATATAGGGGTAGCTAGGAGAAAGGGGAGAGCTACAAACAAATTCTTACCTTTTTTAGTTTTTTGGGGTAGGATTTAGTTTTGTTTTGCAGTGGTATAGTTAAAATAATTCTGAAATTACTTTAGATATAAGACTAAGTAAATGTGTTTTTTTTAAATATATTTTGTTGATTTTTTACAAAGAGGAAGAGAGAGGGATAGAAGAGTTAGAAACATCGATGAGAGAGAATCATTGATCACCTGCCTCCTGCACACCCTCTACTGGGGATGTGCCCTCAGCCAAGGTACATGCCCTTGATGGGAATGGAACCTGGGACCTTTCAGTCCACAAGCCTACACTCTATCCACTCAGCCAAACCAGTTAGGACAGTAAGTAAATGTTTTGATAGTGGTGAGAGCCATGGTTCTCACTGTGGAAGACAAAATATATAGATATAAAATAGGAGTAAGAAATAAACCACTGAGAAAACCAGGGGTTCTTAACTCCATACCAATAGAGCAATGTATTTGTAGAGAGACTACTTAGTTGGAGAATCATCGCTTTTGTAACCATGATAATAAAGATTGGTTTAGGTAAAAATCATCTGTGCATGTTAAATCCAGAGTGAAATTTTGATGAAGAGTAGAGTATTTGCATAACCCTAAAATGGCTTTTCACATGTCAATTAATTCAAGAAGGTAGGGGGAGAAATCAAACACTTTGACCAAAATGAGAAATGTTCTATTAAATAAAAAAAGTAGATTGTATTCTTCAAAAATGTCAATTTCACAGATAAAGAAAGGCTATGGAAATGTTCCAAAGTAAAGAAGACTAAATAGACATAACAACTAAAGACAATTATTTAATCCTAGAATGATCCTGTATTGGGGGTGTGGGGGGTAGGGGGAGAACAAAAACAGAAAGTGATATAAAGAACATTATTGGGTCAATTAACAAAATCAGAATATGGTAAATTAAAGTTTTATTAATGTTAAATTTATGGAGATAGTAACTACCATATATTATGACTAAGAAAATATTCTTAGAAAATAAACTAGAGTAGAGGAGAACAATGTCGGCAAGCAACTTCTCTCAAATAGTTCAGAGGGAAGGGTAGGTGTGTGTGTAGGACACACTAGAGGGAAGAAAAAGAGTGAAAAGAGACAAGAAATTCTTGTCAGCCAGCGCTTTACTTCATTCAAAAATAGTTAATGGCCCAAAGTTTTCTTTAAAAAGAAAAATATTTTATTGATTTTTCACAGAGAGGAAGGGTGCCTCCTGCACACCCCCACCAGGGATGTGCTCACAACCAATGTACATGCCCTTGACCGGAATCAAACCTGGGACCTCTCAGTCCGCAGACCAATGCTCTATTCACTGAGCCAAAACGGTTTCCGCAATGGCCCAAAGTTTTAAATCCAACACTGGACTATCTAACTTCTTAGTTATATATAATACACTAGGTTAAAAAAAAAAAAAAAAAGGACTGGACTATAAGCAAGTATGGCAGTGGGAAGAAAACCTCCAATATAGTAAAGAACATAAGCCTTAAGCAATGTCTGGATTTGGACCTTTTTTCCCTCCTGTATCATGCTCACTCCCTAACTATTGACTGTTAGTCAGCCCATTATGTAATTCATAATAATCTGATCTTTGGGGAAATTTCTAATGATCTGAACATACCCGCCTTGTAGGAGGGTGCCTCTGAATGACTTCATGCAAAAGTGGTTAACTCCCATAAATAAAATTTAACACTAATGTAGCACAGTATTTTTTTAAAAAACATAGACCCTAGATTCAGTGTTTTAATTCTGTTGCTTGCTAAAAATTTCACCCCAAGCAAATTAGTTAACCCAACCCTGTTTGATCGTGTGAAAAATGGGAATAAAAACAATACCCAAGAATGTTAATGTACAGAATAATTAAAACTATACCTACTGCTATACTGTAAGTGCTCAAAGCATGTTAGACAGTAAACAAAACGCTTTATTTAAGAAGCAGGTAGGAATCTGTTCCTTTTAAGACTCAGATAATTTTTGAAATTTCCAATACGGTAGCAAAAACAAATACATTTATACACACATGTGGTATATGAGACACATTGGGAAATCTGAGTACTGATTGATTACCTAACATTAAGGAATTTTTATATTAGATGTGTTAAGCATTTTTTTCTCTATTTAGAAAAAACTTCTGAACTACTGAAAACTTCTGAAAAATTTATGAATATGGGGTCTGCTTTTAAAAAATAAGGTGGAGAGTAGAGACAAGATTGACCATTATTAGTTTATAATTTTTAATGCTGAATGATAGGTATACTTGTAGTGAATCATTATTCTATGCTTTAGTGTATTTTTAGAATATTTCTATAATAAAATGTGGGGTTTTTTTAAGTAAAAAAATTCAAAACAAAAGGAAGTTGGAAATATTTGCTCATTAGCAGGGACAATAGGGCAATTAAAGTTTAAGAAAATGAAGACTGCAGAAATGAGACAGAAAAAAAGATAAAAGCTTTAATAAGACTGGAACAGTATATATATATTGGTATTTAAGGGGTTCAAGAATTTAAAAATAACCCAAAATGTAGGTAACCCAAGGTCACCACTAAGAAAATATCAAAATATCTGTACCTTAACACTTTCTATGTTCCCCAAGTCTTTTCTTTCAAAACAAAACCTTAGAGATCAGTGAGGGAATAACCCTAAAATGTCCTTCCACAGGTCAGTAATTCAAGAAGCCGGAGGTGGGGGGAGAAATCAAACCCCCACTGATCTCTACAGCTGTGCTTTATTTCTAACACCTCACCTTTTCCTTACTGACTTCCTTTTCATTATTCTCTTTTTTTCTTCCATATATCTATTAGCCTCCCATTTTAACTTCCAACCACAAATTCAGATCCCAGTAAATAAAACTGAAGCAATGACAGAGTCAGTCAAGCTGGATACAAAGAGGTGCTTACCAGCAATCCACAATTATAACCACTTTCTGTTTTTGGAGGATGTCTAAACTACATTTCAACACTCAACAGCTCCTTTTTACACAAAACAGCCCAAATTATGTTCCCAGGCACCCATACTGGAAGCACCGTGTCTTAGTATGTACAGCATTTTATTAAGAATTTGGAAAGATTTATCTAAACTTTCAACGATATGCATTTACAGGAGTAGAATTTGGACTCCAATAGTTTGTCCTGTGTCCTGCCTCTGCAGCTACCAGCTGAGTTCATTCCCTCTAATTGTGAGCACCTAATACATACGGAACACTGAGACAGATACAAAGGTGAACATAACAATCACTTAAATAAATGGTTACAATGTTTTGTTAAGTGCTCCAAAATTTTATCAATTTAACCTAAATTCCTTCTTTTTAATTAAAAGGGAGTAACCACAGGTTGCAATTTTGTATCAAAAGATGCTAAAATCTGTAATAAAAGTAACAGCTGACATTTATATGCCAGGAATAGGAGCTTTCCACACATGGTCTCAATCCTCACAACAATCCCAAGTAGGTAGTATTAATCACCATTTTACAGATAAGGAAACAAACCCAGAAAGACTAAAATAACTTACCCACAATCTCACACATATATTAAGAGGGAAAACAGGGATTCGAATCCAGATCTTCTGATTCCAAAGCCTATTATCTCTCCACTAAACTATGTCTCTCATTTTCTTTCACTACAGGAAAACAAAAATTTCCAGAGATCACCTTCTTAAGAGCACGGAAGAAAAAAATCTTTCAGACAGCCATGAAATACAAAGTAATCACCGATCATAAGAAGTGGTTTGATTTTTTTTTAAACAAATTATCTGACATATACAGTCTCCGTAACAAAAGATGACATGCAAGACATTGAAAAACTATTCATATAACCAATATTCAAATAGACATGTGACATAAATAGCTAGTTAATACAAACGAGTATGAAATTTTGTGACTTCTTCCAACGGTTTTATCTTTACCCTTACTTGCTTGCACATTAACAACCAAGGAGAAAACGGCCCAGCTTAGTGTACTGTATTACCATGTTGAGCCCATATAAGAATTTACAAGGGCATATTACAGTGTATGAAAATACAAAATAAAGTGTAATGAAATGCTGTCAAATTTTTTTAAATGCAACGTAAGCTCACTAAGTGTTGATTAACCAAACATCAACAAAATCTAAAGCTTTGTTGAAATAATGTCAATTATGCGTTTATTTTTTTCTGTATAAACCTCATTAATCCTTTTTTAAAATATTCTTCCAGCTTATCAATTTAAATGGCGAATCTGAACCAGTGTTAAACTACATTAATGCTTTACACCAAATAAAGGGGAAAAAAACCACATTTTTTGTGTGCACAATTCCAAAGCCCGTTAGCAAAAGGATTTGAACCAGGACAAATCGCCGGATCCTGGTCAACACATTTTTCTCCAGAACTCCTTCAGATGAAAACAGCATTCCCCCCCAGGAATTCTTGCCAAACATGTAAGCTTAACAAAAAATTAGCTTGATGCCGCCCTTCATTGTCTAATGCAACGCAAGATTTTGCAGGGATACGTCTCCTTCGTTCGCATTTACCTCAAATGTCCTCCAAGATTCATGCCTGTGGTTGACATCTGTCACCCCCACCCCCAACCTTTAGCAGAGGGGGGCCAAGGTAGGAAATTACACAAAAATAAAACACTTTAAGGCGCCGTCTTCCAGGCTCCCCCTGAGAGACGTGGAAATAAACATCGAAGCCATTTGCGCGCCCTCCGTGTCCCGCACCGAGGTTGACAATTTATTTGCTTTCAAACCCTCACCGATGGCAAAAGCCGCTGGATCCCACCATTTCCCTTTCGCCCCGACTCCCGCACCCACAGACTCCCGCGCCCACAGACTCCCGCAGCCCGGCCCCGGCCCCGGCCCGACCACGCTCTTCTCTCCACGCTTCTGGCACCAGGTCGCGAGCCCAGGGGCTCGGCTCCAGCTCCGCCGCCTCTTCGGGCCCGAAGGCCGCGGCCGCCCTCCTCGGCGCTCACCCGCTCGCTGCGGCTGTCAGGCCGGCGCTCCCGGCGGGCCCGGCGCGATGGGGAAGGGGCCGCCGGGCCCCGCCAAAGGGCTGCTCCCCGCCCCTCCGCCCGCTGCAGCGGCGGCAGCGGCTCTTCCCGGGACGAGGTCCTGGCGCGGTGTCCGTCCGACCAGAAACTCCGGGGCCGTAGGGCTGCCAAGCTTCCCTCCCCGCATCCCGGGGGTCCCCGCAGCCTCCTCCCGCCGCCCGCTCGCCGCCATTTTGTGCGCAGCCGCTGCGACACATACAATCGTCGGCCAGGATCTCCTTAGCAAAGGCTCAGGACCCCCACGCTACGGGCTCCCGCCCTCCAACCCGCCGGGCCCCACCGGGCAGCGGTCCTACCTATGCCTACCCGACTACCGGCCGGATCCCACTCACGCCCCGCACAGAGCAGCACTCAGCTCCGGTCCCGACGCCGACGGAGCCGCCGCCTCCACGCCGCTGCACGCATGCGCGCCTGGAGGGCCTCGGCGCTCCCTTCCCGGCTCCCGGCGGCGCCAGCGTACAGCCCGCCCCACGCTCGCCCGGAGGCACGGAGAGGGAGCTCGGTTCCAGAAGGGGGCGCTCTTGCATCTACTCGGGCATCTGGCACTAGTAAACCTACAGCACCAGTTGGTGCCAATACTGAGGCCTGCTCTGTGGCAGTGCTACCCAAATCACATGCATCTCTAACCTGTATTGTCTCACCTCTTGCACGGTCTTCCGTGATTATTGTTGCCTTCAACAGGACATTAAGTTAGATAACATTCACCTGGCGCTTGATGTCATGCTTTACATCAGTGTTTCCCAAACTTCTCTCATGATGAGAATCACCTGGTGGAGTTGTTAAATTACAGATTCCTGAATCCCAACTAAGAAGTGCTAAACTAGAATTTTGGGGAACATATAGGTAAAATTGTATACTTAACTAGTGCTCTAAGACAGAGCTCTAAGACTAGTACTAAAACAGAATACTAAATTTGGGGGGAGGTTGGGGGGGAAAGAAAGCTAGAAGAGCCTAAAAAATGTCAAAAAGTAGCCCAGCAAAGGAACCCAAACTGAAGTACATCAAACCGTGGAGAAATTTATGTCTTAGAAACTGATCAGAAACAACAGAGCAATCAGCCTAAATACAAGTGTGATAGCAATAGAGGCAAGCAGCTTAACAGAGAGATTAGAGAAAAGAGACTGAGAGCTCTGCTAAAACACTGTCATCCCACAGGGCCTTATGCACAACCAAGTCTGCCACCCGTGAGGAGCAAGAACATAGGTTGCTCATTGTAAGGGCAATAGACTTCACTAAAATAGTTCAGTTAAGTCACAAAAAAATAAACCAGCAGCTCTAACTGGCATGGCTCAGTGGATAAAGCATTGGCTTGCAGACACAAGGGTCCCAGGTTTGATTGGGGTCAAGGGCATGTATCGATACCTTGGTTGCGGGCACATTCCCAGTGGAGGGTATGCAGGAGGCAGCTGATCTATGTTTCCCTCTCATCAATGTTTTTAACTCTCTATCCCTCTCCCTTTCTCTCTGTAAAAAAATAAATAAATAAAATAATCATAATAAAATATTAAAAATAATAATAAAAATAAAGCAGCAAACAACAACAAAAACAAGTCCTAGTTGGGACAGATAATCAATACCCAGGTTTGTTACAATATGTTATCTAAATGCTCGATTTTCAACAAAGAAAATTACAAGTTATGCAAAGAAATAAGAATGTATGACCCTTGCCAAAACCGGTTTGGCTTAGTGGATAGAGTGTGGGGTCTGTGGACTGAAGGGTCCCGGGTTCGATTTCGGGCAAGGGCATGTACATTGGCTACGGGCACATCCCCAGTACTGGGTGTACAGGAGGAAGCTAAGTCGATGTTTCTCTCTCATCGATGTTTCTAGCTCTCTATTCCTCTCCTTTCCTCTCTGTAAAAAAATCAACAAAATATTTTTAAAAAGAAAAAAAAAATTTAAAAAGAAAAGAATGTATGACTCTTATTTGTACACAGGAAAAAATGTGTATGACTCATACACATTAAAACTGCCTTTTAAATGATTGGATTTAATAAAGACTTCATAATTACCATTATAAATATACTGAGAGAGTCCTGACCAATTAGGCTCAGTGGATAGAGAGTTGGCCTGTGGACTGAAGGGTCCCAAGTTTGATTCCAGTCAAGGGCATGTACCTTGGTTGTGGGCACATCCCCAGTAGGGGGTGTTCAGGAGGCAGCTGATCGATGCTTCTCTCTCATCGATGTTTTTAACTCTATCCCTCTCCTTTCCTCTCTTTAAAAAATCAATAAAAAATAGTTTTTAAAATATTCTGAAAGAACTAAAGGAAACAATGCTAAAAGAAATAAATGAAGGTACAATAATATTGCAATAAACAGAGAATGTCAATAAAGAGAAAGAAATAATTATTTACAATAACCACATGGACATTGTGGAGGTGAAAAGTACAATAACTGAAATAATTTTACTACAGAGGTTCAATACTAGATTTCAACTGGCAGAAGAAAAAGATCAGCTATCTTGAAGATAGGCTAATGGGGATTATGCAATTAGAAGAACAAAGATAAAAAGGAATGGAGAAAAGTTAACCATTAAGGGCACCAATTTATGCATAATGAGAGTACCAGAAGAAGAGAAGAAAAGAGACAGAGAAAAAAGCAGAAACAAATTTTCAAGAAATAATGACCAAACAGTTCTTGAGTTTGATGAAAAACATTAATCTATACAGCCAAGAAGTTCCACCAAGTAGTATAAAACAAAAAGATCCACACACAAAAATGTCCCAGTAAAACTGCTGAAAAACAAAGAGAATTTTGAAAGCAACAAGACAAAAGTGACTCATCATAAAATGATTTCTCATCAAAAGCAATGGAATGACATATTCAAAGTAGTGGGGGGGAGGGGGGGGGGGACTGTGAGCCAAGAATATTTTTTCTTTCAAAAATAAAAGTGTAATACAGTCATGTGTTGCATAATGGCAGGGATTTGTCCTCAGAAGCGTGTCATTAGGCAATTTCTTCATTGTGCAAATATGATAGGGTGCACTTAAACAAACCTATATGGCATAGCCTATTATACAGCAAACTACAAACCTGTACAGCATGGTACTGTACTGAATACTGTAGATATCTATAACACAGTGGTAAGTATTTGCATAAATCAACATGCCTAAACATAGAAAAAGGTACAGTAAATATACTATATACCAGGCATCCTCAAACTTTTTAAAGTGGGGGCCAGATCACGGTCCCTCAGAGAGCTGGAGGGCCGGACTATATGAACTACTAATTCCTACTGTAACACCTCAGCTGTGCTCACTGCCCAAAAAACCTGGCGGGCCGGATCAGACTCCTCTGCGGGCCGCATGTGGCCCGCGGGCCGTAGTTTGAAGACGCCTGCTATATACTATGCCCTGGCCCGTACTATATAGCTCAGTTGGTTGAGTGTCATCTCATGTACGAAGAGATCACTGGTTTGATTCCTGGTTGGGGCATGTGCCCTCTGGTGCAAATCGATCACCAGTAGCGGGCATGCAGGAGGCAGCCAATCAATGTTTCTCTCTCCATCTCCCTCTGACTCAAATCAATAAAAACGTGTTTTTTTAAAAAAATACTGTTCAATAGATTTAAAGATGTGTTATATGTTTGTGTACAGGCACATTGGGGAAGCAGGGGAGGGCTGTGGAGGAAGTTACCCTCTCCCCAAGCTCCTCACCAACTCCAGGCCACAGCTGTGGGCAGGGTCAAGGCAGGTGGCAAACAGAGCCTTCTACTCTATTTAACCTGCCCAGGACAAGCAGTCAAGTCAACATTCAAAGGGTAGAGCCTCCTCTTTCAACACTGCAAGCAAACTTCTGGATTATAATCCATTATATTCTTATGAAACACTATCATAGTATGTAGGTCCATCACTATATAGCGCATGACTATAAAGATATTCCAATAAACAAAAACTGAGAGAATTTGTTACAAGAACACCTATATTACCAGAAATGTTGAAGGAAGTGCTTGAGGTTGAAAAACAAGAGATCCCAGACAGTAATTGCAATCCTAATGAAAAAAAAAGAGACACTTGTAAAGGTAATTATAAAAGAAGGCAGATACAAGCCAGGCCAGGCCCAGAGCAGCCAGGCCTGGAGCAGCAGCAGCCGGGCCCAGAGGAGCAGCAGCCAGGTCCGGGCCTGGAGCAGCCAGGTCCGGGCCCGGCTGCTGCTCCTGGGAGTGGCCAGGCCCAGAGCGGCTGGGTCAGGAACAGCCAGGCCTGGAGCAGCAGCAGCTGGGCCTAGAGCAACGGGGCCTCAAGCAGCAGCGGCCACACCCGGAGCAGCTGGTTGTGGAGCGAACCAGAGCAACAGAAGCCAAGCCTGGAGCAGCCGGGCCGGGAACAGCTCGCTTCTCGCCTGCCCCTGCCCCAGGGCTGCCTCTCAGGCATGGCTGGAAACTTTTGGGGGAACTTGAGGGTCTGCTGAATCAAGTGATGAGGCTGAAATCTGGATGTGTTGAGTTATTGTAGCGCTGGGGTGTTGATCTGTGAGTGCCTTGTGTGGGGTCTGGATGAGGTTGGTTGATCTATTTGGAAGTGTCTTTTGTGTGAAGTGTATCCTTGGGCATGTGGAGGTATTATTGATTTGAGAAAACGCTAAGTAATTGATTTACTACCTAAAAAATGTAAAGTTCTGAAAGTTTAAGATCTCTTGCCAAAAAGAGGTTTTAAAGCTAACACCTTAATTTTAATGGAGAAAGGGGAGGACAAGCCCTTCCCACCCAGAACAGGCAATCCAATTCCAGCCAGCAGCTATCTTTAAACAATGTGTTCATTTACATTTGAATGGCTATGCCTGTTGATAGCCTAAGGGCAAGTTTACATGTAAACAAGTTTGCTTCTCAGTTCCCAGGGCAGAAAAAAAAACAAGGTTTAAAATTATTAGATTTTAAAATTTATTCTAAAAAATATATAAGTTTACTAATTAAAAAAAAGGAAATTAAAAAACCTGACGAACAATATTAACTGTTGATTATAATAGAATCAGAGATACGGGAGGGGAGTGGACTGACAACTCTCGGGAAAAGGGGAGTGGTGGATGCGGGAAGAGACTGAACATAAACTGTGCACCTATGGATGAGGACAATGGGGGGTGGGGAAAGGGCCGAGGGTGGGGTGGGAACCTGGTGGAGGGAGGAAGAAATGAGGAACCTTTGTAGTAATATGAACAATAAAGATTGATTAAAAAAAAAAAAAAAGAAGGCAGATATATTGCCAAAACCGGTTTGGCTCAGTGGATAGAGCGTCGGCCTGCGGACTGAGGGGTCCCAGGTTCGATTCCGGTCAGGGGCACGTACCTTGGTTGCAGTGCATTCCCAGTGGGGGGTGTGCAGGAGGCAGCTGATCGATGATTCTCTCTCATCGATGTTTCTAACTCTATGACCCTCTCAATTCCTCTCTGTGTAAATTCAATAAAATATATATTTTTTTAAAAAAAGGCAGATACAAGTTAGGTGGAAGCTACACTCACTTCCTCCCAGGACCAAACTGGAATTACATGTATGGTATGGAGCAATCATCATGAATAACTAACTGAAGACTAGCTGAAGAGAAGACTTACAAGCAAAACCCAAAAATTTATAGAAGCCACACTGAAACTGGTAAAAAAAAAATAAAAAGGGGGGGGGGGGGGGGGTGGAGCTTTGAAAGGGACTGGCCCTGCTTCCACAGGCTGCAGCTGAGAATGCAGAGGGATAGCGCAGCTGTGGGGGTGCACCCTGAGACATGTGGGGTCTAAACTCCAGGACAGGCTCCCCAGCCCAGAGTCCCAGGGCCGAGAAAAGGTGCCCATATAGCATCTGGCTGTCAGCCAGGGGGAAACTGGAGTCTATTGGAGGCACAGGCACCCTCTTAAAGGGCCAATACACAAAATTTCATCTGCAGCCACACCTTGGTGCTCTGGCAGAGAGAGGGTGAAGCGGACTAGAGCCATGTGAGAACAGTCTGGAATTTGTGACTCTGGAAAGAAACTTTCCTGCACCACAGACACCACCTTTCTTGGGGGTGGCACTTCCACTCCAAAAATCATCAGCATGAGGAAAAGCAATAGCCCCATCTCTCTGGACTCCCTGGTACCCCACCCTGGGGAGCTTACGCCCTGCTGAGGATTCAGCTGGCTTGGCCAGGATGTAGAGGTCTGGGCAGAGTCAGGGGGTGTCAGTGACTGAGCTGCGTGGCTTTGGGGAGGAGGCTATTCGGCCCTCTTTCCCTATAAACCTGACTAATGCTTTCTCCTCACGGATCTGCTAAAACCACCCGCTGGGCTTCCAGCAGACACACCCTCTGTGCTCTGGCTCCAGAGGCCCCACCCGCTTGAATCCTCCTGGCTCTACCCTGCCAAGGTAGGGACAAAATCTGAGATATACCCAGTGGTGTGGCTCTGGGCAGGGGCCACAATCCCCAGCTTCATTGAAGCCTGCCCACCCTGCTGAACTCCTCCTCAGAGAAGAATCTGGGACCGCCTGCGTGGTGTGAGTCTGAAACCGGTATCATTTTTCCCCCTCTCGAATGCCTGACCAGAGCAGAGCTCTCCCTTCATAGGGCCAAATCTTAGTCTGTTTGGGACTGAGAAACTGCCCTCCTCACCCCAACAACTCCCTGAAACCCTGCCCCACCAGAAAGGTGTGCAAGCACCCAGCGGGTGGCAGCTACCGTGTTTCCCCGAAAATAAGACATCCTCCGAAAATAAGACCTAGCGCATGGAAAGATAAGACATCCCCTGAAAATAAGACCTAGCGCAACTTTGGGAAAAAAAAAAATTAATATAAGACACTGTCTTATTTTCGGGGAAACAGGGTAGACATGGTATACACCCTGGGACATTTGCTAAGTGGCCTCAGACCCAGCACTGGCACCGAGTTTGAACCTGTATCAGACTGGTGAATACCACTTGCGGTGACTCAGTGAGAACCTATCTAATGCAACTGGAGTACAGCCAGAGGCACTTTCAGTGACTAAGCCCAACAGGCAGCCAGCAGGCAGAGGCAGAAAGAGGTGGATCGCAGGGTGCCTGTGGAGTTTTACTGACCTGCTCCCAGGCTCGGTGCCGGTTAAAGCTGGCCTTGGTGCTCAGCTTGGTTTCTCCTAAATTCACCAGGCCCAGAAGAGGCAGCCACAAATTGTGGATCACTTTTGAGCTCCAAACAGGCTGCCCAGGGCCAGTCACAGTTGGCATCTGACACTGGACTTCACCAGAGTCCTCCCAAGAGGCCCCAGCACAAACACGCCCAGTGGCCAGCTTCAGACAACATCAGATCCAATTAGCTTCACAAGTGGCATCTCCAAAGGGTAATATCAGCAGGAACCAGACCCTGCTGAGACAAATTCCATTCCATGTGGTCAGCACCTCCACAGCAGCTTGTACCCTGTGGTCAGGGTTAATCCTCACAGTCAACTACCCCAAAGGTCGAACCCAAGCACGAAGAGGGCAATAGCAATAAAGGCTTAATTACAACAGAAGTGCTCACGTAACACATAAAAGAGACATTCCTGGAACACTCAGCTGAGATAAACAAGGAGACTGCACCATGGAGTCCCACAGGTCACCCACTACATAAGGTTATCCCACCAAAACTGGGAGTCATAGCAGATCTACCTCGTACTTAGAAACAAACACAAAGAGAAAGCCAAAATGGGGAGACAAAGAAATATTCCCCAAATAAAAGAACAGAAGAAATCTCCAGAAAAAGAGCTGAATGAAAGGGAGGCAAGCAATAGAACAGATATAAAGTTTAAAAAATAAAAATGGTTATGCCAAAACCGGTTTGGCTCAGTGGTAGAGCGTCAGTCTGCGGACTGAAAGGTCCCAGGTTCGATTCTGGTCAAGGGCATGTACATTGGTTGCGGGCACATCCCCGTAGGGGGTGTGCAAGAGGCAGCTGGTTGATGTTTCTCTCTCATCGACGTTTCTAGCTCTCTATCCCTCTCTCCTCCTCTCTGTAAAAAATCAATAAAATGTATTTAAAAAAAAAAAGGATCAATGGGAGAAAAAAAGGGGACATATATAATACTTTCAACAATAAAGATTTATTTTTTTAAAAAATAGTTATAAGAATGCTCAAAGAACTTAGTGAAAACTACGTCAGCATAAAAAGGAACATAAAAAAACAGAATAAAGAACCAGTTATAAATTTATAACACAATATCTGAAATGAAGAATACACTGAAAGGAATAAATAGTAGGTTGAATGAAGTGGAAGACTGACTTAGCAATGTGGAAGACAAGGTATGATAGCATAACTACAGACATGTTCATGTGATATTTAAGTGGCCAAAAATTTGAATATCTCTAAATTACCAAAGTTATGTCTTTCATTTCACAAATATTTATTCTGTGTCTTCTTTATGCCAGACACTGTGTCTTCTATATGCTAAGCACTGGAAATACAACAGTACACATCAAGTTAAGTACAAAAATTGAGTGTTTCATACATTTGACAGCAGTTGCAAGTTGTTAAGTAGGATAAGACGGCAACACTTGCATATCTTTGTTTTTAATTTTAATTTTCCCCCAGTAATTTATTTTTTATTGCATTTTACAAAGATATTGGTCTGTGACCAATTGGAAATTTGTTAAGAGCTGATCCTTCACCACAGATACTTTGAGAAGCACTGATATAGAGAATTTATAAGATGAGATTCTGTTGGGTGCAGGAAAACAAGTAATCCGGCCAAAGATCATAGCATAGACTAAGATATTGGTAGTGAAGACACTAAGAAATTGAAAGACTTTAGATATTTAGGAGAGGAAACATGGTAATGCAATAGATATGGGAGAGGTGAAGAATGTATCAACGATAATTCCTAATATTATGGCCTTGTCAGTGCAGCAGATGATCTTGTCATTCACTTAGATAAGGAACACTGGAAGACTGCCAGGTTTGGGGAAGGGGATTCATCAGTTCTGTCTAGGATGGATATGTAGAGTTTGAGGTGTCTTTGACACAAGAAGAAATTCTACAATAAATAGGCAGTTAGATGCCTAGGTTGGGCCTCAAAAGAGGCTTAGAAGTTGTAAATTTGGAAGTCACTGACTGGCTTGTACCTAATAATTGATGCTGTGAGCGATCAAAGAGATTACATAGGGAGATAATACTAAGTGAGAAAAAAAGAACCTGGGACCTTTCAGTTCGTAGGCTGATGCTCTATCCACTAAGCCAAACCAGTTTCGGCCATACTAGCTTTTTATTATATAGGATAATGACCACAGTTTTTCCCTTGTGCCCAAACAAACTTATAAAAATTCATGTGTATGTCAAGATACTTTGCAAATTTAAATTTTTACCTGCCTCACAGAGCATATATCGAAAAGAGTCTCCAAGTTTTTACTAAAGATTACCAAAGTCACATAAGGATTCTTTGAAAATACAAACTCTCTGGCATGCTAAATTTGCATTTTTTCTGGTCAGGCACCTATCACAATTACATTCTAGCACCATGGAAAGAAATAACTTACCAAAAACGTTCACAAAATCAAAGTATGAAGACATTATTAAAGAGGAAATATATCTAGGAAAATATTTGTAACTCCTATTACAAAGAACTTGTTCAGCCCGGCCAGCATGGCTCAGTGATTGAACGTAGGCCTATGAACCAGGAGGTCATGGTTCAATTCCTGGTTGGGACAAAAGTACACCCTTTGTTAAAGAGAGAACTACAGGACTAAAATGGCGTCACTTGGGCTAAATCCCATGATATTAAACCTAGACTTAATATCTCACTTAATTGCAGTTTGGTTTTTCCCCAGAAGCGTAATGTTAATCAACACATCTGGAATTTTCTGGTCAAGCACCAGTAAGGTAATCTACCAAGTGGGCCTTTACCTCACCCCCCCCACACACACACACATCCAAAGAAGATGCAATCTACAAACTAAATGCCTTTCCATTTGATGTCCCTCAAAACATATCCTGAAAATAATTCTTTCTTTTCTTTTTGCTAATTGCTCCCCCACCCCAGCCTTCTTCCTGTAGCAACCTTCCATTTGTACAACCTCTCTGAGAGGCCTTCTGGTTTCTAGATGGGCTGCTGCCCAATTCATGAATAGCTTAAGAAAGCCGGAGGATCCAAGATGGCTGCGCCCAGGTGAACACCTAGCCGCAGCCGCACACAACAATTTCAATAAAAAACAACTAAAATATAAAACGGACATTGCCCAGAACTACAGGAAGGTTGACTGACTGAAAATTCTACAGTGAGAAGCAAGAAGAAAACCAGAAGGAGGCGTGGAGGAGCTGGAAAAGCCCAATGTATGGAGACGCGGCGCGCTCGGAGAGGACAGAGCCGGAGAGGAGGGAGGCCGAGTGCCTGGCGGGCGTTCCCTAGCGGGAAGGAGATAAAACTCCGACTGTGCTGGGCCCCTGACTGCTCTGAACCCCAGTTCTAGCCCAAACCCCAGGGACTCAGGCTCAGCCATAGGGAGCCGGGCTGTAAGGCGGAACCCCGGGGAACAGCGAAAGGAGGTCCCAGCGGCGTGCACATTGCGCGCAGAGAAGGGACGGTCGGCTGTGCCGTGGGATCTCCCTGACGGGAAGGAGACTGGGGCTCCAGACTGCTTTGAACGCCATCTCCAACTCCACTTCCAACTGAACTGAACCCCAATACCGTGCTCATTGGGGGAGAGCATAGACTGTTTGGCAGCAGGCGAAAATCGAGGGCACCTTTCTCTCAGAGGCGCCGGCAGCGAGCACTGAAGGACCCACATAGGGCGGGGCTGACGGAAGCCAAAGCTGCAGGCTCCACCCTGAAACCCCGTCCCATCTGTAACTGCGAAATGCGACAACAAAATAGATCACAAACGAAAGAAATGGAGGACAAAAAGCGTCTGGATATAGAGTTCAAATCTACGCTTATAAGGTTTTTCAAGAATTTCCTAGAAAAGGAAAGACCTATGAGGATATGAAAAGAGATCAACTAGAATTAATAAGGAGTCATCAAGAAATGATAAAGGATCAACAAGAAATGATAAGGGATCAACAAGAAATAAAAAATACATTCTCTGAAATAAAAAATATTATACAGAGTCCTAAAAACAGAATGAAAGATCGCAAGAATCAAGTCAAAGATTTGGAACATACAGAGCCAGAAGATACTCCTCCACAGAAGCTAGAAGGCAAGAGAATCCAGAAAATTGAAGATAATGTAAGAAACCTCTGGGACAACTTCAAGCGAACCAACATCAGAATTATGGGGGTCCCAGAAGATGAGAGAGAGCAAGATATGGAAAACATACTGAAAGAAATAGTGACAGAAAACTTCCCCCACCTGGTGAAAGAATTAGACTTACAAGTCCAGGAAGCGCACAGAACTCCAAACAAAAGAAGTCCAAAAAAGACCACACCAAGACACATCATACTTAAAATTCCAAGATCAAAAGACAAAGAGAGAATATTAAAAGAAGCAAGAGCAAAGAAGGTAGTAACCTATAAAGGAGCACCTATACGATTATCAGTTGACTTCTCAACAGAAACCATGCAGGCCAGAAGGGAATGGCAAGAAATATTCAAGGTGATGAATAGTAAGAACCTATAGCCAAAGATAATCTATCCAGCAAAGCTATCACTCAGAATCGAAGGTCAGATAAAGAGCTTCACTAATAAAAAAAAAGCTAAAGGAGTTCATCACTGCCAAACCAGAATTATATGAATTGCTGAAGGGGGTTCTTTCAGAAGAGAAAGTAAACAAAGATAAAAATTATGAACAACAAATACGTAACTATCAACAAGTGAATCTAAAAACCAAGGGAATTAAAAAAAAAAAATCTGATGAACAATAGTAACTGTTGAATATAATAGAATCAGAGGTATGGAAGGGGAATGAACTGACGATTCTTGGGGAAAAGGGGAGAGGGAGGCGTGGGAAGAGACTGAACATAAACTGTGCACCTATGGATGAGGACAATGGGGAGTGGGGAGAGGGCAGAGGGTGAGGTGGGAACCTGGTGGAGGAGAGCAATGGTGGGGGGGAAAAAAGGAACATTTGTAATAATATGAACAATAAAAACTCATTTAAAAAAAATAAAAATAGCCAAAACCGGTTTGGCTCAGTGGTAGAGCATCGGTCTGCGGACTGAAAGGTCCCAGGTTCGATTCCGGTCAGGGGCATGTACGTTGGTTGCGGGCACATCCCCGGTGGGAGGTGTGCAAGAGGCAGCTGGTCGGTGTTTCTCTGTCATCGATGTTTCTAGCTCTCTATCTCTCTCCCTTCCTCTCTGTAAAAAAATCAATAAAAATATTTAAAAAAAAAAAAAAATAAATAAATAAATAAATAAATGATTAAAGAAAAAAAGAAAGCCAATCGGATCTTCACATTTAGTCAGTTTGAAATATAGACGTTCTTAAACTTTATTTCCCTTGCTTCATCAGGAAACATCTGATCTCTCTCAAATCTAGATTTTAAAAAAAGACAGGGGGGGGAAAAGTTATTTTAGAGTTCTTTTGCCATCTTGTGGTCTTTTATAGTATTGCTACTGAAACTTGAAATGCCTCCTGCTTAAAAAAAATTCAATGTCAATCTTAGGGCTGATATTTTGCCTACTTTTCGTTTTAATCACTTTCAAGTTTATCTACATAGTTTCTTTAAAACGTGGTGACTAAAATGGGACACAATCCATTCTATACCCGAAGTACTAGACCAAGGCTGGTCACACCTTTCTGAGCAAAGCTGTTCCATCAAGCCCCTGCTCAGGGGAGGGCTGTGTGCCTTTTCACAGGTGGAACACTCTCAAGACAGTTCTTTATGCTGAATTCATTCTGAGTTTCCTTAGTCTAATCCAGTAACACAGCAGATCTATGATTTGTAAATATCCCCCCCCCCCCATTCTCCTGGTTGCCCTTTCACTGTGTTACTAATGTCTTCTGATGCACAAAAATTTTTAATCTTACATTAAGTCTAATTTGTCTTATTTTATTTATTTATTTATTTATTTACCTCTGCTTTTGGTATCATATCAAATAAATCACTGCCAAATCCAATGTTGTGAAGCTTTTGCTGTATGTTTTCTTCTAAAAGTATTATTGTTTTAGGTCTTTCAGTTAGGTCCTTGATACATTATGAGTTAAATGTTGTATAAGGTGTGAGGTAGAAGTCCAATATCATTCTTTTGCATTGTGAATATCCAGTTTCTCCAGCACACTTGTTGAAAAGACTGTCCTCCCCCCATTGAGTAATGTTGCACTCTTGTAAGAAATCATTTGACCATAAATGCAAGTGTTCTATTCTATTCCATGGGTATACAGAATATTTGTCCTTATGCCAACACCATACCGTGTTGTTGCTTTTATCACTATAGTTTTGTAGTAAATTTTAAAATCAGGAAGTATGAATCCTCAAGTTTTGTTTTTTATTTTCAAGATGATTTAGTAAAGATCCCTTGAGATTTCATGTGAGTTTTAGGATGCGTTTTTCTATTTCTGCAAAAATAACATTGTTGGCATTTTGAGACAGTGCATTGATTGTGTAGATCATTTGGGGTAGAATTGACATTTTAACAACATTAAGTCTTGCAATTCATGAACATGTAATATGTATTCATTTACTTCTCTTCTTTAATTCCTTTCAGTGATTTTTTAAAATATACTTTATTGATTTTTTACAGAGAGGAAGGGAGAGAGATAGAGAGCTAGAAACGTCGATGAGAGAGAAACATCAACCAGCTGCCTCTTGCACACCCCCTACTGGGGATGTGCCTGCAACCAATGTACATGCCCTTGACCGGAATCGAACCTGGGACCTTTCAGTCTGCAGACCAATGCTCTACCACTGAGCCAAACCGGTTAAGGCCCTTTCAGTGATGTTTTATAGTTTTCATTGTACTGTCATTCACCCAATTCCTAAGTATTTTATTCTTTTGGATGTTCCTATAAATAGGATTGCTTTTATAATTTCCTTTCAGATGTTCATTGTATATAGAAATGTAACTGATATTTGTGTGTTGATTTTGTATCCTGCTGCTTTGCTGAATTCATTTACAGAAAATTTTTAAATTAAAATTTTCAAATTAAACTTAAATTGTAGACTTATATGTAGCTATAAGAAATAATACTGAGCCCTAGCCAGTTTGGCTCAGTGCATAGAGTGCCAGTCTGAAGGGTCCTGGGTTTGATTCTGGTCAAGGGCACATACCTCGGTTGCAGGCTCCTTCTAGCCAGGGCCCTGGTTGAGCTCATGCAGGAGGTAACCAATCGATGCGAGTCACATAGGTATTTCTCTCTGTCTTTCCCTCTCTCATCCACTCACTCTTTAAAAAAAAAAAAAAAAAAAAAAAAAAAAAAAAAAATCAATGGAAAAAGAAAGAATGAGCCGAAACCGGTTTGGCTCAGTGGATAGAGCATCGGTCTGCAGACTGGACGGTCCCAGGTTCGATTCCGGTCAAGGGCATGTACATTGGTTGCGGGCACATTCCCGGCAGGGGGTGTGCAAGAGGCAGCTGGTTGATGTTTCTCTCTCATCAACATTTCTAGCTCTCTATCTCTCTTCCTTCCTCTCTGTAAAAATCAATAAAATATATGAAAAAAAAGATTGGAAAACAATTAAAAATGTTAAAATGTTAAAAATTCCCAAATGACCTACATATTCAATTACATAGGCAACAAAAGAAAAAAACATATAAATTGGACTTCAAAATTAAAAACTTTTGTGGCCCTGGCCAAGTGGCTCAGTTGTTTAGATATGCCAAGGTTTCATGTTCCATCCCCAATCAAGGCACATACAAGAAGCAACCAATGAGTACATAAATAAATGGAACAAGAAGTCAATGATATATCCCCTCTTTCTCTATCTCTGTAAAATCAATAAATTAAAAACTTTTGTACATCAAAGAATAGTATCAACCAAGTAAAAAGATAATTTACAGAATGAAAGAAAATATTTTCAAATTGTATTACTGATAAGGTATTAATACTCAGAATATATAAAGAACTACTACATGCAAAAAAAATACTGTAAGCAATCTCATAAAAATAATAGGCAAAGGACTTGAATAGATACTAGTATTTCTCAAAAAATGATACACAGATAACCAATCATGAATAGATGCTCAACATCACTAATCATTGGGGAAATACAAACCAAAACCACAATAAGATACCACTTTACATGCATTAGGACAGCCATTATGAAAGAAAAAAATATATAATAACAATGGTTGGTGAGGATGAGGAAAGATTGAAATCTTTGTGCATTTCATTGCTGGTAGAAATGTAAAATGGAACAATCATTGCAGAAAACAATATGGCTGTTTCTCAAAAAGAAAAAAAAAGCCACACAAAATTATTGCATGATCTAGCAATTCTACTTCTAGGTTTATACTCAAAAGAATTGAAAGCAGGTACTTGAACAGATATTTGTATACCAATGTTTATAATAACACTAGTGGCCCAGTGCACGAATTTGTGCACACTGAAAGGAAATTAATTAGAAGAAATATTTTAATATCACTATTCGCCCTTTATAATACAAGTGTCAACCAAATTCACAATCAACAATGATAGATAGAAACACACACATGTGATGACATCAGTGAGAGCTTTATATGTATCATGCATACATGAGTGAACTTAGTCTTTTATAGATATGGAACAAATTTGCTTAATTAGACCTGCTTTCTGATTTAGCTAAACTTTTTCCAGCACAGTGAAGCACCCCAACTTCTCTTTCAGGTAATTGTCAGCAATATAGCAGTAAATATCAACATGAAGCAGATTATTATTGTAGATCACTCAGGGAGAACAAAGGGTAAAATATTTAACTTCAGCAGTGTTTGACTATATTGTACTCAGTGTGAAAACTTGAGTTCATTTTCAAGGTCCGCCATTTCTTACTTCTTTTCAGTCGGGTCAATTTTCTAAACTTTCTAAATCTCCGTTTTCCAGCTAATGAAAAGAAAATAGAATTCCACCAAGTCTCCTATCTACCTACTCCAGGACTTCTGTGAGGATCAAATGAGATGAGGCATAGGAAAATGCTTCACAGATATTTGGTTAAAGTGTAAAATGTTTCCACCTGGCTATAATATAAAGAAAGCTGTGTTTCTGGATTGAAGAAACTGCAAGGAGGCTAGTTGCTAGGGATAAGAAGCCAGGCATTGCTACATGACACCATTACCTGGCACCCACAGCCACTGTTTCCAGGCTGGGCTGTGGGCCGCATTTTGCACCATGGAGTTTTTTGTTTGTTTGTTTGTTTGTTTGTTTTTAAGATTATGTGTATTTATTTATTTATTTATTTATTTTAATATATTTTATTGATTTTTCACAGAGAGGAAGGGAAAGAGATAGATAGCCAGAAACATCAATGAGAGAGAAACATTGATCAGCTGCCTCCTGCACACCCCCCACTGGTGATGTGCCCGCAACCAATGTATGTGCCCTTGACCGGAATCGAACCTGGGACCTTCCAGTCTGCAGACTGACGCTCTATCCACTGAGCCAAACTGGTTTCGGCTGCACCATGGAGTTTTGACAACATCGGCTGCGATTTGGTGAGGTGCTAGGGCCTGTGTCCCACTTGTGGGAAGCTGAGTGTTACTTTGTGGGCGCCAAGTCTGCAGTGTATAATGTCTCTGTAAATGGCCAGTGCGCATCATAGTAGCTCCTGTGTTGAGTGTCTGCCCTCTCAAGGTCAGTGCACATCATAGTGACTGGTTGGATAGTTGGACACTTAGCATATGAGCCTTTTATATATATAGATTCTTCACAGAAGTCAAAAGGTGGCAACAATCTAAATGTTTACCCCCAAGTCAATGGATAAACAAAATGTGATATATGCACACAACTGAATTTTATTTAGTCTTTAAAAAGTATGAAATTCTAATATATGCTACAACATGTATGAATTCTGAAAATATTATGCAAAGGGAAAACCTAGACAACAAAATGACAAGAATTGTATTATTCTACTTTTATGAGGAATCTAGAATAGTCAAATATATAGGGAAATAAAGTCAAAGAGTGGTCATTTGGGGTATAAGGAGAGAAAAATGGGTAGTTATTGCTTAACAGGTACTGAATTTCAGTTTGGGATAATGAAAAAGTTCTGGAAATGATATTGGTAGTGGTTGCTCAATGTGAATGTACTTAATGCCACTATACACTTAAAGATGGTTAAAATGGTACATTTCATGTTATGTATATTTTACCACAATAAAAGAAAATGAGCCCTAGCCATTTTGGCTCAGTGGATAGAGCATTGGCCTGCGAACTGAGAGGTCCCAGGTTCAATTCCCGTCAAGGGCACATGCCCAGGTTGGGTGCTTGATCTCCAGTGGGGGACTTGCAGGAGGCAGCCAATCCATAATTCTCTCTCATCGTGGATGTTTCTATCTATCTCTCTCCCTCTTCCTTCCTCTTCGAAATTAATAAAAATATATTTTTAAAAAGAAAATGAACATACAATTTCACATACAAAGTCATATATAATACTCGGACTTTTTTTTTTTTCTCTCCAGTAGACACTTACATTAAGTAACCAAGATGAGAATAACTGTTCTTGGCCAATCTCAAAATCAGGTTTCTCCCTGATCAATGGTTCCTGGGATGCCAGATCTAACTGACTTATCCAGGAAGTGTCCAAAGCATCCCTCTCTCACCTGTTACCTCAACAATCAGTAGTTGTCACTCAAGGCATTAACTGACTGTAGCTACCACAAAGTCCCAACCAGCTGGGATAAAGATCCCTGCTCACCACAATATATATTCTAGCCCAGACTCCCAAAGTAATGACAGGCAAGCAGGATATACTAAAGGAGTTTGAAAACTTTTATAGGTTTCCATGTACAAATCTAACATAGATACAACTGAAGTTATATAACACACTTTGCATACATTAGAATCACCTGAAGTTTTGTTAAAACACAGGTTGCTGCCCAATCTTACTTCCCAAGAATTTCTCATCATGTAGGTCTGGGATAGGGCCCCAGATTCTGCATTTTCAACAAGTTCCCAGGCAAAGCGAGGACTGTTGGCACAGGAACCATATTTGAGAACCACTGAAAAGCGTATTAGAAATATAACTCCCCAAAGAAGGATCAAAAAGGAGCAAGGGAAAGTGGAGGGCTGCCATTTTACCCCATGACATCATAATTTCTTTAAATAAATATATTTTTTTCTAAGCATTCACAATATGACAATTTAAACACCCATATAGACACTGAACTTTAGAGAGGAAAAAGAGTTATATTAACAGTGACAATTCAGTACCTACAAATTATTTAAGATTTACAGAAACATTCTTTCAGAAAATGTGTTTCACTGTCCACTTTTTCTGTTTTCCTTGGACTAATTTGGGAACTTTAAAAATAATTTTTTTCTGTCATCTACAAAGCTTTACTAGAGAGGCTTTACGGCCTATAATTCTATGAAAATTCAACACACAGCAAGCGATTGACAAGGCAGAGCCATAGCTGCATTCGAGCCAGGGTGAGGATAGCACCGCCAGGGAGAGAGGAGCGCCAGGCGGCTTCTCACAGCGGCACACAGCTTTCCGGAACCAAAGAATTTCAATGAGGCCTCAACAGAAACTCAGGCGTTACTGCCAAACACAGCATAGCCTCTGATTCCCCATCCGAACAGAATTACATTATTAAAAAAAATAATAATAAAAAAAATAAAAAATATATATACATATATATATATATATATATATATATATATTTATTTATTTATTTATTTTTTTTAAATTGATTTTTTACATAGAGGAAGGGAGAGAGATAGAGAGCTAGAAACGTCTATGAAAAACATCAACCAGCTGCCTCCTGCACAGCTCCTACCGGAGATGTGCCCGCAACCAACGTACATGCCCCTGACCGGAATCGAACCTGTGACCTTTCAGTCCTCAGACCAACGCTCTACCACTGAGCCAAACCGGTTTCGGCCAGAATTACATTCTAAATAATCTGGGTGGACCCTCTGATGCTATCAGATATAATAGCTACGATTTTTAATGGTTTGCCCTGAAGCTTTCACGGGGAATTCTCATTGAAGATTCTACAGAAGGTGAGAGAAGGATCAAGGGGAAAATCTCATTTCACATGGGACTGTCTAACATGTACTTACAATGCTGAAATAAGTAAGCAGGAATTTTCCATTTTCATTTCCTAAAACTGTCACCATGAAACCAGCCAACATGAAAATACATTTACTGCCTAAGTTAATGAAAAGTGGTAAATGAAAAGTATAAAATTAATTAGGAAGTTGTGACCACTATATTTTCATAAGCATGTTCCCTAAGGATATAGCTAAGATTTTACCTTTCACCTATGACAAGAGCCACAAACCCAAATACCTAGAGAGGAACAAGCTGGTAACATAAACAACTGAAGTGATCAAGATAAAAGAAAGTTTGAAAGCGAGAAATAAAATGTAACATAATACAAGCACTCATGATATTAGAGATTATAAAATTGAAAATGGAAGAAAATAAAATATAGGAATACTTAACTATTAAATATTTCTTGTAGCTCATAACACCTTTGATCTAAAGCAAACACTTGACATTTTGCCAGTAGCAAGATGTCAATATAGTTCCATGAAATGTGTAATATAAAGTTCAGACCTGAATCCCTGAACTAAGAGCAGTAATTTTTAAAACTGAATTTCAAAAGCAAAAACAGCCCCTCTTAAACATAGCCATTTTCAAACCAAGATGAAATTTTGGCATAGTAAGTTTAAAGTTAGGGTAATTCAAAGGTATTTGCAAAATTCTAGTGTTCCAATGTTATATTTAGTTTTTATACTTTCACTTGTAGCTAGCTATTCATTTCACATTATTGCCATTAATGGAGAAATGTTAGTCGATTTTCATAAAGTATAAGAGCAAAGAGCCTGCCTTAGAATTCAGTCTTACATTCTATAATTTAGGAAATGAAATTAAGGACATAATTCTCATTTCTAGAAACTAACTTTAGCATATGCAAGCAATCCAGATTATTTCTTACCCCAAAATAAATGTTTATAAAATGAACATATATTTACTACAAATGAGAGAACTGAATCATATACATGTGGCACTTCTTGTGAATATCTCTATGAAGCAGAGGTCGTTTTAAGTCTCGAAATCAAAATCATTTGCTCTAGCCCTGCCACGGCATTAGGGGTGAGTTGATTAAATGACCAAATATAGCAGGTCAATTTCTTTTAGTTTTTTTGGGGGATTTTTTTTGCAAGCTACGTTTTAAGTTGATTAATTTTGTATGGCCCTCGAATGATGTTATAAATATCCAAATAGCCTTTGGCAGAAAAAAGTTCCCCACCCCTGCTGTAAAGAAACATTTGCAGTACTTAGATGAGTTGTAATGTCAACCAAAAGAGCTAAATCTGTGACATTCTTCATTGGTAAACTGAGACAAAGATTTTCCCTTGAGTGCTAAGAGCAGACTGACTTCTTTTAACAGTTAAAAAAGCATTACAACCTCAACTACATGTAGAAGAGTAGAGTTGTGCATACCACGAACCTTGCAAAACCTGAAGTTCAAGAATCAGCATTCAGTTTATGGTGATAATCATGCAATTGATTGCATTTTTTAAGCTTTCAGCCTAAAATTATTTCTAGTAAAATCTACAATAAACAAATTATTAGATCCATGTCTTATCCTTACAACATGTCATCAAAATCCAATGCTAGCCTCAACTTTCCATTATTTCAGGAGCACTATCTACTAGTATAATCAATTGGATTATACAAAAGGATAGATTTTTATCCTTTTCATTAAGTTTTGACAGACTTTTCTAATACTAATAAATAAGTCATCTCATACTTGCCCTTTCATAGGCCATAAATCCAAAAGTTTTTTAACTCATTACAATTTTAGGATAGCATAAATATTGCTGACTGATTTATATTCTATATATGTGTTTTCATGAGCTAAAGTTTAAAAATGCCATAAATAGTCCAAGTTTGTAATGTAACCTGCCTCTTAAGTTCTCAGTCATATCTTCAACATGCTAGTGATGTCCAATTAAATGTACATTCATTTACATTTTTTATGTTTGAGGTATATAATTTCTGCTCTATCCAAAAGGAATTGCTTAGTAACTTACCCTGCCATCCATAAAAGATATTGATTCTCAGAATTTTTATTTTTTTATTTTTGCCAAGTAAATAACTACATACCATAGAGGCAGCTCTTATTTACCAGAAATTCCCATTCCAAAACAAACCTTATCATATCTTTTCTGTAAACTAGTATGGTGCTTACCATGTATGGGTTGGTTTTAGATGGCATCTTAATTTGAGTTCTTTCAACACAGATATACTTTGTTTGCATATTAAAGCATAAGAATATTTATTTACTTCCACACATACACAAAATATTTCTAGCCGGGACCGGTTTAGCTCAATGGATAGAGCGTCAGCTTGGGGACTGAAGGGACCCGGGTTCGATTCCAGTCAAGGGCATGTACCTTGGTTGCGGGCATATCCCCAGTAGGGGGTGTGCAAGAGGCAACTGATCGATGACTCTCTCTCATCGATGTTTCTAACTCTCTATCTCTATCCCTTCCTCTCTGTACAAAATCAATAAAATATATTTAAAAAAAAATATTTCTAAACACAATATCAGTGGACAGAGCATTGGCCCGTGCACCAAAGGGTGGTGGATTCAATTCTTGGTCAAGGGCACATACTTGGGTTGCAGGTGCGATTCCTGGCCAGGTCAGGGCACGTGCAGGAGGAAACCAATCATTGTCTCTCGCACATCAATGTTTTGATGTTTCTCCCCCTCCCTTCCTCCCTCCTTCCCTTTCACTCTCCAAAAATCAATGAAAAAAAATATTCTTGGATGAGGATAACAAAAAAATTTATTTTCTTTTAAAAAAGGAAAAGAAAAAGCCTTTTTCATTCCCCACTTTTAAAGAAAAGTGGACCCAGAATAATCTGCCCTTCTTTCTTGAAAATTACTGTGGAAAAACAGCAGCACAAATGCAAAGTATAAATGACTATCGACACTTAGCCTAGATATTGGGGGCTACAGGGAACGGTGGGGACCATAGAAGAGTACCTACTTCTCTAAAAGAGACTGGCGATCCCAGCCTATTCAGCCATGTGCTAATGTAACCTCAGAGCTTCCACATCTTTAAACACTGGAAATGCAGGGTGTGTGTGTGAGTGAGTGTGTGTGTGTGTGAGTGTGTGTGAGTGTGTGTGTGTAAGTGAATGGCTGCTTTATTTTAAAGTGTTGCCAACTAATTAAAAAAATGTATAAAGCACTATGAGGACCCAATGAGAGTGGTCCACAGCCCATCAATTTGGCATACCTTCCCCTTCATCCTCTCCACCATGCCACCATGAGATTACATCCTACAAATATCAATCCATATTCTTAGTAAAACTAGCAAAGCAAACAGTATTTCATAGAAAAAGGCCACTCCTCTTTGGCGGAGCTTAACAGTCTTCTACTAAACCTTGGTTAACTGCCCAGAATGCCCAAAGCATCTAAAAAGCCTTTTTGATTTTTTTTTTTTTTACTTTTTTAATGGCCTCACCTCCAACATTTTGACACCCAAACTGCCTGTGTTTCAAGAAAACAGCTCAAAATGGACCTGTTTAGCTCTTCTCCTAAACTAAGCCTTGTAGAGAAAAGCAAACAAGAAAACTCCTGGGATGAGAAAAGGAAATTGTTCTATTTCTGAAGCCAGATTGTGTCAAAACTCTTAAATATATAGTACACATTCTGTCTGAGAAGCAATTGGAATTGGAATTTCACAATTCCAATCTTCTCTATGAAAAGTGAAAAAAGCCTACAGAAAAGTGCTCAACTATGTCATTTAAAGCAAACAATGGGTGAAAAAATTTAAAGTAGAGCTTTTACATGTCATGTTCTCTAATCATTCAATAAAATTTCAAATAATAAAAAGATTTTTAAAAAATCACAAATAGTTGGAAATTAACAAACATCCAACTAGATAATCTTTCGATCAAAGAATCAGAACTAAAATTACAAACCAATTAAAGGTGATGAAAAGGAGAAAAATTTAGACCAGTGAGATAGCACCCTAGTAGCTAAAACAGTCCTCAAAGGGAATTTTAGAGCTTTATATGCCTTCAGCATTAAGCAGGGGTTTTAAAAATTATTATTCAAAGTAAGAAGAAAGGATAAAAAGCAATAGACAATAGGAAGCAGGAATGAAAAAGAGTACATTTTTTAAATAAAAGTGAAGATATATAAATCCAAAAACTTGTACTTTGAAAGAACAACAAAACTAAACCTTGATTTTGGCAGAGTGGAGACGAAGAGAGAGGGTTGAACAAAAATGAATAGGATCAGAGGTAAGAAGACATCAAAAAGCTTAAATAAAGTACAAGAATATATCACATGTATCTCCACAGGAAAAAATTTAAAAGCCAAAAGAAAATTACTTTTTAGTAAAATAGAAATTATGAAAGTTGACTGAAGAAGTAATAAAAAATTTTGTTAGATGAATTACTATAAAAGGAAAAATAAACCTCATGTGTATTATATCTATATGTTATATATATATGAAGAAAACACATACACACACACACACACACACACACATATATCCACATTGCTAAGGTGTATATATTATTTGTTAAATAAGATATGGAATATAAGGGAAAGATTAACCAAAAAGTGACTGAAAGTGCCAAAATGATCTCATTTATGTAAAATTAAACATATGCATTGCTAGACACAGAAGGATACGCATAAAAGAATAATAACCAGAATATTACCCCAAGATGAAGGGACACCCCTGCTTCCAGACTCATATCTCATTCCTACCTTCCTTATCACGTGGTGTCAGCAAATACTGAGCGTGGAGGGTGATGGGAGGACAGTAATGGTGAACTGGCTTACTTTTCAAGGGAACCTCCATTCTTGTAAGAAAGTGTGGCCCAAACTTGAACACACATCAGAATCACCGGAGGGGCTTATTAAAACAGAGTGCAGGCCTCTCCATTAAGATTTCTGAGTTAGTGGGTCTGAGGTGAGGGCCCAAGAATTTGCATTTCCAACTAAGTTCCCGGATGCTGTTGCTGTAGGGACCATACTTTGGGAATCAATGTCCTAAGAAAGCTTTCAATATTCTAGAAGTTAGCTGAAACCACTGTAGTTTCCAATTCAATTCTTTTTTATCGTTTGTATTTCTTTGCATTGTAATTTTATTGAAATTTTGAACTAGATTTTTAAATATTATATTTTCAAGTTTCTAAAATGTACCTTAAATTGTTCACTGTAATAACAGTAATTTCCATTTATTGACACTTAGTACGTAATATTCTCAATCATTTACTGGCATTCATTTAACTCTTGGAGGTAGGTACTATGATTAGACCAATATTACAGATGAGGGAACTAATTTAAAGAAGATCCTGCTTATTCTTTTAGTACACTTTACTGCTTCAAGTCTAATAGTTAAAAAGAAGAAAACCAACAAAATAAAACTATAGCAAACTACCAATATATGCAGTGAGATAAAGCCTGGTAGCACATTGGTTCACTGATTATGAGATATTAATTAGAAGTGACTATGCCCCAACTGGTTTGGCTCAGTGGATAGAGCGTCAGCCTGTGGACTCAAGGGTCCCAGGTTCGATTCTGGTAAAAAGCATGTACCTTGGTTGCGGGCACATCCCCAATAGGGGGTGTGGAGGAGGCAGCTGATTGATTTTTTCTCTCTCATCGATGTTTCTAATTCTCTCCCTCTCCCTTCCAGTCTGTAAAAAAAAAAAAAAAAAAAAAAAAAAAAAAAAAAAAAAAAAAAAAAAAAAATCAATAAAATCTATTAAAAAAAAAAAGTGACCAAATTTTGAATCAAATAATGTTAATATTTATACAAGTCACAGTACTGGTAATCACAATGTATTTGAAGATGGCAGAAGGGTGAAAATCCATTTTTATTCTCATGGGTTAACAGACCAAGCTGATGTGGAACTAATAGAACAGAAAATGTTTTAAATTTCCAATCAGTTTTGAAGAAATGGGATGCATTTTTGTTAGAATACAAGTTAAGCTTCTGCAACGAAGGCCCCAAAATAAGATAGCTTAAATAAGATCAAAATATGTTCCTTTCTCGATCAACTGTTTAAGCATAGGCCAAAGGAAACTTAGGCCTGCTTTCACCCACAACTACATACCCAGGTTCCAAATCTGGAATGACATTAGGCCTTTGTTCAGTGGTGCTAAGCCGCCAGCTTCCTTCTATCTTGTTGCTTCCTTTCTTTTTTAGTTTGCCTAGTTGAAATTAGCTCCCCACACAAATTCTCCCTTCCAGCCCACATGAAGGAAGAAAGAGAAGGAAGAGAGAGCAAACTCGGTCCCTTTTTAAAAGCATGCTTTCTCTCGTCTGGCTGACTTGGCTCAGTGGTTGAGAGTTGACCTATGAACATACTGTGGCTAGATCCCCCAGTGTGGGATGTGTGGCAGGCAGCCAATCAATGGCTCTCTCATCATTGTTGTTTCTATCTCTCTTCCTCTCTAAAGTCAATAAAAATATGTTTAAAAGCCATAGTACTGCCGAAACCGGTTTGGCTCAATGGATAGAGCGTCGGCTTGGGGACTGAAGGGTCCTGGGTTTGATTCCGGTCAAGGACATGTACCTTGGTTTCAGGCACATCCCCAGAAGGGAGTGTGCAAGAGGCGGCTGATCGATGACTCTCTCATCGATGTTTCTAACTATCTCTCTCCCTTCCTCTCTGTACAAAATCAATAAAATAAAATAAAAATAATAAAAAGCCATAGTACTTAATATTAGCAGTTATAATAGTAAAAATTATTAAAGTGTTGTATCATCACTTCCCTTTCTTGGAGGAAAAATGCCATAACAGTCTCTGCTGGTGCTGACATTTCAATAAAGGAAAGTAAACATTTTAATACAACTTATAAGCTCCCATTCCCAGAAATTGTACATTCAACACTATTAATGTCATTCCAAATTTGGAACCTGGGTACGTAGTGGTGGGTGAAAACAATCCTAAGTATATTGGGGAAAAAAACAATCTTTCAAACAACATACTTTTTTTCCCTGCATTTTTCAAATTTTCTTTAATGAAAGAAAGTTATTACCACAAAATAAGAAAGCTCAAAACTTATTATTTAAGAAATATAAAGTGTCGTCATTGCATTCAAATTATTACCCTTGTGGACGAAAGGGGCCACGTGCTAACCTGACAAACTCAGGGAAGGTCTGCATGGCGGTCTTGCAAACTCAGAGACCCAAAGTAACCACAAAGGGTGGTCTGAAATTAAACTTTATCTAAACGCAGTTATGGTGGGCAGTTACATCCTAGGCCGGTATCTTCACTGACGAGGTCAACCTTTACCTTAATTGAGCCTATCTGTCTTTTTGCATCTGTGATAACATACAGAAACCACAAATTCCTTCACTATCATGTTAATTGTTCCTGCACCCACCTAAGTATGTGTCTATTATTTTACTTTTTATCCAGTCCCAGAGGTTTCCCTGCTTTGCTTTCTCTGGCCTCTCTAGTCTGTCACCAATGGATTTTATGTAACCCCTTTCCTTTAATTACAATGTATAAATACAGATGTAACCCGCCAATCTCCGGAACATTATCCCAATTCGTTGAGGTTCTGCTTTCTGGCATATGTTGACAGTTTGGCTCAAATAAGCTAACAAAAATTCTTTACAGGTTTTCAATGGTTTGTTTACGTTAACACCCTAACATCAAAAACTACCTTTGGCCCTGACAAGTGTGGCTCCATTGGTTGGAGCAACAGCTGGTGCACAGAAGGGCCTAGGGATTGATTCCTGATCAGGGCACAAATCCAGGTTTCTAGTTGGTTCCCCAGTTGTGGGGGCCAGAACGGGAGACAATCAATTGATGTTTCTCTCTCTCTCTCTCTCTCTCTCTCTCTCTCTCTCTCTCTCTCTGTCTAAAAATCAATAAACATATCCTCTGGCGAGGATCTTTTTTTTAAAAGCAAACAAACTATTTTTAAAACAAATACAGCATACTATACAATTCTAGAAATCATAATGAATACAATGTAACTTAAAAAAAACAATCCCAATAAATTCTTTAATTTAAATTATCCTATTTTCATATATCAATACTAAATAAGTTTTTTGGCCACCACAAAACATCCCAGAGAAAAAGGAGAATTACTACATTTTATAGCTTGTTCTCCACTCCCCTCCCTAAAATACCCTTAAAGTTCAAATAAGAAGTCACTATGAATCCTGACAACTAGGGTACCCACGTCATGTAAATATATGCAAAAATAGTTATAAAAGAGATAAATTAAAGGTGCTTTTGACTGTACAAGAGAATTCATAGTAACATTTGGAATTTTAAAGGATGCATTTCCTAATTACTGAACTAAAGAGTGGCATTTCCATTTTCCAATCCCCTAATAAGACTAATAATTACAATATTCTAGTCTCCAACATGCCCCCATTCTTTAAAAAAAACACACACACACATAATCTTCTGATCCTCAGAAGGCGACACACTAAATTCCTTACACCTTTTTCTGAAGACAGCAATCACTTTTCTTAATCCTTAGGCAGCAGTCAGCAAACTGCGGCTCTCGAGCCACAAGCGGCTCTTCGGCCCCTTGAGTTTTTAGCAAAAGCCAGCTTAGGAGTACCCTAATTACGTCAATAACACTAAACCTACCTATATAGTTTAAGTTTTAAAAATTTGACTCTCCAAAGAAATTTCAATCGTTGTACTGTTGATATTTGGCTCTGTTGACTAATGAGTTTGTCGACCACTGCCTTAGGGGATAAGAAATAGGCACTCCTTTTTGACGCAAACTAACCCATGGAGACTTGGAAAAGGGCAAAGCTGGCTGAATCAACATCATCGGAACTTAGAAACCAGCGCCAAGAAGCATGGCATAACTTTAGAGAGGTCCGTTCTGCAAAATGTCTACCATTCTCTCCATTCCCGGCTCCCACCAACTCGCATAAAAGGCCACAAAACACTGGGAGAGGGCGGCACAGTACTGGTATCGCGTTGTCAGAGCAATCTGCTCAGCCTGCTGCAGGCTGAACGGACTCGGGCCACCGGGATGAAAAGAAAGAGCTGTTGCTACTATGAAGGGTCCCCAGGCTGAAACGTGAGTAGAGTCTCAACAAGCATGCAGCTAGGCTGCCTGGGACTCTTGTGACACGCAAATCACTGCAATGAACCCCAGACAGCCCCAGGTCTACAGGCCTGGCGAGGGTCCGGGGCGTGGCCGGCGTTCCCTGGGCGGCCGGACCGCACGGGGGTGGAGGCCCACGCGCTGCTGACACCATCCCAAAATCTGGAGCCTGGGCGTGCAGTTGTGACAGCGAGCCTAAGCCAACGGGGGCGGGAATCCCTCGAAACTTGATGATGACTCAAGACACTATGCATGTCTTCTTTCCTTTATATTTCTGTACTTTGAGAAATTCCTTTTAATGAAAAATCTTAAAATAAGATTTAAAATAAGACAGCTCAAAAACTTGTTTAGGAAACAAAAAAAATGCCAACGTTGCATTTGAATGACTACGCAGCCACCAAAAACTATTTTTGGATGACATACAGAATATTATGCAATTGTACGATGTCATTAAAAAAAAAAAAAAAAAAAAAGAGGAATCTTTTAAAAGAGCTCCTGTTGCTCGGAGCTCTTGTCCCTGAATTAGAAGCGAACAGGAAACCCTTTGACGTAGTCTCATCACCACCCCCCCCGCCCCCACCGCCAAGCCCCAATACCCCTGCAGAATATATATGATCGTTTACTAAATCTTGGGCTCCCAAGATCCAGCCGCCCTGCGCCGCGGCCCCCGAGCCCGTCCCGGTCCGGAGAAGAGTTGCCAGCGCCGTGAAGCCCGGCAACAAGTGCCCGGCGGCGACCCACGGCGGCGTGACCCGCGAGCGCCTCCGCGCACACAGTTTGGCGAGCGCCGAAGCCCGGGGAGTGACGGTCACCCGGAGATGGGGGGCGGGGCGGAGGGATCGGGCCCTGCTGCACCCCGATAAGCCGGGATGTCCGGGCGCAGACCCGCCCGCCGCCCGCCGCGCCCGCAGCCCCGTGGCCAGCGGTCCCTGCGCCCCGGCGAGCGCGCAAGCCCGGGCGGCGCTCACCTTTTCAGCGGGTCCGGAGCCTGCGCCGCCGCGGCCGTCCCGGAGCCGGAGCTGGGCTCCGCGGCCCCGGCGGCCGCCCGGGTGGCAGCCCCGGCAGGAACGCGGTCCCCGGACATCGCCGGCGGCGCGCACTCAGCACCCGCGTCCCGCGCGCCGCCCTGGGCCCCGGGGCGCGAGGCTCCGCCCGGCGGGCGCGGCCGCCCCCGCGGCGGTCAATGGGCGCGGAGCGCGGGAACCGGGGGCGGGGCGGGCGGCCCAGCGCGGACACTGGCTCCGCGGTCCTCGCCCGCCCGGAGAGAGGGCTGTCACCCGGCTTGGAAACGTGTCTCAGGTGGGCGAGGAGGGGAACGGGAAAAGATAATGTTGCAAACAAAAGATGTGCTGGTGTGTAAGACGTTTGGGACCCTTCTGATTTTTTTCGGGACTTCTCTCTTTTTTTCTTTTTAAGACGAATATTCCTCCGTAGTTTATAGGACACCTACGGAGGGCCAGCCACAGTGCTGGGGACACACGGGAGTGAGAAGCATCCTCTGCTTCTGAGGATTTCCCAGTCAGTAGGGAGAAGGAGCAGATAAGAAAGCAGGTGAGTAGGGGAGCCCACAATAAGGCACATTCCGATATCAAAAGCCCTATATTTTGCAGCGCGAGGAGGGGGCGGGTTTTTCAGCCAGAGGTGAACTAAAAGGCTTGTTACCCTGACATGCTGGTGGCCATGATTCACAGTACAGAGCAGAACACATCTCTCTCTCTCTCTCTCTCTCTCTCTCTCTCTCTCTCTCTCTCTCTCTCTTTGCTTAAAGACTAATTAATATGTATGACAGTTAAAATTACCAGTAGCGTCAAAAATACATGCTATGCAATGAAAATAAAGTCTCCATTATCCTCTGTCCTCAGTTTTCTTTTAGGCTAGTTCTGTTAACTGATTTCTTGCATATCCTTTCAGAGACTATATATATATATATATATATATATATATATATATATATATATATATATATATATTCCACTGTAAATAAATTAGTTATCTTTTACCCACACTGTCTTTTGTCTTTGATAATTGTATTTTTACAATGAATCATGTTTTATTTTCATATATTCGCATTAATTGCTTTTTATTTGTTTCTAGATTTCTTTTTTTATCTTAGAAAAGTTGTCACTATCCCCAACTTTTTTCCATGTTTGCTGCTAGTATGTTTGATACCTATCTACATGATTAATCCACATTCAGATAATCTACAATAAAAGTAATATATGGGAGGGTTGGAGAGGGTTGGAAGAGGTTAATGGGGGGGAAAGGAGGACCTATGTAATACTTTCAACAATAAAGATTAAAAGAAAAAAGAAAAAAGGTAATATCTCTCTATATAAAAGCCTAAGTGACCATTATGACCAGATCATAGGCCAGGAGCTATGACACACACTGACCACCAGGGGGAAGATGCTTAATGCAGGAGCTGCCCCCTGGTGGTCAGTGCTCCCACAGCCCACCTCCCTTGGTTGCTCCTCCTGGCTGGTGGGCCCTGATTGGGACTGGGCAAGAGGGCCTGACTGCCGGCCAGGCTGAGGGACTCCACCTGCGCATGAATTTGTGCATCGGGACTCTAGTGTTATAATAAAGAAATAAATTAAGGCAAAGGATATGCATACACAGGTCTCCAAAGAAGATGTGCAAGTGATCAATAAGCATGATCTAAATGACCAATGAATGCCGAAACCGGTTTGGCTCAGTGGATAGAGTGCCAGCCTGCGGACTGAAGGGTTCCAGTCAAGGGCATGTACCTTGGTTGCAGGCACATCCCCAGTGGGGGGTGTGCAGGAGGCGGCTGGTCAATGTTTCTCTCTCATCGATGTTTCTGACTCTATCCCTCTTCCTTCCTCTCTGTGGAAAATCAATAAAATATATTTAACAATAAAAAATAAGTAAAATAACCAATGAAAAGATGTTCAAAGTCAGTAGCTATTAAGAAAATGAAAATCAAGACCATAATTAGATACTGTGTTATACCCACTAGAATGGCTATAATAAAAATTGACAGATAATGATAAGCATTGGAGTCTTAATCCCTTCAAGTTGCTATAAAAAAAAAAAATACCATTGTCTGGGCGGCTTAAACAATAAACATTTATTTCTCACAGTTCTGGAGGCTGGGAAGTCCAAGATCAAGGCGCTAGGCAGATTCAGTGTCTGAGGACTTTCTTCCTGGTTCACAAACAGCTGTCTTCTCCCCACATGGCAGAAGGGGTGAGGGAGTTCTTTGGGATCTCTTTTTATTGTTTTGTGTTTGTTGTTGCTGCTATTGTTGTGATTAATCCTCACCTGAAGATATTTTTCATTGATTTTTAGGGAGAGTAGAAGAGAGAGGGAAAGACAGAGAGAAACATCAATGAGAGAAAAAGAAATCGTTTGGTTGCCTCCCGCATGAGGTTGCTTCTCAGGGCCAGGGCTGGGGAGGAGCTTGCAACCAAGGTACTTGCCCTTGACTGGAATCGAACCCGGAACCCTTTAGTCCCCAGGCCTATGCTCTATCCACTAAGCCAAACTGGCTAGGGATAGGTTCTTTTTTAAAGGGCATCAAGTCCATCCATAAGGTCTCTGCCTTTATGACCTAACCACCTGCAAATATTACCACATGATGGGTTACGTGATGAATTTTAATCTGCAGTAGTTGGCAAGTGTTATGAACTGAATTGTGTTTCCTCAAATTTATGTATTGAGACCCTATCCCCAATGTGACTGTATTTGCAGATAGGGCCATGAGAGAGGTAATGAAAGAAATGAGGTCATAAGGGTGACAGCCTAATCTAATATGACGGATGTCCTTGTAAAAAGAGAAAGAGACGGCAGGGATATGCGCATACAGAAAAGGCTATGTGAGGACACAGAGAGGATGTGATCATCTGGAAGCCAAGGAGAGAAACCTCAGGAGAAACCAAGCCTGCTGACATCTTGAGCTGGGACTTCCTACTTCAGAACTGTGAGAAAATATCTCTCTGATGTTTAATCCACTCGGTCTGTTTGGGCAGTCCTAGCAAACCGACGCAGCAAGAATGTGGAGAAAACGGAACCCTCAGACCCTGCCGGTGGGAATGTAAAATGGTGCAGCCACATTGGGAAACAGTCTGGTAGCTCTTTAGACAGTGAAACATGGAGTTATCCTGTGACTCCAGCAATATACCCTGAAGCACATGCCCACATAAAACTCGTACATGCATGCTTATATTGTAGTAACATTATTAATAGTAGACAAAAAGTGGAAATAACTCTTGCCATCAACCAATGAGTGGATAATGAAATGTGATATATTCATATAATGGAAGAATATTCAGCAATAAAAAGGAATGAAGGACTGACACATGCTATAACAAATGAAACATTGACAACATTATGCTAAGAGGAAAAAAGCCAGTCACTAAGGACCACATTGCACTATTCTGTTTATATGAAATGTCCAAAATGGACAAATGTATAGAAACCATAAAAGATTAGTGGTTGCCAACAATCTACAATAGCCAGAATTTGGAAACAGCCTAGGTGCCCATCAGCAGATGATTGGATCAAAAAACTATGGTACATCTACACAATGGAATACTATGTTGCCATAAAAAAGAAGGAATTCTCATCATTTGCAGCAACCTGGATGGAATTGGAGAACATCATGCTGAGTGAAATAAGCCAATCAATGAAAGAGAAACACCATATGACCTCACTCATTTATGGATAATAAAGAACATTATAAACTGATGAACCAAAAGATAGACATAGAGACAGTAAAGCAACAAGCAGACTGTCAAATTACAGCGGGGAGGGGAGGGAGATTTGGGGGAGATAATAGATCAACCGAAGGACTTGTATACATGCATATAAGTACAACCAATGGACACAAAACTCTGGGGAGGGAGGGTATGTATGGGAGGGAGGGGGGCAAAAAAAAATCAATAAAATATATTAAAAAAAAAAAAAAAAAAAAGATTAGTGGTTGCCGAAACCGGTTTGGATCAATGGATAGAGCATCAGTCTGCGGACTGAAAGGTCCCGGGTTTGATTCTGGTCAAGGGCAAGTACATTGGTTGCAGGCACATCCCCAGTAGGGGGTGTGCAAGAGGCAGCTGATCAATGATTCTCTCTCATCGATGTTTCTAACTCTCTATCCCTCTCTCTTTCTCTCTGTAAAAAATCAATAAAATATATTTAAAAAAAAAAAAAAAAAAAAAGATTAGTGGTTGCCGAAACCGGTTTGGATCAATGGATAGAGCATCAGTCTGCGGACTGAAAGGTCCCGGGTTTGATTCTGGTCAAGGGCAAGTACATTGGTTGCAGGCACATCCCCAGTAGGGGGTGTGCAAGAGGCAGCTGATCAATGATTCTCTCTCATCGATGTTTCTAACTCTCTATCCCTCTCTCTTTCTCTCTGTAAAAAATCAATAAAATATATTTAAAAAAAAAAGATTAGTGGTTGCCTAGGGGTGAGAATAGGATGGAAGGATTGGGAGTTAAAGGCTAAGGGTACATGACTTCTTTTTGGGGTAATGAAATAATGCTCTTAACTGAATTGTGATGGTTGCACAGTTCTGTGAATATACTAAAATGTATTGAATTGTACACTTCCAATGGATGAATTGTATGGTATATGAATTATATCTCAGTAAAGGTGTCAAAATAAAATTAATACCTTGCTTGAGTTGTGGGCTCAGGCCCCAATGATGGCTGTGAATTAGACAGTCAATCAATGATGTTTCTCTCTCATTGATGTTTCTATTTCTCTATCCCTCTCCCTTCCTCTATCTCTAAAAATCAATAAAATCATATTAATAAAAAAAGAAAAGTCTGTACCTATTCTTTCTTAGCAGGAGGACTGGAAGGAACGTAGTTAGGCTATCCGGAAAGAAAACTTGTTCTATGGCTCCATCCCTGTTGTGGGGTGTGTAGGAGGCATCCAATCAATGATTCTCTTCTTCCTTCCTCCCTCCCTCCCTTCCTTCCTTCCTTCCTTCCTTCCTTCCTTCCTTCCTTCCTTCCTTCCTTCCTTGTTAATCTTCACCCAAGGATATTTTCCCATTGATATTTTAGGAAGAGTAGAAGAGAGAGGAAAACAGAGAGAAATATCAATGTGAGAGAAGCACATCAATTGCTTGCCTCCTGCATGGCCCCAGCCAGGGTCCGGGCTAGAGAGGAGCCTGCAACCAAGGTATGTGCCCTTGACCGGAATAAAACCCGGGACTCTTTGGTCCGCAGGCTGACTCTCTATCCACTGAGCCAAACCGGCTAGAGCTCATCAATGATGTTTCTATCTCTCTCCCTCTCCCTTCCTGTCTGAAATAATAAAATAAAATAAAATAAAATAAAATAAAATAAAATAAAATAAAATAAAATAAAATAAATTTTAAAGAATAAGTGTGTAAATGACTCTCAGTGACCATGTTGAAGTTCTTAATTCCCCGGCTCCAGAATTCATGACTTAGAGGAGGGTTGCTAACCAGCTCTCATTTACAGGTGGCAGGTCTATGGCACAAGGCCTAGAAGTGATTTTCCCAAGGTTATGGAGCAAGCCAGAGGGTGAACTGAAAATAGAACTGTACCTCACATTCCCATGCAGGCCATATGATAACTTGTGTACTGTCAGCAAAGAGTTGAGGAATGAATGTCCTGGAGAGGTTAGCATAGTTTTATGGCTAACGGAGTCTTGCTTACCCATTGCCAACGCTAGCTGAAAACAACAAATGACCTACCTAATCCTATAAATAGTAATATCTGGATACTTAAGCAAAAGTTTCAGGAAAAAAAAATTCCTCTTTGACAGTTGCAATTGTTTTTAAATGCATAGCTTCACTGTCATGAAATCACCATTTCTATAATGTTTAAATCACAGAGATTGTTAGCTTTGACCCACCCTTCTAAAAACTACACTTCCAGCAAGCTTACAGGATCTTGCAGAAGTATCTAAACATTTTCAAAAGTGCAGAATTTTCTGGAGTCTTGGGCCTTCAGTGATAACTCTCTGTAAGTTTCCTTACTGAAGTAAAGAACTAGAAAATAGAATGGGATAGTCAGATAGTTAGAGCCCCAGGTCTTAGCCACTAAGTACACAGGCGATGAAGGGATTGCTCAGCTAGCTGCTTATGTTACATCTGAGCTACTATGTTCTTATTTTTAGGAAAACAACAAAAGCTAATACCACTGATCTAGTTCCTTGAACTTACCTAGTCAACAGAAAACTCTAAAAATTGATGTTTTCAGGAGTGCCGCTAATTACATTTCAACTTTCAAGAAAGCGTTCTTTGTGCCCTGGCCAAGTGGCTTGGCTGGTTGGAGCATCTTACACAGAAAGGTTTGATTTCCAGTCAGGGCACATACCTAGGTTTCAGATTCAGTCGCTGGTCAGGTCCTTACAGGAGACACAGATTAATGTTTCTCTCTCTTGCTCTCCCCCCAAACTTCCTCTCTCTCTTTCTATCTCTCTCTAAAATAAATAAATAAATAAATAAATAAATAAATAAATAAATAAATAAATAAAAATTTTAAAAAATCATTTTTTAAAGGGTTCATTGTGATGATTGCTGTGTGGAGTGGGTTAATACTTTTCTCCAGCACTGAGTGGGAGGACCACAAAAAAACCACAGTCTGGACTTCCAGGATGCTGCTTTCCTCCCCTCCGTATAAGAGGCTGCACAACTACTGCTTCTGCTCAGTTCCTCAGTTTTGCCTTGAGTCGTAGGACTTGACCAGAAACGTGTAATCTGTATGCACATCGGAAGAAAGGAAGGGATAGGTTCAGGAACCATTTCCCCGCAAGCTCTCACCTAACTGGTAAGAGTGGTGGAAGCAAGCCAGTCCCCTTTCCATAACATAACATTATATCTGAAAGCATCTTACAGAGGCCACATAAAAAGCAGGAACAATGGAATTACCTGGACAAAATGTAAATCTAACATCGTGGCTATTAGAAATGTTACCTTCTATAAATAGTTTCTTAATATAGTCATAACCCTTATTGTGAGGTGAAGGGATAACCCAAACATCCAAATTTGCATGACATTTTTTTTTTTTTTTTTTTTTTTTTTTTGCTCCTTCAGTCTTTTTTAGCACATATATTTTGGCTACAGCCATTTTTCTTCCTTTAAAAAGGCAGCACAATGATTAGGACTTTCTGGGTTAAATACACATAAATACATAGGCTAAATAAAGCAGGGATAGGAAGTGGATCTAGCTTTATTCAGAATGCCTTTGAGTATTCTTGGCCATTGTATGGTCTAGATTCTGACAATTCACAGGATTTGTCTCTGCTTACCAAAACACACAACCTATGTTTCACACAGAGGACAAAGACATTTGAAGAATTCCATAGGATCAGCAGTGTATCTGGGCTACCCTTCGCTCACTTCTACCCTCTCTTCTCAGTTTGCCCCATACTCTGTTTTGCAGTTATTTTTTATTTTATTTTGAATCTTCTTGTAGCAATTTCTGTGTGCACGGTTCCAACACATGGTTCCAACTGTTTTAATTGATTCATGTATTCATCCATCCATCTATTCGCCAACACTTTTGTCACTATAAGGAACAAAATATCCCCTGCCCTTAGTAAGGGCAGTAGAATGGAGATAATCACAGTGACAAACACAATGTAAGAATACATGAAATGTATTCTTCAGGTAAGCTTTGGGGTCTAAAAGACCTGAGTTTAAATCCAGCTTTGCCATTTACTGAGTGACCTTGGTCTAATTATCGAACCCCATTGAGTTTCCGTTTCACCATCTAGGAAAATGAGTGTGGCAGTTATCTTTCAAGACGGCCAGGGGTGATCCTGTGTCCGTGCCCTTATATAATCCTCTGGCCTTAAATATGGGCTGGACCTAGTGACTTGCTTCTAACAAACAGAATATGTGAAAGTGGTGGGATGTCACTTTCCTGATTAGGATTCAAAAGACTGACTTGCTGGGTTTTCTCTGTTGCCTTCTTAGCTTACATCCTATAATGAAGCCAGCTGCCCTATGTGGCAAAGACTGAAGGAGGTCCCCAGCCAACAGCTCAGGGAGGAACCGAATCCTGCCAACACCATGTGAGTCAACCTGGAAGGAGATCCCTTCCCAGATGAGGTTCACAATGACGACAGCTTCATCTGATACCCTGATTGCAGCCTGTGCAGCAGGGAACCCAGCTAAGCCAGCGCAGACTCCTGACCCACAGAAACAATGACATGATAAATGTTGTTTAAAGTTTTCAGGAGAATTTATTACATAGCAATCTATCCTATATAATAAAAGGCCAATATGCAAATAAACCGAACGGCAGAACGACTGGTTGCTATAATATGATGCACACTAACCATCAGGGGGAAGACGCTCAATGCAGGAGCTGGCCCCTGGTGGTCAGTGCATTCCCACAGGAGGAGCACCGCTCAGTCAGAAGCCGGGCTCACGGCTGGTGAGTGCAGCGGCGGAGGCAAGAGTCTCTCTTGCCTTCACAGCAGTTGGATATCCCCTGAGGGCTCTGGCACTGCAAGAGGGCACAAGCTGGGCTGAGGGATCCCCCTGAGTGCACAAATTTCATGCACCAGGGCTCTAATATATATACATACATATATATATAGTGTGCATCATAGCGACCAGTCGTTCTGCTATTCGGTTGATTTGCATATTAGCTTTTTATTATATAGGGTAGATTGCTATGTAATAAATTCTCCTGAAAATTATATATATATTCCTGAGTGACCAAATGACCCAACTGTTCTGCCAGTTGCTATGACATGCACTGACCACAGGGGGCAGACACTCAATGCAGGAGCTGCCCTCTGGTGGTCAGTGCATTCTCTCAGCTGACCAACAGGCACCAGATGCAGGACGGCTGGCTGGCTGATGTAGCCCAGAGACCACAGGGGAGTGGCAGCGAGCCTACCAAGTGGCAGCAGCAGGCGCAGTGGTCCAGGATGAGCAGGAACATCAGGCAGGAGCAGCAGGCAGTGTTGGACTGCAATTCCAGCCCAATCCCCCCAAGCTACACTGAGGGACCCCAATGGTGCATGAATCTGTGCACAGGGCCTCTAGTAGATAAATAAAACAAGAGGATAACAATTCCTTGCAGAATTATTGTGAAGATGAGAATAGATATGAGGATTAGAATAAGGAGGAGAAGGAGGAGGAGGAGAATGGCCACCACAGGGGATCCCAGCTAATCTTAAGATTCAGAACCTGACATAAATGCTACTGTTGTGAAGAAGACAATTTTAGTGCTTGAGCCCCTGAGGAATACAAGAGGGTTGCAGGGTATCATATTTCTCATTCAGGCCCAGACTCTGTGGGTCTCTGATAGAAAGGGATTTATGAACAAAACTAAAGTAGCAGATTTGTGAGAGTCAGCGAACAACAAGTGGTGTTTGGGGACCTGGATGATAAAGTTTAGCAAAGGATTGGTCATTCTTCCACTTCGGCTCAAATTGGAGCAAGGCAACAGCTATGAAATGAGAACAGAAGGGATAGTACAGCTCAAGGATTTCCTGCCTCGTGAACATGGAGAGCAGCAAGCATTCTTGGCAGGAAGGAAGGGTTCTCATGGAGGACACTGGCAGCAATGTAGGTGACAAGGCCCTTCTGATTCTGCTGAGACTGGCACATAACTGTTTCCAAGCTTGTGGTTGATGAGTAATAAGAAAAAATTACGGGGAGGGAACATAAGCACACTGGATTCTAGGCAGCTTCTGAGAAGGAGCTGAGGACCTACCTCACCATAAGCCAGTGACATTTCGGTTATAGATATCCTAAGGCAGTGGTTGGCAAACTCATTAGTCAGCAGAGCCAAATATCAATAGTATAACAATTGAAATTTCTTTTGAGAGCCAAATTTTTTAAACTTAAACTATATATTGATAGGTAGGTACATTGTTATTAATTTAATTAGGCTACTCCTAAGCTGGCCTTTGCTAAAAACTCAAGGGGCCAAAAAGCCACATATGGCTCGTGAGCTGCATTTTGCCAACCACTGTCCTAAGGGATGTGTAGAGTTCTCACAGGCAAAGATGGGCAAATAGACATTCTAATCTGTGGGAACCAGCACCAGCAAAGAATTCAGACTATGAATGTAGAAAGAAAACTTTCGGGGGAAAGCGAGTAGTCTTGTGTGACTAGAGAAAGTTGCACAAAATAGTCCATGTTTTTCTGTTCTGATTCTGATGTAGTCCCCAGAGCAGTGATTCTCAGACTTTTTGGTGTCAATGTCTCTTCAACACTCTTAAACTTTTGGTGACTTCAAAGAGATTTTAAAGATAATATGTTTTGAGTATTTACACTATTAGAAATTAAAACAGACAAATGTAAAAAATAATTAGTCTGGAATCATACAACATAATAAACTTGTTAATGTAAATAGCATAATTTTATGAAAATTCATTATATTTTCCAAAACAACAAAAATAAATGAAAAGAATAGATACTCCTACATTTTTAAAAATCTTTTTTTTTCTTAATGTCTGGCTTAATAGGAGACAGCTGGATTTTCATATGTGTTTTTGCACTATCACACATCACATGGCCTCTGAAAAACTGTACTACCCCTTTGTGAGAGAATGAGAGTGAAAAAGGCAAATCACGTTTTCCTATTATGAAAATAGTTTCGACCTGCTGGATCCCCTGAAAGAGTTTTGGGGGCCCGCCGAAACCAGTTTGGCTCAATGGATAGAGCGTCAGCTTGGGGACTGAAGGGTCCCGGGTTCGATTCTGGTCAAGGGCATGTACCTTGGTTGCTGGCATATCCTCAGTAGGGGGTGTGCGAGAGGCAGCTGATCGATGACTCTCTCTCATCGATGTTTCTAACTCTCTCTCTCTCTTCCTCTCTGTACAAAATCAATAAAATATATTAAAAAAAAAAAAAAAGAGTTTCGGGGGCCCACACAGTTCCCTGGATCATACTTCGAAAATCACTGCCCTAGAACAAGACTAGTAGATATCCCTAAGAGAAAAAAGCCTGAATTTACAAATGTAGTAATGATGATGATAATAGAAATAACAGTATTAATAGCTGATCTTGATTGGGTGCTTTCTAAGTGCTATTCTAAGCGCTCACTAAAACCTAAGAAGTAGTTGGAATTGTATGTTCCGGAGGAGGACACGAAGGACAAAGAAGGTAAGTAATTTGCCCAAGTTTACACAGCTAGTAAATGGTGGTGACACTGGGCTACACACGCAGGCAGCCTGGCTCCAAAGCCTGTTCTAACCACTGTCCACTCTGCCTCTCTAAGGGACAAAGGCCTGCAGTATAGATGACAAAGGGATGAGTCACCCCACCCGTCTCTCTCCTCTCCCTGCCATTGTAGATGTCAATGCTCCTTTCTCTCTCCCTGCCTGGTTAGCGAACTCATGTTTCTTTTTTACTCTGCAGCAAGTCCTTGTCCATTACCCGCTGTTCATTATTCCCACCACTCCACAGAAATTCCTCTCTCCAAAGGCATCAATGGCCTTATAATTTTCAGATGTAGTGGCCACTTTTCAGTACTCATCCTCCTTGCTCTTTGAGATTTGGCATATAACTGAACGTTTTGAAAAATTAAGATTCCCCCCCCCTCTGTTGGTTATTCTGACACCAGACCCTTCTATTTCTTTTACCACTTATTCAATAATTTATTTTCAGAAGATCCTTTATGAGGTCCTCTTCCTCAGCCTTTCCCTTAAACATCTTCATTCCTCCATGTTCAAGTCTTACTCCCTTCTTTCTTTTCATTCGGTAACTTCTTTGACTGTCACATCATTCACCTTCATAGCTCTATTATTATTATTATTACTAGAGGCCCGATGCATGAAATTCATGCAAAGGCATTGGCCCTTGCAGCCACAGCTTCATCTGGAAGGTCATCCAGAAGGATGGCTGGAAGATCATTTGGCTGTCTGGTCTAATTAGCATATTATGCTTTTATTATTATAGATTATTTTGGTTAATCCTCACCCAAGGATATTTTTCCATTGATTTTTACAAAGAGTGGAAGAGCAGAGGAGAGACACACAGAGAGAAACACCAATGTAAGAGAGACACCCAACTGGGGCCAGGGATCAAGCCTACAACCCATGTATTTGCTCTTGACGGGAATCAAACCCAAGACCCTGAGCCAAACCATGCACCAAGTCAAACCCGCTAGGGCCACCTTTATGGCTTTAATTACTAACCATACACTCTTGACCCCAAAGACATTATTTACAGCCCAGCCCCTGTCGTACCACCATCCTCCATGAGCTAGTCACTTGGAAGTCATCCCAGACTTCTACCTCACTTAGAATCAACCTCATGGTTCTGCTGGATCTACCTCTGAAACATTTCTGAGATGTTCTGATCTAGCTCAGACCCTTCTCCACCTGGATTATTCTTCTAGCCTCATTAGCAGTTCACTTTCTTTTAGTTCTTGCTGCTGAGAGTTCATCCACAAGCAGCTGGGGTTGCTACTCTGCATGACTCTAGGTTCCATCATCATATTGTATCCTATACAAGGTGGGGCAAAAGTAGGTTTATAGTTGTGAATACACGAAACAAGGTGTTTATTTTTTGTTTGTTTGTTGTTAATTCTCACCCAAGGATATTTTTCCATTGATTTTTTTTCTTTTTTTTTAGAGAGTGGAAGGGAGGAAGAGAGAGACTAGTATACAGAGAGAAACATCAATGTGAGACAGACACATCAATTGGTTGCCTCCCACATGTGTCCTGACCAGGGCCAGGGATCAAGCCTGCAACTGAGGCATATATCCTTGACCGCTATCAAAACTGGGACCTTTCAGTCTGGAGGCCAATGGTCTCTCTTCACTGAGCCAAACTGTCTAGGGCCTACCCTATATTATCCGTGCTCCCTGGAGTTGTGCAACACGAGGCTTTGTATTTTATATGTTACTGTTGGAATATGCCTTCTAAATCTCATGTGGGACGAAGTTACTCCACAGAGGAAACCACTTCATGATTCTCTATTGTCTTTAGGATAAAGCCCAAACCCAGACAGAGTTCCAGTTATTATGGCTATGTTACAAACTACTCTAAGCTTAGCAGTGAAAAATAATAACCATTTCATTAGACCTGTGGATTCTGTGGGGTTGTGCAAGAGGCAGCTGATCGATGATTCTCTTTCATCATCGATGTTTCTAACTCTCTAACCCTCTCTCTTCCTCTCTGTAAAAAATTAATAAAATATATATTTTTTAAATAAAATAAAATAAAAATAAATAAAAAGGCAATGTCCTGACCTCACAAAAAAGATAAATAATAAATCAGTAAACAAATAAGTATATGATTTTAGGAAATTAAAAATGCTATGGAGAAAAACAAAGCCGCCAGGCTGGCATGGTTCAGTGTTTGAGCATAGATCTATAATCCAGTAGGTCACGGTTCGATTCCCACACAGGGCATAGGACACGGTTGCGGGCTTGATCCCCAGTTGGGGCATGCAGGAGGCAGCCAATCAAATGATTCTCTCTCATCATTGATGTTTCTATCTCTCTCTTCCTCTCCCTTCCTCACTGAAAATCAATAAAAAATATTTTTTAAAAAAGAAAACAGAGCAGATAAGGAATAGGTAGAGTGACTGGTGGGCATGCAGGAAAGGAATACTCTTTAGATAGAACGATTAAGGACAGTGCTTCTAAGAAGGTGATATTTGAGAGACTTAAATGAAGCAAGGGAGGGAGCCTTGCAAATGTCTAGTAAGCAGGGGTGGGAGCCTTTTTTCTGCCAAGGACCATTTGGATATTGATAATATCATTTGAGGGCCACAGAGAATTATCAATTTAAAAATTACTCTGATATGTTTGGCCAAACATTTAATTAACTCACACCTAATGCCTTGGCAAAACCAGACCAAATGATTTCACGGGCCTTATACCCCAGGCCGATGTTCCCACCCTATTATAAAGAAAGAATATTCTTGGCAAAGGACCCGAAGCAAGAATGAGCTCCATGTGCTAAAGTTCAGCAAGAAGGCCAACGGGGAGCCAAAGCCGGTTTGGCTCAGCGGTAGAGCGTCGGTCTGCAGACTGAAAGGTCCCAGGTTCGATTCTGGTCAAGGGCATGTACATTGGTTGCGGGCACATCCCCGGTAGGGAGTGTGCAAGAAGCAGCTGGTCGATGTTCCTCTCTCATCGACATTTCTAGCTCTCTATCTCTCTCCCTTCCTCTCTGTAAGAAAAAAAATCAATAAAAAAAATATATTTTTTTTAAAAAGAAGAAAAAAAAAAAGGACAACGAGGAGCCCTTTCCCCTCTTCATCCACCCTCACTCCCTGGGGTGTCATCCAGTCCCCTGGGTTTAATTACCATCTGTATACCAATCTTAGCTATGGTGAATTGTGCTGCTATGAACATAGGGGTGCATATATCCTTACTGATTCGTGTTTGTAGTTTCTTGGGATATATTCCTAGAAGTGGGATCACTGGGTCAAATGGGAGATCCATTTGTAGTTTTTTGAGGAAACTCCATACTGTTCTCCACAGTGGCTGCACCAGTCTTCATTCCCACCCAGCAGTGCAGGAGGGTTCCTTTTTATCCTCATCCTCGCCAACACTTGTCATATGTTGATGATAGCCATTCTAGCAGGTGTGAGATGGTACTGCATTGTTGTTTTGATTTGTATCTCTCGGATGATTAGTGACTTGGAGCATGTTTTCATATGTCTCTTGGCCTTCCTTCTGTCTTCTTTCGAAAAGTACCTATTTAGTCCAGTTGCCCATTTATGTGTGTGTGTGTGTGTGTGTGTGTATATATATATATATATATATATATATATATATATATATATATATATATATAATTGATTTTTTACAGAGAGGGAGGGAGAGGGATAGAGTTAGAAACATCGATGAGAGAGAGTCATCAATCAGCTGCCTTTTGCAAGCCCCCCATTGGGGATGTACCCGCAACCAAGGTACATGCCCTTGACCGGAATCGATCCTGGGACCCTTCAGTCCACAGGCTGACGCTCTATCTACTGAACCAAACCGGTTTCAGCAAGTTGCCCATTTTTTGATTGGGTTGTTTATCTTTCTTTTGTTAGGTTGTATGAATTCCCTGTAAATGTTGGAGATTAAACCCTTATCAGTGATATCATTGGCAAATATGTTCTCCCATGCAGTGGGCTTTCTTATGTTTTGTTGATGGTTTCCTTTGCTGTGCAAAAGATTTTTATTTTGATGTAGTCAGCCCCCTGCTGACTCACATTTGACATATAGAATGAGTAACAAGTTTGGGGGGTTGTTTGTGACCACAGCCTGACTTAACCCATCATGACTGATGTACTAGAGCAGTGAATACAAGGCACTCGATGGGTCAATCCCAGAAAACCAGGTTCATTCAGTGAATCCAAAGGGCAAGAACAAAGCCTATAAGGATGTCAAGGTCAAGAATCAAGAGCTGAGGAGAGCTGTACTGGAATAAGAACAGATTGGAGCCTGACCAGCATGGCTCAGTGGTTGAACCATGAAGTCAGGGTTTGATCCCCAGTGTGGGGCATGTAAGAGACAGCTGATCAATGATTCTCTCTCATCATTGATGTTCCTACCTCTCTCTCCATCTCCCTTCCTCCCTGAAATCAATAAAAATATATTTAAAGAAAGACCAGATTGGAAGTAAAACTCAGAGGATGCTTGTTAATTTCTAGGGAAGACATTGAATTAAAGTGAGCCATGTTTATCTTTATTATTGCTCTCCATCTAAACACTCGCTACATCATCACTGTGGTAGGAAAAAGAAGTGGCATATAATGTCTGGATCTTAAGATATTTGTCTGGAAATGACACACATTGCTTCTATTCACATTTCATTAGCCAAATCTAATTACATAGAGTGCAATCTACCATGAGGCTAGAAAAAATACTGGGGTATTTGGTACTGATGAATAGATTCAAATGACAGGCACAAGATCCACTTGTAATGGCTCATTTTCTTGCCACCCCCAGTGCCAGTCCCTTCTGTCACTCCTTGTTCTTGGAAGAAACTTCCATTCCTTCACCCGTATTCACTCGCCCCACCTTGGCTTACAACCTGGCTCCTTCTCTCTACATTGCCTCTAAAATGAACTTCCTGGGATATAATCCCAATTTTTGCCTCTGATTCTGGTCTCTGCCTTCTGGCCTCAGGGAAGAAGGTGCCCTGCCCACATACTATGCCTGGAACCCACCAAAACTAGATTAGTCCTCGTCTATCCCCTTTCTGGCAGCGGTGGTTTAGACACCCAGAGTCCCAGACTTGCAACTGGAGGACAAATACCAAAGCTGTGTCCAAGGAATAGTGCCAAGGCTAAGGAAGTCAGCCAAATCTAGTCATCATGCAAGGAGCCAGAGGCAAGTAACAAGATCCTGGGACAAGGTCAAGTATCTGGGAGACATGAGAGTAAAGACCAGCAGGGAAGATGCTGCAAATAGAAATGCCATAAACATGGTCCCCTATTCACACCTTAGGGTTTTCTAAATAAACGTCCTTAATCAAAGTAATGCTACATATGTTTTACAAAATCAATTGGTTTTGCCAGGCTTTTTTTTAAATTTTTATTATTATTATTATTATTATTATTATTATTTTTTTTAAGCAGGCTTTTAACAAAAATCACTTGTTCCACTGATCTGCCTTTGAAGTAAAATTTTTCAACTTTTTAAAAGTCTATAAATACATTTGTGTTGTTTCAAGGAATTACGTTTGTGGTCATTTGTTTACAGAAGCAGGAGCAAACTAATATACTGTGTCACCTTCAACAAGGTACTTAAATTCTTTGCCAGATTTTTTACCTACAAAATGAGTTGTGGTAAGGATTAAATGAGTTAATAAATGTAAAACATTTAGGACAGTGCCTAGCATATAGTAAGTGCAATAGGTAGGTAGGCAGATAGATGATAGATAGATGTGAGTGTGTGTGTGTGTGAGTGTGTGTGAGTGTGTGTGTGTGTGTGTGTGTGTGTGTGTTAGAGGCCCGGTGCACGGAAATTGTGCAAGAAAAGGCCTTCCTTCCCCTGGCTGCCAGCATCAGCTTCCCTCGTCACCTGGGACCCAGGTTTTCCTAGAAGCTCAGGCTTTGTCTGGAAGGTTGTCCGGCCTAATTAGCATATTATGCTTTTATTATTATAGATTTGCTGTTATTGCTTGCAGCTAACTCACCAAGAGAAGTATGGTGTTGTGCCTTTTCTTTTGTCTTTTCCTAGAGCTTGTAATCCCCTCTTAGTCTTCTATGCATTTGTAGCTAACTCATCCACAGCTAATAAAATTGCCTGTCAATATGACCATACATATCGGTAACATATTCATTCTATTTTTTTAGGGGGAGACATCACTCCTAGAGTCCCATGTTCTCTTCTCCCTGTAAGCAGGTTGCCTGCTGCAAGGTTGTTGGCCCTTCTTTGTTATTCTGGGGATTTCCTTCATTCTTCTCTTCTGTGAGATCTGTTTTCCTTGATTCAGTCTTCCTCTCTCTTGTTTCCCTCCCTCCAGCTTTTTTAAGGCATAATTGTGTCTTCTCTCTCTTGACTTACTTTCTAATTTTGGTGGTGCACATCCTCCAATAGCTTTTATGAAGGGTACCTGAGAGGTAAATTTGTTGAGAACTTCATTGTCTTAAAAATGTTTTTATTCTGCCAAAACCGGTTTGGCTCAATGGATAGAGCATTGGCTTGGAGGCTGAAAGGTCCTGGGTTTGATTCCGGTCAAGGGCATGTACCTTGGTTGCAGGCATATCCCCAGTAGGGGGTGTGCAAGAGGCAGCTGATCGATGACTCTCTCTCATCGATGTTTCTAACTCTCTATCTCTCTCCCTTCCTCTCTGTACAAAATCAATAAAATATATTTTAAAAAATGTTTTTATTCTTCCCTCACACTTAATTGATAGTATGGCTGGGTATAGTTTCTAGTGCCATAGACTGAATGTTGGTATCTTCCCAAAATTCATATGTTGAAACTTAATCCACAGTGTGATGATATTTGGAGGTGGACATTTCCGGCCTTGCTTGGGACCCAGAGGTATGGAAGACCTGTTGTGCACAATAAGTCTCTTCAAGTCTTCTTGGCATGTGTATGGTGTCATCATTATTGACATTTGAATCCATTCCTCATCTGTAGAGTGACCACAGCACAACTCCACCACTTATTAGGTGAATGTTCTTGAGTAGATTACATAATCTTTTTCCCACTTGTTTTCTGTTTGTATAATGGGGATAATAACAGCAATTATGCTGCTGTATTAAAGATTAAATAGGTTAATACACATTAAGTGCTTAAAACAGTGCCTGACACATAGCAAAAATTCAACAAGTATTATTACTGGTGAGAACTTTTTTTAATTTAAAGTTTTAGGCACTTGAGTTCTTCCAATTATACTCAGGTTAATTCATTTATGAGACATATTTTTGGTATTTAATGAATATCCTTCCCTCTGTTCTCTACTTCTAGAACATTTCTCACACATTGTCTCCTATTTTCCATCAAATTTCCTTTTTATTTTGCATCATGGGACATTTCTTCAACTTTATCTTTTAGTTCCTTTGTGACCTTTATATCTATTCTCTTTTAAATAGTAGAATCCCTGATTTTTAGCTAGACATTTCTCTGAAGAAGATATACAAATTTCCAATAAGCACATGAAAAGATGCTCAATATCACTAATAATTAAGATAGTGCAAACCAAAACCACAATGAGATACTATTTTACATTCATTAGAATAGCTGTTGTTTTAAAAAAACAAACAAACAGAAAGTAAGTGTTTGTGAGGAAATGGTAAAATTGGAATACTGCTACACTATTGGTGGGGGATATAAAATATGCAGCTGCTGTGGAAGACTATGGCTGATCCTCCAAAAGTTAAACATGAAATTACCATATGATACAGCAATTCTGCTTCTGGGTATATACCCAAAAGAATTAAAAGCAGGGATCTGAACAGATCATTTGTATACCAATGTTCATAACAGCATTAATCATAGTAGTCAAATTCCATTAATGAATGTTTAAACAAAGCCGGTATATACATATGCATATACTCTTCAGTATATATAAATAGTATGGAAAATTATTCAGCTTTAAAAGAAAATGAAATTATGATATATACTGCAACATGGATGAACCATAAGACCTAGTAAAAGAAACCAGACATAATGGACAGATATTGTATAATTTTGCTATGAGTAGTCAGATTAATAGAGACAGAAAGTACAATGGTGACTTCTAGGTAATGGGGGAAGAGGACATGGTGAGTTATTGTTTAATGAGTACAGAATTTCATTTGGGACGATGAAAATGTTCTGGAGATGCAAGTGGTGATGGTTGCACAACAATGTGAATGCTCTTGTGAACTCTGATGAACTGCATACTTAAAAATGATAAAAATAATAAAATACATGTTATGTGTATTTTACCACAATAAAATTAAAGAGATACTCTTCAAGAATGAAAATTTATCACCATAACATCAATTGGATGTGGGAAAGGGTTGGTAAACTCCTCTTGTCTCCCTCTTGCCAACTGACACCATCCCCTACAACTTCATAACTGACTATTGTCTCCTATCTGTGCCTTTAGACTCCTGTTTTTCTGAATATTACTACCAAGTCTCCACCTGGCTATTTCCTCCTGTCTTTTTTGGCTTTTATAGTTTCTGGTAAGAAGTCTGCTGTTTCCTATTGTCTTTCCCCTATGTATGTAATGTACCTTTTATTCTCCGTCTGTTTTTAAGATTTTCTCTTTATCATTGGTGATATCCAGTAATGAATTTATAAGAGACAGTATTAGTGATAGGGAGGGAAATGACAGTTGTCCACCAACCACATCTCATTGCTATCCTGTAATAAGTCTTCATCATTGAAGAGTATTTCTGGTTGTGAAAGGATATCATATGAACCTGACAACCCTGTGTTTCAAAGCTATGAGATAATGTAAACCCCTATCGCACCATACATCTACAGATCACCTTAGGAAAAGAAGCAATGGAGGATATGAGGAAGTTATCTTGAAGACAGTTTGTTGATGTTTTTTTCTAAAAGAGATGTGTTTCACCTGGCTGGTGTTGCTCAGTGGTTGAGCATCAACCCATGAACCAGGAAGTCAGGATTTGATTCCCGGTCAAGGCACATGCCTGGGTTGTGAGGTGTGAAGTAGGGGTTGTGCAGGAGGCAGCCAATCAATGATTCTCTCTCATTATTATTATTCCTCTCTCTCTGAAATCAATACTAATAAAAGGGTAATATGCTAATTAGACCAGATCAACCAGACATCTTCTGGACATCCAACTTCCTTCCGAACAAAGCCCTGGGGGTCGGGGGGGGGGGGAAGGTCCCCCAAGTCAGAGGTGGTTAGTGGTGATCAGGCTGGTAGGGGAGCAAGCAGTTAGATGTGAGATTAGGCCAGCACAGAGGAGCAAGCAGTTAGAGGCTATCAGGCCAGCAGGGGAGGATAGTTAGGGGGCCATCAGGTTGGCAGGGGAGGGCAGTTTGGAGGCTATCAGGCCGTCAGGGGAGGGTAGTTGGGGGGCGATCAGGTCAGCAGGGAAGGGCAGTTGGGGGGGCAATCAGGCTGGGAAAGGAGCAGTTAGAGGATGATCAGGCAGGCAGGTAGAGGCAGTTAGGGGCAATCCAGAAGGCAGGCGAGTGGTTAGGAGGCAGTGCTCCCAGATTGTGAGAGGGATGTCTGACTGCCGGTTTAGGCCTAATAGGGATTAGGCCTAAACCAACAGTCAGATATCCCCTGAGGGGTCCCAGATTGGAGAGGTTGTAGGCTGGGCTGAGGGATACCCCCCAACCTCCACCCCCACACGAATTTTGTGCACCAGGACTCTAGTAAAAATATTTAAAAAAAAATAATAAGAGATGTGTTTCTTGTAGAACCCATTTAAATTATTTAATCAGATAAAGCTTAAAACAAGAGCAGGCAATCCTGAAAGAATCTATACTTAATAAGACACGTTGGAAATATATGAAGCAATGTGACTAGTGCAATGTCCTGGCCCTGCTTATCAATCACCTTCCTACTCTTCACATTATTCATATCTCTGTTCAATGTTCCTTCCTCAGACAGCTCTTAAACTAATTATTCTACCCAGAATAGCCCATTTCCTCAAACATTCTTTACCTTGCTTTATTTTTCTTTGTAATACTTAATCACAAGATGATATTTTATCACTTATTGGTTACTTGTTTATCATTAGTTTCCTCCACTAGAGAATAAGTACCATCTTCATTGTTTTAGTCATATCAATTACTCAAAGCAAAGATCAGAGCATATGTTCAATAGTACTTGTTGATTGTATGAATTTAATTATGCACGTGTTTATATTATTTATATGAAGTACATATTTAACATTTGTTGCACTATTATGTTATTTAACCTGACATTAACTGTCAATTTCATTTTTATCAATCGTCCACTCATTGTGCAATCACTTACCAAACCTCTACTTGGTGTTATGTACATAGTTAGCATGCGAGGTGGGGAGAGACCAAAAATGTATAAAGTAAGATGTCCATAAAGAAGTCCCCACTTCCCGATCAATAAATGAGAAGTCCTTCGCAAGCAAAGATTGGACACCCTAAATCCAAGGGGGAAATACGATTGCATGCTTTTAAAAACACTCCAGTAGTTAGGTTTGTTTCTGCAAATGCTTCCTTCCACTCCCTTAAATAGCCCAACTCCCCAGTTTTCCGCCAGAACCATTTCCCATCCAACTTTCCTCAAAGCTCCTTCCCTGGAAATTGACAGCTGGGGAAATCCCACTGAGGCCCGCCGCTCCAGTTATACTGTGAGGTGCAACCTGTGGGAGGACTTGCTGGATCCACCAATGGACTAAAGCGGGAGCAGGAGCCTGGGTAAACAAATGCAGAGGTGCTGCTCCTTGGGCTCCTCCCAGCCGGGACGCCCCATGCTTTTGGCCCAATGCCTCATCCAGGACCAGCACAGCGTGCTTCCAGCCAATCAGAGCCCGTGTCTCCCGCAGGGAGGCGCTCCACCTGGAGGGAAAAGAACGAAGGGAGCAAAGGGACAGATGTTACTACCAATCAGAAGCTGGTACTTCTGAGGGAGGGGGCGGGCACCACTTCACACTGAAGCCAATAAGCACCCCACGTGCCCTGTTAGGTGACTGAGCGGCATCCTCTTCGGCCCAATAGGCGAATAGGGCGGTGCCCAGCAACCAATAGCTTGGGTTCGGGGGCGGGGCGAGGAGTCAGTGCGCTTTAAGAGGCAACCTGGCGAGTGGTGGGGCGCTTCTTCGTGGTGTTCTGTGTGGCTCACGCTCCGACCGGGGAGGCCGGGACCGTCCTGGCTGCGGCGATCTCTGCGGCGGTGGCGACGGCTGAGGCTCTCGGGAGAGCGATCGACCGAGTCGGGTCTGAAGGAGGGGCTTCTGGTCAGCTCAGGTGGGCTCGGGCGCCCGGGCTGCTGGGGAGGGGACCCCGCGGGAAGCGTCGCTCTCCAGGTTTTGGGGGGCGCCCTGCGCCTCCCTGTCCGCCGCCCTCGGGCTGCGAGGGGCGGCGCGCGCCTGCCCGAGCTCCATTCGGGAGGGTGAACCGGCAGGTCCACGCCACGTCAACTGCGGTGCCCCTGAGCCCCTTGGAGGCGAGGGGGTTCTTAGTCGGGTTTTTTTGTTTGTTTTTTTTCCTGCAAAGGCGCGCTGTTCATCGTCCACTCCCAACTTCCCTGAGCCCCCTAAGCCTCCCTCGAACTCTCGGACTGAAGTCTCTGGTTCGCGGGTCCCTTTCCTACCGGGCAGATGAAGCAATGCTGCCTCCCTTGTCCCCCTGCCCCGGTGTGGGAAGGGGGGAGATGCGCATTTGGCCCCTCCCCCATTTGCCCCCTCCCCCCCTCTCCGTGCGGGTTTTGCGTTTCTGCTGCTCCTACCTCCCCTTTGGCTCCAAGCCCCTCATTCCTGAGACCTCATTTGCGTTTGGGGATCTACCTTGACCACTTCTCTTCTGCCTTCCCTTCGCGAGTGAGTCCTTTCCCCTCCTCCCCCCACCTCCTACCTTTCATCCTCATCTCTCATGGAAACTTAACATTTTCCACTCGTCCCTCCCAGGCAGCTGGAAAGGTGAGCACCCGAGAAGCAAGAATACACGCTGTACAGGGGGAACTTTACAGTGGGAACTTTCATCGGTTTTGTTAAAGGTAAACCATTCTTGTCTTCCTTAAAAACAAAATAGCATTGGGTCGTTATGTCCTCGCTTAGAGTCTTCGTCCCAATACAGTTGTTTTGGTGACAGTTTCTGAAAATGCAGGTGAGAAGGATTGACCGACAGTGAGGAATTTAAAACGTATTATTATTTTTTTTAAGGAGACAGAATTGGATTCCATTTTTAAACAGCTTCATTGGAGGTGGCAGAGAGTTTGCAGGGTGAGGGCCTGACCATTCTAGTTGATCGTAAATTATAGAACATGCTTTAGCACAATGAGACTTGATCACACGCAGCCTGTGGATGATAATAGCATTGAAACTGTTTAAAAATTATATGCTCTATTCCACTTTCACCGAGAATTTGTATTCACCTTCATAGTGTATCATGTTGGGTTTCAGTCATGTTGATTGCAGCCATATGTTCTAGATGACAGTACAAACTATGATGTGTCTAAATAAAATTATGCCAATACTTTTATGGGGGAAAAAGTAACTCACCGCACTTAGATTTGATTGAGACTTTAGAGTTTTAAAAATGCTAACCTAGGTATTGCAGGGTTTTGTAAATGAGGGTTTTGTTTTGGGAGCTGGGGGAAAGTGAAGTATTGGGATAAGTCTGATGGCTCCTTAGGCTGTGCATGTATGAAAGAGAGAGGGTGCATGTGGAAAAAAGAAAATACATGTGTACAAAGCCTTGTAAATTCTAATAGTGCTTAGTTTCATTGCTTTGCATAAATTGGAATTGTTTTTCCTAGTTCTCAGTGGTGAATTGTAAGCAGTGAATTTAATCATGTCCACACTGTTTTGGTCAGAATTTGGCAAGTTTTTGTGAAAAACTCTTACTGTTTTTCTTATTCTATTTGTAACATAAATATAAAAATACAGTGCTTCCTTGTATTTTGCTATGGTAAAGCTATATATTGTATATAGAGAAATAAGTCCAGTAGAGAAGTAATTCCAGTAAAAGGAATCTTTACTATGAAGAGGCATCATTGTTTGATGGACCATATGTTTGAACCCTATTAATAAATCGCACTAAAAAGAGGAAGATCTTAAAGCTATTTCAACAAATCTCCAGGTGTTTAGAACCATAAAAAGAATTTCTGACAGAATTACTAGCAGTCAACAAAGAAAAGTCCTGAACAAATAACAAACTTGTTGGTGGGTCGCTATTGTGAATTAGTATAAGGCTGCAATTGAAAACCAACATTATTGTTGTACTTTTCCTGTGGATTTGTACTTAAAAATTACTTGTTTGTAAGCTTAAAGGACTAGAGTTAGATTTCTTCATAAAAATCTTGCCTTTAAAGACTTCACAATGTAACGGAAGACCTGTGCACTAAGAATGGAAGGTAGAGGGAGAAGCTGTGCATTACAGGATGTGAACAGGTCCCAGAGAAGCCCTGTGGCCCCTGCCCTGGACTTTCTCAAGTGCCATTTTCCCGAACCTCCTTGTGTATGTCACACACCTTGGCTTCTCTCTGGAGGTGCTGTTCTCTCCTTTTGAAGGCTTTTTCCACAGTCTATGTGCTTAATGAGGTTCTATTTTAAAATCTTCTTAAAGTTTGCCACTGACCTCTACTCCATCCAAATAATTGTGTGTGTGGTTTTTTTTTTATATCTTTCTGTCATTTTTTATTATAAATAATGACAGTGGATTCACATTATTCACAGTAATTATGGTCTGTAAAGTCACCTAGATCACTAAATTAGCAAATAATGAACCATTGCTCTCAGGGGAAGTAATCTTAAATACTAAATACAGTTCATCCTGGTAGATTCTGTTTTCTTATTTTTGAAGAGAGAAAATGAGGTTCAGAAATGTTAAGTGACTTCCCTGAGGCCACCTCCTAATAGGTGCCAGAGTTAGGATTCAAACCCTTTTCTACTGGCTCCAGTGACAAAGCTCCTTGCACTGCGCTGCACTGCCCCCTACCGTTTGGTCCTTTAGTCATCTCAATATGAGAGCTGAAAGAAGGCAGAGAGCCCTGCCTTGTTCTACTTATAGCTGGAAATGTTCACTATTCTGTGCATGTCTGTAAATGACTGAGAAAGTGCCATTGAATATTGATTTTAGGATTACAAATAAATTTTAGCAAGTAGGCGAATTCTTAAATACTGGATCCACAAATAATGAGGATCAACTGTACTTGTAAATGATCCCTGGAGTCTATTTCCTGTTAGCCCTCCTCCCTCAGCTCCCCCTCCTGCTGTCCACTGTAGATTCCTTAGCTTCTTTGAGAGTTCATCCACTTATTCTTTTAATCAACAATTTTTTTATTAAGCATTTACTATAAGTCAGGGTCTTGTCTAGACTGTGGTGAACAAACTAGAGATTAAGCTCCTGTCCTTATAGGTATGTTATTTAAGTAAGAGGGACAGATAGCTAGCAGACTAGAGCTCAGTGGGGAGGTCCAGGTTGGAATTATAGATTAACTTGACCACAGTGAAACCTATTGTGCCCCCTCCCACTTCATATCCCATAGAATACTGACTTCCAGGACATTTCTGTTCTACTCTGTGCATAACACTTCCTTTTGAGCCAAGCCATGTCCTAGATTATTTCCTTAAAGTTCAGTCTGTCTTTAGTTAGGACTCTGAGTCTTGGTCCAGACTTTCATGGTCAAAGAAGTAGGATTGGCCCATTCAGCTTGGCTCAGTGGTTGAGCATCAACCTGTGAACCAGGAGGTCACAGTTCAATTCCCAGTTAGGTCACATGCCCAGGTTTCAGGCTGGAGCCCCAGGGTGGGGAGTGCAGGAGGCAGCTGATTGATGATTTTCTCTCATCTTTGATGTTTCTATCTATCTTCCTTCTCCCTTCCTTTTGAAGTCAATAAAAATATATCTTAAAAAATAAAAAGTAGGATTAGTTTCATGCATTATCTGTCCCACAGACTATAGTATATACAAAAGAACCCAATGGAGAGAGTTTCTTCAGAAGACAAGACTATGGGAGTCCTTAGAGTTTTTTGAATGTCTGTCCAAGTCAAATACCTATCATGTGATCACAGATAATGTTCAATAAAGTTCCTAACAAAGTAATTCACACATGTCACAGTATTCCATAAATCTTCCTTTTGCTCTTGCATGTAATATAGTGCAGTTATTTGTTCATATGGCTGTCTTCCTTCCTAGACTATGAGCTCCATGAGGAAGGATCCAAATCTTCATTCTTCTATCCATGGCACTTAGTTTGGTGCATGTTATATAGTAACTAGTGGCTCGGTGCACAATATTTGTGCCGGGGGAGGTGTCCCTCAGCCTGGCCTGCACCCTCTCCAATCTGGGACCCCTCTCGTAATCCGGAACAGCTGGCTCCTAACCATTTGCCTGCCTGCCTGCCTGATCACCCCTAACCACTCTGCCTGCCGGCCTGCTCACCCCCTACTGCCCCACCTTTCCAGCCTACTTGCCCCCAACTGCTCTCCCCTCCTGGCTGATTGCCCCTAACCACATCTGCCTCGGCTCTGCCACCATGGCTTTGTCTGGAAGGACATCTGGAGGTCTCCCAGTCTAATTCGCATATTTCCCTTTTATTATTATAGATAGATGCACAAGTGTATGACTTGAGGAATTTATAACTATTTCTGAAAGGATAGGAATATATGAAGGTTTCCTAGAGAAGGTATTTCTTAAGCTCATTCTTAAAAGATAAGTAGGAATGTCTTCCAAGTGAATGAAACTTGAGACAGCATGCTAAGCAGAGACCCGCAGGCACAAAGGCACAGAGATATGAAAAGATAATGAAGGTTACTCAACATTCCTTGTTGATTGAAAAAAACAAAACATAAAAAGCAAGCAAACGGAAATCACTTGAGGAAATAACTATGAATGGGCTTAGTTAGAGGGCATGTCACAACTGAGTTAACCATGACCACAGCTGCTCAGTTATCAATGTAAGGTTTAGGGGAGAAACTTTCTCAAGTAGTTGGCAGGATATCAGTAACAGTTTAGAAATACAAGTATTGAATTCTGGGCACTATTATACTACAGTGAAATTATTTACTTCATCATGAAACTTACATGTGTTCCATACTTTTCAAGGTTCTCAAAAATATAATCAAATTTTATTCTGAAAGAGCTTATAAGCTAACAAGAAGAAAGATGGATGAACTGATTTATCATAGGATAAGGAGGAGATATATATATATATATATATATATATATATATATATATATATATGACTAATATGCAAAGTGTCCCCTCAGGAGTTCAACCAGGAGACCAGGAGTTCTATCGCTTGTTATGATTTGTGTTGACCACCAGGGAGCGGAGTGGAATGTGGTGAACCACCAGCAGCAGCAGGGGAGTGCTGAGGGAGTGAGGGAAGGAGGAGGCAGGGAGGCAGGGAGGTGGGCAGGGCAAGGGAAGGAGGAGGTGGAGAACAGGGAACCTGATTGGCCCTGATCGCAGGCCAGGCCTAAGGACCCTGCCTGTGCATGAATTTCATGCACCAGGCTTCTAGTATATGAATAAAATGCTATCTAAATAAGGAGAAAGAAATAGTAATATAGGAAGTGCTGGGAGAAAATTCCTCAAATGAGGTGATAATTGAGCTAGGCATTGATAGGTGAAGAAAAAGGAGTGCACTAAACTGAAATTAGGGATTTTTTTTTTAAAGAATTAATATTTTGTGGAAGGAGAGCTTTAAGAATTATCCATTTTTGCTATCTGTTGTGGGTTTTAATTAAGTTACACTTATTCAAACAGTTTTTCTAAACACAAAATGTGAATAGTTATAATAGAAGAATTTTGTGTCAAAATAAACTTGTTTAACCAAAGGTTTCTGTAATGCTGAACTTCTCTAGAGCCTTTATTATATTGTCCATTGTGTATTATGGATCTCCAAAAGGGGTACATTACATTTTCCCATGGCTTCTCCTATCCCCTACCCCCTCCTCCATCCCTGCAGCATACCTAAACATCTTTTGGAACAGTATTATATGAGACACTAGAGGCCCGGTGCATAAATTTGTGCACCAGTGGGGTCCCTTGGTCTGACCTGAGGGGTCAGGCCAAAACCGGTTCTCTGATATCCCCCAAGAGGTCCTGGATTGCGAGAGGGCACAGGCCAGGCCGGGAGACCCCCATCAGTGCAAATTTGGGCCAGGGAGAGATGCGAGAGGTACGTGTGCAGCCCATCTTGCTCAGTCCTGAAGGGGCAGACCCCAGCAGCAAGCTCTCCTACCAGTCGGAGCATCTTCCCCCTGGTGGTCAGTGCACTTCATAGCAACTGGTCGACCAGTCAACTCATCCCACCGCCCCGTGGTCAGTGCATATCATAGTGAGCGATTGAGGGGCCTTAGCATATCATTATCATATTACACTTTGGTTGAACAGATGACTGTAGCATATTAAGCTTTTATTGTAAGGATAGTTTGAGGAATGGTTCATTAAAATATATTTTTACCAACCCATAATTTATTAGTGCTCTCCATGTGCATTTTAAAATAATCAGTATAATCTTATGAAAAGAGAGACATTTGGAGAGAAAGAATGTATTCTAATCAAGTTATCATCTTGGTCAATAAGTTCCAAGTTTTTAAAAAGTTATATAATCACACACCCCTCTTTAAAACGTATGGCTTATTCATATTTTGAAATTCCCTTGGTGACACCCTGGGGTGTTGCAAAACCAGAATAGAAGTCAATGCTGGGGGTAAAGGCAAAGGTCGTCTTGAAAGTGAGAATCTTCCAACTTGAGAGAATGCTGCTTTTTTTATGCATTCAGATTGGGTCATTTTAGACATACATTTTGCCAACTATGTATTTTATTTAGGAGCATACTGAAAATCCACACCCTCTTCTGACTCTGGATTTTTGGGTTTTGTACGCCAATTTCTCCTTTCAGTAAATTTGATTGTATGAGCATTAGGAACTGAGTCCTTATACTATGTAATTTTAACTCATGTCAATTTTGTGATTAACTCCCGAGAAATTGTTAAAATTAAGGAAGCAGTCCTAGCTAGTTTGGCTCAGTGGATAGAGCATCAGCTTGCTCTTATTGACCAATGGGTCTTGGGTTCGATTCCAGCCAAGGGCATGTACTTGGTTGCAGACTCCTCCCTGGGCCTGGTCAGGGATAGTGCAGGAGGCAACCATTCTGATGTGTTTCTCTCAAATCGATGTTTCTCTCCGTCTTTCCCTCTCACCTCCACTCTCCCTAAAAATCAATGGAAAAATATCCTCTTGGGTGAGGATTAACAAAATTAAGGAAGCAATGATCATGTTTTTGATAGCTCACTGAATTTGAAGTCAGAGGATGGATTTGAAATTTGTCTTTGCCAGCTTTCTATTTGAATGACCTTGGGCACATCTACCTAACCATCAGTTGCCTCCATTTCCCTCTTGATTTTTTGTTTGTTTAATATATTTTTATTGATTTCAGAGAGGAATGAAGAGGAAGAAAGAGATAGAAACATCAATGATGAGAGAGAAGCATTGATCAGTTGCCTCTTGCTTGCTCTCCACTGGAGATCAAGCCCACAACCCAGGCATGTGCCTTCACCCAAAATTGAACTGCATCCTCCTGGTTCATAGGTCAACACACAACCACTGAGCCATGCTGGCTGGGTTTTATATTTCTCAAATTTTAGATTTCTGGACTGAGTCTATTTAATCAAAGTTTTATTTTAAAATAAGTTGCTTGATTTTATTTGCTTATGCTCTATTTGGATTTATATGTTTAGGTCTAGTTAGGTCTAGTTTTCTTTTGTGATATTTTGGTTATTTTTAAAGTGTTGAGTTACCTGTATACTAACCATTAGGATACTCTTTTCATGTCTTTGTGCTCTGAACAATTGCATGGGAATAGCCTGCTTTTTAAAAAATATATATTTTATTGATTTTTTACAGAGAGGAAGGGAAAAGGATAGCAAGTCAGAAACATCGATGAGAGAGAAATATCAATGAACTGCCTCCAGCACACCTCCCACTGGGGATGTACCCGCAACCAAGGTACAGGCCCTTGACCGGAATTGAACCTGGGACCTTTCAGTCTGCAGATTGATGCTCTACCCACTGAGCCAACCGGTTAGGGCTAGCCTGCTTTTTGAAAGTAGGAGTTGTGTGTTCTACAGACTGGTCTTGCCTACCATTTAAAATGCCATTATTTCAAAACTATGTTATGAGTTTTAACATAGAGATTTTAGTATAAATAGGAGCAGAACAGAATGTAGTTATCCAGTAAGAGCTGACTTTAGTTTGATAATGGTGTTCTTGGTTTCATCAAGTGAGGTTTAAAAAGAAAAAAAAAAAAATTAGAATGAAATAATGTTCTTCATAAAGTTACATTTATTTTGTATTGAATTAAGGCTTCCCTACTTTTTTTGGTATTAAAATAGCCTCTTATAAAATAATATTAATTAGAATGTTTTTACAATCATACTTTAAAAATTGTAATCCTAGTTGTTCTCAAAATATTTTTGGGAAAATTTACTGGCCTGTTAAATCCTAAAGATTGAGTATCTCTGATCTAATCAATCTTAGAAATTATTTGCGATATGCAGCCAAGCTTCAGAAGCACTGGTCTAGTCTGTAGACTCTAATTCTACTCCCCTTTTCCTCATTCAAAGTCTTGTCTGAGGGAAAAGGGGAACAAAACAGGAATGTTTCCAAGCAGGGAGTCTGCCCAACCCACCGTCTGCAATAGCAGCTATTCCTTCCATAGTCAATGTGGACCAGCTGATCAACTTGAAAAGTGAGGCTGCTAGGAGAACACAGAAATTAGGTAGCAGACAAGCGAGAAAAACATGTTGAAGCTAATCTCCTCATGAAAAGGTGTGGCTTCCAGAGTTTTCTTTCTCTTCAACTTGAAGCTTCTACATGATGCATAAGTTCCAAACAGGTATCTCTGTCTTCATTTAGAACAAGAAATAAAACAATTGAAAAATATATGCCGGAACCGGTTTGGCTCAGTAGATAGAGCGTTGGCCTGCAGACTGAAGGGTCCCGGGTTCGATTCCGGTCAAGGGCATGTACCTTGGTTGCAGGCACATCCCCGGTAGGGGGTGTGCAAGAGGCAGCTGATCGATGATTCTCTCTCATCGATGTTTCTAACTCTCTATCTCTCTCCCTTCCTCTCTGTAAAAAATCAATAAAATATATTTTAAAATATATTTATATATGTGTGTATGTATGTGTGTTAAATATGTACATATGTGTATATATCTATCTATTATTTTATAACTGTCTCCTGTGTCCAGCTTTATGCCAGGTCTGTGATTTTGGCCTGCATTTTTCATCTGCAGAGAGATGATAAGAATTACTAGTATTACCTCAAACAAAGCAATGACAAGTCATTAAAACAAAAATCCACTTCTGATGTTTTATGCAGCAAATTCTATTCTCCAACATTCCAATAAAATAATTCCAATAATTTCTTTCTTATAAAGTTTCTCTTATTCTCTTAGGTTATTGTTTTAAAAAATCTTAAAAATATCTTTAAAATGCACACATAACTTTCAATTTAATGACAAAGTTCTTTGACATTAAAAAAAATTATTGGACCCTCCTAAAGCAAGGCTAAATAGTAAGTGATGGAGTGATAAATCACAAAATTCTACCTGACCAGTGTCCTCTCAGACACTCAGACATTAATGAGTGAGTGCATATAACTAAGAATGGACAAAACCTGCATCTAGTAGCAGTGCATTTGAAGTAAAATAAAATTTAAAACTGTTATTCACAATATTTAACTTTTTAAAAAATATATATTTTATTGAGTTTTTACAGACAGGAAAAGAGAGGGAAAGAGAGTTAGAAACATCCATCAGCTGTCTCCTGCACACCTCCCACTGGGGATGTGCCCGCAACCAAGGCACATGCCCTTGACCGGAATCGAACCCGGGACCTTTCAGTCCGCAGACCAACGCTCTATCCACTGAGCCAAACCGGCTTCGGCCACAATATTTAACTTTTAAAAAATGATATTAACCAGTTGAATGAAGTTAACAAAACTGCAAGAAACAGAATAGTAGACACAAGTTTTTATATCCATTGCTCAGTAGACTTTTCCCCCAGGTGATTCAGTCGAAAGTCCCAAATCTCATTTAGGTTCAAAGAATGGTTAGTTTTTGCTGTGAACATGTTGCATCTGAAAGTTTGTGGGTGTTTAAAGGATTGCACTGATGAAACAGGTATTCTAGAAATATCCTAGATACATTAAAAGCCCTAAAGTTCCTTATGGATAAGAAACAAAAGTCATTTTTTCAAGCCCTTTTAGGCATGAATCCTTGACCATAGTAGAATTCTAAGTCAAATGCTTGGCAGGCCTTTGCACCTCTATTTTGACTAGGAACAGGGTTAGGTGTTTTCCCATCTTCAGCCAAAATGACAAATGTTATGTTCAGCTGTTTGCAGTGTATATAAGAGGGAAAGTGAGGTGGAGAGGGAATAAGTTTCAAATAGTCCTTAGATTTTATACTATTTTAGAGACACAGACTAGACATAAACTCCTTTCTCTTCTGATAGTCTAATTCTGAAGAACTTCTCAAGCAATGACCCACTTAAAATTGCACATTTGCCTCTAAGTAGATATAAGAAAATGTGTGGCAACTGTTAGTTTGTGTGGCAGAGCTAGTTGTCATTGTTTATTGATTACCTGTATTACTTATTTGTTACTTTGTAATGACTTAGCCCCAAGTTTAGCAGATTAAAACAACATCGTCAGGAATCTGAGAGCAGTGTAGCTGGGTGCCTCTACCTCTGAGTCTCCCATGAAGTTACAGTCAGGCTGTTAACTGAGACGGCTGTCTCATCTGAAGGCTTCACTGGGGGAAGATGAACTTCTAACTCCCTCACATGATGTTAACAGAATTCAGTTCTTGGCCAACCTGGAGCCATTCTGTTCTGTAATCCTTGTATAATCAAGCATTCCCCCCATCTTTGCAAGCATTGGAGTCATTTTCTTTGTTCCCACTATACTACAGTATCACAATGATGTGCATTGGTATGGGTGAGGATTGAGTGAATGTGAAAGGTCAGGGTAGGATGGTTAGAGACACACTGCTCTTAGAGGGCGTGCATGGAGGATGGTGAGCTGGAGAGGAGCTGAGAATAGAGGAGAACGTTACATTAAACTCTGGAAGCCGGAAAGTCAGGGACATTACGGGCAGCAATCCTGTCTTGAGTGTCTTCCCCACGTTGGAAGGCATTCCTCAAATGCCTTACCAATGAATCTCTAGTCTCCAGCAAAGTCTCCCATTCCCACCTCCTTCTAAAGTCCAGGGACACATTAAGCACTGTCACCCAGTAAACCCATAATCCAGTGTTCTTGAACTAACCCAGCAACTTCAATTGCTTTACCATGAATCTGGTACCTTCTTTGTTCCTCCTATAGCTCTTTGTTCCTCTTATAGCAATGTCTGGATGGGTTTTTTAAGTGAGGCAGGACAGTCCTAGCCAGTTTTGCTCAATGGTTAGAGTGTCGGCCTGCAGACTAAAGGGTCCTAGGTTGGATTCCAGTCAAGGGCACATGGTCAGGTTGTGGGCTCCATCCACAGTGGGGGGGGGGGGGGGCATGCAGGAGGCAGCCAATCGATGATTCTCTCCCATCATTGATGTTTTTCTCTTTCCCTCTCCCCTCCTCTCTGAAGTCAATAAAAATATATTTTTTAAAAATGAAGTGAGGCAGAACAGTTCTGAGGCAGTCAGCTGATAGATGTGAAAGTACTTGATAAATTGCTAAACACTATACAAATTAAATTATTGGGTTGCTGCTATTTTAGAGAAACCAAACTTTCTAATTGTGTGGAAAACACAAGTAGAATGGTATAAAGTACACATCGACACTGTGTTGCCAACTATAAGAAAACCACTTTCCCAGTATCAGCAGCCCCATATCTCAATGTTTTCAACTTTACTGAAGTGTGTTAATTTTGGGAACGTCTCCATGTGAGATTATGGTAATTTTCCTCTCCTTTTTTTTTTTTTTTTTTTTTTGCCGGTATCTATAACCTTTATTTTATTTATTTTTCAATCTTTATTGTTGAAAGTATTACATAGGTTGCCCTTTTCCGCCAATAAACCTCTTCCAGCTTGCTCCCATCTTCCCCAAACACTACTCCCCCAATTTTTTTTTTTGAGAGTTAAAATCACCAAAAACATTTAATAGTTCCAAATTTCTATGTATACAATATATACCCAAAATGTGTAATGTAAAATTGTCCAAACCAAAAGGAGAAAATAAATTCACATTAAAAATGTGAAATTTTGAACACATACCTCAATAAATGATAGACTAAACAGACAAAATCAATAAGGGTACAGAAAATGCAAATATGATGAATCAACTTTCCCTGTTAGGCATTCACCTGCAATAGGAATATGTACATTTTTTCAAGTGCATACAGAACATTTATAAAACTGACCATATGATGAGCCATGCAAGCAGGTTCCAATGAATTTCAAAGGATTAAAATAATCTATAATCTATAATCATAATAGAAGTAAACTAGAAATTAGTCACAACATCTGTAATCTAGTAACCCAGATGTATACTTTTAGTCTGACCTCTTGATGTGTATGTAATTGTTATTTGAATTTTCATAGATATATCAACTGTACCACATCTAAAATTGCACTTTCACTATTTTCCCAAATTTCTTCTTCTGCCAGCCTTTTTCATCTTAGTAAAAGATATTAATATCTCCAAGTACCTCATTTCTTAGGGCAGAAACCTAAGATCCTGAGCACTCCTCCCTAACTCCCTTCACCCTACCTTTATTTTTTTTTTTTTAAATCAATCTTTATTGTTCATATTGTTACAAAGGTTCCTCATTTCTTCCCCCCTCCACCAGGTTCCCACCCCACCCTCCGCCCCCTCCCCATCCCCCATTGTCCTCATTCATAGGTGCAGTTTATGTTCAGTCTCTTCCTCCCTCCCTTTCCCCGATAGTAAATCCCTTTTCAGATAGTAAATCAGTTACTTAGCATTTTCTCATATCAATAATACCACCACATGCCCAATGATACATTTCACACAAAAGACATTTCCAAATAGGTCAATCAGCCTCATCCAGGCCCCACCCAAGGCACTCACAGATCAACACCCCAGCTCTATACTAACTCAACACATCCAGATCTAAGCCTTCATCACTTGATTCAGCAGACCCTCAAGTTCCCACAAAAGTTTCCAGCCATGTCTGAGAGGCAGCCGTGGGGCAGGGGCAGGCAAGGAGTGAGCTGTTCCGGGCCTGGCTGCTCCGGGCCTGGCCTCTGTTGCTCTGGTTCATTCCACAACCAGCTGCTCTGGGTCTGGTCACCGCCGCTCCCGACCTAGTTGCTCTGGACCTGGCTGCTGCTGCTCTGGGCCTGGCCACACCAGACCCGGCTGCTCCAGGCCTGGCTGCTCCCAGCCTGGCAACCGCTGCTCCGGGCCTGGCCGTACCAGACCCGGCTGCTCCGGGCCTGGCAGCTTCCAGCCTGGCAGCCGCTGCTCCAGGCCTGGCCGCTCCCAGTCTGGCAGCCGCTGCTCCGGGCCTGGCCGCTCCCAGTCTGGCAGCCGCTGCTCCGGGCCTGGCCGCACCAGACCCGGCTGCTCCGGGCCTGGCAGCTTCCAGCCTGGCAGCCGCTGCTCCGGGCCTGGCCGCTCCCAGCCTGGCAGCCGCTGCTCCGGGCCTGGCTGCTCCCAGTCTGGCAGCTGCTGCTCTGGGCCTGGCCGCACCAGACCCTTCCTCTCCATTTCTCATGAACGAGTGCATCCTGCAATTTGCTCTCTGTAATTCCTCCTTGTTCTTGAATTAGAAGGGTTATTCTTTCTTCCTCTGCCTTCCCTTTTTCCTGATGGTTGTGTAAACGCAGGATTTATTTTTTGGGCAAAGGCAGATGTTTTAGAAAACTAAGCTCTGAGTTTCTATGAGTGACTTCCACATTGATAAGGATAAATCATTGTGCTGGCTGTAAACAACTGCCAGTGAGTCTTTGGAATGATGCAACCTGCATCATTAAAGGATCGGGACCTTTAAGAGTCGCTGTTATTGAGGAATAACCCACTGATATAGAGCAGACTTGCTTTTATCATTGTTATGCTGCAAGTGGAAGTGGTAAAAATAAGGAACTGGTTTTCTCTTGTCTGTAGCCTTAGGGAGGGAATTATTATAGAGCTGGATTTGGAATATAAAAGCAACCTATGTAATGTAGAAACATTGGAAATACTCCAAAAGACAGTAGGGCATTATTAACATAGAAATGAGAAAAAGCAAATAAGGTTATTATATACTGTTGTTATTTTCTTTAGTCTCTACGTAAAATATATAAAACTGATAATTCCTTACTAGGTGCCTGTTTATACCAACAGTGAATTAAATGGATTCTGTCTTAAATGGAATACTTTTTTAAAAAAATACTTTTTAATTGAATTTAGAGAGGAAGGGAGAGAAAGATAGAAATATCAGTGATGAGAGAAAATCATTGATCTGTTGCCTCCTGCATGCCTCTTACTGGGGATTGATCGTGCAACCGAGCATGTGCCCTGACCGGGACTTGAACTGTGACCTTGTGGTTCATGGTCAATGCTAAACCTCTGAGCCATGCTGCTTGGCATAAATGAAATACTTTTAAAACTATCAATAGTTGTTTTACTGCCTATTCTTTATTCTTCACAGTTCTACCTAATGTCTATAACAGGTTAGAAAATTGCAAATATTTTAAAGGGGAGTAAGCAATAATTTTTTAGTCTACTCAGAAGAAGCAAAGAAGAACTTTTTCATGAATGTTGCTAAGATGGGAATGAATTAGGAAATAATTTGTTAAAGGTGCCCCAAGGGGGATAGGGTGTGGATGGTATTTAAATAGAAAGCAAAAGTTGCCCAAGTAATGATTCACCAGTATTTATGGAGTTCTTAATATTCAAGTGAGTTACAAAACATACTAATCTCCAAAAAGCTATAGACAAATATGAAGGCCAGTACAACTGCCACTAAAAAAATTAAGCAAATCAAATATTTTTATTTATAAATTACTTTATGAAAAATTAAAATTATGATAAAAATAATAAAAGTTATTCAAAAGATAAGGAAAAGACATATACTCTGATAGAAAAATGGGCAAAATACTTAATTAGAAAAATTATAAAATAAGAAATATAAAGGGCCAGTAAGTATATCTCAAAATATTCAGCCTTTCATTAAAAATAAATGTAAATGTAAGTAATAAATTGAGATTGGTGGTAGCTTAAAAAAAATAATACTCCTGAATGCAGAGGTGCAGGCACTTATATATTACCAATGGGAATTTAAATTCTTATGACCAGGTAGCAATAAATCAAGAGCCTTAAGAAAAGAAATGTCTGGGGAGGGAGGGTATTAATGGGAGGGAAGGGGGGAATGGTAAGATATGTACACAGATAATAATTTAATTTTTAAAAAAGAAAGAAAAGAAATGAAATTTCTAATATAGCAGTTCTATTCCTAGGAGCTATCCTAAGGAAATCATTTTTTTTAAATAAGCACAAGAAGTTCATCAAACTTTTATAATACAGAAACATTAAAACACCCCAAAGACAATATGGCTATGTTATCATAGGAATGGGAAAAAGCAAATGATGGTGCCTCATGCTGTTTCCATAAGGATGGATACTTGTGTGTGTCTGTGTATCTGAATACACTCAGGGGAAGTTACGAAGGTTATGTGCACCAAACAGTTAATCATTCTTTACTCTGGTTGGTTGAACAACTGGTGACCTTAATTTTCTCTCTTTTGCTTATCAATACAGTAAACATGTATTATTTTTTGAATATGTCCTAAATAAAACCAATCTTGAGAATCAGAATAAGAGACCTTTGCTTACCATGTTCATTTAAGAACACATTTTCTTTACTTATTTAATCTTTAAGGAAACCATGTGATTGTGATTAGGTTGTAGAACCTACAGAATTTGCCTTGAAAAGATTCATCCTCCCTCTCACTCACTAGAAAGGCTAACTAAACATAGACATGGTTTCCTCCCCTCTTCTTTATTTTTTTTTTTAATATAAGAGAACAAAACCATTTCATTTATTTATTTTTCAATAAGTTTAAATCCTTAATGGATACAACATTACACAGACTCTATGTCCAGTGGCCTTGGCAGGAAGGTCACTTTGGAATGTAGCATGACCCGTGCCACTGTTTCCATGAGCACCAGGTACCTCCTTTCCCAGGATTACTGTGGTTTTACTCCATTTGCTGCCAGGAGTCACTGTGGAGATCTTGCTTTTGTACACATAAGCACATCTCTTGTCTAGATAGAATTCAGTTTCATCTCAAGTATAAACACCTTCAATTTTTTTTTTTTTTAGATTTGTTTTTATTATTGGTTTCAGAGAGAGAAAAGGAAAGGGAGAGGGAGATAGAAACATCAATGATGAGAGAGAATGATGTCTCTTGCATTCTCCCCCCCCCTCCCCCCCCAAGGACCAAGCCTGCAACCCAGGCATGTACCCTGATTGGGAACCAAACAATGACCTCCTGGTTCATAGGTTGATACTCAACCACTGAGCCATGCAGGCTCAGACTAAACACCTTCAATTTTAAGAAGAGCTGTGTGCTCCTTCTGGTTCTGTGAGACCCCACTTATAGTCAGAAAAAATGGCCTTCCAGCCGAAACCGGTTTGGCTCAGTGGATAGAGCGTCAGCCTGCGGACTGAAAGGTCCCAGGTTCAATTCCAGTCAGGGGCATGTACCTTGGTTGCGGGCACATCCCCAGTAGGGGGTGTGCAAGAGGCAGCTGATCGATGATTCTCTCTCATCGATGTTTCTAACTCTATGACCCTCTCTCTTCCTCTCTGTAAAAAATCAATAAAATATATTTTAAAAAAAAGAAAAAAAAAGAAAAAATGGCCTTCCAGAGATATTTATTGTTGTAGAAGTCCTGATCTCAGCAGCCTCCGCAGGCTCCAAGATGGCAGAAAGAAGGCATATTTTTCTTTTAACTCTTAAAAAGAACTGTACATCTGTATAGTTGATAATTATAGGATATTATTAGTTTTGTAACAGATACAGATTAGCAGTTTGTGTTCTTCCATAGTTAATAACTTGGACTTAGAACTTCAGAAGCTTCTGGGAGAATCTGGAAATTACAGGTTTTCATTTCCTGAATCTTGTAACATTTTACCTTTTCTTTGGTTTCTGTTTAGGGTCTATCATAATGAATGGATCCAGTGTGGCAAATACATCCCCCAGCGTAAACTCCAAAGAGGACCAGGGGTTAAATGGGCATGATGAGAAGGAAAACCCATTTGCAGAGTACATGTGGATGGAGAATGAAGAGGATTTTAACAGACAGGTAAAGAAAGAAGAGGGAGAACAGTGATGTGTGTGTCTCGGCAGCTATAACACTTTATTGTCAGTCTGTTACAAAAGAAATGGGTTCCTCGGCTTTAGAATAGCTTAAAAATACGTGGAAGCCTGGTCTGAGCTGACCAGGAAACAGCCTCAACTGGTAAGAGACCAGGTAGAACTTTGGAGGAAGAGCATGACATTTTTCTGCCGCAGTAATTAAAAGAGGATCTAGTGTAGGGGTGTCGAACTCAATCAGAGAAGGGGCCAAAATCTAAAATCCAGCCTAAATCGCGGGCTGAATGGTTTACTGAACAGTCATAAACTGTCATTGTGATGGAAACGCAGCGGAGTGCAGTGGTGACAGCGCGGTGCGGGCCACATTGCAAGGCCTGGCGGGACGGATCTAGTGCCATGGTGATCTGGTATAGACTTCTGAGAAACAGCAGACAGGCCAGCCTGGTATGCTGGCATGCCCTAGTCAAGAACCCAGGGATGATGTGAGCCTGAGATAGATATGTGTGTAGTAGGGTGGGGGAAGGCTAGGCTGCTTCAACGAAGATTCAGCAGTGATTCATTGTCTTCTATCTCTCTCCCTTTTAAAAAAAAAAAAAAAAAATTATTTTATTTTATTTTATTGATTTTGTACAGAGAGGAAGGGAGAGAGATAGAGAGTTAGAAACATCGATGAGAGACAGTCATCGATCAGCTGCCTCTTGTACACCCCCTACTGGGGATGTGCCCGCAACCAAGGTACATGCTCTTGACCGGAATCGAACCCGGGACCCTTCAGTCCCCAAGCTGACGCTCTATCCATTGAGCCAAACTGGTCTTGGCCATTGTCTTCTATCTCTTAACATTACTAGTCCAAGGTGAGCCATTCCAGGTAGACAGGTGGGACCACATAGTTCCTTCCACGGTGTTGCTTTGCCACCTCCAGGGCACTTATCAGCTAAGTAACTGAAGGAAAACCGGAAGTCTAGCCACTGGGAAAGGAAGAGAGTCAAAGGCCAAGGCAGGGGATCTCCTTTTAACCAAGTGATGCAGAGTGCTCCCATCCCTTCTGGGGACATCACTTGATGATAACATGGTCATATCCACATGGGAGATGGGAAATACTGTTTTAACTGAACAGCCTGTTGCTGAGGGAAGAAGAAAACAAGTTTTGGGGGTGCTGTCAGCAGTTTCCACTCCAAGTGGCTCCCTGTGTCATGATTTGTGTGAATAGCACATGTACCATGCTTCACTCACCCCTGTGCCCAGGTAACCATTCTGGGGGTTGTGCCTGTGAATAAGGATACATGTAATAAGGGGAACACTTTTGGGGAGAGTCAGGGCAGATCTTTAGGAATTAGGCTAAATCTTGTGGCTTAGAAATATTTTGTAGTTACTGTTAAGTACTTTCTAATTTTCTTGAAATGTTTTTAAATGTTGCTAACTATAATGCTGAAATACAATTTTTGAGTCTTGCTATCAGTGACTTTCCCTTGGAATTCATGAGATGTTCACTGTATTGGCTAGTTTGGGTGATTATTTTTGTTTGACTCCCCCCTGGCAGTGGCATGAGTGAGCTGTGAATCTGTCACCAGGCCAGCTGCAGGAGAAGAGATGGCCCGTGTGAGGCAGGAGGCCTGTTAAAATCACAGTGTGCAGAATGAACTCTTTCATAAGAGTTAATAGTCAATGACTGTAAACAGGTATAAAATATCTTAGATACATGTTGCTTTAATTTATGGCAATCTTTAAGAAATATGGACTTGTTTCAATATTCATAGAATCTTTTTCTTTTTATCTTCATCTGAGGACATGCTTTCATTGATTTTGAGAGAGAGAGAGGAAGGGAGAGAGATAGAGAAACATTGATCAGCTGTCTCCTACACATACGCTGACCGGGAATCAAACCCACAACCTGGATATGTGCTTGGACCAGGAATTGAACCTGCAGCCTTTTGGTATATGGAATGATACTCCAGGCTATTGAGCCACACCAGCCAGGGCTTATATTGTTTCTTGTTTTGGAAGAATCCTACATTGATGAAATCATTTTCTATTGATATGTCAAAAAGTGTTCTTTATATTTTTCTAAGGTTCTGAAAGTATTTTTCACCCTTAAAGGCCTCATTACCAGAAAATTGGGGCAGAAGCTAAGAGTTGGTTTTTATTTAATGTCCACTGGCTAAGTAGTGGTCTAGTTACATAGTTCCTATACCTTTTTCATAGTTGTCAAATGGGAAATTTAGAAAAAATTGCTTCTTAACAAGAATGAGAAAAGAATTTTAAGCTTTAAAAATGATTTTCGAGCCTTAGCTGATTTGCTCAGTGGATCGAGCATAGGCCTGCAGACTGAAGGATCCTGTGTTTGATTCTGGTCACGTGCACATACCTGGTTTAGGGCTCGATCCCCAGGAGGGGGCATCCAGGAGGCAGACGATCAATGATTCTCTCTCATTATTCTTGTTTTTATCTCTCCCTTCCTCTCCCTTCCTCTGAAATCAATAAAAAAATTTTTTTTTTACAAAAAAAAAAGATTTTTGGTACATGCCACATGAATGGAAAATATCTGTTTCACATATTAGAAGTCTTAGATGATCTGTGAAGAACTTCTGCTATTTTGAATAACTGTTTCCTTAGTTGTATTGTTAATGGAACTTAACAATTGAAAAAAGTATATTCTGTCCAGGCAGTCTTTAGGAGCATCTTAATTCTTAGTAGGTCTCATGCAAGATCATTCTTTTTTTTTTTTTTTTTAACCAAGACATTCTTTATATATTTTTATTTATTTATTTATTATTTTTTAATTTTTCTTGATTTTTTACAGAGAGGAAGAGAGAGGGATAGAGAGTTAGAAACATTGATGAGAGTGAATCATTGATCAGCTGCCTCTTGCACACCCCCTACTGGGGATTTGTCCACAACTAAGGTACATGCCCTTGACCAGAATCAAACCTGGGACCCTTCAGTCTGCAGGCCGACGCTCTATCCACTGAGCCAAACCGGTTTCGGCAGATCATTCTTAATTTTGGAGTAAAAACCTCTAACACAAAGAGGTGGATTAAACCTGGGAGGGCGGGTGTCTCTGGGAGGGTGAGTCTGAGCTTGCACCTTTGCCTGGTAGGTGGAGGAGGAGCTGCTGGAGCAGGACTTCTTGGACCGGTGCTTCCAGGAGATGCTGGACGAGGAAGACCAAGACTGGTTTATTCCATCGCGAGACTTGCCTCAGGCCATGGGACAGTTGCAACAACAGTTAAATGGACTATCTGTCAGCAATGGTCATGATTCTGAAGATATTTTGGTAAGAGCCATAAGTAGTTCCACATGTGACATAGTGAGAATATGGGATTTGTAGTCGCAGTCTTACTTTCTGGCACTACTACCTTGGGCAAATCCCTGGAGCTCTCTAAGCTGCTATTCTTCACTTACCATGTGGGCATTAATAATCGGGTGCATTGAAGATGCATTCACCTAATAAAGCGTTGTGAAAACATCAATGTCACAGCATCACCAACTTCCATTTTTCTCAATGGGCTTTTAAAAGTAGAATTGGGATTAAGGATAAAAATTTGAACATAGAAAAGACTAGATAGATAGATAGATAGATAGATATAGATATAGATATAGATATAGATATACACACACACATATCTTTATTGATTTCAGAGGGGAAGGGAGAAGGAAAGAGAGAAACATCAATGATAAGCGAGAATCATTGATCAGTTGCCTCCTGCACATCCCTTACTGGGGATCAAGCCCACAACACAGGCATGCACCCTTGACTGGAATTGAACCTGGACCCTTCAGTCCGCAGGCCAACGTTCTATCCACTGGCAAGATTTGGTTTTAAATTATCATTTGCTGCTGTTCTTTTCTTTTCCTATCCCTCAAATCTGCATTTGTAATTTTGAATGGTGCTATTATAAAAACTGTTCATTTTGGAAGGAACATATTCATTAGAGGCCATTATCCACTTAAAATTAAAAGACTGGATAAGTGAATTCCCTGCCTTCCATGTTTACGTATGGAATTCAGAGTGATTCAGTTCTCACACAACTCATGGTCTGAATGATTGTGCCCCAGAGTTTGCTAAGGTTTGGGTATTCACAAGAGAGCAGGGAACCAAAGAGAGTACAGCAAGATGAAGAATGATATATGTATTGTACATAGGGATTGTGCTAATCAAACTGGTTTGATGGAGTTCTTTGATGTTCATCAGATTAGGGTGCTCAATGAATTGAATTATTTTTGGAGTCACACTTATAAGCCACTAATGAAAGCATCATAAAGGGAGCAGAAATCTGAAGTAGGAAGGAGACAGTGAGGTTGGATATGGCTTAGAATGTCAGGGGCCATTGAGGCCAGCCCAGCAGTAAAGGGCTGAGTTGTAGGAATTCTTTTTTTTCTCTCTTTTGAGGCTGAGGGGAAGGTACTGGTAATAATGGAAGCAGGGAGAAAACAAATTTTACATTTTGCCGTGGAATTTATTGTCTCTTGGTTCTTATTTCAGAGCAAAAGTAACCTGAACCCGGATGCCAAGGAATTTATTCCAGGAGTGAAGTACTGAGCTGACAGAGAAACTCTGAGGAGGACTTGTATATCCCCACATCTGGGGACAGTGCTGCACAAAAAGGCAGAGCTGAAGGGGGTGGGTGGGCTAGGGGTGCACAGTGGGGGAGGGGAATAGTAGTTTAATTTAACACTGTGACTGGAGTAGCTAAATTGCTCAGTCTTACTCTACAAGCCTTTGAGTATTTCTCTTTTGTTCTACTGGCTTTCATTTTGAGCAGATTATTATTATTATTATTATTATTATCATTATTATTATTAGGTTTTTGCCTTTTTGAGTTAAGGAAATTATTGCAATTTTTCTCACCTTCATCAGGAATGTACTACTATGTGTATTTAAACAGAATAAGCTGACCAAGAAAATCTGGGTGTTTACAAACGCCCTCTCACCCTGCTGTATGCTTGCAAGGGCAGTGAGCACCTAGAGAACTACTGAGTCTGTTAAGCTGGATGGGAAGAGGGATGAGTGGAAGAAGCAGGTGTTTTAAGTGACCCATGAGCGCTTTCTGCAAGGAACTGGGATTACCAGTTGTCTGCCGAGCCCATGTCTTCCTGCCTTGAACCTACATTCAAAAAAACACGGACTTGAAGTATTGGTTTACAGTAACTCTTTTTATGGTTGAAGAAAGTTGTGAATTCAAGGGGAAACTGTGATTGTTCTTGCCACTCGAGTCATACAGTTATGGGCGGCCTACTCTTAAGCCTCTGTTTACAGCTACCATCAGACTCATCATTTACAAGGTACAGGAGCACTTGGGTAGATTTGCCTCTTTGTCTTTCATGGTATCTAGTACCATATTCCTCCCCACCCCCACCTATTCTGATTTTAAGAAAAGATACTGTTACCAAAGGTGTGTGAAAGGCATGCTATGCTGGCCATCAGCTTCAGCCTGGAGAAGCCATCCTTGAATCCTGTTAGTGTGTCTTAAGTTTATTTGGACAGTTGTTTTCCCAACCCATCAAAACTCGGTCCTTTTGGTATATTATTTTCCTCGGGAAGGCTTATGCACTTTTATAAGTAAATGTATTTTTTAGGATACTAGGAAGGAGCTCAGTTCACAATTTTGATGCTTCTCCTAGTTTATAGAATTATGCAAAAGAACTTAAAAAAAAAAAAAAAAGCCTAGGAGAGTGAGTCCTACTTGACCCAGGTGACTGTGTGACCCACTGGGATAGTTTCAGCAGGTATAAAATTTTACTGTTCCTACATGCCCAGCTTTGTGAGTTTTGTAGGTTTGGCCTCTGGGTACATTCCTTTTGCCTTTCCTGCCTGTAAGGCACACGTTTGCTGATATTCATAGGGAACTAACCTGGGTACCAGGTGCTGCCTTCATGTGTCAGAGATGTAGATGGCAGAGTCAGTTCTGAAAGTGAGTGCGTCAGTTCCTGGCCATTCTCCCAGGATGAGGACTTCCAGGGTCTGGAGGACAGTGGCTTCTGTGTGACTGCCCCTGTGTTGTGTGATAGGCGTATCAGGAAAAGATCCTGTAACTTAAAATAAAGTCTGTGCAAAATCAGTTTGTGGACGTGGGAGAGAGGTTGGAAGGAAAGGACTAGGACCTGGGAAGCTTAAGGACTTCTCCTTTTTTCTTATGACTTCCTTGTTGATGTTCTGAACAGCCACAGTCTATAGTCATATTTAAAAAGCAAACCCACAGCTTTTTCATGTCTGAGTCTATTGGATGGCATTATTTGAACTGGCTTTCCTTGTTAGGACACATGCCATAGGGAGCTTATATTGCCAGACATGCACGCTCACTCCCAAAGCCTTTACCTCAAAAGGATGGAACTCTCCCTTGTTTGCAGAGAGGCATGTGGACAAAGAAATTTCCTTGTTCCAGCTACAGGGTGGTTTCCTGTAACAAGGAGAGGGCCGTGGAAGTGCAGAACTAGAAGTCTCTCTCTTTTCTGGGGCCGCTTTTCTTTCGTCTCCAGTAGCTTGTCCAAGCTCAGAATTATAAAGGCTATTGGAAAGGTTGTGTGATAGACACATCAGGAAAAGATCTTGTAACTTGAAATAAAGTCTGTGTAAATTAAGTATGTGGATGTGGGAGAGAGGTTGGTAGGAAAGGTTATGATTGCAGAGAGAGACATTTTCTAGGTCTGGGTATTGCTGTCACAAAGAGCACAATGGATTCTTCTGTGCTCCAGTCTGGAAAGTGCTCCTGGGATCCAGATCTAGCCATTTCCTCATCCTGAAGGCTTGCTCCTCTGATGGCAGGACAGGCTATAATGCTAGGCGCAGGCCAAAGGGCTTGTCTTTCCGTAGGAGGCTCCACTTTGTGGAGTGTCACAAGGCATATTTAGACAGGACTACGAAATGTTCCTGACAAGTGAGCAGTGAGTCTGGCTGGATTTTCTAGAGTGTGCTGACTCCAGGATCAGAAAGCAGCTCACAGTATCACCCCTTCTTAAATGTTTAGGCTGATGCTTCCAGTGGCTCCTCTTATAGCTCAACTCTTTGTCTATTTTGTTGTGAGGTGGGAGCACAGCTGTTACCCAGATCACAGGCTCAGCTATAAATGAGTGGCCAGATTATTATGATCTCTGAATACATAATAATCTGGCCACTCAGTGTATATCCCATATAATAAAAGGCTAATATGCAAATTGTCCCCTCAACCAGGAGTTCTACCAGCAGGCAGGCTGGCCAACTGCCCACATCACTTCCCCTTGGCCAGGCTGGCCGGACCCCACCCATGCACCTATTCATGCACCAGGCCTCTAATCCTATATAATTAAAGCCTAATATGTTAAGTGTCCAGATGACTGTTCAACCAACCAAAGCGTAATATTCTAATGATATACTAAGGCCACTCAACTGCTCACTATAATGTGCACTGACAACCAGGGGGCAGACAGTTGACCAGTCGCTATGACATGTATTGATCACCAGGGAACAGATGCTCTGACTGGTAGGTTAGCTTGCTGCTGGGGTCTGGCTGATCAGGACTGAGTGAGATTGGCCAGACATGCCTTACAGCCCGGCCGCAATCCTCTCTGGCTAGCTAACCTCTCTCATCCCTCCTCAGCCCCTATTGTGCACTGTTGGGGGTCCCTCAGCCTGGCCTGCACCCTCTCACACAATCTGGGACTGACCCTTCGGGGGATGTCAGAGAGCTGGTTTTGGCCCAATCCTGCAGGCCAGGCCGAGGGACCCCTCTGGTGCACAAATTCATGCACTGGGCCTCTAGTGTGTGTGTGTGTGAGTGTGTGTGTGGCCAGATTATTATGCATTCAGAGATCATTATAATCTGACCACTCAGTGTAGTCAATTCTTAGCAAAAAAGGTATTTGGGTCTCGTTGGACCTTGACTGGGAAAGGCTGGGTGCCTCTATCTATCTCATAGGAGACGGTCTGGGTGCCAGTCAGGCTGGATTCCGTTATCTTTTAATGGTGAGACTGTTATTTATAAGTGACCACTTTGATATTGAGTTTCAGTCATTATTCTGTTGAAACTTTTTTATTGGCAACTGGAAGTTTAAGAATTTTTATAGAAACAAAACATACATTTTTAATAGTTGCCAATTCTGGTTGGTCTCAGTGTTAGTTTATTAGTGATTCTGATTTTTATGGTCATTGAACTCTTAAAACTCCAAATTGAAAATTATTTTATTTCTTGCTCTTGAAGAAGAAAAACATAAAAATAAAGGAAATGCCTTTTCAGTTTCTCCAGCCCATACATAGATCTACAGCAGAAAACTTGATGGACACAGCCTAGGCCCAAGCACCTGCAACTTTGGGTCTTTGTGATTGCAGCAGGTGATTTTGGGGGTTATGTTAGGTCAAATAAAAAAAAGATCATAAAAGGCTGAGCCTTCGTAGCACCTTGGTTTCCAGTTAAAATAGCTGGGACCTTTTAAATTCAGGTTCTAATGCTAACTCTATGGCTTAAAAGTGTTTTTAGTGAAATACTAAGCATTTCTCAAATTGTGTATTGTTACAATGTCAAAAAAGTGTATTGATTTCGGAGAGGCTTGGAAGTAAGGAGGTCAGTTGGCTATTCTGGCAATGATATGTCAGAGAGGAAAGTCATTTGAAGTGGCCAAAGGAAATAGCTTGATTGAATCTTCTGCTGTTGCAAACACTGTAGAAACACCAGGAGCCCAGGAATCTACCTGCTGTGATTGGAAGGGGCAAGCGGTCTTCCATTAGGGTACCAGCAAATTGATGTTTCTTGGTTTAGGTCAGTGGTCGACAAACTGCGGCTCGAAAGCCTCAGTTTGTCGCAGTTGATGGCTCTGTTGACTAATGAGTTTGCTGACCACTGGTTTAGGTGATGCTGAGACACGGGAACAGGCAAGAAGAGACCATTTAACTAAGACTGGAGATATCCACCTGTTGGGAAAGGCTGTGTATCCCCCAGCATTCCCCTTGGGGATAATGCAATCTGCATTTGTGTAGGAGGTGGGTGGGAAGCACAGGAGAGTTGACCCACATCTGGTGCACATTTGGAACCTTCATTTCCTCCTTCCTCTGCTTGCGGTTCCCGAGTGGATCATTGCCTCCTCGTTGCCCATGGGGATCCTTCGTTCTTCTGGTCCCTCTGTAGTTCACAGAGCACTTCCTTCAGCCACTGCTCCGCTGTGGTGTGAATTTCATTCAGACTTGGTTAGTCACAGTTTTTAAAGTCCCCGCCCCCCTCCTTTGCTTTTAATCTTGTCTTTATTTCTCCCATCTTGAAGCTATAATTGGTGACCAGGAACAGTAGGAGACTTACTGAAGGCAACATTCAGGTTTTTTGCTTGACCTTCTACAACACACACACACCGCTATTCCCAATCTAGTGTTTATGGGAGTCCCAGGAACAGGACAGCCAAGTTCACTGAATTCCACAAGATGTCAGCCAAGAGTCACCACCCCACCCCAGGGGATGAGAAAGAAATCTGCAGAGGGACAGAGGCACCATCTTTATTCCAAAAGAAAAAGCCCCCTTACGTTTTGTTATTACGAGGAAGCTTATTTCTGGGACTACTTCTTACAGGTGGCCTTTTACTTTTAGTAATGCAGACACATCCTAGGCAATTCACCATAAAATGGACAGTGTTTTCACTCTGAACTCAACACTAAGTGATCATCCTGCCCTGTGGATCGTGAACCTCAGGAATGTTTAGTGCTTGGTGGGTGGTTCGGGAGGCAGGGTAATTAAAAAAAAAAAAAAATTATGGAGGCATATTTTACATATAATAAATGCACCCATTTCAAGTGTTAAATTCAGTGATTTTAGTGACTTTCCTGAGTGGCACAGTCATAACTGTCACTGTTTTAGAACATTTTCATCCACCCCAGTAAGATCCTTTATTTATTGCACAGTAATCCCTGCTCCCAGCTTTCCATCACTTGCCTCTTCTGGACATCGGATCAGTGGAATCATACAAAACCTGACCTCTTGCTTCTGGCTTTTTCCACTCGGCATACGTTGCGGTGTGTCCACGGTGTTTAACTTGCGTTGGTCGTGTCTCTTTTCGTTGCCATAGCATTCCATTGGTAGCTGTCCCGCATCCTGTCACCAAGGAGTCCTTGAAACTTGGGTTTCAACCTGCCGTGGCCTAAAGGAGCCCTTAGGACACAGGACTCCTTCCCCCACGTCCAAGGAACCGCTTATGAGAACTAGCTCTGTTATCAGAAGCTCCGAGACCTTGGGAGCCTGAGCTGCTGCAGAAATTTTTATAGACTTGCAACTTTTTTATAAGGAACTCTTTTGCTATCTACCTGTCTGTACTTTTGAAGCATTTGGTAATTCACTTACTCTAAAGTATGAGTATGTGTTGGAGTGGACAAGTGAACCAGCAATAATACTGTGTTGGAGATTTTTCTTTCCTCCCCAGCGGGATGGGGGAGTCTCTGAAATTTCTAAATACAGTAGTATCATCTCCATGACAAGGTGGGACCTTTGTTGAAGATCATGCTGCCTTTGTTGGACAGATGTTGAGGAGGACCGCGTGCAGAGGAGAAAGGAAGTGCAGCTTGTGAAACAAGAAGCCCGGAGCCCGGTGCACGCCCACCTCTGGTGTGGGAGGTGAAGCGCTGATGGTGTCCACCTGCAGCTTAGCCCCTCCAGCAGGCCCGGGTCTTGTCTTTGGACTTTTATCCCTGTTTCACAGTGTTTAAAAGTTGTTTTTGTCCCACACACTCCAATAAACATTACATGATAGTTATTAATAATACTTCTTTGGGGGAGGAGCAGGGCTTTAAAATTAAAATAATTTTTATAAAAATGTAAAAAAATTGAAAAGTTACTTTAAAAATTTTGCTATACAAACCAAATGGCAGCTGTTGAAAATATTAATAAAATGAGAATAAAATGCATTTGCTGGCAACGGAACTCTTTTCCCTAAAGTTGGGTCATTATATATATTGCACTATACAGGTGGTGGTATACATGTGTATGTGTTTGCGAGGTAATTTTGTCTCAAGATTGATCATAGTTTTAGTTGTATAAGTTTCCATTCCAAATAGTATTACATGATAACGTTAAGCATTGCCCTGTATAAATTCCACCTTCTTCACTTCCTTTGTGTTTTTGATCTGACCTTGTTTATTAAGAAAACTGACACACCTCCTTCCTAGGGCCAATGTGACAATTAGACTAAATTTAATTTCAAAATACTTCCTTAATATATGGTAGCAATAGTAGTAATAATATGTACAGCTTTGAACAAAAAATGGTAACAGGAAAACCTCAGGCTTGAAGGGAAACTGGATAGCTATTATTGCTCCTGTTTCTGGACAAAACTGACTTATCTAGAAAACAAGGATTCTGTATCTTTCAATTACTGAACAAGTTTGAGAGCCTGCTAGATCCCAAGCACTGTCCTAGGCACCGGTGCTACTGTGCTAACAACCTATGTGCTGGCACTAAAATTTTAAAAAATCAGTCATTATGTGTTCCTTGCTCTGCTCTAAATCCTCCACTGTCCAGTTGGCACACCAGAGCCTAGACAGTGGTAAGAAAGACGAGGCTCCTATTTTATTTATTTTTAATGTATTTTTATTGATTTTCTTTCAAAGAGGAAAGGAGAGGGATAGTTAGAAACATCGATGAGAGAGAAACATCAATCAGCTGCCTCCTGCACACCCCCTCTACTGGGGATGTGCCCGCAACCAAGGTACATACCCTTGACCCGAATCGAATCTGGGACCCTTCAGTCCACAGGCCAACCTCTATCCACTCAGCCAAACTGGTTAGGGCGAGGCTTCTATTTTAAACGCTTCACCAATAAAGTTTTAGATTCTAAATCCAAAATACCGCTTGATCTTGACATGTAAAAACCTTCTCCAACGCTCACTGCTCACCAACAGTGTTATTAGGACAAAGAGATAAAGCAAAGGCATCTCTAGGGTGTCCCTGTTCTCTTTGTCAGCTCTTTACCAGATGATGCATTAGACTTGCTGAGAGCTGGACCCCAGTGGGTTGAACCACAGCTAGATGCAAAGATGTCTGGCTGTCCCTTCAGAAGGGACTTGGCTTGAGTTCTCATTGCTCAAAGCTCCACCTTACTATCTTGGGCAAGAGCTGATGGAATGAGAGCTGCTGCCATTCTCTTATACACTGTGAAATAAGTGCCATCCGGCTTGGGAAACAAATATCAAGTCCCCTTCAAGGACCTAATTAGAATTCAAAAGCCGTAAGGCAGAGCTCACTCAAATGCAGATCCTGGACCTCTGCAGCAGAAATGACAAAAGGTGTTTAGAATGAATGAAAATTCCCTGTCTCACCCCGGCTGGTTTGAGCATTGGCCTGCAGACTAAAGGATCCGGGTTTAATTCCGGTCAAGGGCACGTATCTTGGTTCAGGCTCCTCTCTGGCCCAGGCCCTGGTCAGGGAATGTGCAGGAGGCAACCAATTTATGTGTTTCTCTAACACTGATGTTTCTGTCTTTCCCTCTCTCTTCTATTCTCCCTAAATAAAAATCAATGGAAAAAATATCCTTGAGTGAGGATTTAAAAAAATTATTTTTAAATAGAAAATTCCCTATTTCATCTTTGACCTATTGAATCAGATACCTTATAGAGGGGGGAGAAAACAGAAATCTAGGTTTAAAACAAGTTCTAGAATAACTGATACATTAAGTTTGAGAAATGTCCAGGACATAATCCATGCCTTCTAACAGCTTACTGAACGCCTAGAGAGGCAGCCACTATTAAGGACTTTAGCCTTCACTAAGCAGTATAGTTGGCAGAACAGGACACTTTTGGGCTTGTCAAACTACATTATCCCAAGGACAGGAATCATGTCTGCTCTCCACTAATGCTCACCTTTCCCGGTGCTACACTACAGATGCAAAGTGTCATGCTGTAACCAGAGCCAGGCTAGTCCCAGAATAGGCAGGCACCTAGTTAAATTCTATCTGGTTGGTCTTGGATCTCAGCCATCCTCAACTTCTCAAAGGACTCAATTTACACAGAAAACTGCAAAATGTGCTGCTCTAAGTACCAATTCTTCCAGAGGAGATTTGCACCCTGTCCCCTAAATTCTACGTGGTACTCTCAGGAGAGGGTGTGGTATGTGGACGGTTCTACCCGGTAATGTTTTGCATGGAGAACATTTAGTTCCACTGAAACGCTCTGGCAGAGATCATTACCCACTTTGACAGAAAGTTGAGGACACGGGTTAACTGGCAGCAGCAGCCGGAGTATACTAACATGGGGGGAGGGTGGCACACAGATAAGCTATAAGGCCAAATGCAGGGCAAGCACTGCAGTCCACAGGCCAAGCCCCTGGGGGTGGGGCTAGACCCATTCCCGAGCCCTCTGGGCCACCTGCAGGCAGGTGCACTGAACGTCCATAGCAAGTGTGCTTCACGACACAATCCAACTGGGGAGTGGGTAAAGTGCATTTATTTTCTATGTTTTTCCTTTAGAAAAGAAAAAGGAAAAGGGGAAAAAAGCCCCCTCCCTCCCAGCACCCATTGTCCACTGGCCACGGGGGGGGGGGGGGGGGGGCGCGGGGCCAGCCCTCTAGAAGGTGTAGGAGAAGAAGGCGGCGGCATTGACACTGTAGTCCATGGGGAGGAGGTGCCCCACGTGCCTGGCCCCGAGGCTGGCCCCGCCCAGGGCAGAGGAGTGATTGAGCTTCATCAGGGTGAAGCTGGAGAAGGAGTTCTGAGCCTGGATCTCTCTGCCCTGGGTCAGCGCCAAGAGGAAACCTGGAGGAAAAGAGGACAGAAGAAAGGAGACCAACAGCCTGTGATGGAGTCCAGGGCGGGGACAGAGCGAGGAAAGAGGCCCATGCCCTGAGGTATTCCTGCACAGGTCCCAGGAGACCCACAAGCCAAATCCCCAACAGGTGGCAAACCAGTGTGTGAGCCCAGTGACGACTGGGGGTACTGGAGCCAGCTGTCCCCAGGGCCTGAAGCCGGAACCCCAAGGTAGCAAGGGCCCTTCAGCTACGTCAGGACGCCTATTGCAACCGGAGTGCCCAAGGCAAGGCGGCACGGGCACAGGAGGCACGAGGGACCTCACCACATGCTGGTCTGAAGCTCTGACTTTAAGTTAGATTTGTCTTTAATTTTTAAATAATGGTGTTATTTAATAAATCCTTTGGAAAAGAATATCTTTTTAAGGATTCACAGAAGCTGGATGGGACCTTGTAAGAGGGCTGCCTGGCAGACTGAAAGCTGAGGGCCTGGAGCTCAGGCATCAGTGGCCTCAGGTCCCAAGTCCTCCCTGGAGCTGAGAGCTCTCCTGAGCCACCCCTTCTCGCACCATCCCTTGCCCTCTTCCCCCCCTTCCTCTCCCCTTCCCCCCCCTGCCCCCCGCCCCGCCCAACACACACACTCACCTTCCTTCAGCAGCTCCCAGCTCTTCCACACAGAGCCCACACACAAAATGGGGAGGCCAAGCTCCCCTTTGAACAAGACCTGGCCAGAGTGCAGAAATGGACAGTGGGGTGACAAGTCTCCGATGCTGAAGGGGGCAATCTTAAAACAAGGGCTCCCTATCCCACTTAACACGCCTCTAGTCAAGAACCAGAGGCGAACTCAAGGGGTTAAAAAAAAAAAAAAAGGAAAATAGGGAGATGCACAAAGGCAAGGGAGAGAGGGGAACGGAAAAAGCATTGAGCAGCAATAGAGGAAGGAGCAAGGAGAGAGGGAATGGGCGGAAACATGACTGAAAGGGGAGCGCAGTACCACATTGAACCAATGCACTACATATAAAGGAAGAGTACGGACCAGCCACAGACGGGAGGTACTGGACCAAAGAACGTGTTTGTGTTATAGACATTATTTCTTCCCAAACCCAAGTTTTCATTTAAAATCATCCAATTCGCCGGCACCGGTTTGGCTCAGTGGATAGAGCGTCGGCCTGCGGACTGAAAGGTCCCGGGTTCGATTCCGGTCAAGGGCATGTACCTTGGTTGCGGGCACATCCCCAGTAGGGGGTGTGCAAGAGGCAGCTGGTCGATGATTCTCTCTCATCGACGTTTCTAACTCTCTATCCCTCTCTCTTTCCCTCTGTGAAAAATCAATAAAATATATAAAAATTAAAAAAAAATAAAAAATAAAATAAAATCATCCAATTCACAGAGTCTGGTGGGACTGGCTCACCCCTCGTGGGAAAGGGCCACACCAGGCCCAGCAGCTCCCACCTCAACTCACCGGGTCAATCTCAGGCAACACTGCCACCACGTGCCTGCCCAGCATCTCCCCAGCCTTCCTGAAGATGTACCGGGAGAGGGGGTCTCCCTGCTGAGCACCTGGGAGAGGGGAGGAAGGAGGAGGGGCGCAGTGAGTACCCAGGGAGCCGCCAGTGCTCAGTTCTCACTCTCTGGTGCAGGGCAGCAACAGCTAGGTCTGTCAGGAGTGATGCCCACCTCAGTGATGCCTCCCAGCTGCCACTGCATCCTTACTTCCCCCACCCCCTACCAGGCACTTCTCCCCAGGAAGGGTGTCCTGGATGGAAGGGGCTCGTTCTAGGCACTTGAGAAGGGATGCCCCCACTAGGGAAGCACACTGGCACCTGGCTCACACTCCGCTTACACGGGGTGATTGAGTCTGTCCCAGAGGGTCTCAGCTCTGGGGACCCAGGACTCTACTTAGCAGCTGGTTGATGCTCCTATCAGGTCTTCCACCCTCCTTCCACAGTCAGTCCCTTCCCAGTTCTGCTCTGAAGGGGTCTCAGGCCTGCAGGATCCGCCAATGCCCTGAGGCTGCAGGAATCCAAGTTAGGGAAGTGTGGACCAGAGTAACGTGCAGACAAATCGGCCCTATGGATCAGCTGCTCTGACACCCAACCAAACATGCCTAACCGCTCCAGGGTCCTCTAGTTCTTTGGGTATCATGGGTTTAAAAAAAAGTTATAGATTTGCTCAAAGGACAACTGCTTCATCAATTTCTCAGAAACGGACATACAGCCTGCACAAGCCATGAGAGCTGACAAGAGGAACAGGTCGTATAAAACAATGTCAGCACAACTGTGTGTCCTTCTGCCTCACCCCAAGGCCTATGGTGGCAGAGAACTGAGGTCACTTGGACCAAGGAAAGTCAAACTGGCTTCCAGTTCCCATCTGAACCCTACTCCAGTATGGCCCCCTTCCCACCTGGGAAGTCTTATGGGGGAACCAAGCCAGAAAAAACCTTGTACCTTCTGCAATTTTCCGGCAAAACCCAGCAAACCTGGATTTATCAAAGTCCCTGTACAGGTGTGGGAGGATTCCTAGCCGATCTGGCACCTGAGAGGCAGAGAAATGGTACAAGAGAGTCATCAGAAGCAAAGGAAAATCCTCAGTCTGCCCATCCAAGCTGACCTTCCTCATGTCTCTACTGTTGGAAAAGGTGGAACATTTGTTCTTTTAAGCTCTAGAGTAGGGGTGTCGAACTCAATCAGAGAAGGGGCCAAAATCTAAAATCCAGCCTAAATCGCGGGCCGAATGGTTTACTGAACAGTCATAAACTGACAATGTTAACCAGAAATGTGAATTTAAAATGAGTGGAACAATCTTTTCCTTAACAGTGCTGTTAACCAACTCACATGCTATCAAGGATTTGGCCCGCGGGCCTTGTGTTTGACACATGTGCTCTAGAGAATGCAAGGATTTGAGGTTTCTCATTTAAGAAAAGTTCTTTGTTCTCCCAACACAAGCTCCATTGCTCCTTACGGATTAGTCTGGACAGAGCACAGATCTCTGCTCACCAAAGTGTGCTCTGCAGTTCCCTGAGGTGCTGGTGAACAGATTCATTTGATCAAAGGAATCTAAAGACTACTGCACACTGTAACTCTCCCTTAGACATTCACAGTGCACATTAGCAAGTTAAAGGCTCTGAGAAGTCCTGAACCAAGAAATCTATTTGTTTCCCCCAAATTTATTTGGCCACAGAAGGTCCTTCTTCTATCCCAACAAAGTTAAAACATGAGTTATACCTCTGAAAGTCCTGAGGAACCAGTGATTCCCCAGACACATCACTAAGATGGAGAAAGAGGGGCTAAAATTTGAGCTCCTACAGCAATGTATTACTCATGTGATAAAGACTACTTATTCGCTCTTTATAATGACTTTATGAAAATGACCAAAGGATGAGAGGGGGAGTGGTGGACATATCACTGGGATTTAGATCCAATTGTTGAGTCAGAATACCTTACCTCCACTTCCTATAGCAGTTGCTATTCCTACTCCTCAGCTTGGCCCAGGCCAGTTTCTCTATAATCATCAACCTATGAGCCTTGGAAATACAGGTCCTACCTCCTGTATTTCTAATCTCGTTCCCTGACCCCATCCCCAGCTCACCTAAGTGGCCCTCATTCAGAGAAATGTCTATTACATCAACATTCTCTTCCTTCTCTTCTCCCCACCTTTTACCTCTGGCTCAGATAAACTCAGCTGTTTCCAAAACCACTACAAATAAGCACAGCTGAGACAAGGAGAAGCAATCCCTGATAGCCTGGGTAGGAGGCCACACCTCCCTAAGAACTCTCCCATCCACCTCCTAAAGCCTGTCCTCCCTGACCCACATGGGCCGAAACAGCCCACTGTCTCACATCTCTGTTCAGACTTTACCCACCCGTCTGTGGGCACTGTTTCCTGACCTCACTCTGCACTGCTCCTCCCAGCTTAGAGTGCCATCTGCCTTCACCTCCCAGCAGGGTCTAGCTGCCCAAGAATGCAGTGTGGCTAACCGCCTATCCCTAAGCTACTCCTTCCTCATGCCTGATACTCCCTGGAATGTACCGCCATATCGATCCAACTCCTGTCCTCACTTATGACTTCTCTAACCTCTAGCTCTGACCATGACTCACCCGACTTCCCTTTGGCTCACCCAGTCCCTCTCTTGCATCGCTCCTGCTCGGTCTCCCACTGCTCTGCCCAGGTATGCGGGTCTGCCAGGGGCAGGGGGAGTACCTGGAAGTAGTTGAACATGGCCTGTTTGACGTAGCCAATGTCGTGAGGAGCTGCCTCTAGGTTGTCGATGGAGTCGAAGACGATTTTCACTGCCTGGTGTGCGATCCAGTAGGCTGTGGAGAGCAGACAGGGCTAGAAGAGGGGGAAATCTCCCCTAGCTCACAGAGAAGGAACCTCGGACCTCGACAGGGTTAGCAGTCAGCATGTATACAACAGCAAGTTAGGTGTTCCGATTTCCTGACAGGGGGCCTCTAATTAAACTGTATCTGACGGATCACATAAGGGAAGGCTGGGAGGGGAAGACAGAACAGATGTCACACCAGCTGCTAGGAACTGGGCCCCAAGGGCCCCTATGAAAACGTACACCTGCTGCCTATAAAAGATGTGATAGCGGGAGAAGCATCTATACCCCTTTCCCATTAGCAGAAACTACCGTGTTTCCCCGAAAATAAGACATCCTCCGAAAATAAGACCTAGCGCATGGAAAGATAAGACAACCCCTGAAAATAAGACCTAGCGCAACTTTGGGAGAAAAAATTAATGTAAGACACTGTCTTATTTTCGGGGAAACAGGGCCTTAACCTTCCTACGGTAGTGTCAACCCCTCCCCAGGGCTACAAAGCCATCACGCGTCGTCAACAGCTAATATGCTGAGGCATGAACCTGAGTCCTGGATGCAAATCTCTGCTGAAGAGCAAGGCAGCCGCTTGTCCAGCATGTGCATCTCTATGCTGCCACTGTTTTGTACTCAGGACCATCCGATTCAGGAGCTGTGCCTGGAAAGCCCCAAGGGGTCAGCAGGTTGAGGGCAAGAGAGAAGCCTGGAGAGCTACAGGAAGGGAAGGGCCTGGGACCCCGAGCCAAGCCCAGGCGGTGTGAGCTCACCTGAGCCCTCGTCCCCCATCATGTGGCCCCAGCCGCCGCAGCCGCTCTCAGAGCCATCGGGGTTGACGAGCCTGCAGCAGGAGCCTGTGCCAGAGATGAGCACGATCCCACCTGGGGAAAGGGCACGGGGGCTCAGGGTGGCCAACGCTCTGCGCATAGCAAGCCCACGCCTTCCAACCGAATAAAGGACCAAACCCAGCCTCGCAGAGAAAACCGAGCTAGCTTCCTGCTGAAGGTGAGGGGACTGGCTCTCAGAGAAACTCCAATCTGGGGACAGAGAGAATATGAGCCTGTGTCGCCAGCCAGCCTTCAAGTGACTACCTGCTTTACTGAGTACCTACTATATGCCCAGGATGGTGCTAGATCCTGTTCACGGTTATGCTCAATAGCCTAAACCACCTAATCAATATGCCAATCTTGTGGTACCAATGCTTTTTATATTCCTATCAGAGCTCCTCTTTTTTAGTTTTTTAGTTTTTCTCAGCATTTACTGCTTTCCTCAGCCAGCCTCAGGACCTGCTTCCTTTGGGATGGAGTCTTATGCAATGCTGCTCATCAAGATACCCTCTTGGCCTCTCTCCTGTCCAGTCTTTGCACTGGCAGGCCTTAAGCTAATTAAAGGGAGGGTTGGATATGAAGGAGGTTGCCTTTCAGATATTTGCAAGACAAATTCTCCCAGCTACATCTAAGAAGCTTTCTCAAGAAAAACAGTTCTCAACCTCACCCCTCCCTCCACCTCCTCACCATCCGGCGAAGCTGTGGCAATGGAGCCAGCGGCATCGGTGGTGATTACGTAGCTTTCACTCAGGCGGGGAAATCGGTCCCTCAGCTCCTCCATCAGGACCCTCACCGTGTCTTCCTGCTCCCCACCGCTCAGGGATAGGCCCTAGGCCACGGGGGAGGTGAGCAAGCAGCAAGGTGTAGACACATCTCCTTTCTCCACCCCCACCCCTGCTGCTACCTGCCCCCTGTTCTCTACATCTGGGCCCTGCTTATCCAACCCCAGGCTTCCTTCCACCCCACATGCTAACCCCTTGGAAGGTTGTGGACTGGGAATGGACAGAGAGGGGATTCAACGAAGCCAAGTTTGGAGCTTAGGATGACAGCAGTGCCCTTAACAGAGAAATTAGGCAGAGGAGCAAGTTGAGGAGAGACAAGCTTGGTGGGAACACATGGGTTGGCTGTGCCAGCAAGAGCATCTCACTGAGGACATCTCCCGGGAGAAGCCAGGCCTGAGAGAGGCCTGAGCTGGGAAGAGCTCACTTAGTGAGCGCTTATGGGCGAGGCGCTCCACTCCGCTAACCACTTCAGAATATGTCATGGCATTTCCTTTCCCAGCACCTCGGAGGCAGCTACTGTTGTCTGCACTTTCCAAACGAGGGAAATGAGGCTCACAGAGATGCTGAGTGACAAACCAAGGTCACAGTGGCTCTCCAAAGCCTGGTGCTCTTCCAGTTGTTATGGCTTGTGGATAACCACTGAAGCCACAAGAATAGATAGAGCGTGCGAGTTTCTAGACCAGAGAATAGGCCTCCAAGGTCTTTATCTCTGCAGTCCAGGTCATCAGACTCATCTAGCTCAAACCCGCTTTCCCAGTGTTACCGTGACTTTCTGTATCTCCCAGGCTTTACCCCAGACTCACCAAGCTTCGAAGGGGCATCAGAGGATCCACTCCTGCTTTCTGCTTGGCCCTGCTCACCATCTCGTTGATCCTCTCCACACACCTGTCTGTCCCGATCAGCTAGCCCCAATCAAGGGAAGGAGGCGTTACAAAGGCCCGCACCCCTGTGCGGCCCCTCCAGGCTGCTACCAGGAATCACAGAGAATGAATAAAACCATAGCCAAGCCCCTCAGTGTGGCCTTTACCCAGTGGTTTGTGCTGGGTCCATCCGCTTCTGCCAGGATCTGCCCATCCTCTGAGAGTAAAAGGACCTTGGATTGTGTTCCTCCCCTATGGGAACACAAGTCTTCTCAGAAAAACCTGAAGGCACAGCTAAGCTTGTGGAGTCCCTGCCACCGAGCCCGTGTGACAGAGACGGATTCAGTAAACCCAGTCACCATCCCCACCCCCACCTCTGTGGTTTGGTGGCTGTTTGTGCTCCTGGACTATAAGGGAGTCCTGCTCAGCTTCCCTCGGGGATAGCTTACTCATCCTGCAAGACCCTCCCTATACCTCAGCCAGTCCTTGAAACCTCTGGTGTGTGGCCCACTCACACAGCTCCCATATAACTTCTAAGGATTCCTCTGTATTGAGTGTGGTCAGTGTTCTTCGTGTGCCTCTCACTAGACTACAAGTTCCAGATCATTTATCCTCATCCCTAGCACAGGCAACACTCACTAAGTGTGATCAAGGGAATGGCACATCTCTCTGCTTCTCTCAAAAGCAGACCCAGCCCCTTTCCAGACCCAGCCCCGGCTGCCAAGGTCTTTAAGACACCCTGGTGAGAAACACTGACCGGGTGGTGCTTACTACTTTATACCCGGGGAAATGGAAGTTTGGAGGGAGGTCCGTGGTGGTGTGCTGTATGTTTCTATACCGACCAGGACTTTTGAGACTATCAGAAGAGGACACTGAAGACCTGCTGACTAAACTGAAAATGACAAGACGTTTCAAGGGGAAGTGAATGCCTGAGATTCAATACGGGAAAGAATCTTTTGACAAACATGGGGGTGGGGGAAGGGTCATATCTTATAACAGGGATGAATCCAAACTCTCGCACTTAAGTCTTTTGGGGGGTCATTTCGTTGTTGTTTGTTTTTAAAAAAAGGGCAATAGTTACAGGATGGGGAAGATCAACTTTAACAATGCATGTGAAAAGAACATGTTGGGGTCCCATGAGTCAGCAGAGATGTGGCTGCCATGTAAGTAATCCAAATTCAGATTCAAAAGTGCTCTGGCTGAGACAGCAGCCGTCTCTGTTATTCTCTGATTTGATGAACCCAGATTCAGAGACTGTTGTCACTGGCAGGAGACTTGGCAATCATCTCCTTCATCTCGCTTCTCACTTTATGCACCAGTTACTGATCCTGGAAAGAGCCCTGTTATTCTTGCATTTTTCCTGCTCAAAAGATTACCCAATATAGGGTAAATGTCTTGCCCATATTAATACCGAGGGGAAAAGCTATTACAAAAAGTCCAGGAGACAATCTTCTGAGCAGGAAAATCGCAAGGATAATAGGGCTCTTTCCAGGATCAGGAGCCTGGAGCGCTGACCAGAAAAAAGGAGTTTCAGGGATCAGCACTCTGGCTCCAGCAGCCCCAGCTCCCAAGTACCCTCTGGCAAAGATCTCCGTCCGGGTTTCCACCACACTCTTCCTCCCAATCCCCCCAGGCCAGCAACTTCACCCCTGACACCTGTTCTGCCAAACTCTCCGTGGGGTGGGGAATGGAGAAAGGGGGGCATCTCCAGTCGGGAACAGAGGAGTGGGTCCTTCTTGGGAGAAAGGGGCGTGATCCCGCCGTGAAACACAAAGGAGGGCCGCCCGGGGTGTGGCCGTGGCGCCGGCAGAGCCCCTGCAAGACACGCACCCGAGCGAGCACAGGCACCGCCGCGCACGCCCAGACCCTGCTCTGCAAGGCCCCGCAGCCCCGCAGCCCCGAGTGGCCGGTCTCGGGGGCGGGAGGCCACCGGCCGGTCCACGGCCCTCCTTCCGCCCCGCCCTCGGGCTGGGGCAGGTCCGGGCCGCTTCCAGGACGCCCCTCCCAGGCTCCCTCCACCCGGCCGCACTCACCCCTCCACACCCCCGTAGAGCGCGGCCATGCCGAGGTAACCGCCGCCGCCGATCGCGCCGTCTGCTCCCCGCCCGCCCGCCGCCCGGCACCCGGCACCGCCCACGTCACGTGAGCGCCCGCGGGGGGCGTGGCGCCGCCGCCGGAGCCCAGGACCGCCCTGCCCGAGGGACTCCGGGGCGGACGAGGGCGCTCCTCCGCGGCCCCCGCAGGCTCCCCCCCAGCGCCGGGCCCCGGCTTCCAGAGATCGGCCCCGGCCCCAGCGGAGGAGCCAGAGAGGGTGTCCCGGGCGGACCCGCCCCTCGGCCCCGGAAGTGCTGGCGGCCCCGCCTCGCGCGTGCGCACTGCCCGAGAGCCACGTAGACGCCCGGCTGAGTTGCCGCACGTGTGTGAATACGTATCCCCTAAGGATCTAGAAGCGGCTGGGGAAGGAGGGGAGCCTGGAGGCTGGCCTTGGCCTTGAACTTGGTCTTGGCCTTGACCTTGACCTTGGCCTGGGCCTTGGCCCAGAGAAGGGGCTTTTAGCTTTTACTGCCCATCCAGTTTGGTTCTTGGAAGGTGGGAAAGGGGAATGTGAGGAAAAGAGTGAAGATAGGCAATATATAAAATAGACACATTTTAAGCAAGCTGCTCCAATTATTAATATTATGAAGGTTGAGGCAAGAGAAAAGAGTTCACTCTTAATTCTAATACCCTGGGAACGTAAGTTTGAGTTTTCCAATCCCGCATCCATGCCTGGATATACATCTGGACTTCAGGTAATCCTCTCCCCCTGAAGGACTCCCATACGTATCCACATGACATCCATTAGCCAGACCACTGGGTGTGACTGGACCTGACAGCATCTTCTGGACCACCTGGCATCCGTCCTCCCGACTGCCTGACATCTGTTTGACAACCATGTGGACCAGATCTAGGGTTCAGAATGCAGGACTGATAATTCTCAAGAAAAAATAAATAAATATATATATATATTAATATATATATATATTTTTATTTATTTATTTATTTATTTATTTATTTTTTACTATAAGAACTTTTAACTTTCTCCTTTGGAATACTTCTGGGGTTTTGCTTAGCTGTGTTCCTAGCTGCAAACTCCAAGACCTTTGATAAATATAACTTACTTGTGAAGACTCCAGGCTCTTTTTGAGTTCATTTGACAGGGGTATTTGTGGGGATGTAGACTTCCAGACAAAGTAGCAGGTACAGCTTTACAAGCCTTTTGTTGCCCTCCAGCCACCACCCTTCGAAGGGGGGAAAACTAGCCAGGTCAAGCTAGGGCTCCTGCTTCTGAGCTCTCGACGGGCAGCTCCGCTGGGCAGGAGGGTGGTCAGCTGCCTTTGGCATCTCTTTGGGAACATTAGTCTCGGGGCTGGTCCTTCGCAGAGCAGTTCTCAAGCCAGCCTCTTCCCAAACCCCAATGTGTCTGTCATCTTACTGAGAAATCCTGCACCAGGAGCCTCTTTCCCTGATAGCCATCTGGGTCTGCTTATGCTTTGGCATAAACATTTGACATGTATGTGAGTTTCAAATGGGAAGAGAGGGGGTCTTTACCTAATTTATTACTTATTTTGGAATGCTGAAACCCTACAGGGTAACCCCCAGGAGTCATTAAAAACTAAGTCCCTATGTCATAGAGACTACCAGAGAGACGGGTAGGGCTGTTTTATGCATATTTATATTCTTTTTCACCCATTGCACATCAGAGCTGGAAGGTGCTTGATCCAGCACATATGCATTTTTAGAATAATGACACTAACAGATTCTGGTGGGATTGAACTGGGCATGATTTTTGAAGAGAGGAGATTGTAGGTGAGTTTTGAAAGATCTGTGTCTTCTCATGCACTAGAGCCGGGGTAGGCAAACTGCGGCTCGAGAGCCACATGCGGCTCTTTGGTCCCTTGAGTGTGGCTCTTCCACAAAACACCACAGCCTGGGCGAGTCTATTTTGAAGAAGTGGCATTAGAAGAAGTTTAAGTTTTAGAAATTTGGCTCTCAAAAGAAATGTCAATGGCTGTACTGTTGATATTTGGCTCAGTTGACTAATGAGTTTGCCGACCACTGCACTAGAGCAATGAGTCTTGAGACTTGTAGGTCTGACAATATTCCAGTTTGCCTTTGCATTGCTTGTTTGAGAAGGAAGCCAAAGAGAAAGTGTCAAGTTTTGAAGACCAGGATTGAGTTCACCATTTACCAGCTGGTGATCTTGGGTGAATCACACATACTTGCTGCTGCTTCTGCTCATCTACAAAACGGAGAGGATAAGCGTCTGCCTAGTCAGGCTAACATGGGTTTTTAATACCAAGAATTTGGGAAACTGCCCTAACCGGTTTGGCTCAGTGGATAGAGCGTCTAGCTGTGGACTGAAAAGTCCCCGGTTCGATTCCGGTCAAGGGTAGCTGATGGATATTTCTAACTATCTCTTTTCCTACCTCTCTGTAAAATAATAAGATATATTTTTAAAAAAGAGTTTGGGAACCTGTTAAGCACTATGGAGAGCTTTAATGTTTAGATGCGTTATTGATCAGTGTGTGCTGTCCAACACAGCAGCCACATGCGACTATCAATCACCTGAAGTGTGGCTAGTCCAAAATGAGATGTGCTATGTGTGCAAAATACTCACAGGACTTCAAAGATGTAGCACCAAAACAGAATGTAAAAACAGCTCCAATGATTTTTATGTGAATTGCATACTGAAATGATAATATTTTTGAGATAGTGGGTTAAAATGATGTATTATTAAAACCAATTTTGCCAGGCTATCTTTACCTTTTATAAACATAACTACTAGAAAATTTTAGATGACACATGTGACACGTATTTGTGGCTCACCGGTTTCTGTTTCACAGTGGAGGCCTATGTCTTGTCTCCTATGCATCCAGACCAGAATATTTCAGTCCCTGAACAAAAGTATACAAGAGAGCTTTCTAGAACTAAGATATATAACATAGTATTATTATGAATAGTGTTATTATTAATCTTTCATTCAGTGCCATTTCTTCTTTAAATCAGTCCTATGCCATTATTTAGTTCATAAACAGGCACTCATTTGCTCCCTTCTAACAACACGATGAGAAAGAGATTTCTAACCACATATTACAAGTGGGGGAAACGAAGGCTCCAAAACCAAAGTAACTAGTCGCAGCTCACACAAATAATAGTTGCTGCTCATTATGGGTATGGTCGTTCCTGTAACGGGAAGGAAATAAAGATGTTGCAATGCAGACAGGTGTTAGCCTCCAGATAGCTCTGTAAGCGTGTAATGTCCTCTCTGCAGTGTGGACACCCCAGCAGCTGCTCCTGTGATGCTCGCGAGGTTAGTAAAGTCCTCTAAGCATCTGGAAGTCTTGTTCTTTGTCCCCCTGCCTCCAGGGAGGCCATATTTCCATGTGGGTAGGGGAGCAGGTAAGAGAGACTGGGGAAAAACTTCCCTTCCAAATCTACTCATGATTTGGGGGCAGAGGCCTTCGACAGGTTATGCTGACTTGGTTCCTGAATGCTCTTTTTACTCAGCACTGTATTTGTAGGGCAGGATAGGAGATCGATCCACCAGTAGTTTTGCGAGTGTTTGCAAACTATAAAGCGCTGTACCCCAACCGAAAGAGTGGTAAATGCCCTGCTGTGGACAAAGAGGACAGCCAGCAAACTCTATGGCAGAGACGATTTGCAGACGTTGGACTTTTGAAGAAAATAGAAGTGAAAATTAAACTGGGCAAGCAAGAGTTGGACTAGAAGTTCAGGGACCTCACAGGGATCCAGCCCTAATCCATCCTGCATGGGGAAGTTGCCGGCGCCTGAATGGCCTTGCTGCTGTGCTTTAGGATATTTACCAGGCAGGCTTGTGACAGCGAGCTGAAGGGAGGGAAGAACCTGGCCCAGGAAGACATTAGAAGGCTGGGGCAATGGTCCAGGCGAGAAACAAACAAGGAAGTGAGAAGGGACAGGGAAGAGCAGAAGTCACGGGGATGGAGCCAAGGCGGGTCATGTTGGCCTCTCACTCTGTGGATCTGGGGTCAGAGCAGGGACAGGGGCTGGAGCTGGCTTTCGCACGGTGACGAGAGAGGCGTGAGGGGCTGCCTCCCTGAGGTGGAGTGGGATTCTGGGGCTGCTAACTACAAGGCAAGGCAAGGTCTCTCCCGCACCTGCAGGACTGCCAGGAGAAACCCGGAAAGGGCAGGGGTTGCATGGGGGCCCCAGAGTCTGCAAGCAGGTGCAGGTCACTGGCTATCCACAGTGTGCCCTGCAAGTCTCCTCTGCCTTGAGCTGAAGTGGTTCTGAAAGGTGTGTGGCCTTCCTTTATGCTCAGACCTCTGGTGGGGGACAGCCAAGCAGGTGACTGCCAGTGGGGGATGGGCAGGGACCTCTCTCAGAGCAGGTCCCCACCTGTTCCGGCAAAGCCGCCGCCCAGGGAAGGGACCAGTGCAAGGGCAGTTCCAGAATCAGAGAGGCCTTAGCCAGGAGGGCTGCCTGAAGGAGGGGGTATTCAGGACAGACACCTCTGAGGCTTTGCCCCCTGGAGCTGAGCCTGGCTAGGGCCCCCTTAGCAAGCACTAAGTATCTGTCTGCCTTTAGGCAAATGGTAAGCAGCCCAGCCTTGGACCAGGTCAGGGCCTCTGGGGGAGGCCATGCTGAGAGAAGGGACAGTCCCTGGAGCCTGGGGAAGGGAGGGGGATAAAGAAAGCAGAGGCTAGCCGAAACCAGTTTGGCTCAGTGGATAGAGCGTTGGCCTGCAGACTGAAAGGTCCTGGGTTCGATTCCAGTCAAGGGCATGTACCTTGGTTGTGGTCACATCTCCGGCAGGGGGTGTGCAGGAGGCAGCTGGTCGATGTTTCTCTCTCATCCATGTTTCTAGATCTCTATCTCTCTCCCTTCCTCTCTGTAAAAAAATCAATAAAATATATTTTAAAAAAAGAAAGCAGAAACTAGGAACCTACTCCAGGGCAGTCAGCTGTCCTGACTGGCTCTGCCATGCTCTACCAAGATCCAAAAAGATTCCCCTACCTCCTGTGCCCCCTCCTTCCAGAATCCTCAGGGTTTGTGGCCCCATCCCCAGCTTATCCATCCCAACGGCCACAGCTGCATCTTGGTGTGAGAGAGGGCACCCGCTCCCACTGAGCCTCACTCTCTCAGGACCCTCCTGAGGGTGGGCCCTGTCTGACACCAGCATGGGGAGGTGACAGGGAGGGAGCAGCACCCAGTGCACCAGCTCTGAGCTTCCCCACGCGCCTAGCCCGGGGGTTCGGCCAGCCTGGGGTGGGCACCCCTGGGTCTCACAGATGGGCCGGGCCGGCAGCCAAGGTGTTAATCCCGGAGCGCAATAAGAAGCCCAGAAGTCACGAGGGGGCAGTAAATGCGTACAGTGAGGACTGTGGACTCTGGGAGCGAACAGGAAACCAGGGCAGACAGGGCTTGGCATGGGCTGGAGCACTCGGGCAGCTTCCGGGAGGAGGGATGGAAGACTGGCAGGGACGGAATGGGCAGAGAGAAGGGGCCGGGAGAGCTCTGTGAGTGAAGCAAGGGCTGGGGAGGAGGCTCTGTGTGGTAAGGTGACCAGACGTCCCGCTTTTGGCGGGACAGTTCTGATTTTTAACAATTTGTCCCGCGTCCGATGGCAGCATTTTAAAAAAGTCCCGATTTTTGGAAAGACACGGGACAAATTGTTAAATATCAGAACTGTCCCGCCAAAATAGGAATGTCTAGTCACCTTACTATGTGGGAAAGGGGGTCAGGCGGAGCGGGGCTCTTTAGGGTTCCAGAGCCATGACTCAGAGTGTCATGTATGGGGGGTTAGGGTAGGGCCAGGCAGCTTCCCTTCCCTTCTCACTGCTCAGGAGACCTGGCCAGTGTGGCCTGGGGAGCAGGAGATGAGGTGGAATGGAGAGGAAGGGCTGGCCAGGAGCTTCAGGAGTGACAGCAGTCCCCCTGAGGGGGGCCCCGTGGGCCTCAGGGCACCTAGGCTCCTGGGAGCCCAGCCCTGCGGTTTCCGTCCCTGAGCTTTCCGTCCCTGCTGGGAAATAGCAGGGTCAGTGGTGGGTTCACTCAGCACTGAGGGAGTTCCTGGGATGCAGGTCAGCTGTGAAAATGGGAGAAGTGTCACCCTATGAAAAACTCACTTCCGGACAAGGATCTGTGAGCATGTCCGAGGGAGTCACCCCAACGATCCATGATGGCTCACAGGACGTGTATCTGTAGGAGAAGTGTTCCGTTGTCACTGCCATGCGATGGTCTCCCAGGAATTCAGGAGAGCAGGATTTACATATGAAGGAAGACGACAGAACAGAGGGCGTCACTCCACGGGCCAACCAGCCCTGTTCCCCACCCCGTTCCCACAGGAGATGTTAATCACACTTCCAGAACTGAGGGCTCCTGGGCTCCTTGGGAACACTGCTTCCTCTCCAGTCCAGCTGAGCCTGCCCTAATCTGGAAAGTCCTCCTGCTCCAAAGGAGAGAAACCTGTTTCACCCTGCTGATGGCACAATAAACAGGCTTCTTTGCACAGAGGGAGTCTCTTTCTCAAGAGGTATTAAGTAAGTTCCCAATAGATCTCCCCACCAACATCCAACATGCTCCTCTCCCCCTTCCCCCCCCCCCCGAACTCCACCTCCCTCCCCCAAATTTTCTCTTCAATCCAGTTTGGAGGACTCTGGAAGAGAACATGGATCTACCGGGCACCCACTTTTTTGTCCTAGAAGCCCCATGCCAACTCAATAATCCCACAGGCAGACTTTAAGGATAACCAGTTGGAAGTGTAATTTCTATTCTTGTTCAATTTCTCTCTCTCTCTCTCTCTCTCTCTCTCTCTCTCTCTCTCTCTCTCTCTCTCTCAACGGTCCACTGGCTTTTTTGTTTGTTTGTTTGTTGTTGTGTGGTTGCTGTTTTTTATTTATTTTATTTTTTTATTGTTGAACTATTTTATCTGAGGATATTTTCCTTAATTTTTTTTTTTTTGAAGAGAAAGTGAAAGGGAAGGGGAGAAATGGAGAGAGAGAAACATCAATGTGTGAGAGACACATCAATTAGTTGCCTCCCTCATGTGCCCCAACAGGTTCTATCCACTGAGCCAAACCAGCCAAGGGCTCCACTGGCTTTTGAATGCTGGGCTCTCCAACGTCCCAAGGTGCCTCGTCCGAAGGCCTCAGGCCTGGGTTCTGTTTCCCTCGGGGATGGAACCACCAGCAGCCTCGGATCATTCTGTGGACGGACCCAGACCATGTCTGCTGGAGGCCCAGGCCTGGGGAAGATTGACAGAGCAGTGTCCTCATGGGGGGAGGAGGGCTGGCATCTTCCACTGCACCTTCCTCTTATCTCCTTTCCTGTAGCAGCCGAGTCCTCCCCCAGATTCTGGGTCATCAAGCTCTTGGCCTGCCCAGCCTTTCCTGGCTCTAAGGAGGAAGGGCAGGTGGTTTCCAGTTCTCCAACCCAGAGCAGGTGCAGACCCACCAGGGGTGTTGGCCAGAGCCTCTCGGACCTTCCCCAGCATCCTGCTTCTCTCTGAGGCCACCGGTGTTGTTGAGCAGACGGATGCTTTGCAGGCATGAAGCAACCCCCTAACTGGGCCACTGCGGAAGAAAGGCAGGAGAGGCATGCCTACATCATGCCCAAATCTGCCCTGACCTCCGTCCCCTGCAGGGGGCAGCTGAGACAAGAATGTGGCCACAGGTTGCAAGGCCAGGCCAGAGCAACAGCAGTGGGGGAGCCTTCTGGAGGAGGCAGGCTTTGAGGTTGGCTTGGAGAGCGAGAAATACTCTAGTACCAAACTGGGAAGGAGCTTGAACCCTGGTAACAAGTCAGACGCTAGAGGCATGAAAAGTGGGAACAGGGTAAGCCAGGTCTTGAGCTTTCTTGTGGCTCAGGCACTGCCCCACCCTCCATCCTCCAGCCCCACTGGAAAGGAAGTCAGGTAAACCAGCACCCACTGAGGATCCCACGTGGCTGGGGACAGCCACTTATCCTTCCCCAGAACCCTAATATCTCAGATATGGGGGTGTGATGGCCGTAAGCCGGGGCAGCTGCCTCTGCTTTGAAAGCAATCCACTGAAAATGCCTGGAAATGGGCATAACAACATCAAGCTTAAAACCCTGGCAGAGAGTATAAGCAAGGATCCATTGTAATACTCCAGTCCATGGTATTTTTCTTCCCCCCTCGGAGACCCCCCAAACTAGGAGATGTGCACTTTAAGAGGGACAGCAAGGGTTGACCTAGCGGTTGTCCTTCCCACAGTGGCCTCAGACACTGTAACAGGTTATGCCATAGGTAGTTATTGGGCTGGCGGTCTTCTTCATGCCCTTGTGTCACACCACCCCTCATGGGCCAAGGCGCACGCCCAAGGCCAGCCCTGTTTGCTGAGCTACCTCTGCTCTTTCAGAGAGAGAGTGGGGTGGGGACCACCATCAGAGGGGCTCGCTGGCAGGGTGGGTCCCACGTGGCCAGGCATGTGCGGTTCAGTGGCCGGCTGAGGCCTAAGCAGAGGGGACAGCAGCGCCTTTCCTGAGACAAGTGGGAAGAAGGTATCAGCCATGGCTGACCGGGCGGCGACCCAGGGCCCAACACAGAGCCAATTAGCAGCCGCCACAATGGCGGTGGGCTCGCCGCAGCTTCCACAGGAGGCCCCACGTGCACCCGGCGTGTCAGGACAATTTAGCACCGGGAGGGCTGAGTGGAGTCCGGCCGGAGGCCGCCTGGGTGGGGGAACACGGGTGATAATGCTCCCCCCTGGGCTCTGGGGAGCCGGCCAGGGAGCCACGTGAACGTGCACGCCTCTGCCTGCGAGCTGTGTGCCTGCGAGATGTGTGCCTGTGTATGAGTGTGTGCCTGTGTGTGTATGTGTGTGTATGTGTGAGTGTGCCTGTGTATGTGTGTGCCTGCATGTATGTGTGTCTGTGTGTGCCTGTGTATGTGTGAGTGTGTGTATGTGTGTGTGCCTGTGTATGTGTGTGTGCCTGTGTGCCTGTATGTGTGTGCCTGTGTGTGTATGTGTGTGTGCCTGTGTGCCTGTGTGTGTGCCTGTGTATGTGTGTGCCTGTGTGCCTGTATGTGTGTGCCTGTGTGTGTATGTGTGTGCCTGTGTGCCTGTGTGTGTGCCTGTGTGTGTGTGTGTGTGTGTGTGTGTGTGTGTGTGTGTGTGGTGCGTGTGTTCATGCACCCGTTCATCATTTAGGACTCACGCGTCGTAGGCATGTGCATGCCTGTTCATGTTCATTTAGCATGTTTTGTGCATACTTTGCGTCTACTTCGTGTGTTGTAGGAATTCTGGAACCAAACAGGCCAACATCCCTGTCCTCATGGGGCTTATATTCTAGTGGGAGAGACAGGAGAAACAAATCTACTATATGGGCCCTCAGCAGAAAGTGACATAAGGAAAGATAAAACAGGACATGGGTTGGGGTTGCTATTTTATTTTATTTTTTTTAATACATGTTATTGATTTTTTTTACAGAGAGGAAGGGAGAAGGATAGAGAGTTAGAAACATCAATCAGCTGCCTCCTGCACACACACACACACACACACACACACCCCACACCCCCCCCCCCCACACACACACACACTGTGGATATGCCCCAAACCAAGGTACATGGTCAGGACAATTGAACGGAATGAAGCCTGGGACCCTTCAGTCCGCAGGCCGACGCTCTATCCAAAGTGGTCAGCGCTTCTGTTTTAGAATATGATCGGGGCGGGCCCCTCTGAGGAGGTGACTTTGACTAAACAATGAGCAGAGAGCGCCTGTGGGAAACCAGAGGAAGAGGGCTGTAGCCTGAGGGCGAGGAGCGGGCAGAGCGAGAGGCGCTGGAGCCACTGCATTGCCGGTGCATGCGGTGTGGGAGGCGGACAGGGAGATGCGGCCGCTGCAGTGCCATGGAGGGACCAGACAGCAGGACAGCCCTCAGCAAGAACCCACCTGCCCAGCTCAGCCCCGAGGGGCAGTTCTGACCCCTCCCCAAACCCAACCCCACCGTCCAGCTCACAGAGGCCGCCCCTGCGAGTGCAGGGCCTGCGCCCTCCCTCGGGAGGGCACCCTCAGCTCTGCTGACCCAACTGTGTCCACCAGCAGCCAGCAACAGGAGAGGCCCCTGGGAGAGAGGACAGCGCTCTGGCGGCCAGGCCTGGCCATGGAACTGGCGCCCGGGAGTGGCCTTCCTGCTGCGGATGCCCTGACGTGTGGGCCCTGCGGGCAGATGGTGTGATGGGGCCGCTGAGAGGCCAGAGGGGGACCCGGGAGACCCGGGACAAGGCTCCCTCTGGGCTCCCTTTTGGGGGGCCTGGCACAGGGCAGGGCCTGGAGGCAGCTGGAGACTCTGACTGCCCTCGCTGCCCTGCCCATCTCCTCTCCGTCGAAAGTGCTGAAAGCTGACTTCAGACTTTGCCTTCCATTTCCCCAGCCACACGGCCGGGGCAGAGCCTCGTCGGCTTAGGAGAAGTTGAGCAGGCGACCTCAGGAGGCGTCCAGGAGAAACTGGGCGGATAAAAGGAAAGGGAACCCTAGGCAGTTTGGCTCAGTGGAAAGAGCGCAGGCCTGTTGGACCCAAGGGTCCCGGGTTGGATTCTAGTCAAGGGCTCGTACCTCGGTGGCAGGCTCCTCCCCAGCCTGGGCTCTGGTCAGGGCTCATGCAGGAGGCAACCCATCAATGTGTTTCTCTCACGTGGATGTTTCTCTCTGTCTTTCCCTCTTTCTTCCACTCTCCTTAAAAATCAATGGGAAAATATCCTCAAGGGAGGATTAACAAAACAGACAAACAAACAAAAAAAGGGGGGGGGGGACATGGGTGGGTGAAAAAAACTATTGTCACCATGCCCAACCACCCAAAGGCGTCCTTCAACCGGGGAAGATTGATTTGGGTGCGTCTGTGGGTCTGCTTGTGCCCCCGGGTGTACTTGGTGTCTCCGTCAGTCTGGTAGCTTCTATGAGTGAGTCCCATGGGTACGTGTCTGTGAGTGAGCCCCATGTGTCTCTGTGCCTGTGTCTGCCCCCCACAGGCGGGCTGTGTGGGGACTGTATTACGTGCTTCTCTCGGTGTGAGTGGGTGAGGCTGGTCGCCTGTCAGCCTCTGAGGTCTGTGACACGCCATTCCTCAGTCTGACCCGGAGGGGGAGCAGCTGCCTGTTCCACTCTCATCAAGGCTGCCGATGGAACTGGCGAGGAGACGGAGCTGCTCTCCGAAGCTGTGATTCTGCTGCTGCTGGTCGGCAGAGATGTGCACTTAGCTTTGTCTTCCTGTGGCTGCCCACCCCCACGCCCACCCCTACTGTGTGCAGCTGGCCAGAGTGGCCCCGAAACCAGCACATGCTGCTTCCGGCCTCTCACTGGCCTCTGGCTGTGGTTTCAGACGCTTGTCACTGCCGCTGCCCATCCTGAAGGGGCATGGAAGGCAGCCGAGAGGGGACCCACGCAGGCTGGCTGGGACAGGCACTATGCCTGGGGAAGGCAGCTCACCTAGTGTGCTGGGCTCAGAGACAGCAGCTCGGGGAGGAAATGAAGAAATGATCTAGTTTCCTTCCCCAGGGTACCCATCCCGGCGGCCATGGCTGCATCTTTGTGTGAGAGAGGGCACCCGCTCCCACTGAGCCTCACTCTCTCAGGACCCTCCTGAGGGTGGGCCCTGTCTGACACCAGCATGGGGAGGTGACAGGGAGGGAGCAGCACCCAGTGCACCAGCTCTGAGCTTCCCCACGCGCCTAGCCCGGGGGTTCGGCCAGCCTGGGGTGGGCACCCCTGGGTCTCACAGACGGGCCGGCAGGCAAGGTGTTAATCCCGGAGCGCAATAAGAAGCCCAGAAGTCACGAGGGGGCAGTAAATGCGTACAGTGAGGACTGTGGACTCTGGGAGCGAACAGGAAACCAGGGCAGACAGGGCTTGGCACAGGCTGGAGCACTCAGGCAGCTTCCGGGAGGAGCGTTGCTAAGTGGGTCCTTCACAGGAACTGGATCAGCAGAGAGAAGGAGCAGGGGAGTCTGTGTGTGAAATAAAGGTTCAGGGAGGAGGGTCTGTGCAGACCGGGGGGCCAGGATGAGAGGGTTCCTTAGGGTTCCAGAGCCATGCCTCAGAGTGTCTCAAGGGCGGGAGAGCCGGGAGAGCTGCAGGGAGTTGCCCCGGGCTGGACAGGGGCTGGAAGGGAGGGGAGAAGGAAGGGCAGGCTGGGCAGGCTGACCACGCCACTGCCAACCTCTCTGCAGCCCTGCCTGACGGCAGAAGTGGGTGGGGGGACTCGGACTCCAGCGGCTCCATGCTCTCGTGTGCTCCTCTTTCTCGCAGGGCAGTGGCTCCCCTCCTGCTGCCCTGTGCAAACCCTGTGCAAACAGGGGGCTGCCCTGTGCAAACCCTGTGCAAACAGGGGGCTGCCCTGGGCAAACCCTGTGCAAACAGTGGGCTGCCCTGTGCAAACCCTGTGCAAACAGGGGGCTGCCCTGGGCAAACAAGGCACTTGGAAACTGTTGCTGCCTGGGTGCCAACCCAGAGCCTCTGACCCATTCGTCTGACCCTTAACATGGCGCAGCCAAGACCCAGAACCACTCACATCAGGGTTGGACAAGGAGGAGGGAGTCAGTGCTGCGGGCAGGGGGACAGGTGGGGCTCAGCCTTCAGGTCAGCATCGGTGGGGCCCTGGAACCTCCTCCCCTGGGGCAATTTGGGTGCAGAAACTCGGTGGCGCTTGGTGGGGAGGAAGCAGGGATAGGAAGGGCCTGAACTGGGATCCGCAAAGCCTGGGCCACACACCCCGGACCCTACTCACACATCAGCCCCTGGCCTCCGCTGTCCTCCACATATTGGGCTCATGCTTTTTTGTTGTCATTAATCCTCACCCCAGGATATTTTTTTTTCATTGAGAGAGTGGAAGGGAGGGTGGGGAAGAGAGAAACATCGATGTGAGAGAGACACATCAATCGGTTGCCTCCTGCATGCGCCCCGACCTGGGCCAGGGAGTGTACCCACAATCCAGGTACATGCCCTTGGCCAGAAATTGAACCTGAGACCCTTCGGTTCACAGGCTGACGCTCTAACCACTGAACAACACCCGCAAGGGCGTCAAGTTAACATTCTAATGGATAAGCACCATATACTGCATACAAGCCTATCTAGCTCTCTCTCTCTCTGGCTCTGCTTCCAGTTCTAGGAAAGAGAATCTGTTTGACCAATTGGGGTCAAGGATCGACCCCTTCAAGGGGTGACCCAGCGGAAGTACAGCTGCGGAGGTCACCCCTGTAGACGGATGGTTCTTTGTGCCAGGCCCTGGGCTGGGCACTGGTGACACGGAAATGAGCAAACTCCCACAGCCCTCTCTGATAACATTTGAGCTGGGTCTTGAAGAATGAGTAGGAGTTTGTCCGGTGAAAAGGTGAGGCTGCAGAGTCTGACTCTCAGGCAAGAACGCCACAGAAAGAGAAGGAACTGGCCAACTCTGTCTCTGTGCAGACAGAGAGCGAGAATGCCGAGGGGTCCCAACGGGGCACAGTGCTAACGTGGTTTGTTTGCATTTGATACGCATCACACCCCCTCCCCTCCTCGGACTGCCACCACTCACCCCTCCAATGACCGGGCTGAGGCTGGTGACAGAGTTTTGTCTTATTTGCAAAGCAGGGCCCTTGGCTGCTCCAAACAAAGTAGTTAGGAAGAGAAAAAGAGGAGATTTGGTGGCAGCCCCTCAGTCTCCACGTGTTCATCCCCCACTACTGGGAGCACCTGACTCCAGCTGCACAGGCGCTCAGGAGGAGTGATGGATATGCTGCCCCCGAAATTTGCAAATGTGAAGGAGGCAAGCAATGGGATGTGACAGAGTTCCATTCGAGGAATGGCTACATGAGAGGACTTGGCAGGGAGAGACAGAGAGAGAGAGAGAGAGAGAGAGAGAGAGAGAGAGAGAGAGAGAGAGAGAGAGAGAGAGAGGGAGAGAGAGAGACTGTGCTAGCTCTGCAAGGGTTTTATGTGATGTGTGCAAAGTCCCAGGCTGCTTTCCTTCCCCACCTCATTCTTTGCTGCCATTCCCCAGCCTCACACCCTCTCCTCGCCCCTGCCCCCTTCACAGTCCTCTCTTTCGGGCCTAGCAGCTTAGCTGCAGACAATGCTGAGGCAATTAACAGAGCCCTTTGAGGACTTGTCACTAGAAAGCTCTTTAACTCGGCCACCTGAGATGGGGCCCCAGGCATGTGACGGGGGGGGGGGGGGGGGGGGGGGCAGCTGCGTGGGTGGGGAGCAGAGGCGAAGCAGAGAAACAGGGTCGGGAGGCCTACATTGCAGGGACAAATAGATGATATGGACACAGCAGCGGTCATTGTTTTCACTGTTTGTGGGTTGTCTCTTGCTAGAATTTGGCTGTGCGGATTTGCTGCAGAACCGAGAGCCGAGAGGCAAGATATTAACCAAACCTGCTGACTACATGGACTGTCACACAAAAAATGCCTCTTTAGGATGTAGGCCCCTTAGAGAGGGGACACTGTGTGTGTTAAGGGTGGAGTGGAGTGGGAGGTAGCATGTCCTTAAATCTTCCTACCCCCACACTGTGCTTCTTTTGGGGCTCGGGAGCTGGCAGGGAAGGAGCTACACAGGGACGGAGAGGATGAGGAGAGAAGAGGAACCTGGGTCTCCAGGCCTGTCTCTGCTGTCTCTGCCTTCATGGCGTCTCACACAACAATCATTGTCTGTAGCCAGGGCAGGCAGGGGCAGCAGAGGCCCGGATGCTGATGTGGATCCTGGCTCCAGCTGTGTATAATGTGTGTTTGTGCGCTGGTGGGGCTGGCCCTCCTGGCCCTGGAGGGCCCTTCCTAATATAAGACTGGCAGTTGTCTCTCAAAATTCCTGTAGGTTTTGAACCAGCCCAGGCTTCGGGCCTTCCAGTTCCTCTGACCACCACTAGAGGGCAGCAGCCAACACAGCCAGGCCCAGAGAATGTCAGCTGTCCATACACGCACCCTCCAGCCTTTAAAAAAATTTTTTTTAATTGATTTTTCTTTTGCAGAGAGGAAGAGAGAATTAGAAACATCGATGAAAGAGAAACACAAATCAGCTACCTCCTGCATGCCCCTTACTGGGGATGTGTCCTTGATCGGAATTGAACCTGGGACCCTTGAGTCTGCAGGCCAATGCTTTATCTACTGGGCCAAATCGGTTAGGGCCCATGCAGCCTTTTCATCCCCATATCTCTGACCTTCCCTGCCCCTGGGGATGCACTGGCCCCAGCCACGAAGGCCACTGGGACCACAGAACCAACTAACTTGACTGTCTGTCCCAGGCCTTGGGAGCAATGAAGGTGTACGTGTGTGTGAGTGTGAGAATGTGAGTTAGTGAAGATGCTGGAGAGGACCAAAGGTGAGGGGAGGTGGCCAAAGACAGAACATGGAGGCATGCTCATAAGCTCTTACAAGTATAAAGGTAGAGGGAGAAGGAGAGCCAGGTACCAAGCTGTCTGTAGGGAGATAAAGCAGGACCCAGCGCACTGGTCAAATGGCTTGGAGGCAGAATTACCCAGACAGCAAAGGCAAGTAGCTTTAAGAGACCAGAGGAAACCACATGGCTCACTAGGGGTTTATGTGGAAGATACATCATATAGGCATGATTGATTATTAACTATTTCCAGCCCCTTGTCCCTCCCTGGAGGGTGGGGGTTGCGGTTGAAAGTTCCAAGCTTCTAGTCATGGCTTGGTCTTTCCCATGACCAGATCCCATCTGAAGCTATCCAGGAGCCCACTGATAGTCCTTCGTTAGAATAAAAGATGCTCCTATCACCCAGGAAATTCCAAGGGTTTTAGGAGTGCTGCATGAGACACTGCTATCACTTCCACCAGTGAGGAAATCACAAGCGTTTTGGGAGTTCTGTGTCAGAAACTAGGGGGCAGAGACCAAATATCCTATCTATTAAAAGAGTAATATTGCCGAAATCGGTTTGGCTCAGTGGATAGAGCATCGGCCTGCGGACTGAAAGGTCCCAGGTTGGATTCCGGTCAAGGGCATGTACCTTCGTTGCGGGCACATCCGCAGTAGGGGGTGTGCAAGAGGTAGCTGATCAATGATTCTCTCTCATCGATGTTTCTAACTCTCTATCCCTCTCTCTTCCTCTCTGTAAAAAATCAATAAAATATATTTTAGTAAATAAATAAATTAATTAATTAAATAAGCGTAATATGCAAATTGACCATCACTCTAACACACAAGATGGCTGTCCTCATGTGGTCAAAGATGGCTGCCCCCATATGGACGCAAGATGGCCAGCAGGGGAGGGCTGTTGGGAGGGACCAGGCTAGCAAAGGAGGGCAGTTGGGGGTGAACAAGCCTGCAGGGGAGAACAATTAGAGCTTGTCTCTCAAAATTCCTATAGGTTTTTAGATGAAGCGCTATGGTCTTGATGGATATTAATTCGATGGTGTAGATCATTTTGTGGATGGGGTAGCTGGGGCCAAGGAAGGTTTAGGATGATGCTCTAACCAACTGAGCCACCCAGCCAGGGTTTACCTTATGTATTTTTTTTTATCATGGTAAATGATAAATGAAGTGTACCATTTTAAGTGTACAGTTTGGTGGCATTAAATACATTCACACTTGTGGCACCATCGTCTCCAGAACTTTTCATCTTCCCATTAAACACTAACTCCTCGTAGCCCTCTCCCCCGCCCCAGCCACCATTTTACTTTCTGTCTCTGTGAATTTGTTCACTCTAGATACCTCAAGGGAGTGGAATCATGCAATATCTGTCCTCTCGTGTCTGGTTTATTTCGCCTAGCATAATGTCTTCAAGGTTCGTCCATGTTGTATCAGGTGTCATAATCGCAGGTCTTTTTAAGGCTGAGTAATATCTCATAGTATTTACTCACCACAGTTTGCTTATCCATTCATCTGTTGACGGACATGTGCGTTGTTTCCACCCTTTGACTAATGTGAATAACGCTGTTATGAACATGGGTGTACAAATACCTCGTTGAATCCCTGCTTTCAATACTTGTTGGTATACCTAGGAGGGGAGTTGCTGTAATTCTATGTTTAATTTTTTAAAGGTTATGTACTTATTTTTATGCATGGAAAATACTATTCGGAGACGAGAAGCATGCCATATACGTACTGTTTTTGCATGCCTGTCTCGGCCACTAGAGGGGGGACTTCTTGACAAAGGCTGCCCGGGCTCCTCGGGCCGCTTCAGTAACTCGCAGAGTTAATGTAGTTAATGTCGTAAATGCATTCAGCGCCTAGTGGGCGCCTGGCATAGCCTGCACTGGGCAAGTTGTAGGAGATACAGAGGTGCAGACTGTACCCCAAAGGAACTCAGCCAGAGAGAGATTTAGGCTCAAGGATGACGGACCAAAGGCGCCCTGACTCCTGCCTGAACGGCTTTCCAAATTTATGCCGGGACCGGTTTGGCTCAATGGATAGAGCGTCGGCTTGGGGACTGAAGGGTCCTGGGTTCGATTCCGGTCAAGGGCATGTACCTTGGTTGCGGGCAGATCCCCAGTTGGGGGTGTGCAAGAGGCAGCTGATCGATGACTCTCTCTCATCGATGTTTCTCACTCTCTATCTCTCTCCCTTCCTCTCTGTACAAAATCAATAAAATATATTTAAAAAAAAAAACAAAAAAAAACAAATTTATAACCTGAGCCAAGGTAAACCTATCCACGAAACGATCTACGTTATCGAATCAATATCCATCAAGACCACAGCGCCTTAAAAAAAAAAAAAAAAAAAAAAAAAAAAAAAAAAAAAAAAAAAAAGAAAGAAAGAAAGAAAGAAAGAAAGAAAGAAAGAAAAGAACAGCATCTCGCCCAGCACAGCGCCTGGGGAAAAAGGCATTCAACAGTGCTGCCCCCGTTAATCTGCGGGGCAAGAAAAAGCCTGGAGAAAACCTGCCTGGAGGCTTCTGGACCGGTGTTGCTGGGCTGGCGGGTGGGGGGAGAGGTGAGGTCAGGGGGCCCTCCCCTGCCCTGCACCCCTCTCCAGGCTGGCGCGGGAGTGCACCGGGAGGGGCCGAAAGTGGGCCTTCCGAGCCCGTCTACCGGCGCCGCATCCCCGCCGCTCGGGACCGTCCCGCTTGCCCGGGGGTTGCATCACCGTCCTCGGTGCAGGCCCGGGAGCCTGGCGACCCGCCGGCGTGCACCGCGCGGGGCAGCTGCAGTTGGCCCTCCGGCCCGGCGGGCGGCGCTGCTCCAGACCCGGCCGGGGCGGCGCTCGGGCCCGGCTCCTCTCGGCGGCGGCGGCGCACGGCGGTCCTGCCGTCCGCGGGGCGGGGACGCGGTAGCGGTGGCGGCGGCTGCCTGTAGTCCGAGCCCGAGCGCGCAGGCCCCTCCCGGCGGTCGGGGGCCGGGCGGGGCGGGGGCGCCATGTGGTTCATGTACGTGCTGAGCTGGCTGTCGCTCTTCATCCAGGTGTCCTTCATCACGCTGGCCGTCGGTGAGAGCGTGAGAGCGCGCGACCCCAGCCCGCGGGGCCCCCTCCGTCCCTCCCTCCTTCCCCGGCGGCGGCGCTCGCGGGGGCCGCCCCGCTGGGGCGCCGGAGCTCCCGGAGACCCCCGCCTGGTGCTCCCGGGCCTCGCGCCCCTCCTCCGGCCCCGCCTGGCCCTGCCCCTCCCGCTGACCCCGGCCGCCCGCCGACTGCGGGTCCTCCCCGGTGTCACCGCCGCCCGCCCGCGGCGCCGGGAGTGGCTCTCAGCGCCCCGCGGCGCCCCGCCTGCCGCCGCCGCGCCCACCCGCCCTTTCGCCTGCGGGCTCGGCCTTCGAACTTTTTACTCTTTTTAACTTTGACCCGCTAACCCCCTTCTGGCTGGTTCCTACTGTGGATCTCAGCAGAGATCTCACCTCCTCCGGGAAGCCCGCCGTGGGATTTGATGCCCCTCCGTTCCCTACAATAGCACTTGTCACCCTGGAATCCTCGGATTCCCCTCCTCCCCCTGACCCCCACGCTCACCTCTAGCTGGGTCCGAAAGGGACATTGTCTTTGCTGCATTCGCAGCACTCAGCCGCCCAGCACCTGGCCCATATGAAGTGCCCGGCAGATATTGACTGAATGAGCGGAGGAAATGCCTCTGTATGGGGTCAGAGGTTAGCAGAGTGCCGAAGCATCTGATACAAGTTTTTTCCACTTTTGCGAAGTCTCTGCTTCGTTGCCCTGATGAAGAAGTTTTACTTCTTCAGACTTTGCAGGGCAGCGCATGGGTTGTTGGGTTTGTTCCTGGACTTCTGGAGTCCATGCGGGGTCACGGGGACCCAGCTGCAGGGAAAGGGGTGACGGTGATGGCGGGAGTGACCCTGGCTAATGTTCTCTCCGCTTGATCCTCTTCTTGTCCACCCTCCCTACCCTCCTAAGCGGCCGGACTCTATTACCTGGCGGAACTGATAGAAGAGTACACAGTGGCCACCAGCAGGATCATAAAATACATGATCTGGGTAAGTGGCCTCTTCCCCCAGGTTCACCCACTAGCTTCACCCTCACCTATCGCCCTGCCTCAAAAAGAAGAAGGGGGGACAGTGGGGCATGGATGATGAGACTTGATCCCTGCTGTTTCCTGAGGCTGCCACCCCTGTATCTTGCCCTGTTTTTTTTGGGCGGGGGGGGGGGGGGGGGGGGGGGGGGCGCGGCGGTCCTGCTCTCCTGGGCCCAGGTCTTTGCCTCCTTACCCAAGTCGCATTGCTTCACTGCAGACCCCATTCTCTGTCTCTGAAGGTGGCAGCTGAGTGCTCATTCTCTGTGGACAGGACCGTGGCTTTGCCTTGGCTCGGCTCTCTTCCACTGTCCCTAGCCCCTCGCTCTGCTCACAGCATTCAGAACGGAGAGGACCCTTAAGGACAGTTTTGAATACTTGCTCATTGCCCTCTTTCTCGTTGGATCGAGGGATTAGTCCTAAGAGGGAGATACCTTCCCTGGCCCGGGCCCTGCCCTCCCCAGGTCTCACGGAAAGTTTCTCTTTCTGAAGGCACAAAGCCTTGATGTCAAAGACGCAGGAGTGACTGCTGGTGGATAGAATCCTGTCAGCTGCAGGAACTCGGGGGGGTGGGGCGGGGCGGGGGGAGCACATGTGGACGGGAGCCCAGTGCCTCTCAGGTGTCAGCAGCCACTTCCACTCTGAGCCTGGCCTGAGGTGGGGAGTTAGTGGCTCTGGGTTCAGAGGTCCCCCTCATGGACGTAGGTACAGGAATTTGACTTCCATTTAACCAACTGTCCTTTGGTGAGCACTGGCAGCTAAGTGCTTCAGAACAGCGTTTTCATACTGCACGTATGATTCATTATTGGGTTGTGTGACCAGTTCATTTGGTCATAATTTAGCCTAAAAGGTGGACTAGAAAAGACTAGAATTGAACTTTGAACTTGGATCGTGTGTGTGTGTGTGTGTGTGTTTGGGGGTCAGTGTAAACGTTTTCTTACTGTGGGTTGCCGTCGAACACTTTGAGAATGGCATTGAAAGATGCTTACCTTTTAAAGATGCCACCTGAGAGGCGAGGTGGGGAGATCAGACCTGTGACTGAAATGAGGTGAGACTGAAGCATGAACCTAGCGTTGCCCCAAGCGGGCCGGGGGCTAATGAGTCCAGGAAGACTGCCTGGAGGAGGCTCCCTGCACTGTGTGCCTCTGGTTGTTTCAGTTCTCCACGGCTGTGCTGATTGGCCTCTACGTCTTTGAGCGCTTCCCCACCTGCATGATTGGCGTGGGCCTCTTCACCAACCTCGTCTACTTTGGCCTCCTCCAGACCTTCCCCTTCATCATGCTGACCTCGCCCAACTTCATCCTGTCGTGCGGTGAGAGGGGGCAGAGTTGAGGAGGCAACTGAGGTAGTTGGCTGTGCCCAGCCAGCTCATGGCACTGAAGGGGTTCTAGAGAGCAGAGGCAGAGCGCGAAGTCCTCCACACGTGTGGGAAGCCTAGAGCCCACCTGACTCCAGAGACTAGAATTTGGCGGGAGTGGGGGCGGGGGTGCTCAGACAGGGATGGCTTTTGCAGGGAGGTAAGTCTGAAGAAGGCTTGGGAAGAGAGAAAAGTGGGCTTGCTGAGTACTTGGAGCCCCTAAGAAACTACTTGTTCAGGGAAAGTTCAGCAGGTGGGCAGCTCCCCATCCGGTCCGCTGGCCCAGCATTAGGACTGTAGTTTCATGGGGCTGGGGGCGCCCTGCCGACGGCCTTGGGGTTGATGCATGTGTTGGGAGGACCCTGGCCTTCCGGCCTTTTCTTGCCTTTGCCCTGACCCTAGAGCACATGTGTCAAACACAAGGCCCGCGGGCCAAATCCGTCCCGCCAGGCCTTGCAATGTGGCCCGCACCGCGCTGTCATCACTGCACTCCGCTGCGTTTCCATCACAATGACAGTTTATGACTGTTCAGTAAACCATTCGGCCCGCGATTTAGGCTGGATTTTAGATTTTGGCCCCTTCTCTGATTGAGTTCGACACCCCTACCCTAGAGAGTCATTTCCCCTCTCTGGGCCTTAGCCTCTCTTTCTGTCAAAAGCTGATGTGTGGACTCAGTTGGCATAAGCAGATACTTAGAGCTATTTGTAGGTATTCACAGAAAAGCTCTGGGAAGTTTTTGGTTACCAGCATTGCCCTTTCTCCCAGTAATCATTATGGGTCATCCTAGCCTTCGGTCAGGACATCAGGTGGAATTGGGGATTTTATAGAACTACTTTTCTGTTTCTGTGGGAGAACCTGGGGAGAATATTATCCACAAGGAGGGCAGTGTGAAAGCTAGACCTGGTTCCTTCTCCGCGTGCCTTTGGTATGATTTTGCCGAAGGCTTTTGGGTGGGGAACTCTTCCCTGGAGACCAGGCCCTTTTGCGTCCTCCACCACAACCCTCCACTCCTGCCCTGCGGAGCAGGCCGCCCTTCAGGCGCCTTAGTTTTCCTGAAAGGTTTTGTGGGCATAAGGCACCATCCTGCCTCTCAGCATCTCCTAGCGCTCCAGTGCTTAGGCAGGGTGGTGGCGCAGTGTCTGCCTTGGAAGGGAGAGGCAAGGGAGGAGAGGAGATGTGCCTGTTGGCTGAGAGGTGTCTGTGACAGGTGCGCATGGGGGTGCTTTGTTCTGATGCCTGCCCTTTGCCAGGCTGGGGTCAGGCCAGGGTGCCTGTCTTGAGCAGCCTGTCTCCAGGATCTGCTCTTTCTCTCCATCCCCCAATAAATTCGGCTGCACACTAAGGAGATTTGTGGGGCCCAGAACATAGGAGTTTAGACCAGTGGGCCTCACCTTGGGGCAGGTTAAGGAAAGACCCTGTCCACCAGAATGTTGAGGAACCCTCAGACTGCACCCCCAACGTGTCTAGCAAACTGTGCCCTTTTATTCTTGAGGAGTGCTCTTCATTTGAGGCGTCCTGTCTGCTGCCGAGTTTGGAGTGGATCTCCTGGGAGGATGTGACCTCACACCCGTGCCTTCCTCCTCCCGCTGCCCACAGGAGAGCCCTGGAGGACTCACCGAAAGCCGGCTTAATGGTCCTGGGGCTTTGGAGGATGCGGCCCCGACGTCTCTTTTTCATAACATCCCCAGGGCTTCCCCTGCCTCCTGATTTTACTCAGATGCCCTCTGCAGGGGGCGGGTGGGGGCCAACTCGCCCATTTTAACAAACGGAGAGCTGAGTCTGTGAGTCGGGTGTAAAGTTAGGACTAAAGCTCAGGGCTCCCAGCTCCCAGAGCCTTTTGAAAGTGAAAAGTCCGGCTTCTATGCTATTCCCCGCAGACTAACAGACTCTCCATTCCCTCAACAGGACTAGTGGTGGTGAATCATTACCTAGCATTTCAGTTTTTTGCGGAGGAATATTATCCTTTCTCAGAGGTAAGAAGCGTTTAGTACATCACACTCTCAACAGGGCCAGAAGGATAAAGGGGACTTGCGTGATTTGCTTAGTGAACCGAGCTATGATTTGAAACTGAGCCTATTGAGGGATAACTCTTTGTTTAAAACTTAGTGTAGATGGTTTTAGAAAGCGGTGTGGAGGAGGAACAGGGACCCCTTCGGCTGAGATGGGGAGACACGGCTGTCCCCTAGTGAGTCCTCTGGGTCTCCCAGGCTCCCCGCCTAACGCCCGGAGGCCAGGAAAGGAGGGTGGAGGGGCCTCGTGTGATGCAGGTTTCACAGGTCCGGTGGGCTGCAGCCCCAAACCCTGGTTCCCCCCAGTGCCTGCCCAGGCCTTCTGCCCTCCGGCTTTTCCATGCCCTCCCGCTGCCGTCCGGACCCCTGGGGGAGAACAGAGCGCTTCTTTGGGGCATGGGGGTCAGAGAAGTTCCCATCCCAGCGACCAGTGATTGGGGATTGTGGCTGCATGAGTCCTCCTCAGCCCGCACCTCTCCCCACTGACCTACCTCCATGTGAGAGGATGCCCTCTCTCTGCTTCCCAGGCCCTGGCCCCCTGCAGAGACCAGGTGTGGGGGCTTCTGTGCAGCCTTGACCACCTCTCTCAGATACAGCACCTCCGGGGGCGCCCTCTTCTCAGTGTCTCTCGTTGCTAGGTCCTGGCCTATTTCACTTTCTGTCTGTGGATAATCCCGTTTGCGTTCTTCGTGTCCCTGTCGGCCGGGGAGAACGTCCTGCCCTCCACCGTGCAGCCAGGAGGTGAGCAGGCTGTGTGCGGGGTCTCGGTGGGAGGCCAGCAAGGCCCCAGGCGGCTGGGGGAGCCGGAGCCCAGCCCTGGGACCGAGACGCTCGGTTTCCGGTGGGGAGGGCTGTGCTCCCTTCCAGACACACACACTCACCCCCCTGCCCGTGTCTCCGCAGATGACGTGGTCTCCAATTACTTCACCAAAGGCAAGCGGGGCAAACGCTTAGGGATCCTGGTTGTCTTCTCCTTCATCAAAGAGGCCATTCTGCCCAGTCGTCAGAAGATGTACTGACGCCCCCGGGGAGGGGATGTTGGGGCGAGATCAGGAGAGCCGGGCCCCCGGGCCTCTCTGTGAGCCTGGAAGGTTCCATCCCCCAGCCCTGGCCTGACTTCCTGCAAGTCTCCCCAGAGCCTCCATCCCCGCCTTCCTCAGGACGCTCAGCTGGGCTCAGACCTGATGCTGCTAGAGGCGGTGACCTCAGAGGCACCAGGGCAGGGGCGGAGCCTGCGTGGCGGAGGCCACGGCCCACCTGCCTGTGTACAAGCTGAGCTCCGTGGCCCGCCCACCCTTCCACGCTGGGTCAGGAGGCGCTGGCTCCGTCGAGGTGGGCAGGGCAGGGGCCTTGAGGCTGGAGAGCAGGCAGGGATAGGGTCTTTGGGCAGATGGATGGCCCATGGGGCCGGGCCATGGCTTGGCAATTCCCAGGAAATAGTTTCTGCTGTTGAACTGTGATTCCTGTCCAAGTCTGATACAGTTTGAATAAAGATTCTAGGTGGTACTGTTGCCTTAATCCCCTGAAGGTTCTTCATCTTCCTTTCTTCCTGTTGACCTTCTGCCCCGGCCTGGACGGGCTGTTCCGAGGCAGGGGTTCCTGTTCTGGGACTGGCCTTGCTTTCCGAAGGGACTGTTCTTTGTCCCTAAGTGGGAAGGGGCAGAAGGAAGAGCTGAGCCTGGTCAGGGGGTGGGGAGTGGCAGGTGGATGCAGCCTTTCTTATGCTCCCCCACCACCGTCTTTTCTTCTATCTCTTCTTTCCCTAAGGCTCCATGACTGTCAAGTGGGGCGGGGGGTGTGCAGAGAGCGAGCGAGCAGTTTGGGACTGGGTTAGATTTTCAGAGCAACATCTACAATGCCCTATTTATAAGTCTTCCCCTGGAGAAAAGGAGTGGTTTCTGGCAGAATTCTATGTCAGGCTCAAGGAGAAACAAAACTCGACTGCCAGCAGTCCGGGCCACAGCCTGTTTTTTCAGAAATAGGCCTAGTGGAGGAAGCCGTGCGTCGCTGAGAGCACACGGGCCTGGCCCTCTTGTCTGTGTGCTCGGCCCCTGCGGAGATGGCTCAGGCTTCTGAGAAGGCAGGCGAGGTCCCAGGCACAGACCAGCATCTGTTAACCTTGCACTCCAACTACAGTGCCTTGCAGACCCTTGGCAGTACATCCCGGAATGAAGTCCCCACGAGAGCCGTTCCTGGCCATGTCTTATACCTCACAGCCAGGGTAGCAGGTGCAGCGATGGGCTGCACACGTAGTATCTCTAAGTCCCTGTGCTGCACATCTTTCCTCCACATCCCGCCTCAGGTCCCACTGTAGCCCTTCACTTCCTTGGCTCTTGCGTCTCCTGTTCTCTCTCAACAATACCAGCCTTCCCCCTGCCCTGGAAGGAGCAGCAAGCACAGCCGGGTCTTCTCTCAGTGGGAATTGGATCGCCAGGCCCCTTCATCCTATGCAGACCGGGGGGGCCAAGGTAGACACGGCGCCAACATCATACTCACTGCTGGGCCACAGCTGGCCCTGCTCACCCTCACTGTCCTCTTTGTTCCTCACCCTGAGGACATGGCTCCGCCTCCTCCATTCGCTCCACACTCCGTGCTCTTGCGGGGTTGCCAGTGGTCTCCTTGTGCAAATCCATTGAGCCCTTCTCACCCCTCACTGGGTCTCTGCAGCATCCGACAGGGCTGACCACCCCCAGCTCCTTGAGCCGCACTTCTCTGGCCGTTTCTCCTCCTACCTCTGTGGCTTCTTCCGGTGTCCTATGCAGGCTTCTCCACTCGCCCCTGCAGTGGGGTTTCTCAGGGTCCTGTCCTGGGCTCCCAGGAGGAGCCCGTCCACGCTCATGGCTTTGCCTCTTTGCCAAGGAAGTGAGAGTTGACTTCCAGCCCCAGCACCCCTCCTGGGCTTCTGAACCGGTTCTGCCGCCTTTGGGTGCACACGCTCCTCTCGCAGCCCAGGGGGCACCTGCCGTCCTCTGCGAACCTGCCTCTTTTGGGTACCTGCTGTCGCCCCAGGATCACTCAGGAGCCAAAACAGAAACCTGCTTTTTATCCCCGCTTTCTCCTTTGGCCCCCCGCATCCAATCTCTGAAAACTGTCAAATTTGCCTCCTTAATATCTCTTGATTAGAGCCACTCCCATTGTCATCAACTTTCACCTGGGTTATTGTGACAGCCGCCTCCTGCTTCTCCGTCCCACAGCTAGAGTTGTCTTTCTAAAATGCATAGTAGATCAAGTCACTTCCTGGCCTGCAGCCTCCCATGGCTCCCCTCTGCCTTCAGGACAAAATCCAGACCCTCGGCATGGCTGTGAAACACGCGGTATCCTGCTTCCCACTCGCCTCTCTGGCCCCATCGCTTGCCATCTTGCACTCTGGGTCCTGGCCTCCTGTATCCAGAGATGCCACTTTGATTCCCCTTCCCTTCACCAGGGCGTCTTTGTTAGTTCTCAACCTAAGATTTAATGTCGTCCAAGGAGCTTTTAAAGTCCCCTCCCCCGGCCCACTCCAGCACACCACACACATCACTGTGGGCATACTTGCCCATGTACTTGGTCTATCTCCTTACTAGACTGTAAGCTCCTTGAGGGCAGGGACTGTCGTTCAGTTTTTGTATCAACAGCGCCTTGCTTGGTGCCTGGCACATAGAAAGCACTCAATAAATGTTTGTTTAATGAATGATTTGTGGTGATGTGTACAGCGGATAGCAGGGGGTGCAGGCTAGCTTCCTGGAGGAAGTACAAGTGTGTCCATATGTCCATAGTCTCAAACTAAAGCCATGGGTCCTTCTTCCCCCACACATGCCCCTATGCCCCCCTGCCCTGCGGACACCACAGTGGCAGGGAAGCCATGGGCAGGGTGACAGTTAGCCATCTTCCACCGCCTTCTGGCTCTGGAGGTGAAGTGTGAGGCCTGGGTCCGTAGCAGAAGGACTTAGTCTGAAGAGGAGGCAGGTTTCCCAGTGGTTCCTCTGCCTGTCCCCGGTGCGCTGTTTGGAGGGAGGGAGGTGCAAAGCGGACACCAGAATGTTCCTTTCACAATGCCGGCACTTAGGATACAGACTGACCCCCACTCTGAGCTCTGGGCTGCTGCCCTAATTTGAATCTCTTGGGTGGGTCCCCAAGGATCTGGGCTTTTGTTGGGGGGGTAGTGGGAAGCCCGTGGGTCTCTTTGCCTTGTTCCCTGTCCGCAACATAAATGACCACACCTCAGCCCTCACTAGGCTGCCTCAGCTCGAGAGGCTACCAAAATAAGTTTATGGGGGGAAGGGGGTGTTTAGGGGCAGGGCAGAATGGGGAGCCCTTGGTGGGCTTGCACTGTTGCCACGAAGGTGTCATCAAACGTTTCACGTAAGCTCATGGCCAGAGTGTCGGTCCAGAAGGTGTTGTCGCCCATGTGCCGCTTCCGGTCCAGGTCCCTGATGCTGACCGAGTGGAAGCCCTGGGGCACCTTCATCCTGCACGGCCGCGCCTGCGGGTACAGCTCCCGGACTATCACCTCCAGGGGCAGCTGGGGCACGGGGGCCACCTGCTTGCCAGCCACCGTGCGCAGCTGCGCTCCACCTTGCCCGTCAGACCTGATCTTGACGAACCTGCGGAAGTCGTGCTCGTGGCTGGGGTCTGGATGCACACCCATGCGGATGACCTGCGGGGAGCCGAGCTGGGCGGTGGGGGATCTGGCCGGGTTGTTGCTAATGTTCCACGGCTTGTGCTGCCTCACTATGGGCTGCTTATAGAGGGGCCTGGGTGTCAGCAGGGGCCGCAGGTTGGGCTGTGGTATCTGCTGCAGGTGTTCTGGGGAGAGGTGGAAGCGTCTGGGCAGCTTGGGGATCTTGGAGACGGGGAGGGCCCAGGCACGGGCGTGGGGCTCTTGCTTGATGTTGTGGGTCAGAGGTTGGTCTCGAGGCAGTAGCTTGCGATGGAACCACTTCTTGAAATCAGCTTGACTCAGGATCCGTTGTTCTCTCTGCAATGTCAGAGGCATAAGATAGCGGAGGAGGGCTGCTCCCTCTATGCTTCTGTGGAAGGAGAGCCTGTGGCGATAGCCCTTGGATCCTCGGGTGTGATTGGTCAGACAACGTCCTACCTTAGTCTGATGGGAGCCCTGAGTCTGATGGGAGAATCCCCTGCCTCATGGGAGCCCTTGTTCTGACGGAGAGACAACTATTGCCCCAAGGGAGCCCCTGGGCTGAGGGGCTCCAACCTGACGGAGACCCAGCCTCCACCCTCAGGGAGGTCTTCAGCTGGAGGGGGAAGACGTGGTCTCTGCCCTACAGAAAACCTTGCATCTCGAGGGAGGATCCCATATTGGTAATGATGACACATCGTGCCCTAAGAGTCTCTGGTTTGATGGGAGAGAAAGGTTTATGAGAAGTGTAAGCTGCATCCTTGACCCTGGGTGGAGAAAGCAGAGAGGTTGGGAAGGCCTGGAGCTGGGTGGCGCCAATCTGAGCAGGCTTCTTGGAAGGACTTGGCTGGCCTTGAGCAGTCCTGTAGGGGGACACAGCTGGCTCTCCAGGCTGGGTCGGAATCACTTGGTCTGGCCATCTGTTTGTGCTTCCACTACAGTTGACCTTCAGCTCATCACAGAACTGTCCCCTACCTGCCCCCTGTCTCCTAGTTCACTTCCCAGGCTGTTGCTAAGCTCTCAGGTGGTTTGGAGATTGACCCAGCACTGGAGGTAGGTTCTGCGTAGGCTGAGCCTCTCATGATAATTCCATCAGCCTTGCCCCAGAGCTAGGTCAGTCAGCACATGGCTTTCCTTTAGCTTGAGGGATTGGAACGAGAGTGGACATAGGATCCAACTGAGGTCAGTAAGAGATAGGGGAGATCTGCAAGGGCCTGTGGGAAAGTTTAGAGCCACAGGAACAGATGCGCTTTGCCTATTCTGGACACAGGCGACTGTGAGGACTGAGAGGAGGGAGGGCTGAGAAAACGAGAGAAGTGTGGCCAGAACAGAGCTGGAGCCCTAGATTTGCCAGCTCCCAAGCCCTCCCCACTCTGGATCCAATTAGGGTTCCCAGCGTCTTTCTGGGTTTTTTTGGCTCTTGCATCCTATGTAATTATACCTGCTTACAATCCCTTAGTGACTCCCCTCTTCCTCAGCCATTGACCTGGGCCCCTGCCAAATCTCTAGCTTGTCACATCGAACCCCTGACTGTACTGAATTTGTACTTCTTGGCATACACACTTCTATGTGCCTCCCGCAACACAGGGCTGTCTGTTCCTTCAGCCTGGTCAGCCCTTCCCTCCTTCCTCATATGGCCAACTGCTACCCATCGTTAAAGACTCCTCTTAAGTATTATCCTTCTGGCACCTCCTGAGCCCCTTCTCCTCTGTGGGAATACAGCCCATCTCCTCCACTAAACTCTAAGCTCCTTGAGGGAGAAGACCACCTCTCATTGGTCTGTGGAGCCTCAGAGTCTAACAGGTGCCTCGCAGAGAGTATGCTGGAAGGTTGTTTATTTTTAATCTTCAACCCAGGATATTTTTTCCATTGATTTTGAGAGAGAGTGGAAGGGAGGGAGGAGGGGGAGAGAGAGACAGAGAGAGAGAGACATCTATTGATTGCCTTCCACATGGGCCCCTACTGGGTCTGGAGAGCCTGCAACCGAGGTATATGCCCTTGACTGGGAAGCGAACCGAGATCCTTCAGTCTGCAGGCCAATGCTCTAACCACTGAGGAACCAGTCAGGGCAAGATGGGTCTTTTTAACCAGTGCACTTCCCAATAAGGCAAGGACCTGGGTCTCATTAGATATTCTCCTCCTCACCAGAAGGGGGCACTGCACTAGGGAACAGGGCTTCATAAATGCTAATTTAAGCTGCTTTAGCTTTCTAACACAAGACAAGACTTTTGACCTAAAGAAGTGGCTTCTCAGGGTAGAATTTTAGGCAGAGGACGGGGGAAGGAGGCTATCTGGATGGGACTGCTTCTCGTCACTAACGGCACAGGCGGATCCTGCCTCTGCTCACATGCCTAGGCAGCCCTGCCTTACTTGATACTCAGTCTGGTAGTCCTGCTCCATGAGGGCCAGCTGGCCTTTGAGCCTCTTCAGCTTCCCCATCTCACAGGCAAAGTCCTTCTTGTCCCGTTTCCACATGGCATCCTTCAGGAACCTGGTGCCAAGGTGAGGAGGTGTCATCCTCAGTGACTGGCTGCTGCTGAGGGCCAGGGATGGGGGGAGGGAGGGGATAGGAGGGGCTGCCAGAGATGAGATGAGCAACATGCTGCACCCCCACTGACCAAGGCCCCTCTGGCTAACTACTTCCTGTGAGGTGAGAGGCAAGTGTCCGAGGGACCGATCACTATCCTCCTGAAGAGGAGCCAGGGGCAGGAAGGCAGTGCTAAACCACAGGGATGGGAAAGCCCCTGGAAATGATATCCTGGGAAGGGGCCAACTCCTAAGACTTCTCCCCCAGCCCCTGGCTTCCCAGACCCTCAGGGGCGGGGAGAGGGAAGGGGTGGCAGGCGGGGGGGGGGGGGGGGGGGGCGGTTCTCACTCACCGGGCACAGACGCGGTGGTTCCATATTTTGCAGTAGTCGATGGGCTTGCAGCCTATGGCGTCGCAGGCGTGGACATCGGCGCCGTTCTTCACCAGGACCTTCACACAGCTCAGCAGGCCCTCCTGCGCGGCCAGGTGCAGCGGCGTGGAGCCATTGCGTGTCTTACTGCGGGGGCCCGCCCAGGGGTGGAGGGCGGTCAGGAAGGACAAAGAGCATCTACCCGTCATGTTGGCGGGCAAACCGGCTTCCAGGCCTGCTCTGCCACCAGCCCACTGGGTGACCCTGGCATGTCCCTTCTCTGCCCTCAGCTGGAGGAGGAGGATTTGGACTTAGTTGCGGGGGTGTGGACAGGGCAGAACTGCTGGGAGGAGAGCTGGGTCTGCTGGACCTCAGAGACCCCTGACCTCGTCCTCGGAAATCAACCAGCCCTCCTGCCTCTTTCCACAAGCCTATGCACCCAGGGCCCTGCCTCCTCCTCCTCCTCTGACCTTGCCGCGCTCTTTCCTAGCACGGGGCCTTTGCACACGATGTTCACTCTGCCTGGGACACTTCCCTCTGGCTCTTTGCATGGCTGGCTCACCATCTTCCGGTGGGAATTTAAAGGTCACCACTTTAGAGGCGACGGCCCCTTCCAAAGAGCCTCTCCTGCCCCTTTCACTTCCCTCCCCACCCCCTGTTTGTTCTCTTCATACTCGGTCATTTTCTTCATTCATGCTGTGCCCCTTTACTGTCTGCTCCTGCCCTGGAGGCTGTCAGCTTCAGGAGGGCAGGGAGCATTCGGGGCGCTCCCTGCGGTGTCCCTCGCCTCCGGCATGGTACTCAGCACGGAGTCCGTGCTGTGGGAGCGAACAGTCTCCTGTCTGCCACCCATGCACTTCCCATGCATTTTCTCAAGTACCACAGAGTGACAGGCACTGGCATCCTCCCAGATTTCAGCTGAAGACACGGAGGCAGTAAATAGCTCCCAAACGTAAACACACGTGGATCTCTTAAAGCTTCCAAAGCCCGGGCCACGCCCCAAACTAATTAAGTTACAACCTGGAGATGGCACGCAGGCACTGGGCTTTGTGAAGCTGCCCACGTGACCCCAATGTCCTGGAGAGCACTGAGGTTTAGGGTGGAGTGATTTGCTTGGGGTCTCGATGTTTGCTAGCAGGTGGCAAAGCCGGGAGGTGAACTAGGTCTGACCTCTCCCGGAGCCGCCCAATTTTCTAACTGGTTCACCCTGTGGGCTTCACATGGGACCCGATTCTTGTCCCTCCGCAGCCCCTCTGCCTGTCCCGCATGGATCTGCCCGGCCTCCAAGCGGGCGTAGGCTGGACTCACCTGTTGAGGGATGCCCCGTGCTCAAGCAGATAGTGAATGCACGGGAGGACCACGTTCTTGTTTTCCTTGTGGATGACGAGGTGTAGTGGTGTCTGGCCATTTCTGGTGCGCAGGTCCACGGGAAACTCGTACTCCTCTACCAAGACCTGCAGGCACTCTAGCTGGCCTTTTTGGGCTGCAAAGTGGATGGCAGTGAAACCCTGTGGCGGCCAGAGGAGGGCAGGAGGGGGCTGAGCAGGATGGGGGTCCCAGGGTCCCAAACCGAACCAAGATAGCAGTTCCTTGGGTTTCCCCTACCCCGCTTCCCTCTGACCCCTCCCTTCCCCTCCTCCCCTGCCCAGGAGTCACTCACACCCCTTTCCCACACGAGTATGTGTGCTCACTCTTCCTGGTTGCCCCCAAATGGCCCTCCCACCGTGGGGAGGTGAAGTAGGACGAGCTAGCCAGAAAAGGACACCCGTGGGTGCCCTCTGCCCGGTGAGCACTGTGTGAGGAGCTCCCGGTGGAGGGGAGGATCCTTACCTTGTGATCGGAGACGATTCCCTTAAGGTCCTGATTCAGAGAGAACCGCAGCCATTCCAGGTTGCCCAAGGCGGCCGCGAACCACTCGCAATAGCTGCCATCCGGCCTCTCCTTTCTGAACGCAGAGCTGCTCCTGGAGACACTCCCCGCCGGCTTTACGGAGGCGCGTGGGGTGGGCGGGGGCTGCGCGCTCCTGCTCTCCCAGCCCCCGCCCACGGAGTAGCACCGCGGAGGCTCCTCGCTCCTGCGGGCGAGCGGAGACGCGAACTCGTGCTGCGGGCGGGACGGGGGCGGGGCCGAGCCCGGGCGCCCGGGAGGGCCCTGGCCTGGGCCCAACTCGGCACCCCCGCTGTCCGCGCCCCCTCGTCCTGGAAACTGGGCATTTAACGCACCCACCGAAGACCAAGAGACCATAGCCTCTGTTTCTGATTGTAACACGAATGAGTGCGGATTGAGAAAAAAAAAAAAGTAAAAATACAGAAAAAGACAAGGAAGAATGCAGAACCACAATCCCACCACTCGCAGAAATCGCGGTCTGTTATGGTACGTTAGGTCACTTAGTGTTACATTATGAGCTAACGTCGACCGACACTCCCCTTAACAAACTCACGTTGTGACGTGACCGTGGCCGTGGCTCAATGTCGGGAGGGATGCGCTGTCCTTTCCCACGCTCCGCAGGGAGCAGCATGGCTCCTCTCTGGCTGCTTTCCTCCCATTGATTCCTGGAAGTCGAGCTACTGGGCGACAGGGAGTGAACATTTTATTAGCTATTGATGTGTTTCCAAACTGCCCCTAGCAAGGTGTTACACATCAGTGGGGTGGCAAGTTACTTTGGGCAAGTTACGTGACTACTGTATCTCAGTTTCTGCATCAGCAAAAGGGGGTAATGGAACCCAATTCACAAGGAGGGAAGAAATGCAGCAATCAGAGTAGGCTGGCTGAGCAATTTGCTTATTTTAAAAATATATTTTATTGATTTTTTTACAGAGAGGAAGAGAGAGGGATAGAGAGTTAGAAACATCGATGAATGAGAATCATCGATCAGCTGCCTCTTGCACACCCCCTACTGAGGATGTGCCCGCAACCAAGGCACATGCCCTTGACCGGAATTGAACCCGAGACCTTTCAGTCCACAGGCCAACGCTCTATCCACTGAGCCAAGCCTGTTTCGACAGCAATTTATTATTATTAAAAGGAACTATTCCAACCAGCATGGATATCATGATTTTAAATAAATGTTCACTAATTTGTTAGTGGCAACAGTGTTCTAATTTGACTCTTGGTTTGCCAGCAAGGGATAAACAATTGATTATCAGTGTTTTTCTCTTCTGGGACTTAATGCACCTCTTTTATTTCTTGGAGGGACTTAATGTATCTTTTATTGACTTATAAAACTTATTAACATAGTAACTCTTTATATATTTTGTTGTCATCAGTATTTTTCCTCAGTTTGCCTTTTAACTTTTTACAATATGCAGTAGTCAATCAGTGTTGTTACAAACAATCTATATTCTCACCCCATTCTCAATTAAAAACGGGCCAAGGACCTGAATAGACATTTCTCTAAAGAAGATATATATGTGGCCAATAAGCATACGAAAAGAAGCTCAAAGTTGATCAGAAGGGAAATAAAAATAAAAACCACAGTGAGCCATGTCACACCCACCAGGATGGCTATCATGCAAAGCACAGATAATAAGTGTTGTGCAGGGTGTGGAGAAATTGGAACCCTGGTTCACTACTGGTGGGAATGTAAAATGGGGTAGCTATTTCAGAGGTGCATGTGCAATCTGACAGCCCCTCAAAACATTACACATGAAGTCCCCATCAGACACCCAGTCATTTTGGACACCCAAGTGGGGCACCAAGAGAAATGAAGGCAAATGTCCACACAAAGACTTGTCCATGAGTGTTCATAGCAGCATTATTTATTATAGTCAGAAGTGGAAACAATCACATGTCTATAAACTGATATATGGATAAACAAAAGGCAGTATATCCGTGCTATGGAATATTATTTGGCAATAAAAAGAAATGAAGTACTGAAACATGCAACAACATGGATGAACCTTGAAAATATTATGTTAAGTGAAAGAAGCCAGTCACAAAAGACCACTTATTGTGTGATCCCACTTAAATATATTAATAATTATACTGATTTCAGAGAGGAAGAGAGGAGAGAGAGAAACATCAGTGATGAGAGACAATCATTGATCTGCTGCCTCCTGCATGCCCCACACCGAGGATCAAGCGCACAATCTGGGCATGTGCTCTGACTAGAAATCGTACTGTGACCTGCTGGATCATAGGTCAACACTGAACCGCTGAGCAACACTGGCCCGACTGTATGATCCCATTTATATGAAGTGTTCAGAAGAGGCAAAGCCTAGGGCTTGGAAAGGGGCAGAACAGGGGTTTAAGGGGTTGGCTGGTAGTACAGGATTTCTTTTTGAAGCAATGGAAATGTTCTAAAATTGATTGTGGGGGTGGTTGCACAACTCTGTGAATATACTAGAAGTTGTTGCATTGTACAGTTAAAAAACTGGTAAATAGTAGAGTATGTAAGTTAAATCTCAACAAAACTGTTATTAAGTGAAAACAACCCTATGCCTTGTGGATACCCAAAAGCTTTCCCTACATGGCTGTTGTCATGGGAATGGGACTTTCATCCCCAGGGTCTTGTTCACATCAGATCCAAGAATTCTGGCTGGCCCCACACCACAAGGACCCTTCATGGAACTCGGCCCTTTTCTGAAGTTCTACCCCTCCCATCCTCCTTGCCTCTTAGAAGTGTTCATAGCTTCCTTGTCAATGGGGTGGAGGAGTCAGGAGGGATGGTGTCATAGAAGGGCAGGCAGCTTTCAAAGCAACATCCAGTATCCTGGATGCGCTTCACCCATTTTTTAAAGTATATTTTATTGATATTTTTTTTTTACAGAGAGGAAGGGGGAGGGATAGAGAGTTAGAAACATCAATGAGAGAGAAACATTGATCAGCTGTCTGCTGCACACCTCCCACTGGGGATGTGCCTGCAACTATGGTACATGCCCTTGACTGGAATCAAACCTGGGACCTTTCAGTCCATAGGCAGACACTCTGTCTACTGAGCCAAACTGGTTAGGGCTCTTTTCATTTCTAATTGGGGCCTTCTCCTCAGCCTTTCACACCCCTCCCCATGTCACTCAGGCTCTCTCCAGCCGCTCCCCATCCCCTCCTGTCACCGATTTCTTCCTTAGCATCTCTCAGACAGAGCTGGTTAGAGTCACACAAACCTTTTGTGGCCACCCTCCACCCAAGGAATACATAAAGATATCTCTTACAAAGAGAAATATCTTCCAAAGGGAAATTCTGTCGTGGGCTGTAAAAGACACTCATTGTGGCTAGGGTTTCCTGTTTGTTTTTAAAGTGGAGAGGATAACTTAACAAAACTCCTGTAGCTTGAACCATTATCAATGCTTTGCCAATCTTGTTCTCACATAAGACAAAACTCTTCGTCTCAATTACTTTTCATTAGGGGCTTTTAAAATACAAATACATACAAATGCTCCTATCAGAACAAAACATAGAATCCAGGCTTGACAATCCAGTTCTTTCCCAGCACTAGGAAGCCAGGTGGCGCGGTTGGCTCAGGTGTATGGAACCTTGAGGAGGGGAGGGGGAGGGGGGCGGGGCGGAGGAGGAGGCGGAGGGCAGGTGTCCCGGGAGGGAGCGGAGGGCGGGGCTAGAAGGCGGTGTCGGACGCGGCGTCCTGGGGCGCCCCCTCGCGGGAGTAGAACTCCTCGATCACGCTCTGCGGGATGCGCTTCAGCATCTCCTTGGGGAAGATGCGCAGCAGCTTCCAGCCCAGGTCCAGCGACTCGAACACCGAGCGGTTCTCATAGGGGCCTAGAGACCGAGCACCACGAGTGTCAGGGTGTGAGTGTGTGTGAGTGTGTGTGTGAGTGTGTGTGTGTGTGTGTGTGTGTGTGTGTGTGTGTGTGTGTCGGGGTCAGGGGGTGACCGCCCCACGCGCCGCCTCACCCTGGTTGATGAAATTCTTCTCGAACTTCTGCAGGAACTCCAGGAAGAGCAGGTCCTCGGGCGTGAGCGCCTCCTCCCCCACCACCGCCTTCATGGCCTGCACGTCCTTGCCGATGGCGTAGCAGGCGTACTGGGGAGGGGGGCGCGGGCGGCGGTCAGCGGGCTCAGCGCCCAACCCTGGGTCCTCCGGGTGGCCGGGCTGGGGGGCCGCTTTCGGGGAGGGGTGTTGCCAGGAGAAAAGCTCGGGGTCTTTCTAGATCGGCCTCAGACCCTCAGCATCTGAGGCCAGCCCCGCCTCCTCCTCCCCAACCTCCCAACCTCCCCAAACTCCCCGGGGTCCGCTGCTTCCTACCAGCTGGTTGGAGACGTCACCATGGTCCTTTCTTGTCATGCCCTCCCCAATGGCGGACTTCATCAGCCGCGACAGGGAAGGGAGCACGTTGATGGGCGGGTAGATCTGGGGGAGCAGAAGGTGTGGCAGAAGGCAAGGTCCAGACTATCCCCTCCTTCCCACTCTGCTGCTCCCCCACCACCCATGGTGGTCTGGGTCCCCCTCCATCCTACAGAGAAGCGGGTTACACGCCCGCCCCCATCTCTCAGACTCCAGGGCTGGGTGTGTAGGTGTCTGCATGAGCAGGGGGAGCTGACAGGATAACCGTGAGAAAAGCCTCACCATTTCAAAAAGTGTGATGGTTGGACGAGACCAGGTTGAAGCTTACGTTAGTAGCTACCCAGAAAGAACCTGCCCAGCCGAAACCGGTTTGGCTCAATGGATAGAGCATCGGACTGCCGACTGAAAGGTCCCAGGTTCGATTCCGGGGCATGTACATTGGTTGCGGGTACATCCCCAGTGGGGGGCGTGCCGGAGGCAGCTGATCGATGATTCTCTCTCATCAATGTTTCTAACTCTCTATCCCTCTCCCTTCCTCTCTGTAAAAAATCAATAAAATGTATTTAAGAAAAGAAAAGAAAGAACCTGCCCAGCAAAGAGGAAAAAGTCATGGGGGTTGCCTTGACCACATATTCTAACCCAGTGGTCGGCAAACTGAGGCTCACGAACCACATGCGGCTCTGGAGCTGCGGGGTGCCGCTTTGTTGATAATGAGTTTGCCAACCCCTGTTCTAACCCATCGGCACATTATTTACCATCTACCGGTGCCGGTTACCCATTGTTTTCTGTTCGGAAAAGGAAGAGAGATGGTATTTCTTTAATATCTGCTGTCTGCCAGGTACTTAGTTTTACAATGTATTTTATCTTCCAAAGTGCAACCGTGTGATAAGTATAGTGATTCCCGTGTTAGAGGAGAGGAACCGAGGATCAGCGGGATGGAGTGTTTTCTCAGGTTCCCAGGGCCAGGTCACCTGGATTCTACCCAGACCTGCCCTCTGTGCCTGAGCCAGGTCTTGGGGGGGGGGGGGGGGGCGCCCTCCTGTATGGGGCTAGCCATGCGGGCTCCTCCTAATCCACGGAGACCTGAGGCCCAGAGGGGGCGGAGAGAGCAGGAGGCTGGTGGCAGGGGACAGTACCTGTCTGTTATGGAGCTGTCTGTCCACATAGATCTGCCCCTCGGTGATGAAGCCCGTCAGGTCTGGGATCGGGTGGGTGATATCTACGAGGAAATTCACCGGCCTCAGTGGAGATGGGGACCAAGTCTCCACCCCCTCAGGGCCATCTGAGTCCTTTAAGGAATAGACGGTATGTGTGTGTGTGTGTGTGTGTGTGTGTGTGTGCAAGGAGAGGACAGTGTCTACCCTATGGAGGAACAGAACTCCTGCACATCTGGGCAAGGAAGCTCGGGCCCTTTAAGCGGAGGTGGGGAGGGAGGGCAGGGGCCTGCGGAGGGCAGTGGGCAGGGAGGAGGCTCACCGTCGTTGGGCATGGTGAGGATGGGGATCTGAGTGATGGACCCGCCCCGGCCGGACACACGGCCCGCCCGCTCATAGATGGTGGCCAGGTCTGTGTACATGTACCCGGGGAAGCCACGGCGCCCGGGCACCTCCTCTCTGGCAGCGGAGACCTGCAACACCCACGGGCACGGGGGGAAGGGCGGGGAGGCTGAGACAGGGAAAGGCGGACGGAGGCTCGGTGACTATGGGAAATGGATGGGGTGAGGGTGGGGCAGGCCTGGGTGGGCGAGCCCCGGGGTGCAGGGGCTGGGATGGACCTGACGCCCCTCACCAGCCACCTCACCTCCCGCAAGGCCTCGGCGTAGGAGCTCATGTCCGTGAGGATGACCAGCACGTGCTTCTCACACTGGTAGGCGAGGAACTCCGCGGCCGTCAGAGCCAGGCGAGGGGTGATGATCCTCTCGATGCTGCAGACGCGGTCAGGGTTAGAGTGGCTGTGCTCTGAGCGGCTCCAGCACCGACTGGGAAGGGGCTGGGGAGCTGGGGCTGTGCAGAGCAGCAGGGGCGTGGGCATGACCAGTCCCTCCCAGCCCCCAGGGCTGTGGCTCCAGGGAGCGGGCACTCCACCAGGACCCCCACTCTTGGCCCATGGCCCACGGTGGGAAAGGAACAGAGGCTGGGGCAGGCGGGGTGCTGGGTGAGAGTGGGGCAGGGAGGCCTCTTCCCCTGGGGCACCCGCCCGGGGTCAGCAGGAGCCCTGTCCCTGCTGTCCTCGAGGCCCTTCCCTCACTGGCCCCCCATGTTCCCGAGCACTCAGTGTGACTGCTGAGCCCTGGCCACCCCTTCCCACCCAGCAGTCCTGAGTCCCCGGGGCGGGAGGGCAGGCTGGTGGCTGTGGGTCCCTCCTTTGGTGATGCCATTCCGGCCTCCAGAAGTCTGTCCCGTGGTTTTGGGAGAACTCTCAATACCCAGGACGGTTTATTAGAATTATGGTGTTTTTTTTTTCCATCCACTTGACCCCCCTCCCCTTTAAACTCACATGTTCTAAACTTTAAAATAGCAGGGGTTTTTTTTGTTTTGTTTTTTTTTAAACAAATGGTTTAGAGCTGTGGTCGGCAAACTGCGGCTCGCGAGCCACATGCGGCTCTTTGGCCCCGTGAGTGTGGCTCTTCCACAAAATGCCACGGCCTGGGCGAGTCTATTTTGAAGAAGCGGCGTTAGAAGAAGTTTACGTTTAAAAAATTCGACTCTCAAAAGAAATTTCAATCGTCATGCTGTTGATATTTGGCTCTGTGGACTCATGAGTTTGCCGAGCACTGGTGTAGGGAAACATCTCGTCAGTGGTGCCGTATGGGAAGGATGAGGAGCCCTGACGTGGGTGGGGCCGTGGTTGGCCGCAGGCGGTGGGAGGAGCAGAGGGGCTGCGGGCCCCAGGCAGGGTGGTGGTCCAGCTCCCTCTGCCTCTTCCAGAGCGATTCCTACCCCTGACCAGCCTCAGTTTCCCCCTCTGCACAGCAAGGGCCTGTTCTCCCAGCCCCGGCCCCTGGCTGTAGCTCTGGGAAACCCCGGAGCCCCTGGACCCTGGGTCCTGGAAGGGGACGAGGCCTGCTGCCTCAGGGGAGGACTCACGTGGGGTCGTTGGCCAAGTTCAGGAAGAGGCAGACGTTCCCCATGCTCCCGTTCTGCTCGAAGTCGGACTTGAAGAACCTGGCCGTCTCCATGTTCACCTGGACACACAACAGGGAGGGCTGGGGCGGGCCCTGCGGCCTGAGGGAGGGCCAGGCCCCTCCCATCTCTTCTCGGAGAAGCCTGGGGACTGACTGTCTAACCGTCACAGGGGTGGCCCTGGGGCTGGGAGGGCAGAGCTGGATCGCTGCCCAGTCCTGGGCAGGGTCTCCTCAGACCCCAGACTTCTCCAGGGTGAGCTCTGCTCAGTGCCATCCCGCCTTCTGGGCCACCTGCTTCCCTTGAATTTCCCGTCCACCCCCCCCCCCCCCCACCTCCAGGCCTTTGCATCTGCCTCCCCAAGCTGTCCTGTCTCCCCACATACCCCTGTGGACTCACCTTATAGCCGCCATGGCCTTTGGGGTGCCCTGAGGGACACATGGCCCTCGTCCCCGAGCCCACCGCACCCCTCCAGTGAGCGGGAGGGTCTTGCCTCTCCCACCTGCAGGCCCACCTGGGGAGCTGGGGCTGTGCAGAGCAGCAGGGGCGTGGGCATGACCAGTCCCTCCCAGCCCCCAGGGCTGTGGCTCCAGGGAGTGGGCACTCCACCAGGACCCCCACTCTTGCCTCTCCCACCTGCAGGCCCAGACGCTGGCAGCTTCTCTCCGAGAAGGAGTGTGGCGCCCCCCCCCCCCCCCCCCCGGGCAGATCGGGCCATGCCGGGGCCCAGGGAGACAAGGCTGCCCGCCCACAGCTTCCAGAGCTCGCCACCTGCCCGCCCTCTCACCCCCATGGCTGCAAAGACGATGGCAAAGTTGTCGTCGTGGTAATCCATCACGGCCTTGGATTTCTTCACCAGCCCGGCCTGGCGGCAGATCTGGGCGGCGATCTGGGGGAGTGAGGAGGGGAGGCGGGGGGTTAGGAGGAAGGACAGCAGGGCCCTCCGCTCAGAGGCCATTGGGGAGGGAGGACGGGGCAGTCCCTAGTCTGCCCCCTGCCAGGACGTCAGGGGGAGGGACCCGCAGAGATGAAAGGGCTACCCAGGCCCTCCAGCTCCGCCCCTGGGAGACACTGCCTGGTCTGCAGCTGCTAAGGGGCTGAGGGTGGCCGTCAAGAGGAGCAGGCGGAGTGACAGTGCCAGAGAGCAAGGCCCGCAGCCTGGGTGTGGGGCAGCTGGGCCTTCAGAACTCCTGTGCCTCCCCCAGAAGTCCCCACCCGCCTGCTGGGGGGTACCTGGGCACAGAATTGCCCGGACAGAGGGGTGAGCAACTAGCAGCCACACAGACCAGACGTGTGTGTGAGGTGGAGGACAGGGGTGCTGTGCCCTCTGGCCTCTCAGAGGGTTTGAGGGTGAGCTGGGGCACAGCCGGGAGTGGGGGGGGGGGCAGGGGAGGAGCATCTGGCACCCTGTCACCCCCGCTGCCACTCTTGGTGGCAGAGGCGGGGCAGGAACCTGCTCAGGGGGCTCCGGGAGGGCCGTGGGGCTGGCAGGAGACGGGTTCACTCGGTGCTCGGAGGAAAGCCCGTGACAAGCCCAGTGGGCAGAGCTGACAGCTGAGCGGGGCTGTCGCCACAGGGCTGGCTACCCAGGGGCTCTCTCCTGAGCCGGTGACACCCCACTCACTGGGGCAGAGGTTTGCAGACCTGCTTGGGGACGATGAGGAGCCCTGCAGACCTGGGTTGCCAGAGGACCGTCCCAGTCTGTACGCTGAGGACCCCCGCTCAGCGCACCCTCCCGCTCACCTGCGATCGCTCGCCTCTGCCCTGTCCCTTGTCCTTGGAAGTGCCTGGGGGCTCCCACATGCCCTACCTCGTTGTGGGGGAGCCCGGCTGCGGAGAAGATGGGGATCTTCTGGCCGCGGGCAATGCTGTTCATGACGTCGATGGGCGAGATGCCCGTCTGAATCATCTCCTCCGGGTAGATGCGGTCGTAGGGGTTGATGGGCTGGCCTGGGAGACGGCAGCCAGGGACCTGTGCTTAAGGGTCCAAGTCCCCCCTTGCGCTCCCCAACCCTCCTCCACCTCCAGAGCAGCCCTGTGGACAGCATTCTCTGCCTGATGGGAATGGGCTCTCGGGCACCACCTCCTAGTGGAGCTACTGAGCCGTGAAATGTGGTTTTGTTTTCATTTTATTGAGTTTGTTAAGTAGCCCCATGTCCAGTGCCCCCTCGGACAGTGCTGCCTGGGACACTGGAAGCCACCAGGGGGCGGGAGCTCGGCTGAGGGCCCCGTGGCCAGGGCCAGGGCCTCCTCCAGACTGACAGGTGCCGTGCAGGGTTCGGAGGACCTGCGGGTGGGCTCAGAGGCCTCCTGTTTGAGGGGATTTGTGTTCTGTGCTCTGCCTCCCACGAGCCAGCCAAGAGGCCTGCTATCATATGCTCAGTGAATTGATGGGGAAGGGTCAGAGGACTCAGGTCAGCCTCCCTGTGAGAGGGGGAGAGCCTGGGAGGGGCCGAGTCTGCCTGTGCAGGCTGCCCAGCCAGCTCTCCGGGGGGGACAGGGAGCTGGAAGGCAGGAGCGTGGTGGTCTGGGGGCACCTGTGGAACCCTGCACAGTGATGATGGCATCCTACGGATGGATGTGGAGTGCTGATGGCAGCACTTCCGGGTGAGAGCCCTGGGGGGCCCGAGGGCCTTTGCTGCTCTCCTGTCACTCACAATTGGCCTTGAGTCTGATCCACCCCAGAGGTGAGCCCTGGCCTGTGTTTGGTGCAGAACCTCCAAGGACAAGGAGGTGGTGACTGGGCTTGGGGAAGGGGGTTGAGGGCTGGATCCCAAAAGCCTATAGGCTCTCCAGTCACTCACCATTGATGTCGAGGAAGTCCTCCGCCATGACCATCGGCCCCCTGTCGATGGGTTTGCCGGAGCCATTGAACACGCGGCCTGGGCGGGGACGGGGGGATTGGAGAATGTCAGGGCCAGCCCTGGGTCTCTCACTGCTGCCCACCTCCCACACCACCACCTCCTCCCACCTGCCCCCCTCATGCCAAATGCTCTGTCTCCTCCCTGCTCAATCCTCGGTGACCCCCAGAGAGCTGGCTATGGTGACTGTCTCCTTAGGAGTCTTCCTTTCTTCCCTGGAAACCTTCATAGGCAAGGCCTTGGCCCAGAACAACCCCTCTCATGGGGTGATTTGGGGGGGGGGGGGCCTGGGAAGAGGAGGGGACCAGGTAGAGCAGATCTTGGGAGAAAACTTGGGGATGTGCAGTCCATTCAGGCTGACCCCATATAGACAGCTGCCAGCTGTGCCTCTAGTCTACTGAGGCTGCCTTCCTCATCCACGGAACACCTGCTGCAGTCAGGCCCCGAGCTGGGGGCGAGGGTCACAGAGCGAAGAAGACGTGACCTGACCTCAGAGAGTTCACAGGTGAGACAGACATGTACACAGGCGTGACAATGTGTGTGCTCAATGCTTGGTAGAGATGTCGGATGGCAGGACAGACGAACATACCCACCCTGTCCCACCCCCACCCCTACCCCCACCCCTTCCCCCATCCCCACCCCTCACCCAGCATGTCCTCTGACACCGGAGACCGGAGGATGTCCCCCGTGAACTCGCAGGTGGTCTTCTGAGCATCAATGCCAGAGGTCCCTTCAAACACCTATGGGACAAGAGGCCAGCGACTCCAATGAGGGGCTTGCACGAGAGAAGGGGCCTCCATTCTCCCATGTGTGCCCAGCGCTGAGCAAGGCACTCTCCGGAAAATGGGACACTTCCTGCCTAGAGCTTGTCAGATAATGTGGGAACTTTGTGGGTGTATTCACTTATTCAGCCAGCCAGCGTCTCATCGACACCACCTACCTGAACAATGGCCTTGCTCCCAGACACTTCAAGCACCTGCCCGCTCCTCTGAGTCCCGTCTGGGAGGGTGAAGTTGACGATCTCCGCATACTGGGCGAACTGGCAGGAAGGGAGAGCAGCCCAAAGCAACACTAAGACCAGAGGTGCAGTTCCTGTCCCCTCCCCAGCCCTCCTTGGTCCAGTCCCGAGCTTCTGTCCCCCCTCTTGTGCTCAGACACTGTTGGAAACACACTTGAGGGGCCGGAAGTGGCAAGGTTGAATTCTTTCCCGCAGGCAGGATACCTGAATGGGTAGAAGCACCAGCTTTAGAGTTGGAAGACTGGAGTTAGAATTGAAGCTCTGATGCTTAGAGGCTGTGCGTCTTGGGAAGTTATATAATCTCTCTGAGCCTTACTTTTGTCACCTTTAAGATGGGGATAATAATAATAATAATAATAATAGCTCCTTCACAGGGCTGCTATGGGGAAGAGATAACATATGTAAAGCCATTAATTGATGTACACTCAGCACCTCATAACAGCTCAATACAATTTAGTAGCCATGATGGCTGTTTAGGTCTGTGGGATAGTCCAGTTTCGGCTGGAGACTAACAGAACACACTGCACACTCCAGAAGCCAGGTTCCCATCTTACCCATGTCTAGAGGAAGCTGCGAGCTGGGTCAGGGAAGCTGGGCTGGGCCCTGCCACACTGACACTGGTCCTCAGCTCTCATCAGCACCGAGAGAGCTCAATCCCGTACCTACACTTTCCTCCCAACGGAAATGCTGGAGAGAATCATCCATAGCATTGTCTAGGCTCCCTCAACTGGCTTCCCCGATTGCTGACTTCCTTCAGGGAGTAAGTTATAACCTTAAGCCACTAAAAATAAGTGGTAAAAAGACAACACCCTCCATACAAACATTCTAATATTCTGGAAAATCAAAGTACTTTTCTAAATACTCCTTGGACATTAGAGGAAAGAAAACAAATGACAGGTGAAATAGAAAAGACTAAAAAGCATCACTTCGGGTCATGACCCATAGGACACATCAAGCTGCACCATGCTTTCTGATCATAACCAGAGGAGGACAGAAATCAGGAACAAGACGGACACACGTCATACTCTGGGGGAACTTAAAGGCATTCTAAATATAGAAGAATTAGAAAACATTCAGTACTGAACAATAATGAAAAACTACATATCAACATATATGTGATGCATGTAAAGCTTTATGCTTATATTTAAAAAGATAAAAGGTTGAGGAAACTAAAAAGAAAAAAGAACAGCGTTAAAACTCCAAGAATGTAGAAGAAATAATAAAAGGGCAGAAATCATTAAAAGAGAAAAACATATAATAGAGAAGGTCAACAAAGCCAATTGGTCCTTTGAAAGCCCAATGAAATAGATCTCTGGCAACATTGACTTAAAAAAAAAAAGTAGGTATAAATAAATAATTCTTGGAACAAAAAAGTCAAAAGAAGCTATACTAATTAATAATACTGAAAAGGTAACAAAAGGGATTATGAACAACTTTATGCAATATATTTCAGAACTTAGATGAAGTGAATAAGGTCTTAACAAAATACAACTCAAATCAAAACCAATTAAAAACAAAATGGAAAGTCAGAATATTCCTATAACCATTAAAATATTAAATAGTTCAAAATTTTTCCACGAAGTAAACACCATCCCAGGTCATTTTACCAGAGAGTTCTAAGAACTAAGGAACAAATAGTTTGAAACTCATTCAAGCTTTTCAAAAGACTGGAAGAAAGATATGATCTTTAATTCATTTTATGAGGCAAGCACAACCTTGTTGCTAAAATAAGAATTGTGGGGAAATTATAGGCAATCTTACTCCTGAACATAGAGACCAAAATCCTAAACAAACCTTTAGCAAACAATGTTCAGCAATGTGTGTGTGTGTGTGTGTGTGTGTATCTATATATATACAAGTTACAAGTAAATCAAATAATAAAAAAATTTAAAAGCAAATACGAAAACAAACACAAGTAAAATAATAAACACCAAGTTGGGATTATTCTAGGAATTCAAAATTAGTCTAATTTTATAAAGTCTATTCATGCAATTTCTTTATTAGTGGATAAAAAGGTTTTAAAAACTAATGGTCATCTCAAACAATTTTTAAAAAGTTTTTAAAAAAACAACCAAACCCTCAAAACTATCCATGATTAAAAACGAAAGACAAGAACAGAGGTTGGGAGGTCAGATATATGGTGATGAAAGGAAACTAGGCTTTGGGTGGTGAGCACACAATGCAACAACTAAGGATGCATCACAGAGCTGTACACCTGACATATAATGTGTTAACCAATGTTGCCCCCAATGAATTTAATTTTTTAAAATGTAAGAACAGAACTACTCTATAAAAAAAAGAATAAAAAGGAAATTCCTTAACCCCTAAAAATATCCCCCAAATTGAAAATATTATCCTCAATGGTATAATATATAAACATCCCTTTTAAAATTAGGAGCAAGACAACAATGCCTGCTGTCATCATCTGTTCAGTGTGCACGGGAGGAACTAGACAAAGTAATAAGATGAACAGAAAATAAAGATTAGAAGGAAACAAAATGGCAAAGTGAAAGCTCCCCAAATCCTAAACCAATAAAGAGCATAGCCCTCCAAACGCGGTAGACCAATTTCTTCTATAGATGCAGAAATGGTAAATTGTTACTCAGTAAATTAATCCGTGTATCAAATAAATTACAAGTAGGGTTTATTCCAAGAATGTAAGCCTAAGTCAATCAACCTTAGGGAATTTGCCAACAATTGACAACATAATAATAATGATAATAGGGAGTTTGCCAACCTAAGTGAGAAGAAAAACTCCAGAGGCTTAGTTAAATAGAAATTTAAAAGGTGTTTGACAAAGTTCGGCAGCTGTTTCTAATACAATTTTATGTAAAACAGGAGCGGGAGGCAACTCTTTGAACACTAGACTGTTTACCAAACCAACATCAACATCCCGGTAAACGGTGAAATGCTAAACATCTTCATTTCCAGTAAAATCAGTAACACAGTGATACAGAGCCACATGTATCACTGTTGTTACTTAATTTTGTGGGATTTTTTTGGGGGGGGGCGGGGGGAAACTCCAAACAACCAAACCAAACCAAACAAAAAGAAAAAGAAAAAAAGTATGCCAAAACCATAAATGGAAAATGTTCTTTTTCTCTTTTTTTTCTTAAAAAAAGTCAAAGTCTCTCTGGAAATGTTCCAGATTGCAGGAGACTAAACAAACATAATAACATAATGATCAACATTATGGAGATCATTATGTCATAATTTCCTTTACATGCACATGATATTATAGAGCTAGAAAAACCCAGGCTGTAGTCAAAACAAAAACAAAACGACAAACCCCCGAATTAATAAGAGAATTTGGCTGAATACAAAATAAACATATAAAAATCACATTTTCTTCCTTTTCTAGCAACAAGCAGAAGAGGAAATGAAAAAAAAAAAAAAGCATTCCATCCACAATAGGGCCAAAACTCATAAAATACAGGAAATAAATTTAACAAGAAAGATAGGAGAACAATAATAAAATTTTATAGGACATAAAACAAGCCCTGAGAAAATGGAGAACAACATTGTTTTTCAAGACAGAATGATTTACCATCATAAAAATATAAATCCTTTCAAGAGTATTCCCAAATTAAATGCATTCCCAAAAGCTTCTTGTTTCTCCTGGAATTTAAAATGACCTTAAAATTCATATAAAGACGTCTGAGAATATCCAAAAACAGTTATAGAAAAGATCAGGGGTAGAGGACTTGCCTTAGGGGTGAGTGTTGTGTGAGCAGACAAATGGATAAGTGGGACAAACTAGAGAATCCGGAGACAGAAGCCAGGTTTTAGGGACTAAACAGTATGTTAGTTCACCAGGGGGAAATACTTTATTGAACCAATGGTGCTAACATAACCAGGTATCTACAGTACTTAGAAAACGCCCACATTAGAAACACAAATACATACCAGGCATGTAAAATTTTTATACATAAAGCTAAGACAAACAAGCAAAAGTCCTGGAAGAGCTTTTCTTCTTCCCTTTCTTTCTGAATAAATCCAGTTAAAAGCAGGATGAGAGAGATGGCTTTAAGACAAGACAATGAAAAACTGGAAATATTAACATTTTTCCTTTCCATTTGGTAAAGATGCCATACACAGGAAGCAAAGAGTTACCCCGGACTCAAGCCACACCGCTCACAGAGTGAAATCTAAGCAGATAAAAAGATGCTCGTCTCCCCTCGTCCTCCGGGAAAGCCACAGAAAAGCAAGCCAGGACTCATTTCCATCTACTTGACAGACAAGATTAAACCAGAGAACACAACGAGGGCGGGCAAGGGTGCTGAGAAGGGAGTCCTCTCTTACAGAATTGGTAGGGATGTGAGTTACCTGAATCTTGCTGGGATAAACCCCAAACTGTCAATGTCTATTTAAAAATAAATATATACATTGAGCCAGCAATTCATTTCAGGGCATCTCTCCTAGAGCAGCCATACATACACCCGTATAAAGAGGGTATATATTGTTGTACTATCTGGAATAGCAAAACCCGGAAACACATTGACTGTCTGTGAATAAGTCACAGGACATCCACACTGTCCCTGCTATGCTGCTAGAAAAAAGAATGAGTAAAATGTGCATCCATATGAGGAAATATGCCTACTGTGCCTCTAGGTATATGAAATTAAATGCATTCCCAAAAGATTCTTGTTTCTCCTGGAATTTAAAATGATCACCAATATAAACTGCTGACATGCCTATCTTTGCCAATATAGAGCAGGATGTTTATGTGGGTTATTTCAATAGGTTGGGGGCAGATAGTTGAAGTTTGTGTGTCTTTTCTTTGTTTCACTAAATCCAAGGAGCATTTAAAAAATTTTTTTTAAATGAAATAAAAAATGTGGAACATGTTCAAATGGTTCACCATCATTACTATCATAGCATCCCCTGCTCTTCACAAATCAGTGACCTTAATGGCCAGGCGGGGCGGAGGGCTTCATTTGCCAACCGGGTGTGAGCAGCTCTAGGTCCACTCCCCCAGGGCAACCCCTGCTGGGGTTGAACCCGAGGCAGGAGGGTAGGCAGCACTGACAGTCACCGAGGGAAGCTCTGGCTTGGGTCCCTCCTCGACCTGCGAAGAAGATGCCTGGACGGCGACCTGATTCTCCTCAAAACCACCCCCAGACCCTTTGGAGTGGGGGTTTTGGGGAGGAGGCTTGGCCCACGAGGAATGCTCAGAGGTCCGCGGGGCGGCTAACTCCCAGCCGTCTTTGCCTTCTCAGCCACAAGAGGGAGCCCGAGAGCAAGGGCTGTGAGGCCTGGGACGCAGGTGAAATGAGTCCTGGTTCTATTCCCTCTGCGGCTGTCTGAACCTGCCGCGGGCCTCTTGGCGGAGCTGAAGGTGGACCGCTCACCCCCGGAGGGAAATTGCTGGACGGAGCATAGGCCGGAGCGGGCCCAAAGGAAATCAGACAATGGGCCCAATAGAAATCAGGCAGCAGGGTGATTCAAAACAAAACAAAACAAAACAAAACAAAACAAACAACATCCTTTTAATGTGGGTTTGTGCGGGCGAGCCGAGGGTGGGAGGAAAGGAGAGTGAAGACGGGGTGGCCCAGTGTGTGTCCCTGAAAAATGAAATCAGAGAAAAGGAACTTTAAAGGGCAGAGAGACCATAGTCACACAGTAGGAAGAACTGTCAGAACGTCACACCGAGGAATGGGACTGCAGCCTGGGATCCTTCAGGAGGTGAATGCCGGGCTCGGGGAGTTCCTGTGTAGATACCCATTTGTAGGGCGTGGTGGGCACAGCCACTGAGTTCGGAGCAGAATTCCATGGAGGAGCAATGAGCTTTTAACGGGAGGAGCGCGTTTCCCAGCCACCCGCTGAGCAAGCCTGATTCCCTCAACTCTCACTGTCCTTACTAAGAGCATTGCCGGGAGTGGGGACAGTACAGGACAGCCCATCTCCTCTGCTGGGGATTCAACCGGGTTCTCAGCCAGCCTCTCAAGCACAGGGCAGCTGCTGTACACACTCGGAGGGTCAGGAAAAGACTGGCAGGAGCGGGCACCTCGGAAAATCAGATGAAACTGTGGGAAACTACCCAGAAAATTCACAGGGACATGAATGCATACCTTCACACGTTTGCATGCAAGTTCAAGGCCCTAATTCCCTGGGCATAGAACCTCTGGTCTACACAAAATTCTTCCCCCAGTATTTTTCTGAGGTTGGAAGCAGGAAGTTAATTGCCTGTGTGATTCGATGCGGACAGGAGGTGGCGCTGTCGAGGAGGAATTGTCGCATTTTGCCCAAGCAACTCCAGAAACAGGGAAAGGGGGTGCATAAAGTGAGACAGTGATGTAGGGGTGCATAAAGGTGCCTTCTGAACTCATAAAACAAAAACTACCGATTCCTCTCCTTCCCCTCGCAAGCCCGGGGTCCATCACTCAGCTATCCTTTCTTTAAGAGTTCCAGATGTAGGCGATCAAAATAGAACCAGAGGTCTGGGGAGCTGATTCCAGTTTCCTAGTCCGGCCCATTTCACATTGAGAAAACGGGTGTCTGCCTAGGTACTGACTCTTCATATGGCAGCGGGTCCTGCAGACGGACAGGTAGGGTAGGGAGTGGGGTGGAGGTGGGCGGAGGCAGGAGATGGCACCAATGCTGAGGCAGGCATATGAGCACATCTGCCCTCCAGCAAGAGCTATTGCTGGCTGTTCTCAAAGAGATCAATAATTATACATTTACCCGATGGATCCTCACAGCAGCACTATGGCCACGTGATAGATGAGGAAACTGGGACTTGCAATCCTAGTTCTGTCAATTGGGAGTGGAGCCCAATATTCTGTATTTTTTTTCTTTTTAAAAAAATATATTTTATTGGTCTTTTACAGAGAGGAAGAGAAAGGGATAGAGAGTTAGAAACATTGATGAGAGAGAACCATCGATCAGCTGCCTCCTGAACACCCCCCACTGGGAATGTGCCCGCAACCAAGGTACATGCCCTTGACTGGAATTGAACCTTGAACCTTTCAGTTTGCAGACCGACGCTCTATCCACTGAGCCAAACTGGTTTCGGCCCAATATTTTGTATTTCTAACAAGTTTCCAGTTGGTACGGATGCTACTAATCTAGAATTAACAGGTGACTAGCAGTGGGGTGAGATGGAGCTGGGATTAAAAGTCACTGTGTCAGACTGCTTGGCCCCAGTGCTCACATACTTAACTGCTCCACACACTGCCTCCCAGGGCATCCTCAACATGACTGGGTCAAACAGTAATGTCCACTGATGTGGGATCTGTTTTCCAGAAATGAGTGGGTCTGATTTATTTAGTATAGTTGGCTCAGGTTTTTTGGGGAATACTTTTATTGATTTCAGAGAGGGAGAGAGAGAGAGATTTCCTACTGGGGATCAAGCCCACAACCTGGGCATGTGTCCTTGACTGGAATCAAACCTGGGACCCTTCAGCCTGCAGTCTGACACTCCGTCCACTGAGTTAAACCAGATAGGGCTGGCTCAGGTTTTGACAGGTCCATATTTAGTCATGCTAATACTTATTTATTCATTCATCTCACCCACTTATTCACCCTCCCTTTGAACACACTAGGTCCCTTTGAACACGATGGGTGTTCCACAAAAGTGCAGTGAGGGGCCCTGGAGCTCAGGGTTGGTAAAGCGCCATCCATGCCCAATAGGAGGGCACCGTGGGGGGGAGTGGACAGGGAGGTAACATGTTGCTGGCTGGTGACCAGATGCCCCAATAGGCGGGATGCTGACAATGAGGTGGTGCACAAAGCTGAGGGAGTTCCATGTGGCCATTCTGACTATGAGGAAAGAGGCTCAATGGCCTAGACTCCCCAGCTCATTGGTGATAGAAGCAGGTCCTCCAATGCCTCCACCCCCCAGAAAGACAGGAAGGGGAAACCTGGAGAGCTGGGGAAGAAGATGTGGGCGTGAGTGACAGGGGGTAGCTAGGGGCAGGGCAATTTAGAAGAAATTCTGCAAATCCTGCCCAGGGGTCAGGGGCTCCTGGGGTTTGGCCTCGGTGCCTGCGAACAGGCGGAAGTCTTACCTTGACCTGGTCCAGCACCACCAGGGGCCCATTGACACTGCACACGGTCCTGTAGGCTGGGGGAGGAGTGGGGGAGGATGTCACATCTCAACACACACACACACACTCACACACTCACACACACACACTCACACACTCACATACACACTCACACACACACACTCACATACACACACACACTCACATACACACTCACACACACACACACTAACATACACACACACTCACACACACACACACTGACACACTCACATACACACACACACACTCACACACACACACTCACACACTCACACACTCACACACACACACTCACACACTCACACACACACACTCACACACTCACACACACACACTCACATACACACTCACACACACACACACTCACACACACACTCACACACACACTCACACACACACTCACACACTCACACACACACACTCACACACACACACACTCACACACTCACACACACACACTCACACACTCACATACACACTCACACACACACACACTCACACACACTCACATACACACTCACACACTCACACACACACTCACACACTCACATACACACTCACACACACACACACACTCACACACACACACACTCACACACACACACACTCACACACACACACTCACACACACACTCACACACACACACACTCACACACACACACACACACACACTCACACACACACACTCACACACACACACACACACACAGGCGTCTTTGGCCTTCCCCCCCCTCCCTGGCCTGGGCCATCAGGGTCATTAGCTGTGACAGAGCCAGCCACCATTGCTGTAAGGGTCATGCCCCTGCCTGCAGGGCTCCGCCGCCTCGGACACCTGCAGGAGGCTGGGGGAGGGCCGGGGCCAGGGCAGAGGCCCCTAGGAGTCCTCCCCTCCCCAGCCACACAGAGGCCTTTCTCACCCCCTCTGTCCTCTCTGACCCTCAGTGTTTTCCCAAAGCTCCCAGCCCCCAGCCGTGGCCATGGCCCTCCCCTGCCCTCGCCAGGACCACACTTCTCTGTCACCCCACGCTGACTGAATACTGTGGGGAGGGGTGCGGGCACCAGTGAGAGAAACCAGCCCGCACCCCTGCTCTGCCACAAGGCCCTGCCAGGGAGGCGGGCTCCCAGGTCCCCCAGGGGCCCGAGGGGGAAGAGAGAAAGCGACAAGGAAGGAGGAAGCAGCCCAGCAGTGGCGGCAGTGAGTCACAAAGGGGGAAATGAGCTGCACTTGCAGAGAGCGATTGGGTTACACTTCACAAACACTTCCTCGCTGCTGCCCTGCCGGGGCCCCAGGAGCAGCAGCCAGGCCGGGCAGCAGGAAGCCTGCTTTGGCTCCTGGAGGGGCTGGCTGAGGGGCCCTGGGGCCCTCGCTCACTCAGACCCCTGGGTACCGAGACCTTCGCTGGCGTCCTTATAAAGCCCGAGACAGCCAGGATGCAGGAGGTTGGCAGGCAGGATGGGCAGGGTGTGTGAGGTCGCTGGGTCACTCACAGGCTGGAAGGACAGCCCCAGGGCTAGTGGTCCACACACCCTTTTATTTATTTATTTATTTATTAATTAAAATATATATTTTATTGATTTTTTTACAGAGAGGAAGGAAGAGGGATAGAGAGAAAACATCGACGAGAGAGAAACATCGATCAGCTGCATCCTGCATGCCGCCCACTGGGGATGTGCCCGCAGCAACCAAGGTACATGCCCTTGACTGGAATTGAACCCAGGACCCTTCAGTCCGAGGCCGACGCTCTATCCACTGAGCCACACCGGTTAGGGCCACACATCCTTTTAGCAGACGGAACACGGGGCCCCTGTCACTCAGCTCGCAGGTGGCAGAGGGGGGGGGGGAGTTGCCATCCTTCTTCTCAGACACATTGCCTTATGCTTGTAGGCCAGCCTGGCACCAAGGGTGGGAAGCCAAAGGGCCCCCGCTCACGCCCCCTGGTGGTCAGACTCCTTACTTTTGTTGGATATGAGTTACTTTCACTGAGACTCCACTGGGTGAGGGTGTTTTTGCCCAGATAACTGCGAGGTTTTCCTGGGTTTAGACAACTAGGAAGCTTAAGGACAGGAGGAGGGCGCCACAGGTGAGTCCCTCTTGGGCTTGGGCCTGGTGCAGAGTGGCACTGAGGCAGGGTGCTGACCCAGAGGAGCGGGGCGGGGCGCCTCCTCCATCGGCCTTCCTGAGACGCGGTAGCCTCTCCTCCAGCTGCCGGCGCACCCCCTACCTCTCCATTGTCCGAGCTGACACTTCGGGTTGCACTTCGGGCTGCAGGCTGGCGGAGCCCCGCCCTGACCCTGTCTCCCCACCGCCATCCCCGTCAAAGGCTCAGCAGGGGCTCCGGCAGCCTGCTAATGAGGGCAGCCCAGCCTCACACCTGCAGAGGCAGGAGGGGGCGGAGGCGGGCGCCCAGGCGTGAGGCCGGGGTGGGGGCAAGCCCGGGGCAGCAGGTCCCTCACCTCCTCCCTGATCCTGCTGGAGGGATTAGGGGCGGGGGGCAGGGGCTGGAAGCCCAGGGTTCTTAGAATCAGCCCTGGACCCTGCCGGGTGGAACTCTCGGTACAACCTCTCTGACCTTGCAGTTGAGGAAACTGAGGCAGCCAGCGGCGTGGCACTCAAGCCCCTGGGCGGCCTGACCTGGTTCCGCCCCTCCAGCCAGGCCACCAGCCTGGCCATCATCACTTTTTATTTTATTTTTTTTAATATATTTTATTGATTTTTTTTTTTTTTTTTTTTACAGAGAGGAAGAGAGAGGGATAGAGAGTTGGAAACATCGATGAGAGAGCAACATCGATCAGCTGCCTCTTGCACACACACACACACACACACCCCACCGGGATGTGCCCGCAACCAAGGTGCATGCCCTTGACTGGAATTGAATCCGGACCCTTCAGTCCGCAGGCCGACGCTCTATCCACTGAGCCACACCGGTTTCGGCAAAGCCATCATCACTTTTGCTCATGCTGTGCCCCCACCCCTCACCTATCAGCCTAGCAACCTGTGCCCCACACCACCAGGTAAAGCTCCCTGCCACCTCCTCCCCTGGAGAACAGCTCTAGCCTTGGGGGTGGCAAAGGGATCCCTTCTCACCTGGAGTGGACATTGTTGGGGTCCACTCCTCACCCCAACGCCACCCCCCCCCCTTCTTTCTGGCTCATTCCCTCTCCCCCAGCCACTGACGCGCCTCAGGCCACCTCCTCCTCTGGGATCCTCCTGGATTCACCCCCCCCCCCCTTTGGCCCCGGGAGCCCTGGGGCTGGGAGCCAGCTGCCCTCCTCTTGTGCTCCGGTCTCCACACCAAGTTCTCCTGGGAGAGCTTACAGGCCCGGGGAGAAGGCCAGACTTGGAGGAGGAGTCCGGCCCAGCTCAGGAGGGCAGCAGCTCTGGGGTCGGTGCCTGTTCGTGCCCCTCCCCGCAGGGAGAACCCCTCAGGCCCTGAGGAGGAAAGCAGGGAACTGGTGAAGCTGCAGGTGCAGGGCACATAGGGAACCCTGCCTGCCTGGGGGTGGGGGCTGGCCCAGGATGTGCCCTGTGAGGACACTGGTGGTGGCCTTGGCCATCGCAATGACATCTCTCCCGGCACTGACCCTGGCCTCTGGGTCGGCTGTTGTGTGTGAACACCCTTGTCCGAGTGGGGTCCACACAGAGCAGCACATTTGCAAACCTGGGGCTGGGGAGGCGGGGAGGGGGGAGGTTGCTGTCACCCCTGGATTCCAACCTGGGTCAGACTTGACCCAGGGCTTGTTGACTATAAACAAGGGAGGGATCTGACTAGAGGTGGAGGTGGGGGCGGGGGTGCAGCCTGCAGGGTTCCTGGGCGGGTACATTCCAGGGAGACGGAAAGCAAAGCATGTCGGTCCAGACTCCAGAGCCCACCGCCCACTCAGGACCCCAGTGTCCCCGCAGCCCTCCCATTCCCACAGGGAGGAGGGATGACGGGAGAAGGGACTGCACCAGGCTGAGCGGACTCCTCTCAGGTCTCCGGGCCTGGGCTCTGGACCCAAGTGGGGCCCAGTCACTGCATCTTTCTGGGCCTTGAGGACCCCTCTGCCATGGAGGAGGATTGGGGCCTCCATCCTCTCTGCACCCACGCCGGGCAGAGCTGGCAGGGCATCTGGACAACCTCACACCACTCCTCTCACTTGCTCCTCAGCGGGATGTGCACCACCCTCAGGGCCTGCTGGGGCCTAAGGAGGTGCCTCACACCCCCGGGACTCCTCTCGGGCCTTGGGGCTCAGCTCCCAAACACAGATCAGGCTCTTAGCAGCCTCTCGCCACTCCTCCCCCATCAGGTGTAACTGTAGAGGAGGGAGGGGCGGCTGCGCTAGACCAGCTACTCCCAAACACACCCTCCTCGCGGCCTCTGGCTCTGCTCAGCTGGTGCTGGCCAGGCCGGTTTCCTCCAGTGGGCAGTGGGCCGGGCTGCTGAGAATTCTAGACTAAGCCGGGCGGGGAGAGTGACCTTGGACTAGGAGAGATGGCGGGAGCAAAGGGCTCCCTTTGGTCCTCAGGGCCTCGCCAGAGGACCAAAGCTCGGGCCACCTCTGCAGGGCAGGCCTGAGCTCGGGCCACCTCTGCAGGGCAGGCCCTCTGCAGCCTGCAAAGATGCCCTCTGGCCCTCACACCTGTGCCAGGCGCTCCCCCTCCCCCGCTGCGCGCACACACACATGTGGGCAGCCCCTGATCACGCCTCCCGTGTCCTCCCCGTGAGCATGCACGCTGGAGCGTCTACACTCCCACATACACACCCTCACCCTGAGTGTACAAGTTGCACACACAGCATCTCCCTTACCCACTCTGTCCACAATGACATAGATACCCACATTGCTTCACTCTGATCACACACACACACACACACTCAGGCTGTCACACACCTTCACACATATCCTTACACGAGTGAAGATGGGAACACGCAGGCATGTGCCTTGCCTGGTTATGCACACAGACAGCACCCCAGCACGCACACATGGCACACACCCATTGATGTGACACACACAGTGTCACATAGGTCCCATCCAGAGGATGCACACCAGCTCTGCATTGTTATACATCCCCCCAACCCCCAAGTTCACTCGGCCACACGTTTCCTCATGCTGGGCCTTAATATATATCCTAAACACACACATTCACACACACACACACACACACACACACACACTCTCAGGGGCAGTTGGTGCTGTCTCTGGACTTGGGGTTCCCATGCAGGTCCATAGTGAGGACAGGGAGCTTCCTGCACAGACTCCCCCGCCCTCTCCTCTGGAGCAACCTGGGCTTGGACCCCCCTCCCTCCACCTGCAGAGGTGGCTCCTGTGCAGGCAGCTCATGGGATCACTCCACCGGACTGAAAGCCCCTGGGTCACCCGCCCTCTGGTTCTCCTCTCCCTGAGGCTAAAAAGCAGCCCCTGAGCACCAACAGCCCCCCCACGCCCACCCACTGGGGGCCGTACTCACTGACACGGGGGTGAGTGATGTAGTTTCGAGTGACCGCCTGCACGTGCTGGTGAGCTGCGCCCAGGTCGCCACCACTGCTGGGGAGCCCCCCGGGCCTCCTGTCCACCTCCGTGGCCATGGCGGGTGTGGGGCTGGAGCAGAGTGTCCGAGCTGCTGACGCAGGTCCAGCACTCCAGACCCAGCCAGAGCTGGAGAGAGCCGACTAGCCCGTCCTCTGTGGCTACCCCTCCCCTCTCTCCTCCCCCTGGTCAACTGTAAACAGGGAAACTCGGTTTCCTGGAGCAATTCCAGGTCTGGGAGGTGCCCTAAGCCACCTGAAGGAGGATGGGGGAGGGGGGCACAGGGGTCTGGCTGGCCTCTCTCCCCTCTTGTGGTTTCTCCACCCCAACCTGAAGCCCATGTGAACTCATTTCTCTCCCCCCCATCCCCCCTCCAGCTTGGAACTTCAGGTGCTCTTACAGCCCACACCCCTCACCACCTCTCTTCCCCTCAATCTTCGCCTCACCGTTCCCGCCAGCAACCCGCTGTCACGCTGCACCCCTTTCCCTGACCATACTGGGTACCGCTTCCCCTGCGCAACTTCACTACCATCCTTTTCTGAACACCGAGGGAGGGTCATTCCTGGATCAGCTCCAGTACCGCCTCCTACAGAAAGCCTCCCCTGGATCCTCCAGCACACCCGTCACCACACGTCTGGTCTCTTTCCTGTGTCAGGGGACCAAAGTTCTGCCACCCCAAAGCTGCCTTTGCGATTTTGGGGATTGATGTTAAACTGGTTATTAAGAAACAAAAGACTCAGAAAGCACCTTTGCCCCTCTCCCCGTTCCTGCCTTCGAGATCAGAAGGGAAACCAGCTTCAGGAATGACCCTCAGCACCACCACCTGAGCATCACTTACTGAGGCCCCAGAGGAGCCTGCTGATGAGACCTCACCCCCTCACCAGGCCCCTTGGTTTCTGGGTTGCCCAGCCCAAATCTACCTCCGGGTGCTCCGCTCTTCCCCCATTACCTGCAGATCACCGGTTTTTACTTTTAAAGTCTAATACTCCACTGCCCCCTTTTCTCCTTTGTCCAAAATGACACATATATCCAGTATTGCCACGCTGTCTTTGGAAGAGTCATATTTTTATGAATTCTAGGTGTGCACATATTAAAATTCCGTTTTCTCCTGTTCATCTCTGGCCATGCGGTTACTAGCCCAGCTAGAAGAACTCAGAAGGTGGGAGAAAACCTGTTATTATTATTTGTTTTTAGCCCCCACACCCCTTGGAAAAGTTCTCTTTGGCTGCCGTCCCTGGTCTGGGAACCCCAGAGTTGAGCGTGTCTCCCCTCCATCAGACTTGGGTTCCTTATGCCTTTGTATCTCCTACTCTTGACAGCTCCCTGAGAACCAAAACGGGCCTCTCTCCGTCTGCTCACAGAACCTGCCTCACTTCTGATGTTCCACTGCGCAGCTGGCCTCGCCTGCAGCAAGTACAAACGGAGGAGCGTATTCTGGGCGGGGAGGCTGAGCGAATTGTGCTTCCCCCCGGGTCAGTGTGGTGCCACACAAGTCTGCTGGGCAAGGGCAGGGTGGACACTGGCTGGTGGCTGGACCTGCTCAACCCCAGCTCCTCCCCAGTCACCCATAGGTCTCATTCCAGACTGAGGATTCCCCTCCCAGCACCCCATTCTGGGTGACTCAGGGCAGCCAGTTTGAAACCAAATACCGGTATGTGTTTTCCAGAGCAGACTGGAGCAGACTGTTTCTCCCTACAGAGTCCCAGTCTTACCCCCGCAGCTCCCAGGCCTAAGGACCCAGGTTAGGGTCCCTCTCTCGCCAATTCCCATTCTTTCCCAGAACTCTCTTAGGCTGCGGCAGGGATGGGGTGACCAGGTAGGGCTAGCAGGGGCGCTTTTGGTGGTGCCAGACAATTCCTATTGCTGATGTCAGTGGTGGCCCATGAATCGTACATGAGGGATGCAATGACGTGGTACGGTGCATGCATGGTACCCACCTCCATTTTCTGGGTTTGGTGGTTACCATAGTTACGGAAGGACCGGAAGGATGATGCAACAACCATTGAGAGAAACTGAGTGAAGGGTACGAGGAGTTTTTTTTATACTATCTTTGCAACTTCCTCTACATCTACAATTATTACAAAATAAAGTTAAATGAAAGTATTTAAAAACACTCATATTGCTGTGTCTGTCATGGGTGAGCCTTCCAAAGCAGGTGGGGTTCTTTGGTACCCTCTCTCAGACTCTCTGGATCCACCCTTTTAAAGGAGTTAGCATCTCCTCCCTCAGGTATTTTTATGTTTGAAAGAGGAGTTTGCAAAGGGCAGTGCTGAACCCGGAAAAGTGTGGATGCCTGGGAGTTCCCGGAGTGGGGGTCTCCCTGGGAGTGGGTGCCAGGCAGCCGGATCCCCCATGACCGCGGACAGGGCCCCAGTTTCTGCCCCTCCCGTGAGAGATTCCCCCCCCCCCACCTCCACCTTAGCCAAGAGAGGGATGAAGGGGGTGGCGGGCAGGTGCTGGGGGACTCTGTTTCCCTTTGTCACGGTTTTCCTTTTATTTCAGTGAGAGCACACACGCTGGCCGCACTCACACACAGGCTTCGTGGCCGGCTGTCCGGTCCGGGTCCAGAGTCTCTGGCGGGGAAGGAGGAGGGCGGGCGGGGCAGGAGGTGCGGCTGCCCACCAGCCCTGGCCCGGGAGGCGGTGGTGCGGGACTCGGGGACACAGTGTCACCGGGGTGGGGGGCTTAGGCGCTGGCTTTCCTGGCGCCGCGGGGGCTGCCGCCTCCCCGCTCCGGCCGGCTGTGGGGCGGGCTGTGGGGCCGGCTGTGGGGCGGGCTGTAGGGCCGGCCGTGGGGCGGGCTGTAGGGCTCGAAGGCCGAGGAGCCCAGGTCGCAGCGGGCGGGCAGGTCCAGGATGGGGGCGGCGGCGAAGCAGAGCGCGGGCGGGAGCGGCGCCCCGGAGGCCGGGCCCGGCGCGGGGAGGCGCGGGGAGCAGTTCCTGGGGGCTCCGGAGGCGGCGCCCCGGGGGCCGGCCAGGCCCAGCAGGCAGGGCGGCAGCGCCAGGAGGCCAGGGGCGCGGGGCGCGGCCAGCAGGCGGCCCCGCTCCAGCAGCCGCAGGACGCTGGAGGTGGCGAAGGCTTCGGAGGACGCCCGCTGCTCCAGGTCTCTGCTCTGGTCCTTCTTCTGTTTGGTGCGGCGGTTCTGGAACCAGACCTTCACCTTGTGGGGTGGGTGCCAGGAAGGGGGAGGGGTCAGGCAAGGCGGGGGGTGGGGGGGAGGTGGGAGAAAAGGAGAAGGGTGCAGGGGTATGGGAATGGGGAGGGGGGGGCAGCAGGGGTGGAGTGAGAGGGAAAGAAGAGCATTCAGGGTGTCATTAAGGTCTTCCCCCAACCAGCCTGCTCTGGGTGAATGGATAAGGGCCCCCGGCCCCCAAATCATCGGTCCCCCTTCCCTGCTCAGCTGACTGAGGCCTAGGATGGAGGAATGGGTTGGCAGATGGAGGGTGGAGTTTAGAGGCAAAAATGAAGTTTCCCTTCTTGGTCCAACATAACTTTCACTCTTAGCCAAGGTCATGGTTTCCGCTATTGATGTGCTAGTATTTCCCTACTTGAGATCCAGGCCATTATCCTACTGCCTGTTATACTCCACATGCAGATTCCTGGCTGGTGTGGTTCAGTGAATTGGGTGTCGTCCTGTGCACCTGAAGGGTTGCCGGTTCGATTCCCAGTCAGGGCATATGCCCAGGCTGCAGGCTCCATCCCTGGTAGAGGGCGTGTGCAGGAGGCAGCCGATCCGTTCTTCACTCTCACATTGATGTTTCTTTCTCTCTCTCCCTCTCACTTCCTCTCTGTAAAAATCAAATTTAAAAAAAAAATCTTTTTAGCCCTAACCAGTTTGGCTCAGGGGATAGAGCGTCAGCCTGCAGACTGAAGGGTCCCAGATTCGATTCAGGTCAAGGGGATGTATCTTGTTTGCAGGCACATCTCCAGAAGGGGGTGTGCAGGAGGCAGTTAATTGATGTTTCTCTCTCATCAATGTTTCTCTCTATCCCTCTCCCTTCATCTCTGGAAAAAAAATCAATAAAATATATTTAAAAATTTAAAAAATATTTTTATTGATTTCAGAGAGGAAGGAAGAGGGAGCAATTTCAATGATTGGTCTGCTGCCACCTGTATGCCCACGAATGGGGATTGAGCCTGCAACCCAGGCCCTGACTGGTAATCGAACCATGACCTCCTGGTTCTTAGGTCTATGCTCTACCCCTGAGCTACACCAAAGAGGCAATAAATATCTTTAAAAAAATAAAAATAAACTGCACATGTACAGACCCAGCTCAGACCCACTCCCCCACACAGGGACCTCTCCCCACCTTCCCCAGCTCAGGCCCTCCCCTCTCTCTCACCCCTCTCGCCTGGACTGTGGCAGCATCTCTCCAGCAGGGCCTCCAGCTCTGGCCAGCCAGGAGAGCTAGCTGGGGAGCCTAACGCACTCCTGACCTCAGACCGATCCACCTGAATGGGGGTGGCTGGGACCTGAAACCCTGTGATCCCCAGGTAGGAGAACCGCCATTTAAGGATCTACTGCCTCACAGCCAAGCCTCGGCACTTGCAGGTCTGGGAGCAAGACACTGGAAGGCGCTGGCTCATGGCTTGCCAAGGCTCTGACCTGCACGTGTGTGGGCCCCCAGCCCGCTCTCATTCTGCAAACAGCTCCCGATGGCCACTCATGGGCCGAGGCTTCTGAATATTGACTGTGCGGTCTGCCCCGGGGAAGACTGATGTGGGCAGAGCCCAGGCAGGGGCCAGGGGCCAGAAGTGGGGTTGGCAGGGAATTCTGGAATCTTGGACACCTGAGGTGTGGTCTAGAAGGTGGGCACAGAGTCCTGGTGGTGGGCAGACCCCTTGGCCTTGCAGAATCCTCACCCCAGGGAGGGGCATGGCCAGAGGAGAGCCAAAGTGGGCCCTCTAAGAGGTGGGGCTAGGGCAGGGGCTGGCTGCTCAGTCTACAGACGGTCCCACCTCTCTGGTGTGGGCACCTCTCTGGCGTGGGCTCTGACATGGCCTCTGAAGTGAGCTTCTAACCCAACCTGACCACCTCCTGTCTGAACCCATCACAGCCCCCTCTGGCCTTATAACCTATAAAGGCTGGGCTTCTCAACACGACACCAAGTGGACTGGATTGAGTTTCGAAAACCAAAAGTGACCAGAGAGTTACAGGGTCTACTTGGGACTGCTTGCTTTATTCGTTCACTCACACATTCATTCAGCCAGTACGTGTTGAGTGCCTGCTATGTGCCAGGCACTGTTTCAGGCTAGGGAACTGGCAGCGAACAAAGCAGAGCGAATCCTGCTGTGGGGACAGGGCGGTGTAGAGGGGAGACTGAAGCTAGACAACAAATGAAAACATGATGTTCAGGTGGCAATAGTGCTTTGAACAGCATCTCTCAAATTCCTGGAAGGGAAGAATTACTCTTTAAAATTTTCTATTATAGTTTGGCTCAGTGGATAAAGCATCAGCCTGCGGACTGAAGGGTCCCGGGTTTGATTCCGGTCAAGGGCGTATGCCTGGGTTTCAGGCTTGATCCCCATTGGGAGGCAGCCAGGTAATGATTCTCTCTCATCATAGGTGTTTCTATCTCTCTTTCCCTCTCCCTTCCTCTCTGAAATCAATAAAGATATACTTTTAAATAAATAAATAAAATTTTCTAATTTGTCTTGGACCAATTCTTTTGTAAAATACAATTATAGTGAATTACTAGAACAGTTGCATATAATATCCAAATGCTCTCCATGCCTGGTCAGATGACAGTGCAAGGCTGGCAGCAGCCCCAGGACCACACTTTGGGGGGCACTACTTTGGAGACAGGTGGCAGGATGAGGGGGGAAGACACAGGGGAGGTGACATTTTTTGTTTGTTTTGTTAATTTTCACCTGAGGATATTTTTCCATTGATTTTTAGAGAGAGTGGAAGAGAATAGGAGAGACAGAGAGAGAAAGGTCAGTGTGAGAGAGATATATTGATTGGTTGCCTCTGCCCTGACCAGAGCTGGGGATCCAGGCTGCAACCGAAGTATGTGCCTTTGGCCGGAATCGAACCCAGGACCCTTTAGTTCACAGTCAATACTCTGTCCACTGAGCCAAACTGGCTAGGGTGGGAGATGATTTTTATTAATGGATTGGCAAATACAGCTTCTCCGAAGAGGTGACATTTGAAGGAGATATCAGTAAGGAAAGGCAGGGGAGATATGACCATGGCTGGCGAAGGAAGTGAGTGGAAAGACGAAAACCCTTTTATCTTTGTCAATCCCAAAGTCAGTTGTTCCATGAAGCAGTCCCACCAGATGCTTGGGGCCTGGGACTCTGTATGTTGAGCATACTCCCCCACCCATCTTAGCTTCTCTGCCTGGCCAGTACCTACTGTCTTAGGACTCAAGCCAGGCACCACGCCAAGCACCTGGAGCCTCGGTTTCTCATCTTTAAAATGCGGACAAAAACACCTGGGCTGTTGCAGGGATCAAATAAGGAACTCGAAGCAGAGGGCTTGGCCTCATTAATATTTCCCACTGATTTTTAGAGAGAGTGGAAGGGATGGAGAGAGAGAAACACCGGTTTGAGAGAGACACACAGATTGGTTGCCTCCCACACACATTGGACCCAGCCCGGGGATGAAACCTGCAATTGACTTTGGTTTGACTGGAATCAAACTTGAGATCCTCTAGTCCTCCAGCTGACACTCTATCCACTGAACCAGACCAGCGAGGGCAGCGGCGTATATTATTTTAAGCTCTGCGGGGTGATTCTAATGCTGCACACAGTGGAGGTGGGTGCTGAAGCTGCGAAGGTGGGAGTGAAAAGACCTGCCTGCCTGCTTCCCACCATCAATCCCGCGGTCCCTAAGCGCTTTTCATAAGGCTCAGGAACAAGGGACAAACTGAGTGAGGGCCTCTGAACTAGCCCTCCCCCTCTCCCGCCTCCAGGAAGCCTCCAATTTCACCTCTTCCCAGGATTAAATCCCAAGTTACTAGTTCTTTAGGGCTCAGTTCAGCTGCACTCTCCCAGGGGCACAGGTGCCATTCTGAAGCGCAGTGCACTTCCGGGGGCATTGCCCTCCCCTTGTCTCCCAGGCCTGCTGTGGTCTCCCTGGGGCTGCCACCTTGCTTCCTCTCTCTCTGTAACTCAGGGAATGCTTGGTAGCTTCACCCTTGACCTTATGGGACTTCGCTGTGACCAGGGCTGCACATCAGGGGCGGGGTGTGGTTTCCACTTGGCTGCCAAGACTGGGGACACAATTTCTGGAAAGTCATCCATCACCTTCTTCAGGCTCATGCATGGTCCGTGTTAAATTCCAAGACTCATTGTGTGGGATGCCTGGGTCCAGGGCATGTGGGAAGTGACATTAATATTTAAGAGACTCTTCCTGTGACTGTGGGCACGTACTTCATCTGAGATGAATGGCACCTGTGCATCTGAGTGGCCCTGGTTTCTGTAACCTGCACCAGGAAGATACCACCTGTTCTGCTCTTCTGGAGAAGCTGTCTGGGGCAGAGGCTGTGGGCACAGGGCTGAGGACAATTGCTGGAGGGCCAGGGCCACTCTTATCCAAGCTGGGTGGTGATCATGTCAGTATTGGGACTTGGCAGTGTGTCAGCCTGGTCCCTTGTCCTGAAAAATCCACCGGGATAGCCGAGCGAGGGGAATCCTGGAGCCAGCACCTCGCCTCCCTTTCCTCCATGGCAACATCTTCTTTTGTTTCCTGCCCTGACCCTGGTACTCTGGCCATTCATTCATACAACACATAAACAGCAAGCATCTCATATATGCCTGAAAGGCCAGAATCAATAAAACTCTATCTTTACCCACTTGGGTCTCAGACACCAGCAGTGGGAGAGACGGACAGGGCGGCAATGACGTGGTATTTTGGTAGAGCAGCGAATGATATGGTGAAGAAGACCCGGAGGTCAGGCAGACTGGATTCAATTCTGGTTCTTCCCTTAATCAGTGGGATGACATGGGACAAGTTACCTAACCTCTCTGTGCCTTGGTATCCCCACTGGCACATTCTTGTCCTTGGGAAATGCATATGGTTGGTACACACACAAGTACCACACACACACACACTTTACAGGTCAAGCCATGTGGGAAAGGTCTCTTGGGAGAAAGTGAAGATGCCTTAAGGAACGCTTTGACTTTCAAAGTCAGAAATGCAGTGTGTACGGGGGCAGGGCAGGGGAAGGATGAGGACTGAGAGGAGCTACTGCCCTGGACATCTGAAATGTTCTGGGAGGGCAAAGTTTCAAGGTAGGGTTTGGGGGCAAAATTAGGTGAAGCAGAGGATAATTAGGGCAAAGAGGAGGGACAGGTATTGGGGGTGACTCTGTGCCTAGACTTCCGGGTTTAAGGGTGTCCCCGGAGGTCCCACAGGAACATTGGCTGGGCCCATTCACTGAAGCTCCCTCTGTGATCACAGCCTGGCTTTCAGTTCCAGCTGGAGGGAGGGCCCAGCTGGAGGGAGGGCCCAGCTGGAGGGAGGGCCCAGCGAGAGGGAGGGCCCAGCTGGAAGCAATGAGGGCCTTCTGCTGGGTTGTTTGAGACTCTACAGAGGCCTCTGGAGGAAAACCAGCCCAGGTGGAGAGGACTGACCAATGTCTGCTGAACATCAGCCCAGGGCCAGCCCGCCCCATCCTCCCTGCCTTTTCCTCATCTCTCTCTGCCCCTCTCAGGGTTTGCCCCAGGAGGACAGGGAAGCCCAGGAGCAGCTTACTGCCCATAGGAGGGTGACTGGACAGCATTCTGTTAGGGTAACTGGAGGAGCTGGAGGAATTCCTGTGAGGGAGGGGGTGCAATCCAGACTTAACCACAGCACCCGGGGAGCCCAGAGCAGGACAGCAGCCAGCAGCACAGGGAGAGGCCTCACCCACCCTCCGCAGCCTTCCTCAGAAAGCGCACCCCTCCAGCCCACAGGCTTCCCACTCCTCTCCCTCCTCTCTTCTCTCTATAAATTCCGCTTTGGCCTTGTTTGCAATACATCTGTGGACTGATCTCCCTGGTGTATGAGATTTCACTACGCGAGCCGTAGCTAAATGGAGGATCTCCGAGTCCCTCTCCGACACGCTCCCAGTTTACAGGCGGCATGAAGACGCCACGCAGCTTCTCCCGACCCAGCTCTGGGACTTACTGGTTGTATGACTCCGGGTATAAGCTTTCCTTATCTGCAAAACGGGATAATACTGCCTGGCTGGCGTGGCTCAGTGGCTGAGTGTCGACCTATGAACCAGGAGGTCAGGATTCCTAGTCAGGGCACATGCCCAGGTTGTGGGCTCGATCCCCAGTGGGAAGTGTGCAGGAGGCAGCCAATCAATGATTCTCTCTCATCACTGATGTTTCTATTTCTCTCTTCCTCTCCCTTCCTCTCTGAAATAAATAAAAATATGTTTAAAAAAATAAAAAAGGATAATACTGGTAGCTTTATCAAAGGGTTGTGAAAGGGATTCGTGAACTAACATATCCAGAACTGTAACCACACAGAAACCTTATTTTCTTTAATTTGGTCTTTTATTTTGATGTTTTTCCTTTGCCTCAAACTCGCCTCACCTAGCGCCCTCACTCCCCCTCCTCCCTCTGCCTTGCTTAATCATTAAGCCCTCAGCACAGTGAGGTCTGGTCAGCATCCAGGAACAAGGTCCTGGGTCTATCGACTCCTGAGTCAGAGTTTTCAAACTAAACAAACAATCTTGGCCTCAGTTGTGCTTTAGCTCAGGACCCAGGAAAGTGGAAAGATCCACATAACAAATCCTTGTGACATTGGACAGAACAACTCCAAGGCTGCCATGAGGACCAGACGCAATGATCAATTACCCCTACCTAGCACCAGCTATCAGTGGAGACACCACCCTAACTCTGTTGTCATCATGACAACTGTATTTCCCACCCCCAGAAGCCATCAGAGAGCCAGGCCTTGGAACACAAGCTACCTGTGACTTTGGGCATGACCCCTCTCCTTAACCAACCCTTATTTTCTACGCTGAAAAAACAAACAAAGAAGCCATAAAAAAACACAACCCTACCTCACCACCATCAACCAAAGACCCATATCCAAGCACTTAGAACAGGGCTTTGACACAAGGAAGTACTAAGTATGATTAGTATTGTTGTTGCTGTCACGACATGGCTCTATCACCAGCTTGAAATGCCCCCATCCTCACAGGATAGGGGCTCAGTCTACAAAAGCCTTGCCTTTGGATTGAGCTCATTATTATTGAAATGCTATTCTTTGGTGAAGGGGGTATTCAGACCCCTCTCTCTAACACAAGAATCTGAGCCACACTGGGATGAAGGGAAGGTGACAGAGGGTAGGAAAAGGCCCCGAATGGGGAATTGAGGTCCCAACTGTGTAAAATCTTCTCTCTCTTCAAACCCAACTCTTCACCATTCCTTTCTGTGAGCTTCTCTCACTTGCCAACATCCCCCCTAAGCCATTCCCTGCATTAAGAGTGTCCCTCCCCCCAGGTTTCTCCCCATTCCATCCAAATTGCCTGATGTATCCTGAAGGTCCCCCCCCCCCCCCCCCCCCCCCCCTTGGCCTATGCCAGTTCTCTCTTGTCAGCACTGAAATTATTTTCTCTGGTTTACCTGTAACTTTATTTTTTTAAAAAAATATTTTCATAGATTTTTTTTACAGAGAGGAAGGGAGAGAGATAGAAACATCAATTAGAGAGAGTCATGGATCAGCTGCCTCTTGCACACCCCCTACTGGGGATATGCCCGCAACCAAGGGTCTAGTAATAATTAATGTCGTTTTTAAACATTCGTTTAAAATCTTGCTTGGCGTTGACTTGTATTGACATAACCTTCAAACACGTGGTATCTACAGAACGTGTGAAGTGCAATTAACAAGTTTTGCTTGAAAAAGTTTGTGTTTGGTTTGGTTTTTGTTGCAAAACTAGGGCTAAGAAGATGGCGGATGAAGAGCATATTCGGCACTGCATGCTTTACAAGTTCCAATTAGGAAGAAAAGTAAGTGAGGCTGCAAAAAACATCTGTAATGCTCTTGGTCAAGATGCAGTTAGCGCCAGAAAATGCCAGCGTTGGTTTGAGAAATTTCGCGAGGGAAATTTTTCGTTAGATGACAAGAGTGGTCGAGGCCGTGTGTCCAATTTTGATCAAGAAGCTCTTCAAGCTCTTTTGGTGCAAAATCCTCAAATTACCCAACAAGAGCTTGCGACAACTTTAAATTGTTCACAAAAAACAATTTCCAATCAATTGCGTGCACTTGGCAAAGTCCAAAAGTTTGGAAAATGGGTTCCTCATGAGTTGACCGACAACAACCGTAATCAAAGAGTCACAATTTGCAGTTCGCTCCTCTCTCGTCAAAACCGTTTGCCATTTTTAGAGCAAATTGTTACCGGAGATGAAGAATGGGTGCTGTATGTTAATTTGAAAAGGCGGCCTCAATGGTTGGACAAAAATGAGGCTCCGCAGCCCACGCCAAAACCTGACTTGCATGCGAAAAAAGTGATGTTGTGTGTTTGGTGGAATTTTAAAGGAATTCTTCATTATGAACTTTTACCATCTAACCAAACCATTACAAGTGCAGTGTATAGTGCCCAATTGGAAAGGTTAGCCCAAGTTTTAAGAGAAAAAGAACCCGCGCTGATTAATCGGAAGGGCATAATTCTTCACCACGATAACGCACGACCGCATACTGCAAGAATCACTGCTGAAAAACTGTGCCAGTTGGAATGGGAAGTTCTCCCTCAACCTGCATATTCTCCTGATATTGCCCCTTCCGATTACCATTTGTTTCGTTCTTTGCAAAACTTTCTTCTTGGAAAAAAATTTAATAATGAAGAATGCCTCAAAAATGCATTGACCGAATTTTTTGCATCAAAATCACAAGAATTTTACAACAGAGGGATTAAAATGCTTCCTGAGTGTTGGGCACAAGTAGTAGAAAACAATGGCAACTATATTGTTGATTAAATTTTGTTGTATTGTTTAAATAAATTCGATTTAAAAAAGTATTAGAAAACGACATTAATTATTACTAGACCTAACACATGCCCCTGACTGGAATCGAACCTGGGACCCTTTGGTCCACAGGCAGACGCTCTATCCACTGAGCCAAACTGGTTTTGGCTACCTGTAACTTTAATGCATGTCTGAACTCCAAAAGTTGGCTCTCACACTGGAGGAGTTCCCAGGCTGCCAGGGCAGGGGTGCAGTGGCCCCGATACCTTCTTACCTGGGTCTCCGAGAGGTTCAGCTGGCAGGCCAGCTCAGTGCGCTCCCGGCCCACCACGTACTGGCAGCGCTGGAATTCCATCTCCAGGCGGTACAGCTGCTCGGCTGTGAAGGATGTGCGGGTCCGCTTGGGCCGGTCCAGGTCCAGGCCTTTGGGTAGGACGATTTCCCGGATGGCCCCTTTGGCATCTGCAGGAACAGTGCAAGGAGACAGGTTAGTTCACTAGTTAATGAGTTAGGCCACTAACAAGCATCTTAATGACAGGGGAACTCCTCGGGTTGAGCCTGACTCCCTGGCCTCTGACAGTGGCTTACCCTCTCTGGACCCAACTTCCTTAGTCACCCAAGGCAGTACGTTGTATCTAATGTTTTCATTTATTTTAGAGAGAGAAGAAGAGAGGGAGAAGTAAACATCAATGAGAGAGAAACATCGATCAACTGCCTCCTGCATGCCCCCTACTGGAGAATAAGCCCACAAGCTGGGCATGTGCCCTGACCAGGAATCGAACTGACAATCAGGTGTACTTTCATAGCATGGACAGAAAGAACACTCTGACTCAGGCAGGATTCTGTTCCATCACACAGAGTGAGGAACAAATGGAAAGAGAGAGCAAGTCTTCGAGTGCAGAGGAGAAGATGGGTCAGCATTGGGTCTGATCAATCAAGTAAGGCTGCTGACGGGGGTGTCCAGGGCCAGGTCCTGGGCCCTGTGTGTGTGCACATGGGTGAGCACTCCGCACAGACGCTCCTGGGGTCCATCAGGGGCAGCTGCTGTGACATAGAGGGCAGCCTGGGGAGCTGGGGTCCCCAGGAGGAGCCCAAGGACCCCTGCTTCTACACCAAGCTGTGGTGCCTTGCAGACAGAGGCTGCTGCCACTCCCCGGGTACCTAGTTCTGAGTAGCAGGTCCACCCTCCCAGGCCTTTCATGTGCGGGTCTCCAATATTCTGGAGCCTGCTTAGGAGAGGCTGAGAACCCTGTAGCCACCCTCACCAGATGGTCCCCCTTAAAGAGCTCAGTAACTGCAAAAATGTCTTCCACAAAGGTCAAAAACTTTTTTTTTTGGGGGGGGTTGTATATATATATACATCATGTTTAACTAAAGGGACAAAGCTGATCTATGTCTGAACCATACACATGGATGGCTTGAAATCCAGTCGTGCACTGCTGGTGGGAATGCAGACTGGTGCAACCACTGTGGAGAACAGTATGGAGCTTCCTCAAATACTGAAAATGGAACTCCCATTTGACTCAGTAATCCCACTCCTAGGAATATATCCTAAGAAACTAGAAACACCAATCAAAAAGGATATATGCACCCCTATGTTCATAGCAGCACAATCTACAATAGCTAGGATTTGGAAACAGCTTAGTTGCCAGTCAGCAGATGATTGGATTAAAAAACTATGATACATCTACACAATGGAATACTATGCTGCCATAAAAAAGAAGGAATTCTTATCATCTGCAGTAACCTGGATGGAATTGGAGAACATCATGCTGAGTGAAATAAGCCAGTCAATGAAAGAAAAACACCACATGATCTCACTCATTTATGGATAATAAGGAACATTAAAAACTGATGAACAAAAAGATAAATATAGTTATTAGAAAGTTTTATGTTGAACATCAGAGTATGGAATATGCAGCATTGTATTCTGTAGAATTTACCAAACTACTCCCAACACATAATGTTGATAACAATAAAGCTAAGCTAATAGAAACTTACCATTTCCTGGGAAGGTTAATGTCAAAGGGAAAACTGACCATCCAGGCAGCTCAATCAAGCTCAGGCAGCCCTTGCCCGGGTCAAGACACCCTGCACAGCTGCAGGAGCACCGCCCTCTGTGTGTATGTGTGGGGTGGGGGGGGTGGCGTCCCTGCTTATGTTTTGGTCACCATATCAGCTGACACGATGCTTGCTCTGAACCAGGCTCTGCTTTAAGCACTTTAACCCTTCCAATATCTCAGTGAAGTTGGAACAAGTTTTATCCCCGCTTTACAGACGGGCAAATAAACAAATTTTAAGTAACTGACCCAAGGTCACGCTGACATTGTTCAGTAAGTTCTAGAAATACCCTTATTTCACTTTATGAGTACCCTCTTTTAGCAAGCCTTGATGATTCAATCCACAGGTCATATGAAGAGGACTGTGGTCACGGGGAAACATGGAACCTTCTGGATGAGATCATGGTTGCCCTGGAAGACACAGGAAAGGACCCGCATCGGGATGTGTGGCTGGCAGGAGGCTCCCTTTAGAACCGCTGCTCTAGAGGCCGGGCCCGAGGCCTCCCCCCCCCCCCCCCCACTCCCACGCCCCCTCCTCACCATAGGGTTTGTGAGACTGGCTCCTCCTGGCTCCTGCCAGGGCCAGCTTTTCCCTCCAGGACGTGCCTTAGCCCCCTGGGTTCTGACTCACAAATCCTATCGTGGAGCTCAGAGGCTCTCTAGCGCCTTTGGGCTCACAGTCAGCCCTCAGGGAGAAGGCGAGTGTGGGTGGGGAGACAGTCACTGCTGCAGAGGTCGCCCTCCTCCCACCACTGGCAGGACTTGCTCAGGGGTGCTGGGCAGAGCATGACGGAAAAAATCATAGATTCATGTGCTCCAAGGGATATATAAAGATGTCTGCTGCAGCATGGTTCAAAATATTAAAAATTTGAAAGCATCCTCAATCTTCCCCACAAGGCACATGATTAAACAAATTATGGTAATTTGTAATATAAAATGCCATGCAATTAAAAAGAATAAGGCAATGTCTATATTAACTGATATGAAGTGAAAGGAAGTTATTGAATACTTATAGTACTCTACTATTTATTTACAACTATCTATATTCAACCATTCAACATATATTTCATAAGCACCTACTATGAACCAAATACTATTATAGGGTCGGGGTATATAAAAATGAGCAGAATACACAAGGTCCATGTTCCCATAGGCCTTGTACTGGGGAGAAAGACATAATAAAATTTTAAAACTAATATGTAAGGTAATGATAAATGCTGGGAAGACAATAAAACAAGATAGAATGATATTACTGACCCTCTCCAAATATTCAAAACTCAATCACCATAGTGCATATGTATGTTTGTGCGTGTACATATGAAGATGTGTGTGTATGTGTGTGTGTTTGCTATTTTAGCGAGGATGGTCAGAGAAAGCCATTCATTACAGTCAAGTTAGTGGGTAAATCATGAATGCTGCTCACCAGTGCTTCCAACTCCTTCCTGGCACATGATAGGGCTGCACTGATTTTCTGAAATGACATATGACCATATGACTTGTTTTAGCCTGGAGAAAAGGACGCGGGTACTTTAAAAGCTGGCTGGTCACCTGCCACATCCCCTCCCCTTACTGTGATGGCCCTTGAAGCAGGGGCCAACATGGAGCTCCATCAGCCTGGGTTTCTGGGCACCAAGATGAGCCCTTGTTCACTTGTGATGGCCTCATCTTAGGAGAGAGAAATACAATTGTATTTTGTTAAACATCTGAGACTTTGGGTCGTCTCTACAGCAAAATCTCTCCCATCCTTAGTGACACAGCCTCCTTCCCAGAATCATTCCTTCTCTGGGTAGTTTGAGGGTAGCACCAGGAAGTAGGAAAAGCTTTAATTCCAGAGCCTCTTTGCAGGTAGGTGCTTGTTAGGGTGACATGCACGAGTCTAAATGGAATGAGTCCTGCGTTTTGCTGCCCTTCAGCTTCTTAAAGAGAGTTGGGCCCTAGGGTACCCAGGAGGACGATTATGTCTAAGGAGCTTTTGCTCTGGGAGAGGTGATGACCCTTGCCTGATGACCCCAGTTAGCTAATGCTCCTGACCTCCAGGACCAAATAATACGCCCTTCTAGAACTCTCTGAGCGATCACCGCAAAGCCCTACCTGACTTCATCTCCTATCACCCACAAAGGTCCTTTGCTTGACAATCTGTTAATGTGATGATTTTTAAAGCATGACAAGGTCCTTCCAGATTTAATTTGCAAATATAATGTAATTACTATAAAAATCCCTTATGAAAAACTCATTCTCAAGTTTACTGGAAAATTTGAAAATGAAAGAATAGTTAAGAAAAAGTGTTCAAGAATGAGGAGAAAATACTTGCTTGTCACAAAGCAAAATAGACAACAAATCTAGAGCTACTAAAATGGTATGATGCTGGCACAGGAGTTGTGAGCCAAATCAATGCATAAATGAGGATTAGGCTTATTATAAATTTCAAATTAATTGGAGGCAAGACAGAACTATTAAAGATGTGGCTTTTGGCTCAGTGAATAGTGTGATGGCCTGCAGACTGAAGGGTCCCAGGTTCGATTCCAGTCAAGGGCATGTACTTTGGTTGTGGGCATATCCCCAGGGTGTGCATGAGGCAGCTGATCGATGTTTCTAACTCTCTAACCCCTCTCCCTTCCTCTCTGTAAAAAAATCAATAAAATATATATTTTTTAAAAAAGATGTGGCTTTTGGACAATTAGCTGATTATCTGGAATAAAGTAATGGTATCACACTACGTACAAAAATAAACACAAGATGGCTTAACAATTTAAATGGAAAATATAAAGCTCTAAAGATTGAAAAACACCTTAAAATAATTTTTCAGAAGGAAAGCCAGTGACAGTTCTGAGTGCCTAGAAATAAAGGCTTCTGCAGGGTGAGAGGCAGTTAAAAAACAAATGATAGCTTGGGATAAAATATTAATAATGCATGCATAACAGAGTCTTAATGTCTAAAACACACACAGTCTCTATAGACAAACGAGTCAAGCCAAACAGCCCAGTCGGAAACTGAGCAAATTACATGGTGGGTTATTTAGAGAAGAGAAATGCAAGCAGCTAATACATATAAAACATACTCAAGCTCAGAAGGAACTGGAGAAAATGAAAGCTAAAACAGCAATGAGATACAATTTTTTTTCAGATGCCATACCAGGCTGAGAAAATGGTGCTGGCAAAGGTGAGGGAAAATATTGTTTCTTTCAAGCTCTGTTATTAAGAATACAATTTAACACAATATGAGGGGTTTTTTTTGGAGGGCAACTTCACAATGCCTAACCCAACTGAAAAATGCATACATTCCTTTTCCTAGAAATTTTATAGAGGTTTTTACCCCCAGGGAAATATTAGTATAAAGATAAATCCACTGTTTGTAGCATAGTGAGAGAGAGAGAGAGAGAGAGAGAGAGAGAGAGAAAGGAAAAAACTAGATGTTTATCAGTTGGAATATGTGGATAAAGTCACAGTATAATCATGCCTTTGCTATTATGTAGACATTAACAAGAAATATTAACAAGACATTAACCTCTCCATGTTGACCCAGCTACAAAGCATGTATAAACCATTTTTTACAAAGAACAAAAAAGTAAAACTAATAATTGTGTCTGTGTGTTTTGTGTGTGTATGTGTGTGTGCAGCCACACATGCAAGCACGCTTTTACCTACACAGGGTTAAGTCTGGTAGGACAAAACCTCTCTCTTCCATTTGTTTTGGAGAGTGGAAACCAGTCAGAGGGTTAAGATTTATCCCTTCTTACTTTGTGTACTTCTTTATTATTAGGTTTGTTGCAAAGACTAACAAAAAAATTAAACAAAAATTCTAAGATATAGATACATAATATTATATGAAATATCTAATATGTTTATTTTTGGTTGGAGAATCCTTTCTAATTGAGAATTAAAATGTAGAAGCCCAAAAAGAAATGACTACTAGATGTGATTACAGTTTAAATTTTAATTCAGAAAAAAACTCATGGCAGTTTTAAAGAAGATAAAAAATTCATAGCAAAGATTACAACTATAAGAAAACAATGAGCAAACCAATACAGAAATGGCAAGGTTCATGAATTTAAAAATTCACAGAATAGGAAATAAAAATGAAAAGTAAGTATATTAAAATTACTTAACCTAATTTAAATTACTAATTTAACTTTTAAATTACTAATTTAACTTCATGCTAATAAAAATAAGATTTTTTTTTCACATGAAAAGATTTTACTCTAAAAACTTGAGTATATCCTGGGATGGGAAGATGTGGAGAAATGGCACATTTATACACAATTGCTGGGAATATAAATTAGCACATTTTTGGCATTTGGAAATATCTATCACATTTTTAAGCATCTATACTTGGATTTCAAAATTTCACTTCTAGGAATTTATCCTGTAATTATATTCATATCAGATAAATTTGAAATTATACTTATTGAAAACATTTTATTTTGAGAAAGTTTATTTTGAGAAAGTTTAAACATAATTAGAGAGAACAGTATAATGAGCCCTGATGTACATTTCCTCTGATGTCAACAACTATAAACTCAGAAACAATCCTATTTCTTTTATAGCCCATAATTTTAAGCAAATCCCAGACATGTCATCTAAATAATTTTTCTACATATCTCTTAAAAATAAGATTCCTTTAAAAATAAAAAAAACACAATACTATTTCCACAACCCCAAAATTAACAATTCCTTAATAGAAATGGCCCACAGATCTTCACATTTTTCAGACTGTTTCATAAATGAGACTTTTAACAACCTTCTGTTCAAATAGGGATACGATGTTCACTGAACCATTGTTTGGAATAGTGAAAGAGTAGGACCAACCTAAATACACATCAACAGGGAACTGTTTAAATAAATTATATCTGCATAATAAAATACTGCCCAGGTATTTTAGAAAATGAGACAATTCTATATGGAAAGATTTTTACAAATGTTTATTAAATTAAAAAAAAGCACTTTGCAAAAAAGAAATCCCACTTTTGTAACATATATTTTCATATATTTTTTCAGTTACTCTGGAAAATTGGGAGGTTACATTTTGGAAGTGGAATGTATTATATGGGGATAATAAAGAATTTTCAACTTACATGATAGAGCAAAGCAACATGGATTGATTTTGTAATTAGAAAGTTACTTTAAACTTCAGGAAACAAAAGACATCAGAAACAAAATTAAAAGACAGATTATAAACTAAAAAAACAAACAAAACTGAAACATACATTGAAAGCAATGAGCTACAATCCATAACACAGAGTTTCTGCAAATCATTAAAGACAGGGATATCTGAAATTAAAACTGGTCAAAGGAAATGAATTAATAAATAATGGCAGAAGAAATACAAGTGGCAATAAACATGAAAAGAAAATAAAGAAACAATTAATAATCAAATAAATAAAAATTAAAATGCCAGCAAGGCACTACTTATTACCTATAATATTGATAAAGGTTATATATATATATATATCTTCAATGTGGGGAGAGGGCAAAGGTAGGGTTATAAATTGCTAAGCATTTTTTCTTGAAGAACAATTTGACAATAGCTATCAAGATATAAAGGGTAAACTGAGGTGGTCAGATTTGGAGATACAAACACTATTTGTGGGGGGTACCATCTGTGGGGGTACCATTATCTTCCAACAGAACTTCTCTGACAGATACACCTATACAGGTAGAAATTACCACAAAAGAAATTTATTTATTGCAGCAGAGTATATAATAGCAACAGATAAGAAAAAAGATACATGTCTATCAACATGGTATGGGTTCCATAACATACATTATGGTCTAGCCAATCTATGTAAATGCAATACTATACATATGTAAAAAAAAAAAAGAGTAATAACTTATTTACATCCCAAGATATACTGGTAAGTGAAAATAGTAAGGTGCAGAAAAATATAGAGATGTTACTATATGAGTAAAAAAATAAAAGCAAGGGAAAAGATTATAGCAGTGACAAGCATGATCATCACAATTATTTGAAAGGACGTATTAGAACAAAAGGACACATTAGACCACCTTCCAGCCAAGTGAGAACCTGATGAGGATGGGGCTGGGAAGATTCTTCACTGTGTGCTTAAACCAACAACTTTTGGTCACATGGATCACTATTTTAAAATGAAAGGAAACACGTTTTTATTTAAAAACAAACCAAACCCCGAATATTTCAAGCAGTAATTCCACTGCTAGAAATTACTCCCTGGCAATAGTCAAAGTGGGCAAAATATCCACAGTGTTTATATTTGGGGAAAACAACGGGAACATCCATCCACCGGAGGCTGGGAGAATTTCGCTTTCCCGGCCCAAGGAAGCACGTGGAAGGGTTGAGCCTGAAAAGGGAACCCCTGCGGGTCAAATTCTTTAGGAAGGTAAACTGCGAAAACAGATTCCACTTTCGCTAATGTTTGTGTATGAAAATGGGGAAATCGCCTGGAGGAGCACCCCTAAAACTGGAACAGGGGAGATGCTATATCTAAGGAGCCTTCTCCCGCCTTTGAAATCCTCTCTGGGTCTGTGAAGTGTCCCTGCCTCCAAGGTTGGGTCCTCTGTCCTCCCTCCGCCCTGACTCCCGACTCCTCAGCTCCCGGTGGACGCAGGGGCAGCGGCAGCAGTAAAATTCAGAACACACCCTGGCCTTCACTACCCGGTAGTTTCAAGTTCCCGCGAAGGATTAGTGTGGACTCGGTGGGGGGGTTCACGCAGGTTTACTTGGTTTCTGCTCTCACTGCGCTGGCGGCTTTGCGGGTGGAGCCGCACACTAAGCAGCCAGAGAGCCTCCGTGAGGCTGGCTACGGACAGACAATGCCCTTCCTGGGACTGCGCTCCCGACCTTCCCCTCCAGCCCCTGGGCCAGGGCGGCCTCTCCGGCCCTGGTCCCAGTAAAAGAACCACATTCGAGGCTTTTCAGGTTTTGTGTTCTATAGTCCCCAAAATGGAGGATTGCAGGAAATTCCAAAAATATGGCGTTATCACCTTTATATTTTAACAATCATTCTGTGTTCTGGCATCATCATTTCATATTAGGAACGAACGACACTTTAAATATATATTTTATTGATTTTTTTATAGAGAGAAAGGGAGGATAGCGAGTTAGAAACATTGATGAGAGACAAGCATCAATTAGCTGCCTGCTGTACACCTCCCACTGGGGATGTGCCCGCAACCAAGGTACGTGCCCTTGACAGGAATTGAACCTGGGACCTTTCAGTCCGCAGGTCTACGCTCTATCTGCTGAGCCAAACCGGTTAGGGCTAGGAGCAACCTATTTTGATATAAAAAAATAAGGAGGTCATCTTAGAACAGATGTTCCTCTGGGGGAGGCCTTCTCTTTAGTGAAATATAAGATGCTGCTGGCAATGCCTCCTTTCATTCCTTAGACAAATATTTACTGAGCGCCTACTGTGTGCTAGGCTCACGTCTGAGCTATTTCATGGGGACTCCACAAGGCCCTGCTTGCAAATCAGTCTCTGGATTGGTAAGCCACCGCAGGCTGGTCCAGCACAGAGTGTGTACTGGCTAATGTTTGTGGAATGAATCCAGAGCCAGCTATCAAGCAAAGGGGAGAGCGTTGGAGAGGTGATTGGAGGGTCCCTCCCCATCCTCACCCTCCCTCCCACGCTTTCAGCCCTGGCTGTTCTGGGTCCCACTGCCCCTGGGCTTAGTAAGCCAGAGGGGTCCTGAGGCCACCACGTCTTTCAGCAGTGTCCTAGGGTACCCTGGTTCCCCCACTCCCTCCAACCTCTTTCTCAAATGTGGGGGAAGGCAGTCAAGCGCAGAGACCACCCAGGAACCCAGGGATTCCTGGGCAGGACCACCAAGCCGCAGTGTCCTCTCTCAGAGCTTCTCAAACCGAGGTCAGAACTCTCTGACTGCCGCTGTTCCAACATTCTCGCCTGCCCCTGCCCCACGGCGGCCTCTCAGACATGGCTGGAAACTTTTGTGGGAACTTGAGGGTCTGTTGAATCAAGTGATGAAGGCTTAGATCTGGATGTGTTGAGTTAGTATAGGGCTGGGGTGTTGATCTGTGAGTGCCTTGGGTGGGGCCTGGATGAGGCTGGTTGACCTATTTGGAAATGTCTTTTGTGTGAAGTGTATCTTTGGGCATGTGGAGGTATTATTGATATGAGAAAATGCTAAGTAACTGATTTACTATCTGAAAAGGGATTTACTATCAGGGAAAGGGAGGGAGGAAGAGACTGAACATAAACTGTGCACCTATAAATGAGGACAATGGGGGATGGGGAGGGGGCGGAGGGTGGGGTGGGAACCTGGTGGAGGGGGGAAGAAATGAGGAACCTTTGTAACAATATGAACAATAAAGATTGATTAAAAAAAAAAAAAAGAACTCTCTGAGACACACTGCCGTGCCCTGCAGGCTTCCCCAAGCCAGCCTTCATTTTACATCAGGCGAACAGGACATTGAAGGAAAATTCACACCCTTCCCATGCCCCCACCTACTGAAAACACAAGTCAGGGAATTTGGCAGACAGAGTGGGGAGCAGGGTGCTAAGGCCCCAGGCCCCAGGAAAGGGCAATTGGAGAAAGGACATGGAGCCACTCAGACCCTCAGACACCTGCTCTCCCTACAGGTGAGGAGCAGAGGGTGAACATTCACATTTGCTTGTCAGCTGAGGCCCAGGGACACATGTGGCCTGGGTCCCTTCCAGTCCCAAGTGCTCACTGTCTCAACTGTGGAAAGACTCAGGCTTCCCCGCCAGCCAGGTCACTGGTAAGCTCCAATCCTGTAGGGGTTTGTGTGTGGGTATGTGTGTGTGTGTGTGTGTGTGTGTGTGTGTGTGAGAGAGAGAGAGAGAGAATGAAAATGTTCTGTTTACACAGACAATACATTTGGTTGCTGATCTGCTTATGCGTGTGTGTGTGTGTGTGTGTGTGTGTGTGTCAGGAGGGGAGGGGTTACAACAGCATGTATATAAAGGGGGAAAATAAAGACCAAAATGACAGAGCCCGGCATAGTTCCTCCATGAAAATGTGAGCCCTTCTGCCAAAAACAAAGCAAAAGGAAAAACATAACCAACAAAACAAAGTAATCCCAGGAAAATAAAAAAGAAATCTAACTCTCAAAATCCCCAAAATAAAAATAAAAACCCAAAGTGTAGTCTCTGCACGAACCATTTAAACATTTCAGCCGCTGCCCGGGGCGCTGGTCCGGGCTCCTCTCCTCTATAGACAGACTCAGGCCTTGAGGCTGTGGTCCTGCGACCCGCCTAGGACAGAAGCTCCTCCACTGGCGATTGGTACCACGGTGCCTGCCTTCCGGTTCTCAAAACGCCCGCCGGGTGTGCCCTTATTGGGACTGCTTCCACCCTTGTGAGCCCCCTAGGTACAGTGGCTGTTGTGAGTCCAAGCACAAAGTGAGGGGACGCTGGGCAAGCTTAGCACAGATTTGGCTGCGGAGGGAGTCTGTTCCCGCAGGTCACAGGCGTCCTCAGCAGTGTCTGTAGCATCCAAGGTCCTGCCGTTTTTTTGCCATTCTGCTGTCTCTCAATGTTCCATTGTGTGTGTGTTTCTGGAGCTCGGATCCAGCCCTGTCCCCGGAGTCTCAGTGGGGCCGGGCCCCATTAAATTCAACGCCCCCTCCCCCCACATTCACATCCACAGAGGGAGCTGCCCAGGCGCAGCCTGGCCTTCCTGCGCCTCCAGTCCCCAGCCAGAGCTGAGCGCTTCCATCTGGCTCCCCAGGAGAGCAGTTGGGCTAGTGGGTGGCAGTGTTGGGGGTGCGGTGGCTGGCAGACACTCACTCAGTCCAGGGGTCCAGCAGTTTTCCTGTCCTCCTCCTCCCAGGTGCCGAGCCAGGCGGGGAGCACCTCAGGTCTCGGCAGAGGGAGCGCTCTTAGGGTGGCCTCTGAGTCCCACCCCATGGGGCCAAGGCCGCAGCACAAAGCTGGGGGGGGGGTGCAGCCGGCAGAAATGGTTTTGGGGACTTAAGGGGTCGCTTGGGTGAATAGAGACGGACACCGGCATTGTTTCGGTGACGCTGGCACTTGGCCATTCCAGGCTCTATCCGGCGGGGATTGATCTGGGAATCGCGTGGGCGCGTCTGATGCCAGCCTAGATTGTGAGGTTGCAGGGAGTTTGGGTGAGACCTTGCTCCACTCCTTGTGAGTTGCGGGGATCCCGGGTCCACCGAAAAGGCCTTTGCACCGCGGCTGCCCTTGGCGATTAAGGCCACGCAGGAGGCGGTCGTTCCTCCTTGCTGTCTCCAGCCCAGGGTTGACACGCCCTTAGCAAATATGAAACAAAAGATCCCCATCCCTATCCCTCACCAGACAGGGGGGCCGTTCACGCAGAGGTGTGGGGGGCTGTAAGATCCCCGGGGAAGCCTAGCTGTGTCCGCAGTGGGTGTGCACACGCCCGTTATCCCAGCAGCCTTGTTTGTCCCTTCTGAGGCACACAGCGGCCTCCATTTTGAGGCGGGAAAGCAGGAAGATCCCTCTCCCAGTTCCCTGACCCGCTTTCCCCTGAGGCAGCCAGAAGCTGGAGTGATTGGCTGAGCGAGGGTCCCTGGAGGGGTTGGGGTGAGGGCTGCAAGTGTGGTCTGCAAGGAGTCCGGATCCTCTTTACATCAGCCCGTTCTAGACCCCTTGGCTGCTCACCTCCAAACACCGTTGCGCCTGGGCACAAAGGAGACGCTGCCCCCAACAGAGGGTGCTTTGGGGGGAGCCTCTAAGGAAGGAACCCCATTCCCAGAAGCAGTTTGTGGGTCATCTCCCAGCTTCCCATGTTTCATTCAGTGGAACGTTTCTGCAGATTCTGCTGCGTGCTTGCAGTTTTATGGGCATCACTCCGACCCTTAGCACAGCCCTTCCAGGAAAGAGCTATGAGTTTCTTTGTACACCTGAGGAAACTGAGGCATGAAGGGGCAAAGAGACTGGTTCAAGTTCAAAAGGCGGTAAGGCTAGTATTACAAACCAACTTCTCTTAATTCCAGCACCCTCTCCTACTCCCCTGTGTCATGGGACGGCCCCCAAAGATTTGCTACTTTGAGATGGGGACTTTCAGGGGAGCAAGTGCAGAGTGGAGAAGAGGGAGAAAGAAGGGAAAGCCAAGAGCAAATGGGATCTTTCCCAGAATTCGCAGCCACCGGCATCCTGAAGGCTATGATGGCAAATGCCTCCATCTACCTTTTTTATTTTTGATTTTTGTTTCCTCCAGAGATAGTTAGGAGGTGTCCTCAGAGGTCAAGGGCAAAATGTACCCTCTGCTTAGAGCATACGGAGGGACATTCCTCTTGGGGCTAAGACACTGCTGACTTCCCGCACTAATGCTGAGCCTTTTACTTGTCAGAGCCTCTGCTCAGGAGCCCAGGAGGGCCTGGAGTGACGCAGGTGACCCTGGCTGGGAGGGATTAGTGGTAGGTGACCTCCGGAGTATCTCAGGCCTATAATAACCTCCCTGTCACCACACGGGAAAGGACAGAGGGATTTATGAGGGCCCTGTGTACCTTTTATTTCTTTTAGGCGTGTAAACACACATTCAACGGCATATTTCCATTCTATTGTGCAAATGTAATGGCATCCCTGTATGTGCATGCAGGCATTTATAAAAGTACACCTCCTGCCCATGCTCACAAGCTCATCTCTGCCTGGATGTGGGTTATTCCTGGCTTGGGTGTCTTGCACCCCACAGAAGTCACAATGATCCAGGCAGAAGGAAATGCCCACCCGTAGATGGGGTGTGAGGTGGTGAGTGTCACAGGCGCTTGAGGGCCTTAATAGGAGAGTATGGGTTTAGCAGACCGATTTCTCCGATTCTGTAAATCCTGCAGATTTATTTAATGGAACTCCAAGCTGGGGCCCTAAGGCCTTGCACCCAGGACAGCCCCCAGTCTGTGGAATGACATCCATCTCATCTAATCCCCGGTGTCCAGTAGGCCCATACACCTGCTGGAATTCCTGCTGGATGGAAACTCCACCCATGCCCTGTCCTGTAACTCCCGCCCGCCCCTAGAAAGGCACTGGGTACCCCATCTTTAAGTGATCACACCTGAAACCAGGAGTGTTTCCCAAGATCAGGATCCTTTCACACTGGACTGTCTTCATACTCTACTCTAGCCCTGCCCCCCATTCCCAGAGCCACGCAAACCCAGCAGCTATGTGTGTGTGTTGTGTATGTGTGTGTGTGTGTGGGGGGGTCGACTAGGCCCAGGTGTCCCAGTCTGTGTGTGGATAACACAGTTCAGATCAGATAAAACCAGGATCCTGGCCCTGGAGCGACCTCTAGCTAGAAACAGGTTCGTTCCCCTTCCCGGGGTGGGATGGTGTGCGCAGGAAAGAAGGGTCTGGACAAAGGCAGCTGAGAAGGAAGCCAGGGGAACCGTTACCCACAAATGGCCTCTTCTGGGCTCTGGGTTTTGGGCCCCGGGGGTTCGGAGATGCTGGGGAAAACAGAACTCAGGCTCGGATGGAGCCTGGAAACGGACTAAGAGCAAGACGCCAGAATTCCCTTTCTCCCCTCGTCTCTCTGGGCGAGGCCCGGATCCGGCGAAAGCTGGGCCTAGAGTTTCGCTTGAGGCGGGCTCGGCGGGTCAGAAGGCAGGGAGAAGGCGAGGGAGAGCTGGGTGCCCGGGTGCAGTCCAGGGGCGCTTTCAGGAAGAGTGCCGAGAAGGCAAGGCGAGCTCGGCGGGGAGAAATGGCCCGAAAGAAGAGAGGAGAGAGAAGGGCGAGGGAGAAAGGGACAGATCGGGCGGAGAAGGCCTCACCCACAGCGGCTGGGCCCGGGCGCCCTGAGGAAGTGGGGACCAAGAAAACATAGCACAGGATAGCATAGGCGGGCAGGCGCTGGTAGGGCCTCTCCTGAGAGCGACTGGAGCGGTCTGCGAAGCTGGGAGCGGGGAACAAGGCTGGGCGATAGGCCGGGCAGCTCCCCAGCCTCCGAGCAGAGCCCGGGCCTATCCCCGCCCCGCGGATCTGGGCTCTGATCGCCCCCAGCCCTGACCCCGCTGAGCTGGGACGCTGCTCTCTGCACCTGCACCTGCAGCGAGGAGTGCGGGGCGGAGTCCCGGCCTCCACCTCTCTCTGTCATCACATAGCCGCTTTGTCCCTTGCACTCCTATCCATGTCCAGCGCACCAGACACTCAGAATAACATTGACTGACTGACTGACTGACTGACTGTATGGATTGGGAGGTGGGGCCGGCGGGAGGATCGGAGACCCCAGTCGAGGTAGGGTGGGGTCCAGGGGCCCAGGGCCGCGAGCTGTCCCCTTACCTCGCACCAGGATGCGGCGGCAGTGGTCTGTCTCCCCGACCCCGGGCTGCCCGTCGCAGTCGGCGCCGCTCTCTCTGGACCCCGCGGGGCTGGAGGTCCTGGCGATGCTCTCCGGGCTGCGGCCGCTCCGGGCCTCTGCTCCGCCGCGGTCCGCGCTGCGCTCGCCGCGGGGATCCCGGCGCGCGGGGCCCCGGTTGCGCTCCGCGCCCCCATCGCCCATGCCGGCCGCCGCCGCCGCCGCCGCCGCCGCCACCGCTCAGCGGAGCTGGGCTGGCCCTGCCCGGGCTCCCGGCCCCCGCGGGCCCCGCCCCGACCCCGCCTCCTCCCTGGCCCCGCCCCCGAGCCCCGCCCCTTTCCCCTGATTGGGCCCCGCCCCGCCCCCGCCGAGTCCCCGTCCCCTTTCCCTGATTGGGGCCCTGGCGGGTCCCTGGCTCCCCAGGCTCGCAGAGGAGCAGCGCGAGCGGGCGGGGGAGCCCGGGCGCTGGGGGCCCATTCCTCCACCCCCGTCTATCCTACTCCAGGCCCCAGAAGGGGGCTGGGGCGGCCTCAGAGGACTAAGGAAAGACCCACATCTTCTGGATTCATCACCTCCCTCCCCCAACCGCCAGCCTCCGTCCCTTCTCACTCCCCCCTCCCCAGGGATGCACTTTGGATCAACGACCAAAATGCTCCGGGAGGCGACTCCGAGGAGACTTAGCGGAAAATTGGAGGTTGGCCGGATCGGGCGCTTGGCGGGCTAGGGTGAGGGTTATGGAGGGGCGGGGGGCTCAGGCTGAGGTTTCCCGCTCCATCCCTGCCCCCAGATTCAAACCTCCAGCTACACTCTGGAACTCAGAGGGAAGGGCGCTCCCGAGAGAGAAGGCTGAGGATGTAGTGAAGGAGCCAGAGAGCGTGAGGCCAGGGGACCGACGGCACGACCCACACTCGCCAGGGGAAAGGAAACGAACGTGCAGACACAAAACCGGGTCCAGGAGCTGAGCCGAGGGGGCTGAATGAGGCCACGACTGGGGTAGTAAACGCCAGTTCTCCTGCGGCTCTGAGGCATCCACACCGGGGACTGGACCCCCAGAGAGGGATAGAACGTGGGTATTCCGTGTGTCACCCCCTATTCGTTGACACTCCCTCCTCGACCCCAGTCCTCCGTCCCAGGTCTGGGCTGGGCTGGGTTGGGGAGGGGCAAGGGCCACGAGGCCCGCGGCTGGAGGCCGGCCTGGCAGCCGTGGGTGTCCCTGGGCGTTGCTGGCCGTCTGAGGCCTCCAGGCCCCCAGCACTTTCTGAGGAGTCGGTGCTCCCTGAGTTTCGCTTCTTGGACAGAGCCAAGAGAGGCCAGGTCGGGATTTCCCTTCCTTTGACTTGGAAGGGGCTTAGAAGAAAGGTGGAGAGAGTCCAGCAAAGATGTGCGTATGCAGGGGGATCTATGGCTTTCCCCCCTAAAAAGCTGTAATAGCAGACGCTTTTTGGTGTTAGGGTGGGCGATGCTTCCGGAGAGTCTGATTGACATGGGGCAGTGGATGTGTGGCTGCATGTGTTGCTGGTGCACCTTCCATGACTCTGATGAGCCCGAGAGCAGGTATATGAGCGTGAGAGCGTTAGTGCCTTGGTGTTTGCCCAGTGTGCCTGTGAACAGCCGAGTGTATGTGTCCAATCTCAACTGTCTCCAGCCTGAGGTAGGTGGGAGAACACCAATCATTTAACTGAGTAACTGCCTCAGTGCTGGGTTTGGGACTGGGGAAAGGGGACAGTCAGGAGGTAGGGGAGGAGGCCAGCTGCTCTGTATTAACAGAAAGGAAGGAAGACAGGTGGAAGGAAGGAAGGAAGGAAGGAAGGAAGGAAGGAAGGAAGGAAGGAAGGAAGGAAAGAAGGAAGGACGGAAAGAAGGAAAGAAGGAAAGAAGGAAGGAAGGAAACTTGCCTACAAGGTAATTTGGGAGTGGGAGGGGAGCAGCAATATTTTGCCCAGGGTTCGGGGTCATGGTGTGTGTTCTGGGTGGGGTGGCGGGAGGCACTGAAGGGCCTGGGAGAAAACAGGTTCATAGTTACAGGAGGGCTCTTAATCCCTCCTGGGGAGGATGAGCCCTGCACAGGGTCCCATGGAGCCTGGCCCCTTAACGAGCAACTAAATTCCTCAGCGACCCCCACCTGAGCCAGTGCCCCCTCCCTCGGGCCCACACCAGGCACCTGATCTAGCCTGTCATCTTCACTCGCACTTCAGTCATTCTCTTCTCTGGCTCTTTCAAGTTTATTTGTTATCCAAGCATTGTCTAGAATAGAAACATTCGAAGCAGAAAATAGGCCCTTGAACCTTCGCAGCCCCCAAGCCTGTTCCTCTTACCACAAGCGAGGCCCGGGGGTTTCTGTTCAAAGAAAAAAGAACCCTGCGGGGTCTTGTTTTCACACATTAAAATTGTCATTTTACGAATGGTGTCATTCTGTGTGGCAAGTCAGGTCTCCGTCCTGGTGTCCTCTTCTGAGGTCTATGGCTGGGCTTTCCGGTACATGTGCTCACTGTGAGCTGCCTGGCCAGTGAGGAGAGATGAGTGGCCTCCCTGAAGAGCTGGGGGAGGTGGGGTGTCTTCCGTTCACTGGCTAGAGAGGAGCCAGCCTGGGAGGAGGAGGCAGGAGCTAGGCCACCCTGGCAGTGCATTCCAGGAGGTGGTCTGGGTTTGGAGAGCCTGGATAGGCTGCTACCCTCTCAACTCAGCCAGAGCCTGGTTTGGGGAGGAGATATACCCAACCCCTCTCCCTGTGCTCCCCCCGCCCCCAACACACACACCATTTTCAGTCTCCCTACAGAGATGCCTTGAGTTCCTCACTGGATCCCTGTGCACTGTCACGGACGTAGGGATCCATTTCCTAGGCCAGGGGCTATGAAATCCAGGACTCCTGCTGGCTGCCTACTCCCACACAGCCCAGGGAGAATGTGAAAAAAGAAGAAAAAAAGGGGGGGGGGGAAAGAGGCTGGAAGAAAGGGGACAACTGGAACTCCCAAGTGTCAATAGGGGCTGGCTGGCAGCCCCCTACCTGAGGGTTTCCCTTCCTTCCTGTCCTCTCCCTGGTCTCTCAGCCTCCACCGCTTGTTCTCCTTTCTCAGCCTGTGCACCTCCCAGCACATTCCCAGAGCCAGAGGCTCAGAGGTCTGAGTTCCTCTGCCCTATCTCACCCTCTTGTTTGACAATAAGGCAGGGAACCCAGTTGACTGGGCTGGGGTGGCAGGAGCAGGAGATGGGGGATCCCGCCAGTCCTCCTAGCTGGCACTTACCCTTTCTGGTGTCCAATTGTCTCCAGTTTGACTCGTGCTCTCTGGGCCAGGCAACTCCCACCTTGACTCTGGCCTTAGACTAGAAGACTCAAAGGAGGAGGCAAGGGAGTTCTCAGCACCTGCTACATGTTAGATCACTCATGGAACTTAGAAAAACTTACTATTGCTCAGCGGCAGACAAATGGCTTCAGATCTGGTTCCCAGTAGGCCCCCTGTATTTAAAAGGCTTCCAGGAAACCACTAAATTGGGCCAAGCATATGGAAAGCAGGCATTGCAGGGTGAAAGGCAGGAGCAAGTGTCAGAAGTGGTCAGTAAGTGGTGATGTAAGGAATGAGAAATAGTAGTTTTAGCCAGGACTTTGGAGGTAGGATGGGGGAGGGGGAAGCCAGCAGTGGTGGGAACTGGAAGGTGGAGAGGGGGTCAATTTGGGGATGGGAGGGTCAGAGAAGGTAAATAGGCCTGGCAAGGACCCAACTAGACCCAACCCCCAGGTGTTTCACCAGATCTGGCAGTCCTCAACACACAGGATTCAGGATTCTCCTGGGGAAAGACACCTAGGGGTGGGACCAGACCAGAGGTCAAGTCAACAGCCAGCTCAGCTTGGGAATGGGTGTCCCCAGGTTCCAAGACAGAGCTGAAACTCCCAATTTGGTGATCTTCTCTTCCCATCTGCTTTCCTCCAGATTCTCCCCAAGGCTTTCTGGATGTCCTACTCCTCTTCCCAGGCAGTTCCTTGTGAATCTTCCTTCCTCAGATGCTTTTGCCACCTCATCCTTCTCCTCCGCCTCCTTTCCTGGCCACCCCTTCCCTGCGCTCTCTCCCCCTCCTGGCCCTTAGGCAGTCTCCCTCCATCCCCTCTCCCCAGCTTCTCTCTCCTCTTTTTCCTGGTTCATATCCCACATCCCTCTTCTCACAGCTCTCTCCCTACGGAGGAGTGCCCTCTTTTACTTGTCTATCTTCACCCTCCTTTACTTGTCTTTCTTTGGAAATTACCACCCAATCCAGATGTGCTATTTAAACCGAGGAATGGATGCTGCAGATGCAACAGAACTATCTAAAAAACCTCCTTTTTTAGAAAAATCCATTCACTCCTACCACGTTCTGATGTTATGTATATCATTGCCTAAACGGATTTATTTTCTAGCAAGGGCTGTGTGGGTAACTGCCTGAGGCTGTGCTGCACTCAGACTGTCATGAAATAGCCCCGGCCAGCTGAGAAAGTTAGGAGGTTACCCAGATACAAGGGTGGGGAGAGCCTGGAGGAATCCTCCTGTCCCTGAAAAGGGACTTCTGAAACGGAAGGGCGAGACGCTGTGAGGCAGCGGTGGTGGGTGACTGTCAGCCTAGGAGGTGATGCTGGTAAATCTAGATCCTCGCTTAGGAAGCCTATCCCCTCACCTCACCCGATGTCGCCAGAAATCTGTATCTACTGGGAAGGATTCTCCAGGAGCGGATGCATGCATGGCTGGAATATTTCTCACCCAACAACTATTTATTGACCTACTACTGTATGCCAGGCACAGTGCAGGCACCGGGGAGGGGAGGGGACAGTTGTGAACCAAATAGACCTAAATCAGTGGTAGAGTCTAAATCTCAGGAGCAGGTAGCTTTCCCTCAGACAATGACACCCGATGTGGGGTCCAGGCTGGGGACTCTGAGGTGGGTGTCTCAGGGCCACTCCACCTTGAGGCTCACAGGTGCCAGTTGGTGACTAAATGGCTGGAAAACCACCGCTCAAAATAACTCCCCTAAAAACAGTGCTTTTGGTCCTGGCCAGGTAGCTGGGTTGGCCAGAACCTGGTGCGGACACACCAAGGTTGCAGGTCTCATCCTGGGCAGGGCACATACAGACATCAACCAGCGAGTGCATGAATCAGTGGAACGACACATCAACGTCTTTCTCTCTCCCTCTTTCTCTCTAAAATCTATCAACACTTAAAAATTAAGAGCAGTGCTTTTGCACAGCCTCAGCGGCCCTGTAATAAAAAAAGGGCCAAGAAGGGGAACCACCCGCTGAAACTGGTTTGGCTCAGTGGATAGAGCCTCGTTCTGTGGACTGAAAAGTCCCAGGTTCAATTCAGGTTCCTGTCAAAGACATGTACCTTGGTTGCAGGCACATCCTCAGTGGAGAGTGTGCAGGAGGCAGCTGGTTGATGTTTCTTTCTCATCGATGTTTCTAGCTCTCTATCCCTCTCCCTTCCCCTCTGTAAAAAAAAAAAAAATCAAAAAAAGTCAATAAAATATATATTTTTTTAAGAAGAAGGGGAACCACAGTACCTCATGTTGTTAGCTGACAAAACAAAACTATAAACAAAAACCCTAAACAAATATGCAGACCCATGCTGTGTGTGTGTGTGTGTGTGTGTGTGTGATTTAGTTTGTAAGTGCCTATGGTGTGCACTAATTTCATTTACTTTAAAAACTATTTTAATTTTTTTAAAGGAAAACGTTTATCTGGGCGGGGGGTGGGGGGAATGCTAAACAAGGAGTACAGAATGAGGTGTCTGCCCAGACCCTCAGTCCCATCCTCAGGCGCCTGGGTTCTTGCCCCTTCCCACATACATTTCACCTCCCCACCCGCCTTAAAGGTAGGAGTGAAGTCGCTGCCTCTGTTCTCTGTTCTCAGCCCGACCTTCTTTTGCCTTCACCAGTGCCTTGGTCTTTGGCTTTCCCCTTCCTCGCCCTCATTGCACTGCCCGCTGCCACAGGCGTCGACAGCTCAGTATGTTACCCGAGATTTTGCTTGTTGTCAGGGAAAGCAAGAAAGGAACGAATGTTTGCAACTTGAGCTGTTCGTTTGGGTCGGAGGGCGCGGGAGGCCGTGTGAGCGAGGGGGGGGGTGTGGCGGGCGGCCCCGGCCTGGGCACCGGCTAGCCTGGCGCTCGGAGGCCGCAGTCTGTCAGGCAGGGCGGGCGGGCGGAGCGCGGCGGCAGCGGGGTCAGCGGGAATTAGCGGCCGGGCTGCGGCCAGGGATCCCTCTGGGCGAGTTGGAGACGGATTATCAGGTTCAAAAGCAGGTCAGGGGGGTCTAAACCCAGAGGCCACGTCCGCGGGCGAGGTCAAGGTCCTGGGGGAGGTGGGCTCGGAGCTGGGCTCGGAAGCCGTGGCGGGGGGGGGGGGGGGGGGTTGGGGGGCGGGGTGCTTGTGGTCGCAGAGAGGCTGCACCCGAACCCCCAGCTCCCGGCGCCGGGAGGGGCCTGGCAGGCCCCGCAGCGAAGGCCGGCCCGGCGGCGGACCGGGACGCAGCATCTGGGCCGGGCCGCGGGGAGAGGAGCCCTGAGGCCGGTCCCAGACAATTTCGATGAATGAAGAGCAGACGTGTCTGCGCTCCGGCACCCGCACCCGTATCTGCAGAACGGGGTTTACCTACTTTTCTTTGAGATTTTAATCCCGTTTCCTTTTCTTCAATAAACATTTTGATTTATTTCTGGCAAGGTAGAACATTTCTTAGGCAAATACATAGTTCAACAAACGGCACCGAGCCGAGCGAGGCATCTCTGGCCCAGAGCCCGTCTCTCTCCCTCCCCACGGCCTTCCCTCCCCGGCGGAACAGGAACAACCGCGGGGTCACCCCCCTGCACCCTCTGAGCCCCGTGTGTGTGTGTGTGTGTGTGTGTGTGTGTGTGTGTGTGTGTGTGTGTGTGTGTGTGTGTAGGAGGAGAGCGAGAGGGGCCTCTCAGCGACCCAGCGCTTCCCCGAAAGCAGGGAGTTGGGGGTGCCTGAGCCCTGACTTGATTTTTTTAGGGAGAATGTGTCGCCTGCTACTTGAACCATCTCTCTTAGCCCCGTCCCCTCCACTTCCCATACTCCTGGAGAGCAAACCTGGGCGGACTGCGAAGTGCGAGGCGGGAGCCCCACTCGGAAATCCTGCCCTCGGAGGGTGGCCCCAGCCCCCCAATACACAGAGGGGCCCCCGGAGAGGCGCTGGGAGCGCTCAGCGGCCCCGGGTGGAGGTGCCCGCCCTGGTCGCCCAGGGCCCCCACCTCCGCCCTTCCCGCCCCCGGACCCGCGGTGCCCTCCCCAGCCCCACCTGTTGCCTTCCCGCCCCGGGGGCGGACTGGGGCCGCTGCGGAGCCCGGCCCGGGTGCCCAGGAGGACCCGCCCGAAGAGCCCGCTCTCAGGGGCGAAGCGGGCAGATCCTGGGGTGATGGTGGGGGAGGCTGGGCTGGAGGTGGCGGAGCTGCGGGCGGGGTGCGGGGTGGGGGGAGGAAAGCGGGGTGAAGACGGCAGAAAGGGCAGGGAGAGGGGAGGAGGCCGGCGAGGGGGAAGGAGCCGGGCAAGCTGGGCCTCAGGTGAGAACGGGGTGGGGTGGTAAGAAGTGTGTATGCGGGGGGGGGGGGGGGGGGAGGGGGGGGAGTGGGGAGGGCGGCGCCGGAAATCGGAGGCCGCGCGTGGCCCTAACAAAGCGCAGCCGGGCCTCCGGGGCGGAGAGGGATCTGCCTTTCCCCGATTCCTCTCCATCCCTTTCACGCAGCCCGCAGGCCGGCTGCTCTCGGCGGGGACCGGGGACCGGAGGCCGCTCAAAGGAAAGCCAGGGGGCGGGGACCGGCCGCCTGAGAAGTCCCAGCCGCGCAAACAGCCAGCTTTCAGCTCCTCCAGGCCGAGCTGGCACCGGCACCAAGTGGGAGAGACGTGGGCGAAGGTTCCCTCTCCAGCCTCTCAACCTCCCAACCCCCACCCAGGCTGCAGGTTTGTTCGGAGAGACCCTGGGAATCCCATTCCGGATCCCTAGTCCCCACCAGCCGGTCAAGGTGCCCGAATCCCTTCATTGGAAGTGCATTCCTCTGGCTGAAAACATCTCTTCTCTCAGCTTTATATGAACAATGCTGAAACTCCTTTCAAGCTCTGCACCCTGCCCATAGGTTAGAATAACGATAATGGATTTGAAAGGGAAAAACAAAAGAACCATCCAATACTCAAGCTTAAATTCATGACTCTCTCTCCTTAAAAAAATAAAAAGTGACTCCTTTCCCCCCCGCGCCCCTCCCCCCCGCATGATTTATATGATTTTAGTCATGGTAGCCAGGCAGTTTTGTATTCAGCCTTTTCTATTTTGAGGTCTGACCTATATATTTGCCATGTGTTATGGTCCTTAGTAGCATACATTTCAATAGCTGAGTAATATTCTATAATGTCACTGGGCAATTTTCTTAACCATTCAATTGTTCGATATCCCCACCTGTCTAGTTTTTAAGCCTGAAACCAATACTCGAAATAAAATGGTCAAATATATAACTCTTTTGGGGAGGATTATTTCTCAGCCCCGAGTCGACAAGATAGGTCCATTTTCACGTTTTCATTGCTCTTAACATATATTGCCGAACTGCTTTCCAAAGCAGTTTGCACAGGCATTTACTTTTGAGCCATTATATGCTGGGTACAGTCCTGCCCTCAGGCCTTAAAGTTTCCTCCCACACCTACTTCCCCTCCCCTCCCTACCCTCCCCTCCCTTGCTGTGACTGGTGGGGGGCAAGACATACTCCTCAGAGTGGTAAGACCTCTAGGGAGAGGGAAGATCTGGCCATTGGAGCACTAGGGTTTGGGGTGGGGGGAGGCTGGGAGTTCCTTCTCCTGCCTGGAGAAACACAGTAAGGCTCCACAGTGGAAGTGACCCGGACAGTTGGGTACAAACTGAGGAAGGGTCATAGGCGCCTTGTCCTGCACAGGCTGGGCAGCTGAGAACTTCGTTGGTTTGGAGACACCAGTGGCTTCTACTTGGCTAGTGTTGAGTGTGTGTGTGTGTGTGTGTGTGTGTGAGGGGGGGGATTCTGGGAAGGTGAGACTCTTACCCTCCCATCCAAGAGAACTGAAAAAGACAACCGCACCTTTGCACCGTATTCGTTGTATTAATAGAGGCATACTTACACAATCATTATTGTTTAAATTTGTGTTTTGTTGAAAGAAAGCTTACATTTTCTTATTTAATAATATCAATTGTTCTGTCCTGGGTGGGTAACTCAGTGAGCGAGCTAGGGTGTTGTCACATAATGAAGGTATCGGATTCATCCCTGGTCAGGACACATATAAGAAGCAACCCATGAATGGGTAAATAAGTGGAACAACAAATTGATGTTTTTCCCTCTTCAAATCAGTCAATAAATTTAAAAAAAATCAATTGTTCTGTAAGAAACAGTTCCTTCTCTTATAATAATATGTATCTTAAACCATAAAAGCAACCCATGTTATTTCCATCATAAGTTTGTATTCATGCATTATATGGTTAATTAACAAATTTGTTCAAAAATTAACAAATCTGCAAAATAATCAGACTAGAAGTGTATACAGGTCCTTCTTTTTAATCCTCCCTTTGGAGTAGCATGGCTAATAGTTACAATTAAGCATATGGAACTATGTCTTTTGCAACAACTATTTATACTATCCCTGCTACTCTGCAAATTGCTATTGAAAACACTTGACATTCTCCAAGTAGACCATGGCATTCTTCTATGTCAGTGGATGTAGCTCTATCTCATTTTTAATAGTTGTCTAGATAACATCAAATGGATGTTCCACTATGTTTTCCTTTATTTTAAAATTACATAAATAGTATTTGAATGTATTTTATTTATATCATAAAATAATTTAAACAATGCCAAAATGTAAAGATAAAACAAGGAACAATGTGGGTTTATCTGACAACCCCTCTCTTCATGTTCGTCTCTACTTTTATCACACCCCATTCCTCAGAAGTGTGAGGTGAGAAGTTTGGCCACAGCATTGTTAGTCTAGCCAGCTCTCCAATCTGTAAACAAATTGCTTCATTTAGTCTCTTTAGTTCATACATTCCCATTCTCCCCCCCCTCCCCAACCCAATAAAGAATCACTGGATTGTGTTTACAGTGTATATCTTTGCTGTTACGTAGTCTCACAAAATATGCACTGTTTTGTGTGCGTGTGTTAATTATTCATGTACATTGGGTTTTATATTTCATTTTGTTTTTTTTACATTCTTTTAGAAAACTATTTGAAAATTATTTCAAATTTATGGAAAGGTTGCAAGAATAGTACAAACAATTTCAGTATGGACATTTTTAGCTGCATTTGCTTTATCATTCTATGTATTTATAAGATTACTATTGAAGGATTTGTAAATTAGTGACATACACCATGCTCCTTTATGCTTAAAAACTTGAGTGTGTGCTTTTAAGAATGTAGACCTTCACCTACAAGACTATAGGGCAATTATCAAAATCAGGAAATTTAAAATTGATATAGTGGTATTATAGAATCTTCAGGTCTTATTCAAAATTTGCCCGTTGTCCCAATAATGTTCTTTATGTTATATTTTTCCTGGTCTAGGACCCAATCCAGTGATTTTCAACCCTTTTAAGCTCATGGTGCACATAAACTAATTACTAAAATTCTGAAGCACATTAAAAAATATTTTTGAAGACCTGACAAAAAATAGGTATGATTTTGATTCCTTCACACCAGATTGCTATTGCTGTTGTCATTTTTTAAATTTGACAATCTAAGAGAAAAGAGGTCAGGGCCCCTGACTAAATAGTAAGGTATTGCATGTTTTAAAAATTCTTGTGGCACTCGGTTGAAAATCACTAATCCAATACTATTCATTTTATTTTATTGCATTTAGTTTTTAAGTTCTTATTAATCTCCTTTAGCTGGAAACAGTTCGACTTTTCTTTGCCTCTTATAACATAGTCATTTTTGAAGAATATGAGCAGGTACTTTATATACATAATAGTTTCTTGTATTATATTACAGAAAAGTCATCAAATATAAAGAACTCGCCCTACTGCATAACTTGCTGAGGTTATTTCATTATTTTGTACTTCCAATAAACAAGTTGGGGCAGAGGGGGGGTGTGGATACAGAAAACTGGTGTGCACTCACAATCACAATCACAATACAGTTATCAAAATCATAAGATTTACATTCTTGCCATCCAGTAGTTACACCTCATTAAATTTTGTCAATTGTCCTGACAATATCCCTGTAGCAAAAGGGCTCAGTTGAGTTATGTATTGCATTGAGTTGACATTGTCTCTTTTGACTCCTTCGATCTGGAAGAGTTCCAGCCTTTTCTTGACTCCATGGCCAGTTAGTCTATAGCATGTCCATCAGTCTGAGCCTATCTGATGATTCCTCATGATTCAATCCAGATTATACATCTTTGGCAGGAACATCACTGAAGTGATGCTAAATTCTTCTCATTGTAACCGATTAGGTGGGGCATGATTCTGATTTATCCCATTACTGTGAAGCGAACTTGAATCATTTCAGCAAAGTGGTGTCTGCTGTTTCTCCCTGTCAAGTAATTATTTTCCCCTTCGTTATTAATAAAAATTTGGGGGAGGAATTTTGAGACTATGAGCATATCCTGTTATTCATCAAATTCTCTATGCATTGTTTATATCAATGCATGCAATGGGTTGTATCCAATGTGTTACTTGATACTGTCATTATTTACTTGGCAAATTGTTCCAACTGTAGTCAGTGAGAGTCCCTTAAAGCTGGCATTTATGTCATTTTTTGGGTAACAGCTTTATTGAGATATAATTCATTTATAATACAATTCACCTATTTAAAGTACACAACTCAGTAGTTCATAATATATTCACAGAGTTATGCAACCACTCCTACAGTCAATTTTAGAACATTTTCATCATTCCGAAAAGAAACCTTATAATCATTAGCTGTCTACTTCCAATCCTTCCATGCCCTCAGGCCCTAAGCAAATATTAATCTACTTTCTGTCTCTATAGCTTTGCCTATTATGGACATTTCATATAAATTTATCCACACTGTAGTATATAGCAGTACTTCCCTCCTTCTTAATGTTGGATAATATTCCATTGTATGAACATACCACATTCGGTTTATCCATTCACCAGTTGGTGGACATATAGGTTGTTTCCATTCTTTGGCTAACTTGCCTAAACACTGCCAGTTTGCTGTCCAGAATGACTGCTGCGGTCCACACGCCCTAGCAGTGCAGACCAATTTTCTGTATCCACACACTCCCTCTGCCCCAACTTTGTGTTTCCTATTCTTTGGTTTTAGCCAATTACTATGTGTCAAGGGCTCTGTTGTTTTACTTACCATATCCCTGATTACCAATGACCTTCAGTATCTCCCCAAGTGCTTGTGGCTTTTCGGCCCCTCTGGATTTTGCTACCTGCTAGTGCTATATTTTCTTAAACCTAAGATGGATCTGACTGTCCACATTGTTCTCTAACTTCCCCCCTCACTGAAGATGTTCTGAATCACTCTTTTCAGGCCAGGCTGCCGGGATGGAGCAAAGCCATTGGACCTCATGGGATTGGAGTCTGTGGGTGCAGAGTGGCTGATCTGAGGTCTGAGCAGAGACTCTGAAGGTCCGTGTGTGGAAGCCCCACAACCTCATCTCATCACAGCTCCATGGAGTCTAATGTGCTTCCTGAACAGTTCTTTTTATCAGGGCTGGTGCTGGGCACTGGTAAATGCTAAGATGACTGACTCACTTTATCACAGGCAGGGATCCTGTGGTGGTGGGGGCAGTGTGGGGAGGACAGAGATGTACAGACAGGCAATTATGATGCAATAATAAAAGTGCTGATATGGATTAATGAACATTTATTAAGCACTTACTTGTGTGCTCATCAGCTCCATACTGACCCAATAAGGTGGAGCCTGCCACTCTCATTTAGTAGAGGGGGAAGTAAAGGCTCAGACAGGTCCGATAACTTGCCCAAAGCCACACAGTAAATGGTGAGACTGGAATTCTTTGTCTCAGGGCTAAGCTAGTTTCTTTGACAACCGCTCCCCACAAGCAAGCGTGTAACTACTCTGTCCCTGTCCCGGGCCAGGGTGGGGAGTGCGAGCTAATGCCAAGTCTCTGTCTTTCCGATAATTTCAGCGGGAGGCTGGGCTTCTTTTCTCTCCTCCTCCAGGCGCCTTCAGACCTGTGCCAGCCTGCCCTCCAGCTCCTGAAGCGGCCTCGTGCTGCCCTCTGCTGGTCGCGATCGTACAGCGACCACCAGGCTGGGCCTTCTGGTGCATGCCAGGGGCCTTCACCAGGAGCCCAGGGTCAAGGGTAGGGGTTGGGTGAGGCTGGTGGAATATCTCCAACTCAGTCCAGGACGGAGAAGTTGGGCGCGTGTCTTATTTCTCTCCCTAACCAAGTATCTCTGGAGGAGGCGGGATGAGGGACCTTTAGGGCTGAGAGTTCAGAACCAACGGGAAGTCCTATATTCATCCTGAAGTTCGGTCTGAGTACTGAGGACAGAGGATGATGGGAACACCCATCCTGACGCAGCGAACATGGGCAGCCCCCACCCCCGGCTGCCCTGTGGTCTGACACACAGCCCGCCTCCTCTTAGTGACTAGAGCTTATTTCGAATGTCTGACAGGGGAGGCAGACATAGAAGCAAATGGCACAGGACGATGTGCAGAAGAATCACTGTGGTACCAGGAGGGTCAAGGGTCTCCAAGAGGTTGCACCTGAGCAAAAGGCTTGGCAGGACCTATAGGTACCCACTGACTGGACTCTCAGGACTGAACCTGCCAGGGCTTGTGTGTTTCATAATCACCAGCTGGTGAAAGAAAGGCTCCTCCACTCTGTCTGGGTCCTGAGGACCAAGCCTGGTCGTCTGTGTCAGCTCCTTGGGGACAACGCCCCCAGTTGTCCGCCTTCCATGAAGCCATCTCTCTGTTGAAAGAACCTGGCAACTTTATACATTTACTGAGTCTCATGAGCCCTGGCCTAGAGACTGAGGGACAGAGATGGGATTACTAGGACCACTAGCTGCCTTCATGAGGGGTCTGGAGCCCTGGAAGACCAGGATTCCATTATAACGATCACACAGCCCTGCATTTCAAGGACCAAATTCACACACACAGTAAAAAACGTTACTCTAAGCCAGTGTTTCCCAAACTTCTCTCATGACGAGAATCACCTGGTGGGGTTGTTAAACTACAGATTCCTGAATCCCAACTAAGAAGTGCTAAACTAGAATTTTGGGGAACATATAGGTAAAATTGTAAGTATACAACTCCACCAGGTGAATCTCATGAGAGAAGTTTGGGAAATACTGCTTAGTCTAAGCAGCAGCCAGTCCCTCTACGCCCAGCCTGAGGAAATGGCGCCATCTATGGGTCACCGAAGGAGAGAGCATGGTGTCACCGTGATATCAGCTGGGCACTCAGGAATGGATTCCATGCTCTTCCTGCTGATGAATGAGAAGGGAACCTGATCTTTGTTTATTGACCAGGTGTTTGAAAGTAACACAAACGATGGGTGGACCAATATGTGAGCCTGGTTGTGCATTGGGGAGGGGAAAGACGAAGCTTGCAGATGTGTGTCTTACAGAAGCAGTGCTAAAGGCTCCCTTTCTAGAATAAGACAAACAGGGTGGTGGGCGTGGGGTATGTGCTCACGTGGAGAAAGGCAGTGGGTCACAAGGTGGGGACAAGTTTAGGGCTGGATGCAATCCAACGTAGCTTAGGAAGTCAAATCTGTTGGTATCTATTCATAATGTAACAAATACATTTTATTTATTAATACCAAACACTGGTTTACCAGGTGTCAAACATTCTCCTAAGCATTTCAAAACCCTCATTAATCCTCACAACAATCCTGTTCGGTAGAGATTTAGCCCCATTTTGTATGTAAGGAACTGAAGCACAGGGAGGTTAAGTAACTTGCCCAAGGCCACACAGCATGGGGACACCAAGCAGTCTGACTGCAGAGCCTGGGTCTGAACCACTGCAGTCCTGCTTCTCTGACATCTGCTCTCAACATCTCCACATCCTTCTAAAGTGCACTACACGTACTGCCTCCCCGCCCCCCCTATAAATTAAATATATTTCAATGAGATTTTATTACGTTTTAATTTCTTTATTAAGGTATCACATATTTGTTCTCATCCCCCCATTTCCGTCCCTCCCCACATATGCCCCTACCCCCATGACCACTGGTTAGGCTTATATGCACACACACAAGTCTTTTGGTTGATCTCTCCCCCTTACCCCCACCCTCCCCTACCTTCCCTCTGAAGTTTGACAGTCTGATCGATGCTTCCCTGTCTCCTGGTCTGTTTTTGTTCATCAGTTATGTTCATGTTCTGCCTTTTAAAATGGAGTGTGAGGGATATAAAATAAGCATTTATTGATGGTTTTGATGAAAGCGTTCATCACCTCAGCCACACTAACAGTGATGGGTTCAGGGCCTCAGCTGCCAGCTCATTCAGGGCTCTGGAGCCTGCTTTCAGTAGACTTTACCCCACAGGGCATGGAAAGCTCTGGAAGCATTGTAAGCAGGGAAGAGAAAAGGTCTGACTTAGGCTGTAGAAACTGCTTTACTAATAGGTCTTCTCCAAGGATAACAGGCACGGGGACCTGGCAATGACTGTGAGGCCCGAGTCCCCACAGCTGTGGTCTGGCTGGCTGTGGGCACTGGTTCAGAGGGACTAGTGAGAGGGGAGGACAGAGGCTTGGGAGACCCAGGAGAGTTGGGGTCAGATACTTCTCTCCCACCCTGTTCTCTGCCCCCGGTGCCTCCCCAGGTGACTGTCCTGTCACAGTGCTGCAGACAGTGCCGCCTGTCTTGCCCAGCCACTGGCCTTTGCTCCTGCTCCATCTCACTTCACCGGGAGAAGAGCTGCATACTAGGTGAGTGGGAATGGGGGACTCTGGTGATTCCGCACAATGGAGACACCATATTCTACCTGTGTTACCTGGCACTCCTGGCTGGAGGTATAGGATGGGCTGTGCCTGATGGGTCAGATCCAGCTGGTCAGGGCTGGAGAGGATCTCACCTCCTAGTCCTTCTAGAGAGCACAGAGCCCCAGGCAAATAGTCCTGCTGGTTTCTGCAGCAATTTTGGGATGGGAACTCTGATGTGGGATGTGGGGGGGGGGGGGGGGGGGGGTGGGGAAGGATCAAGGCCCAGGGGAACAGGAAAGGAGGGGGAGTCTGGTCAGGCACTGCCTCTTTCCCCTCCTCCCTTAAGGCATGGTCCTCCCTTGGGGTGCCGTCTGGACACAGCTTTCCTTTCTTGGCCACATTCTGTTTGGCGGTCGTCTTTCTCTGTGTAGCTATAGGAAGTCCACTGGGGACGATGTAGGTGCTGTGCTTAAGCATCTTAGCAGCTTCCATTCTAGCCCTGGGTCCAGGTAGGGACCTGGAAGAAGAGGAAGGCAGGAGTTTGAGAGTGCAGAGAGGGGAAGGTTGTGAGAAGGGTGAGGTGGCTGACCTCAAGAAGGATCTAGTGGCTGCTGAAGGTAAATTAGGAGGAAAGACTCTTCCATGGGTTTTCCTGAGAGCTCAGGCCTTGTCTCTGTTGTGGGTGCAGAGCCCTGGTTGGGGGATGGGTGGGGACAGTCTGATGGGAAAGGATGAGCTCCATCGTCAGGTGCTTCGGTCTCCTGGCAATGTATTCTTCCAGCAGATGGAGAGGTCAGTCCAGTCCCCCATCCCATAACCATAGCAACAGTTTGCTGGCCTTGACCAGCAGGGGTTCCCACAGGCAGAGGGCTAGATGAGATGACCTGTAGGTTCTTCCTAGAATGATCATCTTTCTTCTCTCTCATTTTGTTGTGTGCAGCATGACTCTGAAACACGTCGGGCCTCCAAGAGTGAGGAGGAAGTGCACTTATTTGGCAGAAAGATTTGAGCTGCCATCTTGGTGGAAAGCTTCTTCAGAAAAATTTCATGACCTTCAGAGTTTCTGCAAGAAACCTTTTTATTCACTCTCGGTATTAAACCCCACTCTTTGCTAGACCCTCCCTGTGGTGAGCATGAAAATGCACCAGTCAGATCTCCAACTCCAGGCAGTGTAACTGACAGAGGTCTTCAGCTGCTCCCTCTGGAATCCATCAGCTCCTTGGTGCTGAGGCCACGCTCCTCACAATTGCTCCCAGGCCAAGGCAGAGTGAGGTGAGGATACTGAGGCAGGATACCATGGGGATGCCTGGCAGATGTGAGATTCCTTTGATGGGTCACTGGCTCCAGAACTTCCCATTGGTTTTGTGCAACACTCTGTAGATCACCATCAACCTGAGATGCTTTCACCGAACCCTCCCTCCTTTTCCCTTAACTGGGGTCAGCCTTGCATCACAGTCTGATGGCTCCCAGCCCCTTCTGGCTTCTTCCAGATTTTTGAATATTTGTGGATTTTTAAAAATTTTTTTATTTTATTTTTTTAAAATATATTTTTTATTGATTTATTACAGAGAGGAAGGGAGAGGGATAGAGAGCTAGAAACATCGATGAGAGAGAAACATCAACCAGCTGCCTCCTGCACACCCCCCACCGGGGATGCGCCCGCAACCAATGTACATGCCCTTGACCGGAATCGAACCTGGGACCTTTCAGTCCGCAGACCGATGCTCTACCACTGAGCCAAACCGCTTAGGCTAAAATTTTTTATTTTATTTTTTGCTTTATTCTGGGTTGCAGTGAAGTTCCTGGGTGACAGTCCTTTCTGATTTAGCTGTTATTGTTGGTGAGGTGCCCAGTCTTGGGCTAACTATTCTCTACAGTTGAGATAATACCTTCCTGAGAGCTCTGCCGGGTTCCCTGTGAAGTATGAGCTTTTCCAGTCTGGCCAGCAAGGACAGCCCCATTATCGGCTTTGTATGTGTGTCAGCCACTGATCCTCCTACTCTTTTAGTGTCCTCTCCCCAGTCTCACGTGCTTCCCTCACACACATGCACCATCTGTACTCTGCTGGGTCCTTGAGGGACCCTCTGCACCTCTCTGGAGTTTGTGTTTGTACAGCTCTCTCCTCTCAGGGCCTCTGCCCTCCTCCTTCCACCTGCCTCAGGCTCCCTGGACTCTCAGCTCCGTTTCCCTTTGCCATAGAAACTCTCAAGATAGTAAGTTGGGGCAGTGATATGGCTCACCTCACTTGCTTCTTTCATTTCACACGGTGGCCAGTGTCTGAAAGACCATTGTTCCCAGAATGTTCCCTCCACCACCACCACCTACCACCCCACCCTACCCCACCCCACCCCAGGGAGTAAACATGGTTCCTGTTACTCCATCTTGGAGTCTTTATTTCATCACTTTAGTTTTAAATTACTAGGCCAAAGCAAATTAAAGAAACTTTTTTTGGGTGGTGGTGGTGGTGGTGGTGGTGTGTGTACATGTCCTTGAGACACCACTAGAGGAGTCCCAGTGCAGCTCAGGAGGTTTGGGCCCAGCCCACTCTCTGGTTCTCATTACTAAGGCATCATTCATTCCCACACCAACTTCACATAGTTGGTATTGCAGCCGTGTGACCTGTCTTGTTCTGTGGTCCCACTGTGGAGTCCTCAGGGACATAGTCTCTCTGCCTAGTGGGGTGGCATCTTGGCCTTGGGATATGGGTTTCTGAGTAGTCACTCCCAGTTTCCATGTTTTCCATTAAGACATGTTTGCCCCAAGGGTTCAGGTATTGCTGTCAGAAGGCAACCCTTGGCCCCAGGAGCACTTGCTGGTGCAGAACAATCTTTATTATGGTTCTAACTGGGAGGGCATAGGACCTGAGCAGCACCAGGGCTGTGGAGCCCATGGGACACGAGGAAGCCAGGCTGGGCCATGATTGGTGCATACCTGCTGGGCTCCCAGCTCAGTCACCACTCAGCACCCAGACCTTGGGGGCCTGTCAAGCTGTACTACGAGTATTTATTTATTTTTTAAAAGAAAACCATAACTTGAGACTAATCCTGAGAAAATAATTAGATAAATTCAGAATTGGGAATATTGTACAAACAACTGGCCTGGACTTTCCAAAATGTCAATGGCATGAAAGATAAAAAGGTGTGTGTGTGTGTGTGTGTGTGTGTGTGTGTGTGTGTGGATGATGGTGGTGGAGGAGGTGAGGCTGTTCTATGGTATAGAATACTCTGGAGTCATGCCAATCAAAGGAAATGCACAAATGTTCATTGGATCTTAGAGTCAGGAGCCGCCCGGACCCAGTATAAGGGACTTATTTTCAGTTTAGATATTGTATTCACATGACATTTCTTGGGTGTGGTAGTGGTATGATTATGGAGGAGAATGTCCTTGCTTTCAGAAGATAAATGCTGAAGTATCCAATCATCTACTATGCTGCAATTTACTTTCATACGGCAAGGAAAACGTTTTGTTCCTTGAAGAGATGCTGCTGTGTTCCCCATCCGTCTCTCCTGTGGTCAAACGTGGGGCCTTTGTGGTCCTGGAGGTTCTTGCTCCAGGGGAAGTACCCAGGAACTAGGGGGTTTCCTGCCAGATCATCTACTCCAGAGAAGGTGACCACCAGCCACACCCAGAAAATGGGGCCATGCCCATATCAGGGCCTTGTGGCTGTGTGGGGCAGCCGGGGAAGAGGAACAGTTTATTCTCCTTGGGACATGAGTGTTGATTTTCCAGAGCAAAGTGTAAGAAATGCTACCTGACAATATTAGTATTCTCATCCCTCAATGTATTTTTCAGTCTTAAACACAAAATTAGCTTAAGAACTTAATTTTGGCCAAAACCGGTTTGGCTCAGTGGATAGAGCGTCGGCCTGCAGACTGAAAGGTCCTAGGTTCGATTCCAGTCAAGGGCATGTACCTTGGTTACGGTCACATTCCCGGATGTGCAAGAGGCAGCTGGTCGATGTTTCTCTCTCATCGATGTTTCTAACTCTCTATTCCTCTCTTCCTCTCTATAAAAACTCAATAAAATATATTTTAAAAAAACACCCCAAAACCCTTAATTTTGTTTCTAATGTATGAGCTTTTTTTCCTAATCAAATTATCAGTAACTTCTACTTTAATGAAAAACACCAAGTTCAGCTCTGGCCAGGTGGCTCAGTTGATTGGAGCATCATTCCGTGCACGGAAAGGTTTCAGGTTTTTCAGGTTCAATCCCCGGTCAGGGGTGTTGTGAGGCTTTTAAAAAACAACGTTACAATCATAATAATGTAACTTTCTTCTCTCACAACCATAGGTGAGATCAAACTGTGTGTCAGCAAAAAGTGAGCCTTGTTGCAGTCTAAGGTTCGGAGTTTTGGCACCTATCAAGTGCCAAATGTTTTTATTCAGCCAAGACACTGAATCCTTAAGTGAAAACAACAACAACAAAAAGAACAAAAACACCCGCCCGCATTTAAATCTGGCTGCATTCTGTAGATTCTTTTGAACTAAAAAAATCTGATGTCACAATACATAATTCAAAAGTAGTTTTAGAGATTAACCTGGCTCAGTCAAGTAAAATTCTTGTGCCCCTTCCCCCAATTTGTCTAATTTTTGGACGTACAATAAGTTTTCATGGGTTCTGATTGAGTTTTAGAAATGCTAATTCAGTACGTTCACTATGGATATCAAATTTTACTGAGAAAATCAATGGAGCGAATTGGCTTTTAGAATTGATTTTTAACATGTTCATTATGGGGTGGAAGTGCCCTGTTCTCAAAAGGGTGGGTGGGCCTCTCCTTCCATCACCATTTCCCCTGCACCCTCTTCCGCCTCCCCCCACCACTTCCCCTCTGGTGATTATTCTGTGATTTAACGTTTGAAAAGATATTTGAGAAGTGTCTTGGGAGCACAGGTAAGATTTAGACCAGCCATTTTCAACAACTGTGCTGCTGCAAGGATTTTTCAAACATACAATACCTGACTATTCATTCAGGGGCACTGACCTCTTTTCGAAGCTTTAGTCATTTTTTTATTTTTATTTGACAATCTAAGCCAAAATAGGTCAGTGACCCTGACTGAAGAGTCAGGTATTGCATTAAATTTTTTTTTTAATTTATTGATTGATTTTAGAGAGGGAGAGAAGAAATAATAATTTAATTAATACCTGATAGAAGTCTAATTTCAAAGCTGTTTTTAAAATGCACAATAATCCTAGAGGTGCCTGCAGTTGATTAGTTACTCAAATTCCTGAAATTGCTTTGATCAGTTGGTGTGTATCGAGAAGTAGCATATACCCCAACTGTGGCAGGGTCAGGAATTTATTTGTTTTGGAATTATGCTTTTAGAATAATAATTTCCATTAGCAGTGGAAGTACAAAACTGACTTTGTAATTATTCAGAGTGTGTGTACATTTTTTGGGGGAATGCAAGGTATCCCCCCAAAATGTATGCATACTTTAGCAGCTGATGATGCTCTCCATTGCTTCACCTATAAAATGAATATTTAAAAATTTTAAATTATTGCTTGAGGAAATAATTGTATTAGATATTTTAATTCCTTCAATAACAATTTTTAAAAATGTATAGTAAAATATACACAAAAATTACTATCTTAGCTATTTTCAGCTCATTGACATTGAGTTACATTCATTTTGTTGTGCAACCACCACCACCATTCATATTCAGAAGTATTTTTGTCTTAGAAACTGAAACTCTATGCCCATTAAACTTCTCCTTTTTTCTCCTCCCAACCCCTGATAACAACCATTATGCTTTCAATTTCTGTGAATTTTACCACTCTACACACCTCATATACACTGAGTGGCCAGGTTATTATGACCACCCCATCAGTACTTCATTGGGCCACCTTTTGCCTTCAATACTGCGGCGATTCTTCTTGGCATTGACTCCATGAGATGTTGAAAGGTGATGCGAGGAATCTGACACCATGCCTGATGAATAGCACTGTCCAGTTCTGTGAGAATTGATGGTTGTGGAACCAGCTGCCCGATGGCTCTTTTAACTTCGTCCCACAAATGCTCAATTGGATTGAGATCTGGTGATGGTGGGGGCCACCTAAGCAAGGTAAAGTCTCCCTCGTGTTCTTGAAACCACTCCTGCACAATATGAGCACCGTGGCCTGGCTCATTGTCTTGTTGGAAGAAGCCATCTCCATTGGGATACACCATCAACATGATAGGATGAACTTGATCAGCAACGATACTTAGGTATGTTGTGCTATTCAGACATTGTTCCACATGAATTAAAGGACCCAAATCACACCAGGAAAACATTTTAAATTTTTTTAACACTGCCCCCACCAGCTTAAAGGATTGTACTAATAAATGTGGGGTGCATGCTTACATGATGTTTCCGCCAAATTCTCGCTCTGCCATCTGCATGATGCAACTGGAAATGTGATTCATCGAACCACATGACTTTTTTCCAATCCTTGTGTTCCTGTGCAAATTGGAGATATTTTATCTTGGTAACTGCAGACAGCAAAGGTGTTTGAACAGGTCTTTGGCTTCCATATCCTATACAATATGGGATTATATGTGTACAGCTAATTTGCCTACAAATGTCAGGTGGTCATAATAATCTGGCCACTCAGTGTATATGGAATCATACAGTACTGTCCTTTTATGACTTACATCACTTAGAACGATGTTCTCAAGATTTATCAAAATTATCTTCATTCTTAAGGCTGAATAATATTCCATTGTTTGTACATATCACATTTTGCTTATCCATTCCTTTACATACATTTTATGAATGACCATGGCCAGTGGGGAAACAGAAAATGAAATTGGACTTCCTTTTCTTTCATGACAGCAGTGATTTTTGGTCACTCCTGGTCTAGCCCCAACTTCTTCCTCTGTTTGGAAGTTATGGCATCTCCGGAGTGTCCAGGAGAACTGCCCACATCTCTGGTTACAAAGCATGGTTGAGCACTTGTCTCCTGCTCCGTCCTTCCTCCTTCCCGGCCTTCAGGGCAGGGCCCGGTGGAGCACCAGAGGGCTGCGAGGGAGAGGTGCTCGTGCTCAGTGGATACCAGCGGATGGAAAATAGCATGTGACACACTCTTTCTCTGCAAGTGGGAAATGAAACTCTGTATGGGACTTTTCCACCCATTGCCTCTGAAGTCCCCCAGGACCCACAGCCCAGGATTCTGGTTGCTTCGTGTTTAACTTCCTCCTGCTGGATCAGCCTTCTGTCCAGTGATCAGTAGACTACCTATTTGAAGCTTCCATGTCTATCACGCGAGTAAATGCTCCCCTACCTCATTCCCCTTCTTCTACTGGGTGCCGGCATGTTGAAGCTCTGGATCCTTTCCTGGGACCACTGAGCGGGCACGTGAATGTGCCATTAATGGCTCATGCCACCAACCAGCAAAGATTTGGGAAAAGTAAACTTTTTGGCAGAGAAGGGAGGGGCCAGATGCTCCCAAGTTGTGTTGTGTCTCAGCTTCTCTCTCAAATGCCTCAGGAGGAGACCTGGGCCCCAAGGGTTCCTTCTAACACAATCTTGTGTAACTTGGATTCTTTCCCTAACCCGGGGCCCTGAATTGTAAATGTCGTTGTGAATCTAGGGCCAGGAGCCAGGAGCAGAAGGGCTGAGTTGAATCCAGGGTTAGACTGGGTGCCAAGCATGAGAGTCCAGGAGCAGAGCATTCTAACCATTGAACCAAGGCTCTGCAGCTAGATAGCAGCCTGTAGAAAACGGGTATAGTTATAACTGTGCAGAGACAGGCAGTGAGTTAGCGTGAGGCCTTCAGTTTGTGCGATTAGCTAAAGTCAAAGGTTAGAACAGATAGAAGTCCTGGAAGCTACAGACAGAATGTGGGTGGAGAGGAAACGAAAGAGGATGAATCCTACCATCCTTGTGACCCAGCTTCCTTCTCAGCACTCCACACCACACTCCACAAAGTGTGGTGTGGAGTTTCCTTATTCAGAGAAGCGGCTCCAGTCTGAGGCTAGGCAGCCAGAGAGAGAGCGGGGAGGGCCTGTAAGAACAATGGGCTAGCCAGATAAGGCTGAGCAGGGAGGTTAGATCCTCTCAATTATCCCCTGAACATGTAGAACCACCCCCCCCCACACACACACACTCCCCACTCATTTAGCTTCCAACTCCAGTCCCTGACACCACTTTGCCATCTGGCTTCACTTGCTCAGCTTCAACAAGGCTGGGCTAGCTTTCTAGTCCTATGGCCAGAATTGTTTTGCACTTTGGGTAAGGTGTCAATCATCCTTCATTCATGCCTTTGCTGTGGTAATGAATGAGGATTTCCGAAGGCAGTGGGAAGAAGCAGTAACTTCTGGAAGACAGATCCTAGTCCACAGACTTTAGGTTTCAGACTTGAGAAATAATCAGCCATCAGTTCTTCCATTCATTTGTTTTTCAAGGACCCATAATCAATGGATGGGTACATCCATCCACCCACCTATTCATCCATTCCATCCATTCATCCATGTAATTATCTGGACTGACTTCCTTTTCTTTTTCCTACACTCTTTCCCTTCTTTTCTTCCTTCATCTCTTTCCTACCTTCCAAGAAATATATGTTTAGAATCTGTTATGTATGAGGTTTCTCAGATTTGGCAGACTTCTTCAAAAGATGAGAAGCTTCCATTTGATAAAGAAATACTGTATCATCTAAGATGCCTTAATAATTATAATATTTTATCACAATGGTTTTCTTTTAAAAATATATTTTGTTGATTTTTTAACAGAGAGAAAGGGAGAGGGATAGAGAGTTAGAAACACTGATGAGAGAGAAATGTCGATAAGCTGCCAAAACCGGTTTGGCTCAATGGTAGAGCGTCGGTCTGCGGACTGAAAGGTCCCGGGTTTGATTCCAGTCAAGGGCATGTACGTTGGCTGTGGGCACATCCCCTACATGCCCTTGATCAGAATCGAACCCGGGACCTTGCAGTCCACAGGCCGACGCTCTATTAACTGAGCCGAACCAGTTAGGGCCACAATGGTTTTCTCTTTCTTTCTTTCTTTCTTTCTTTCTTTCTTTCTTTCTTTCTTTCTTTCTTTCTTTCTTTCTTTCTTCCTTCCTTCCTTCCTTCCTTCCTTCCTTCCTTCCTTCCTTCCTTCCTTCCTTCCTTTCTTTCTTTCTTTTTTTAAATTCTTTATTGATTAAGGTATCACATATTTGTCCTCAACCCCCCATTCATGTCCCAACCCCCTAGTGTCCTTGACCACTGGTTAAGCTCATATGTACGCACATAACTCCTTTGGTTGATCTCTCCCTTTTATCCCACCCTCCCTTTGAGGTCCAACAGTCTGACATAGCTCCTTATCTCTGGGTCTGTTCTTTTCATCAGTCTATGTTGTTCACTATTTCCCCTAGATGAGTGAGATCATGTCCTACTGGAAATATACTTACAAGGATTAAAAATGAGACAAGCAATAATCGTTATGCTAAAAGGCATATAAATCAGTCTGTAGTGAGTTTCTTTCTAGGTCAACAGTTCTTTTGAGACCCAATTTCAGTGTCAAACAGTTCCTTATGTGTACATATTAGCAACGATATTTCAGTTCTGGATAGTGGAAAAATGATGGTAATGCAGGTCCAGCCCTCTCTGCTTTGGTCCTGGGCATCCCACAATGGTTTTCTTATTGGTCTCTGCTTCCAGGATTTTCACACCTTAATCTATGTTTCTCACCACTATCAGAGTAATTGTTTTACAATGTTCTCATCCTTGTCTCTCTCTCCTGCCTGAAGTCATTGGCTCCATATCACCCTAAGTCAGAGTCCAAGCTTCTTAACATAATCCATATGGATCTTCATGACCTGACCCTAGGTGTCTCTTTAGCCCCGCACCCTCTCTGCTCCTGTCATATACTTTACACACTTTACTGTCATAAGCTTACAGTTGGCCTGACATTCCATGCTGTCTTATGCCCCTATATTTTTAAATATGTCAGTCCCTCTACCTGGAACTTTTTACCTTTACTCCATTCTCTGTACTTCCTTTCAATCATGCATATGCTTCTATTGTTATAATCATTACCCTGTATTGTAAATTATTTGCTTGGGTCTGTCTTTCCTTTCAGTCTGTGAAGTGCTTGAGTGCAAATACTCTGAGTTACTCATCTTTGTGGCTCAGCCCTAGTACAGTGCCTGGTACTTAGAAGGCAGTCAATATGCATTTGTGGGATGAATGGGCGGGTGGATAAATGATGGATGAGGGGGATTAAAGAAGTAGGATAGCCTTGGGACAAGATGGTTAAGGTATCCAAGTAACAGACTCTCCCCCCCCCCCACACCCCCCCAAAAAAGAAGGAGACAAATAACCTCTTTCTGGAAGTTCAGACCTTTGAGGAAAGCCCGAAAATGTGACATAGACCAGGCAAGGTTTCTAAGTCAGGAATGGGGAACTTGGGGATTACCTGGTGATCCTTTGTGGGACTCACTTCCCTTTTCTTCCAGATAAAAGTTCCTTGGTGAGAGAGCTGGCCAGAAGCACCTGTTTGCAGGGGTAAGAGTGCAGGATGAAGGCTGCAGAGAGTGAGATCCCCGATGCTCACTTCTCTGTAGATAAACAGAACATCTCCCTCTGGCCCCGAGGCAAGCACCAGTCCCTACTCAGAACCCGCTCAATGCTCTCTGCCTAAACCCGAGTTTGCTGGCCCTACAACAAATGTCTTCTCTTCCAACAGAGCCTCCTCCCAAGATGGATTCGTCTCCAGTTCTGAGGAAACTTTGCACAGTTCGTGCTGCCTTCATCATCCTGACACTGGTCCTTCTCACCTCTGTCGTGCTGCAGGCTGTTCTCTGTAAGTCCTCTGGCTTCATCATGTGGCCAGCTCCTTCTCCAGGGCCAGTCAGCTTCCACAACATCCAGCCCTCTCTTTCCTGCTCTCCAGTGGTCTCTCCTGCCTGTGGCTTTTTCATTTGCCTCGTTTCATTTGCCTCTTTCCTTGTGCATTCACATGGTCCTCAATAAAATGAACTGCTGCTCTTTCTTTCCCAATTCCTGGGAGATTTTTCTGAATGGGATCAGCACTTGCATGCTTGTGCTCAAAGATATACTCTTTGTTCTAAGGAAACATTCACCTATTTCTTTTTCTTTTCTTTTCACTATATATTTCTTCTTCTTTTTTTTTTTTTTTTTTTTTTTTTTTTTTACTATATTTTATTGATTTTTTACAGAGAGGAAGAGAGAAGGATAGAGAGTTAGAAACATTGATGAGAGAGAAACATCGATCAGCTGCCTCCTGCACTCCCCCTACTGGGGATGTGCCCACAACCAAGGTACATGCCCTTGACTGGAATTGAACCCAAGACCTTTCAGTCTGCAGGCCGACGCTCTATCCACTGAGCCAAACCGGTTTCGGCTCTTTTCACTATATATTTCTTTATTGATTTCAGAGAGGTAGGGAGAGGGATAGAGGTAGAAACATCAATGATGAGAGATTGAGCCCACAATCAGAGCATGTGCCCTTGGCCGGAATCAAACTTGGGACCCCTCAGTCTACAGACCAATGCTCTATCCACTGAGCAAAACCAGCCAGTGCAATTCATCTATTTCTTTATCCCATGTCATTTTTCTCCTCCCTCTCTGAGCTCTATGTCCCTTCGATCCAGAGAGAGCTTTGTGGGAAGTCCCAACAGTGAGTAAGATGTTTCCGACTCCACAAGAGATGGAATCCCAACTGTATACTCAACCCCAGATGACTAGAAGGATAACTTGACCAGGAAGTCAACAAATCTCCAGGATTCTTCCCCTCCCAAGAACCCCTTTGGGCTCTCTTCATTCTCCTGTTCCCATGAAGATCATGTCAAGGGAGCCTTCCTACTTCTTCATTGGATGTGTGGCTTATCTTTCTTCTTCTGCCAGCTGAGGCCCATGGCTTTTGCAGCTGGCAGAGCCTTTCTCTTTCACCAGCAAGCAGAGGAAGGGGACATCTGTCTTCTCCTTTTGTGGCTTTGGGACATATTTTATCTTAGACTTGGAGCCTCTGAGCAGAGTCTCTTCTGCTTGGAGGCCTCTTGGCTTACTTTTGTGAGGTTTTAAAAGAAATATATTTTATTAGTTTCAGGAAGGAAGGGAGAGAGAGAGAGAGATGGAAACATCAGTGATGAGAGAGAATCATTAATCAGCTGCCTCCTGCACACCCCACACTGGGGATTGCACTCACAACCTGGGCATATGCCCTTACCAGGAATCGAATTGTGACCTCCTGGTTCATAGGCCGATGCTCAGCCGCTGAGCTACACTGGCCAGGCACTCTTGGTTTACTTTTGGTCTCCTCTCTGGCACCAAACCTCTGACCTAATCAGAGTGTGACAATGGGAAGGATAAAGAGAAGTGGGTAAATGGTTTCATAATTCTCTCTTTCTGTTTTCTCTGGAGAAGTCACTTCCAAGTTAGAAGTGTGCATGGCTGGCTCTTCTCATGGTCACAAAGAGCCTGTGGACAGATGTGGGAGGGGTGGAGCTGCCCTCGCTGATGGCCATTGCAGGAGTCTTTGGAAGGAGAGGCTGGGAATCAAGTGATAGGGCACAGAGGCTTGTAGGGAGGGGGCCAAAGGCGTAGTTGAGGGCACCACATTACCAAATGTGCTCTGAACACTTAAAGAAAATTTAGAACTGGGTTATAATTCCTGGTTCTGTCGCCTGTGAGATCTTCTAATAGAGAGCCCATGTTTATCAATCTTTGCATTACTCACAGCTACCACAGTTCCTGGCACATGGTAGGTGCCATCAGTTGTTTGTTAAGTAACTAGATTAGGAATGAACGTAGGATAAACAACAGCCCCTTGGGTTGGGTCCTTGGGAAACTCTAGCCCATCTCTTCCCTTCCTTTTATCACTCTGGTAACAGCGCCCCCCCCCCCCCCCCCCATCCCTAGGAATCCCTTTGACTGACCTCTTGACTTTCTCAAATCCAGATCCCTGGTTTATGGGCACACTATCAGATGTAAAGACCAATGCCCAGTTACTGAAAGGTCGTGTGGACAACATCAGCACCCTGAGTTCTGAAATTAAGAGGAATAGAGTTGGCGTGAAGGCAACTGGCATTCAGGTCCAGATGGTGAATGCTAGCCTGGATCATGTGCGTTCTCAGATCCGGAGGCTGGAAACTGGTGTGAGGGCAGCCAATACACAGATCCAGATGTTAACAACAAGTTGGGAGGAAGTCGACAGTTTAAATGCCCAGATCCCAGAATTAAAAAGAGATTTGGATAAAGCCAGCACATTAAATGTAAAGGTTCGAGGACTCCAGAGCAGTTTGGAGAACATCAGCAAGTTACTCAAAAAGCAAAGTAAGTGACTGAGAAAATAATATTGCAAGCTGATCTGTGGCCCATGGGACCTTGCTGGTCTCAAGCCTGAGGCCATTGGGGCTGGTGTGTGTGGACAGAAGCAGAAGAGGAGCAGGATAGACATGGCTGCAAAGCTAAGAAGAGAGGGCTCAGCATTGGGGTTGGGGAGGACTTAGGGGCTTTTCAGGAGAAAAGGAACCAGGACCAACTTGGGCTTCCACACAAAGGCACAGAAGATGGCATTCGGGAGTCTCTGTCCCAGCCCAAACCCAGCTATTTTCCATTATGTTTCTTACCTAGAGCTCAGGGTCTCAGCCACTTGATGGCCAATGGAGAATTGCTTCTATCTCGTGAGAAACATTCTCTCTCACTTGCCTTCTCTGAGCCCAGAGACTTTACTAACCTCAGTCAGACTTTTAGGATCTGAAGGATTGACCCCAAATACCTAAACAAGGACTAAAGGATCCTAGAGCCCAGCCCCATTCATTGCTATCTCTGGAATCCAATTTAAGTGTCCCCACCTAGCCAGCACCCAGAGAAATAGGAACACCAGTGTTCACCTCTCACCCTGTTCTCCAGATGACATTCTACAGATGGTTTCTCAAGGCTGGAAGTACTTCAAAGAGAACTTCTATTACTTTTCTCATGTCCCAAAGACCTGGTACAGCGCCCAGCAGTTCTGCAAGTCCAGGAATTCAGACCTGACCTCAGTGACCTCAGACAGTGAGCAGGTGAGTGTTGTTTCTACTAGAGGTATATTAGTAGCTGTGTTAGGTAGGATGGGCAAGATTATGCTGCCATGACAAAAATCCCCAAATATCAGTGACCTAACAATGAAGAATTACTTCTCACACTACATGTCCAACAAGGGCCTACAAGAGGTTTTGCTCATTGTGATTACTCAAGGAGACTTCATCTCACGTATGTTTCTACAATTGCTGAGGCAGGAAAAGGAAACATGACAAATTGTGTATTGGCTTTGCCTGGAATTAACACATCTCTACTCACATTTTCATTGTAAAGCAAATTATGTAATACTCCTAGCTTCAAAAAGGGTAGGAAGGAACCATCTTTCTGGATGCCCAGAAGACAGAAATATTTGTAAACAGCATTATTGACACCACAGAACCCAAGAAGTCTTCTACCTGGTGAGGCAGGAAATCGAACCCCTTCCATTTGGAAGGTGTGGTAGTAGTGTAGATAAGAGTATGGTCCTGGGGTCAGAGTCTAGAGTCCCAATCTTGCCTCTAACTAGTCTCAGATGAAACACAAGTAATAATAGTACTTGCCTCAAACAAACAACAATACTCAAGTAAATGCATATAAATGTTTAGTACCTTGTACATATGAAGTGCTCACTAAATTTAGGTATCATTATATGGGCCAGTCTCCTAGGGTCCCTATTCTGGAGTTCAGTTGATTCTTTCTTGTGCTCTAGCACCAGCTTCCTGAGGGTCAGAAAGGCCTGAGTCCTGAGTCTGTTAGTTGCAGGGCAAAGACAAACAATTAGGAAGATGGACTCTGGGCTCTGAGCAGAGACAGGAAGAAGCTTGAGAAAGGTCAGTATGCAGGTGTCTGTGGGTTCAGGGGCTGTCACTGAGGACAGGAGAAGAATACCCAGTGTCAGGTGCTCTAACTCCGAGTGATAGCGGCATCTCTTCTCATTCTGTCTTCCCTACAGGAGTTTCTGTACAAGACAGCAGGCGGGATTTTCTTCTGGATTGGCCTGACCAAAGCAGGGAGTGAAGGGGAATGGTACTGGGTGGATAACACTCCATTCAACAAGGTCCAGAGTATGAAGTAAGGCCCCCAGAACCCTCCTTCCCAGCCTGACTTTTGTTTGAATCAGGGCCAGGGCAGAAGCCTGGGAGAATATTCCCTCTGACTATAGCGTTTGTGATTCTTCCCTGTCCACTGGTGCCTAGAGCATTGAACCAAAATCCAGCTCACTTCTGTCACTAATTGACTGTGGGGGTGGGACATATCTTTGGCCTCTCTGTACCCTCTGGGGTTTGGCAGCATGGCTGTCCAGCCAGCTTTGGCAGGGGGCCTGGCCTACATCTAGGTGTCCTAGTGTGGTTTGTGTGGAGTTATGAGAGAGGTGGGCCGGTTCAATCCTAATCTGAGATGATAGCAGGCTTAGAGATTGACAGCTCACTCATTCCCTTCCTCTCAGGCCTGGGTGCAAAAACTTGTGACATTATCACCTGGGACCAACTCTTGGATTGAAGTTACTCCTTTCTTCATTGGAAATACATTTTTCTTTTTTTTTTTTTTTTTTTTGACAGGTTCTGGAGTCCAGGTGAGCCCAACAATCTTGGGAACAATGAACACTGTGTCAATTTAAAGATGTCCTCACTTCAGTCATGGAATGATGCCTCCTGTGACCATCAGCTCCTTTTCATCTGTAAACGTCACTATATTCCATCTGAACAATGACAGACTGGCCCCCACGCTGGCACTTTGAGCCTCAGTGCTTTTCCAGACTCAAGGAAGTGCCATTCATCCTCCACACTCCAAGGTGACTTTGCACCTTAACTTTCCTTGCTTCAAAAGTGTCCCATATGCACCTGGAGTCCATCTGCCTTGGCTGGAAGTTTTCAACTCCATAGAAGCAGGTGGACTGGAAAGATATTGAGTTGAAATGGGAAGGGTTGGTGGAGAAGATTTAGAAATTCAAACTGCCTTATTGGATGGATCGGGACCTTTAATTCGGGGCATACCCTGGGGTTTTGCCAAGATCTGGGTGCCGCTGAATTTGGAGTGTTGCTGCTTCTTCCTGGCTGAGCTAGGTACTGTGTGTGTCCACCTGCACACCTAGTTATTTTTTGAAAAAAGTATTATGCCTGCAATAGGGTGACAAGACTTGAGGGAGGTCAGAGTAGAGGCAGAGAGAGCCATTGAAAGATAATTGAGTCCCTTCAGAGAAGACTCAGCTTCATCACATGAAAGCTGCTTCAGATGCTCACCCAATTCGTCTGCTACTGATACCCAGCAGTTTTCCAATAATTCCCAAAATTCCCTGCGTAGATGGCCGTGTTCTTTGGGAAGACTCTGCTGTTGGGGATCCTGTCCATGCCATGGCCCCATCATCCTCTTCACCGGCAACCTCTGCGGTCTGAACCCCTTCTTCCCTGGGACAGGTTCAACTGGTTCAGATCAGGGGTTGACATGGAGACATGTTTCTTTTAGAACTGGACCAGCATCGGGTGGTCCTTTCTGTCCCCCTCACTCAGTAAACTCCGAGGCTCTCTGCTCACCTCATGTCCTGCACCTCCTCTTTCTTCTGCATTTCCTGGCTTCACATGCAAAGGAAGTGGCCCTCAGTACCTGAAGAGTTCACCTCCAAGCTTCAATAGAATAAAATGCTGCCTGGGTAACGGCCTCTCTCTGTGTGCATGTTTCATTCCTGGGTGTACAGGTGAATGTGCAGAAAAGGCCATCTGCTTTGCTAGACGTGAAGTTCTAGGATGTCCTCAGGAACCAGTGAAGGTTCAGAATTACCAAGGAGTAGAGCTATCCCACAGAATAAGACCAATGCTTATCCCTGGTTTTATCAAAGTGAAGGGGAGTGAGGTCTCCAGTGTCTGTTTCTTTAAAACAATATGTTTTTATTGTTGTGTTGTGTTGTTTGTTTATTTGTTTGGTTTTTTTTTTTTTTTTTTTTTTTTTTTTTAGAGAAAGAGGATGAGAGAGGGAGAGAGAGAAACATTGATTGGGTACCTCCTGGGAATTGAGTCTGCAGCCTGGGTATGTGCCTTGACCAGGAATCGAACCAGTAACCTTTTGGTGCACAGGACAGCCCTTAACCAACTAAGCCACACCGGCCAGGGTGGTCTGCAGTGTCTTGACTTTCTTGGTGGTCTTTCCTCTCAGATGTTCACTGGAACGTCTTCTATTCTCTGGTTTTACTCTCAAGGGGAAAACTCCTCAAGTTTCCTGTTCTTCCCAGAACCCCATTCACAGGAATTGGGTTCCAATCTCAGCCCAGTGGCTGAGGCAGGAATCAGGCAGCACCAGCAGGAGGGGAGGAGAGTGGAAGCAGGAAGGAGAACAGAGTCCTACAGGGGCAAGGGTGGGGGGCTTATTTCTTCAATGAAATGGGCTATCTTCCAGGCCATAAACTTCTTGTTATGACCTCACATGGTATAATATAAGGGCACAAATCCCCTTTATGAGAATACCACCCTCATGTCCTCATCGCCTCCCAGAGGCCCCACTTCCTAATGCTACCAAATAGATGGTTAGGATTTCAGCATATGAATTTGGAGGGAACACAAACAGACCATTGCAGTCACTGTGTGAGCCCACACTTAAGGATGATTGCGTATCTAAGAAATGATATGTAATCTTTCTGTATGGGAGATTTATCTGTTTGTATATTAATTCAAAAATTTATTTATATATATGAATTCATAGATTTTGTACTTTGGGTTATAATCCAATAATACTATATTTATACTTAAAAATATATATTTTATTGATTTTTTACAGAGAGGAAGGGAGAGGGAGAGAGAGTTAGAAACATCGATGAGAGAGAAACACTGATCAGCTGCCTCCTACACACTCCCCACTAGGGATGTGCCCGCAACCAAGGTACATGCCCTTGACCGGCATCGAACCTGGGATCTTCCAGTCCGCAGGCCAACGTTCTATCCATTGAGCCAAACCAGCTAGGGCAATACTATACATATTTTCTTGCTCAAGTCCTTCCAGCTTTGGGAGCTTCTTTCATTCGGCTCCTGTGTCCTTTTGATATATTTGTATCATTAAAAAAAAACACACAACAAAAAACAAAACAAAAAACACACAAAAAAAACCCACATCTCTTTACTTTCTGACTGTGTAAGATACCCCAGGATCATTTTGTAGATTTCCTGCTCCAGTCCTAAAATCAGACATTTCTTCAAAACATCCTGGCTTTTTTGTTTGTTTGTGTGTGTGTGTGTTTTTTGTTTGTTTGTTTGTTTTTTGAGAATGTTACTAGAAACCAAAATGTGGATGCTGCTTCTCCTTGGCTGAGAGATCTAGGTAATGCAGGCATGGGCATCTAACTGGCTTTGGAAAAGATCATTACACGTGCATTATGGTGACAGGATTTGAAGGAGGCAAGAATAGAGGCAGGGAGAACTAAAGTTAGAAGACTAATTGGGTTTCAGTGGGTGAGATGGTGGCCTGCAAGGAGGCCTGTGATGGGAGAGTTTATGATAAAGGCTGCAAACAAACAGCAGTAGAGATATACAGGGTGTGGTCAGGAAAGGCCCAGAGCACAAGAGCCTCTGTCCCTGAGGAATTGGGGAGCAATACTCTCCTGGCACAAGGATGTGTTCACCAACCAGAAAACTCCTTGAAAGCTCCTCAGATCGCTCTCATTGTTTGTGAGCTTTTATAACTCAGTCTCAAGGCCCCTTCTACCTGGAGGTGGGGTGGGATGGGTTGGGGTGGGATTGGAGAGGTAGGAGCTTGCTCTTTCTGGGACTACCTCCCACCGTGAAGCTATCTAAGGGTTCACCCCTAGTCACCTTAGTAGCATGAACTCAAGGGTAGTTGAAAAGGGCTTGCTCTGAATAACAAAAACACTCGTATTACTTAGGAAATGTCATGGGCTTTAGGAGCTCTGATGCATGAACTGGGACAGAATCCACTATATGTTTCATTCTACCACAGACCGTTACCTGCCATGCCAGCTGTGAGGCCCTGAGTGGACAGTGAGGCCCTGAAAGGGTCTAGGGCTAAGATTAAGTCAGCCATGGGTCACAAGGAATTTTTTTTCTGCAAAGCTGGGAAGGAGCTGAAACAAGTTTGGTTCAGTGGATAGAGCATCAGCCTATGAACTGAAGGGTCCCAGGTTCGATTCCTGTCAAGGGCATGTACCTTGGTTGCAGGCACAACCCCTGTGGGAGGTGTGCAGGAGGCGGCTGATCAATGTTTCTCTCTCATCAATGTTTCTAGCTCTCTATCGCTCTCCCTTCCTCTCTGTAAAAAAAAAAAAAAAAAAAAAAAAAGTTGTGAAGGAACCTCTAATCTCCTCCTAAATTGTGGTGAAAGTGTTTGATTTGGGGGCAGAGGCTAGTGTTTGGGGGCTACGCTGGAGAACAGATGCTGGGGTGATGGGCCTAAGGAGAGGGTGAGGACTGGTGTGGACTGGGAAGAGGAAGAGGATAGGGCCTGGGCAGACTGGTGCCTAGGTGTCCTGGGGGGAGGGGCCTTACTGGGGTACTTCTGCAGAGTCAGTGGGAGGGGAGAAGGAGGAGGGCAGAGTTTAGGTGTGGTCAGGAGCATAAAAATCCAGGGTATCTCAGTTTCCTTCCCATCACCACGACTGGCCCACAACACAAGCCTCAGGGGCTGAGGCGGGGAGCAGCACTGGAGGAGGAAGGAAGCAGAGATGAATGCTGCCAAGGCCCACTTCCGCAGAGACAACCAATCTGTCGCCCTGCACCCCCACGGTGAGGACACTAGGGGCTCAGCTGTCCTCAGTCAGGCACTGGCTTGCTTGTCGCCCAGCCCTCTGCCATTTTCTCAGCCCCCTCTTGGCAGCCCAGAGCTCTCTATGCTCATCGCTATGTCAGCCTCCAGAACAAACAGGCAATGGCAGAAGGTGGGCCGGGAGAGGACAGATAGGCAGGGCACCCTCCAGTCTCTGCATAAAATCCCCAGACCTTTATTTAAGGATGGCAACCTGGCAAGAGAGAGCGTGAACTTAAGAGTTCCGAGGGACCTGGTTTTGAATTCCATCTCTGTATCCCATGAGGTTCAGGGATCAGCTCTCAGACTCCGTGGCACAGCCCTTCTTAGGACACAGACAGAGGGTTTCCAGGACTGACCCATGTCCGTTTGTGGAGGAGGCAGCAGCCCCAAAGACCTGTGAGTCTTGTCTCTGGTCAGGATTCATGGGCAAGACTCTGGGACTCTGAGGTCAGGATTCTTGCTCTCTCCTTCCCATCCTGCCTCCCTTCATCCTTCCCTCTTTTTTCATTCAAATCACACTTCTGTTGCCCTCCCTGCCCAGGCTAGGTCTGTACCCTGTACACCTTCTCCAGCCTTTGTGTTTCTACCAGGCTTCATTCCCCTTCTCCGTGATAAGTGCAGGTGTTCTCATCCCCATCAGACAGGCCAGGAGACAGCCTGAGGGGCTAACTCTGCCCAGCCCGCACTCTTCTCCTGGACACTGGTGTCTCCCCCACAGGCCTGGACTCCTCGGCAGTGGCTCCAGCAGCCCCCAAGATGTCAAGGCCTGTTCTGGCCGGCCTGGTATTTATGGTCCTGATCATTGTCATCTCTTTTACGGCTCTCTTTTACGGTAAGTTCCTAGGTAATCGGAACCCCACAGACACTCTCTTTACTGGAAAGAAGCCACTGACCAAGAGGGGCCTCCAAAAAGCAGAGGCCCAAGAGCAGAAGCTCTGAGGGGTACTGGGTGCCACCTGACTGGGGGAGGGGGTAACCTGTTCTCAAGCTCAATGCTAAATGCTAAAGGATTGTGCTGACCCAGGAATGGGGTGCCTCAGTTCTACAGAAACCAAGACCTGCACCAGAGTCCTATGCCTACTCACAAGAGTTTCTTGGAGACAACATTACCTGGCAGTTACCTGTGGAACCTGACAGTGAGTAGCCACAGTGGTACGGATGGGTGGGAGGGAGCTGGGGCATCTGAGTACCAGACCCTAGGATGGGCCTCTCCCCTAACACTTTCTGCCCTTGAATTAGTATCACTATCACCGAAAGGCATGATTTATTTTTTTTTAGAGAACAGCTTTATTGCGGTATAATTGACACATAAGAAAATACCCATATTTAAAATGTACAATCTAAGAACTTTTGACATATGTATATATTCATAAACCATCACCACAATCAAGATAATGAACATATTCATTATCCTCCTCCCAAATTTACTTGTGCAATTTGCCATCGTTCCCTATCTCCTCTTCCCTTCATCCCCAGGTGACCACAGATCTACTTGCTGTAATATAGATCACTTGGCTTTTTCTAGAGTTTCATATAAAATGGATCCTGTAATGTGTACTCTTTTTTTGAGTACTCTTTATCGGTCATGTTATTTGCAAATATTTTCTCTGAGTCCATGGCTTATCTTTTCATTCTCTTAACAAGATTTGAATTTTGATGATGTATAATTTATAGATTTCTTTCTTTTATGGGTGTGCTTTTGGTCTCATATCTGAAAAATCTTTGCCTATGCCAGGGTCACAAAGACGTCCTGGGTGTTTTCTTCTGGAAATGTTATAGTTTTGGGTTTTACATGTAGGCCTATGATTAATTTTGAGTTAATTTTTGTATATGAGATTCATTCATTCATTTGTTGAAACAATTATCCTTTCTCCACAAATTGCCTTTGTATCTTCATTGAAATCGATTGTTCATACATGTATGGGTGTATTTCTGGAACATAATATTTTCTATGCTGCTCCATTGATTTAAAATGGAACAGAATCAGCCTGGCCTGCGCCCTTTTGCAGTCTGGGACTCCTTGGGAGATGACCGACTGATGGCTTAGGACTGCTCCGGCCTGGGGAGTGGGCTAAGCCATCAGTCGGACACCCTTAGCTCTGCTGCAGAGGCAGGAGAGGCTCCCACCACTGCCCCTCACTCACCAGCTGCCGGGCTTCTGGCTGAGCAGCTTTCCCGCTGTGGGAGTGCACTGACCTAGGCAACTCCTGTGTTGAGTGTTTGCCCCCTGGTGATCAGTGCACTTCACAGCCATCGGTCGTTCCAGTTTTTGGTCTATTTGCATATTACCCTTTTATTATATAGAATTTGTCTATTAATATGACTCTTGATAGCAGCTAGTTTACTATGGCAAGTATTTTAATCTTTCTGCCTTACAGTTCACTTGGGATAGACCTTTATTTCATTTTTTTGGCTCATATTTTCAGGTGGCCCCTCCCCAGGGTCTCGGTGGCTGCAGGGAGCAGTAGGTTGCTTGAGGAGCACACAGGGCTGTGTCACTGACATTCCCCTTGGAAAATTCAAGAACACTCTGGTTGGCTCCATATAACTAATGTTTCCCTATGTAATGGGCCTCTTTGGCTGCCTTCTCCATCTCCTCCCTCCAGATCCCTACCACTTTGGGGTGGCAGAGTTACGAAAGACCCTCAAGATGTTTAAAGACCACGTGGAGAACTCCAGCACCTGGACCACGGAGATCCAGATGTTGATGTGCAGAGTGGACAATGTCAGTTCTCAGATCCAGATGCTGCTCGGTGGTCATCTGAAAAATGCCAGTGCTGACATCCAGATGGTAAAAGGCGTTCAAAAAGAAGCCAGTACCTTGACCTTCCAGGCCCAGATGTTAAAAAGTTCCTTGGACAGGGCCAATGCTGAGATCCAGAGACAAAAGGGAGATCTGGAAAAGGCAAATGCTTTAAATTCCCAGGCCCAGAGTTTCTTAAAAACCAGTTTAGAAAACACCAGCTTTGAGCTCAACGTGTTAAGCAGAGGCTTAGAAAATACCAACAGTGAAATGCAGGTGTTGAAGGCAGGATTGGAAATGGCAAATGCCCAGGCCCAATTGGCAAACAATAGTTTAAAGGATGCTAATGCTCAGATCCTGGTTTTAAGAGGCAATCTGGATAGTGTCAATCATTTAAGGGACCAGAATCAGGTTTTAAGTGATAGTTTGAAAAGAATCAATGCTGAGATTCAGAAGCTAAAGGGAAGCCTGCAAAATGCAAGTGACTTAAACTCCCAGACTCAGACCCTTATAAAAGGCAGTTTAAACAACACTACTGCTGAGATCCAGTCATTAAGAGGTCATTTGGAAAGGGCTGGCAATGAGATTCACTTGTTAAAAAGTGATGTGGAAACAGCCACCACCCAGACCCAAATAGCAAACGGTCGCCTAGAGCAGATCAATGCTCAGATCCAAGGAATGAAAACACAACTGGAAAACACCAATGCCTTACATTCCAATATTCAGGTGTTAAGCCATCAGTTGGAAAATGCCAGCAGAGAGATACAGATCCTGAAACAAGGAATGAAGGATGCTGCGACCTTACAGTCCAAGACCCGGATGCTAGAGAGCAATCTGCAGAAGGCCAATGCCGAGGTTCAGAGGTTAAAAGGGGAGCTAGAGAGCACTAAAGCACTAACTGCGAAAGTCCAGGAGCAGCAGAGTAGCCTGGAGACCCTCCAGGCAGCCTTTGCTTCGCAGGAGCAGCTACATAAATCCCAAAGTAAGTGGGAGGGAGGGGTTGGCCTGGGGAAGGTACAGTCTCTTGGGAGGGTTGAGTCTCTTGTCCCTTTGGCCTTTTGCTTACTTCACCAGGCATCCCTCTGAGAAGAAGCATGGGTACTTTAAAGGGGCCAAATCCAACCAAATAGGGTTCATGTGCCCAGGCAGTGGTGGAAGTGGCATAGGCAGCAGAGTCCCTGCATTCAAGTTGCTTATCATCTGGGTAGACTGATACTTGGGGAGGGGAGGGACTATATAATGACGGTGTGTGGAAAGACAGCGGGTGCTAGTGGGGCCAGACAGCTGTATTTCTGACGTCCTGCTATCACTAACTCTGATCAAGTTGCTTACCTTCCATTTTCTCATCTGCAAAGTGGGGACAATAATATTCGCCTCACAGGGAGGATTAAATGAGTTTACTTACACATATAAAGCGTTTAACACAGTATTCAGCATTCCTGCATTCATCTGATAAAAAAAAAAATTGAGGCCCTATTATGTATCAGGGGCATAAAGATGAATAAGGTGTGATGTTGGCCCTGGACGCTCACAGGCTGGTAGAGGAGCCTTGTATGAAAGGCATGCAGAGAGGCGGAGAGGCGTTAAGAGTGTTATGTGAGAGCAGGTCTAGGAACAGGGGGTGGGCAAGAGGAAAAGAAGGGAAAGAAATCTTCTGGGGGCCGATGCCCCCTGGTGTAGAGAAGGGATCTTTCAGGGGGCCCGGGGAGGAAATCTTTCAGAGGAGAAAAGATCAAAAGATGTTTTGTTGAGAAGATGACCCTTGAACTTAGTCCTGGAAAACTAGTAGGTGTTTGACAAACAAATAGGGTAAGAAAGTAGCAGGTTCCCAGGCATGGACATGTGAAGCCACGAGTGTTCAGGAAACTTCAAGCAGCTTGTCTGACTGGACTGTGGCCAAGAGGGCAGTTGATGAGGTACAGGCTGAAAGGATGGTAGGCGGGGGGCAGAATGGTGCTATCAAATTATTTTAAATGCAACCACAGCATGAATTTCATTTTACCTTGTGACCCAGTATAATTATGTGTCACACACACACACACACACACACACACACACACCACAACAAAACTTTTACTATACAAATGCACCATGATATTTCATAGTTTATTCTTTTTTAAAAAATATATATATTTTATTGATTTTTTTACAAAGAGGAAGGGAGAGGGATAGAGAGTTAGAAACATTAATGATCAGTTGCCTCCTGCATACCTCCTACTGAGGATGTGCCCGCAACCAAGGTATATGCCCTTGACCAGAATTGATCCAGGGACCTTTCAGTCCAGTCCGAAGGCCGACGCTCTATCCACTGAGCCAAGCCAGTTAGGGCTCATAGTTTATTCTTAAAAAACAAAAAACACCTTGATACAACCCACTATTGGGTGGTAACTGTAGTTTGAAAGACACTGTGCTGGAAAGGTAGGCACACCTGGAGAGAGACTGGCTAGATGTGGAAGGCCTCTGAGCTTGGCTTTCATTCTTCGGGGAAATGAGTATCTACTGAAGGGCTTCAAGGAGCTGACTAGAGAGGTGTTCTGCTGAGATGGGGGATAAAACAGAAGAGCAGCAAGATTTGGAGATGCTTAGTCAGAGATCCTCGGGATGTGACCTGCAGGCTATTTGGAGTGTAGGAGAGAGGTCCTGGATGCAGGAATAGATGTGGGAGCCCTGGAATGTTGGTTCTGGTTATGGCAATGGGAGTGAAGGAGGGGGTTTGCATGAGATAAAATGCTTTATGAAAAGAAGGCTGAGGGTGGAAACAGGAAACCAGCCTTCAGGTGCCACAAGGGAAAGAGATATTTTTGGTTTTTTGAATATACTTTTATTGATTTTAGAGAGAGGAAGGGAGAGGGAGAGAAAGATTGAAACATCAATGATGGGAGAGAATCATTGATTGGTTGCCTCTTGCATGCCCCACACTGGGGATCAGGCCTGCAACCCAGGCATGTGCCCCAACCAGGAATTGAACCATGACTTCCTGGTTCATAGGTTGATGCTCAACCACTGAGCCACGCTGGCTGGGCATGAATGTAGAATAAAAGAATAAATGGATGAATAGGGAGTCTGTGTGGCACCATTTCGAAGAGCTGTAGGTGTAGATGATGTTAAGGAGCAGAGTGCCATGGCAGGGAGGGACAAAGGAGCTGAGAGACTCAGAGTTTGTGCTCAGGGAGGAGCTAATTAAAATTGTGAAGTCAGGCAGACCAGGTGATGACAAGATCCCAGGTATGGTCCTGGGTGTGGGGAGCTGAAGTGGATGGAGATGAAGTCAAGGAAATGAGTGATGCCATGGGGTGGCTGAAAAATCTTATAGGGATTTGGCAGGGAATTGAGATGCAGAGGACTGTCAGGTGATAGCAATGAGTTGGGAAACAGGGTAGTATACCCAGAAAGCAGGAGTCCACAAAGCTGCCTGAGGATTCCTGGAGTGAGATGTTCCTGGCTGCACTGCCCTCACATAGCGGGTAGTAGGCTGGGGGTGCAGCCTCCAGGGCCTTGCATGACAAAAAGCATTGCCTGGTCTTGTGATACCCAGTGGTCCGTCCCTGGAGAGGTCAGGAAGCCAGCTCTCAGATATCCACAGCCAGCCCCTGGTTCTCTCTCACCCCCAACCTTTGCTTCAGATGAACTTCTCCAGTTGATCCTGCAAGGCTGGAAGGTCTACGGCAGCAACATGTATTACTTTTCTCATGCCAAGAAGTCTTGGCAGGAGGCTGAGGAGTCCTGTGTGTCCCATGGAGCCCACTTGGCCTCCGTGACTTCTGCAGAGGAGAAGGTCAGCGCTTGGGGTTCGGGATGGTGCTGATGGGGTGGATATGGGATAAGGGCCATGGATACTTTGACTTTGCCCCTCTCAGAGCAGTTGTGGCAGAAACTTTCGTGTCACCTCATCAGTTAGGGAGCAAATATTTATTGAGTCCCAGTGACCATCTTGCACTGAAGGTTAAAGCACTAACAGCAAACCCCAAAGTCCTCATTGAATGAGGGCCACATCCAGAGGCCCACAGATGTCAGCAGCGAGGAAAGGGAGGTGGCACCAGGTGACTGCCCTTAAAGTGTTGGAAACATCCTTCCCTCCCATCCCCTCATTTAGCCCCTCAGCCTCCTCTCTGGTTGTCAATCTTGATTTTAACATCAGTTAATCCAATGGCTACGGAGGGTCCATGAACAAGTGCAAGGCCAGGTGCACAATACGAGTTTGAGGACCACCAAAGGCATTGTAATTTTGGTGGCTCATTTGCCTAAGGTACTTAGAATTTACTAGGGTTTTTGACAAAGTAGGTTTGGCATAATTCATTTTATAGAACTCCCATCCCTGCGTTATCCTGAGACTGCTCTTGTATGTCTGTCAAAGGACATGCTATTTTGTAAAACAAAACTTCTTAATAAACCATGGCCAGGTCTCTAGGACTCTCTCTCTCTCTCTCTCTCTCTCTCTCTCTCTCTCTCTCTCTCTCTCTCTCTCTCTCTCTTTCTCTTTGTCTCTGTCTCTCATAGCCCAGTCTCGTTGTCTCAGTAAAGCCACACTCCTCATTAAGTCAACATGGGAGAAGCTGAATTTCCCTTGAGGGGACCTGGCTGCTGCCCTAGACCCTGGATAAACCATGGAAGGTGCAGGGAGGGACCCGGCTCCTTCAGAGGAGTGGGCTGCATGCCCTGAAACCAGGAAGCGGAGCCCTGGACTCCTCTTCTCCATGGCTGGGGGAACCAGCTCCTCACTTGGGGTCAAGCAACACTGCCCACTTCCCTTTCTTTACAGGCCTATCTGACAGAGTTCACACAGTCCAGCTACTACTGGATTGGCCTCACTGACAGGCACAGGGAGGGCTCTTGGCGCTGGATTGATGGGACACCATTCAATGATGCCAGCAGCAAAGCGTGAGTCCAGTCACTGTCTGGTGTTGTCCCAGGTACTGTCTTGGGCGGGCCTGCTTAGTGATTCCCTGTCCTGTGTGTGTATACCTGCCCATTGAGTGTTAGTGTTATATGTGCAACATGTTAATGATATGTATTTGATGTGTGTATGGTATATGTGATGTGTATATGCAGTGTGTGTGTGTGTGATTTTTTATGATGTGTGTGTGTGTACAGTATGTGTTTATGACTCTGTGTGATGTATGGGTGATAAGTTTGTGCTTGTGTGATGTGCATGATGTGTGTGATGTCTATGGTGTGTGTGTGTACACATATTTGCCTGAACCCCTCCTCATGGTCTTGGGGTTGGCAGGCAGCCCATAAGAAGACCTTCCTGTTTATTTGTTTCGCCTGTCTACACTCCACATAGGCCTGGTCCCCCATCACACGGTATCTGAATGTGAAATCCGAGGAGGGGGCTCATAGCTTCAGACACCCCTTCTCTCTCGATCCTCAGTAACTAAGGACAACCTCAGCAGAGCACCCAGATGCTGAGTCTGGGCCCAGCTTTGTTCCCATCCTGGGGCCAGCAGGGAATTAGGGACCCATGTCACTTCAGCTGCTTATGCCACAGTGGAGGCAGTGGTGTGTGTGTGGGGGGGGGGGGGGGGGGGGCTTCTTTCATCTAGCCTTCTTCTTTCCAGGTTTTGGTTCCCTAATCAGCCAGACAACTGGCAACACAGGGATGGGCAGGACGAAGATTGTGTTCATCTTCAGCAGAACTGGAATGACAACAACTGCAATGCCCTCCATCAGTGGATCTGCAAGAAGCCCATCAGTCAGGGTGTGGCCTGAAGTAAGCCAGAGCTGAGGGCTCACTGCCCCTGCCGGCTCTGGACCCTTTCCACCATGATGTCCTGTGGAGCCTCGGAACCCATCTTGTTCTCCTGGGCCTTCCATTTGGCCTTTGTGTTTCCTGCCCTGTCCTTTTATTTAACCCGTCCAACACGTTTACCTCGCAGGGCTCTGTGGGGTGAACAGCTCCTCGAGGCAAGAGCCTTGCTGTGCTTCTGTATCTGCCTCAGCAACCAGTGCAGGCCTGTCAGACAGCAGGTCTTCAATAAACACTTGTGGACAAACAGAAGCTTTGTGCTTGTCTCTGCGACAGTCGCCACACTCCCTTCTCCCGGGGTTGGTTCTCCTTCCTCAGTGTCCCTTCTCCTGAAACAAGCCATGGCCATCGCACGTGTTCCCTGCATTTCCTTTGCTGCAGATGGGCCAGGGCTGGATTTTTCCAGGCCTTTAAACCACTCCTAAACCTCTCTCTCCTGTGGCTGGTCTCGTCTTGTCTTCAGACTGTTACTCTCTCTGGCTTTGGCCTCATCTTGTGACCCCATTCATCCTTCCTGGGACTACTCAGCTTTCTGCCAGCTCAGTTTAGAATAAGAATTTCGGAGCGGTTCTTTGCCCTGCCACGTGGTGTCCCCCCCACCCTCTGCATGCAGAGGGAACATTGACATTTCTGGAGTGCTTTCACTGCATAGCTCTCTTCCCTTTGTACTCCTTCCCAAATTCAAGCACTCTGTCTCCCCATACCCCCATTTTTCTCTCTCCAGCTTAATGAGACTGTCATGCACCTGTGTGGCCTTCTTCCTTGCACTGTGGTCTGAAAAGAGTGTTAAGGAAGAAACCCTGGGGTGTTATGGGCTCACCTGGTCTGCTTCCCCATCCAGGAGCTCAAATCACAGTTTTGCTCTGTTGTCTAATGTCTGAAAATAATTGTTTCGTGTATTGTGTCCAGTTTTTTACTTGCTTACAGCAAAGGGCTGGTCCAGTTACTCCATTTTGATCAGAAATGGAAATATGTTTATCTTTTATGATATCTACGGTTGAATCAGACTTCAATCTGTGTGAATTCATATTTTCTTTTTGGCTTTTTCTTTTATGGATTCTTAGTTTTTTTTATTTTTATTAATCTTAGAGACTTTTCCTCCATCCCAGGATTGAAATAAAATTTTGCTGTATTTCTTCTACTACTTTTATATAGCTTTATTTTTTACATTTACATTACTAAGCCATCTGGAATTTTCTCAACTATCATTAAATGATAACATACTCTTTTTCACTCACTCAAAAAGCCAACTTTTTCAAATACAAAATCACAAGTTCGTTTCTGAAGTCTTGATTGCATTCCAATGAATTAATTCCCCTTTCCTTTACGGGAAACATGTTGTTGTGATTATTGTAGTTTTATAATATGTTTGGTTATCTAGCAGGGCAGGTCTCCTTTAAGTTTTTCAAAAGTTTTTAGATCTTAATGGGACAAACGTGGTGATTGGTGGGTTTATTGAAGGGCATGAAGTGGCTAGCTGCATTTCTTCATCAGAGTATCCCTGCATTTCTGATTTCAGTTCCTCCAAGTGAGTCAGGATAGTAAGAATCTAGGGAGATTCCTTGACAAGTGGAATAAGGGAAACCGAGACAATATAATTAAGGCAAAAAATCTGAGCAATTTACATCCAGCTAATGAATCACAAGGTTTTATCTTTCCTAACCAAGGGCACTAAGGAGCAAATGGTTTACATATTCCATACCTCCCAGAGACAAAACAGCCTCAGTCTGATCCCTCTTCAATAATGTTCTTGATGACGTTCTTTAAAAATGAAACTAATCAGAAAATTCCCCCACACCTCACTATACACACATTTTGATGAATCAACAGATTGAAGGACATATCTGAAAAGCCAATGACTATTTGTTAAGAATAAGAATTTCTGAGTCTCCTCTGAGACCTCCCCCGGGAATCTGGCCAAAGAAAGATAAGATGCCTCAAGACAAAGGATCCATGGCGTGCTTTCTCGCAAGAGCACCCCACTCCTTGTATCTCTGCTGTTTGCTCCTAAACTCCAAGGGACCCCACAAGACTTGCAACCAGGGGAGCAGCGGTCAGTAGCAGCTTGACCTGAACTACCGTATTTTTCGGACCATAAGACGCTCCGGACCATAAGACGCACCAGTTTTTAGAGAAGGGAAATGAAGAAAAAAAGATTCTGAAACAAATAGTGTCCTAAAATATTTTATGTGCATTAAAATCCAACATCACAGTCATAAACACATGTAATCAACCCTGTAAAGTAAACAGCAGCATTTAGAACCATTTTAGAGCCGGGCAAGCACACAGAGACCACACAGAACCAGGCAAGTAAAAAAACTTTTTTTTTTTAAGTATATGTGTAGGCTATATTTGGACCATAAGACGCAGGGACTTTTTCCCCCCACTTCTGGGGGGAAAAAAGTGCGTCTTATGGTCCGAAAAATACTGTAATCCCCTAAATCGGTCTCTAAGGCCCCCTTTTCTCTGACTTTTCCTCTCCTGCTGCTTCTTCTACCTTAAGCCTTCCCTTTATTTCACTGTCCCCAGCTTTACAAAACATACTCTCAAGAGCCACCTGGACCATGCTATGAAATCTTTCGTGCACAAAGTCAAGAACCCACACACGACTAAAGCCCTAGGCAGACCCACCCCAGGCCCAGACCCCATCCAGTACCATAAGGGTAACATACTCCTCAGAAAGAAATTCTTCAGTATTTGGCCTGGGAAATAGAAGCTGAGTGGCGAGCAGCCTATAGGCCCAGAGGGCAAAGGGGGCCGGGCAGCTCACAGTTTGATATACAGAGGCCCCTGAAGCTCCCTGCTTCAGTCTGGCTGTGCAAACCTCTCTGGATATAAACCACCCTTCTGCAATACAGGCAGTGGGGTGCTGCCTGGTTACTGAAGGTGGAGGAGGAGATGAGTAAGCCAGTTCTTCTGTTTTCAGTCTGCCCTGCACCCCTGCCTTCTGAGGTGACAGGTACTTCTGAATTCACCGAGTTGTCCTGATTTTTATTCACTACCCCTATCCAGACACTACTACTGTGGTAGAGTTCCATTTTCTCAGTTTTGCTGAGTCAGCTACCAGTCCTCCATTCACTCCCAGCTTCCAAATTTTGTTGAAATGCCTTGTTTCCTATTGATTCTTCCTCTCCCATTCTCTTTGTCATCCTGTGTTTTTCTCATTTTGATTTCTTCACTGTCATTATAGTAGAGTTTTGGAGAAAAACAGACATGAATGTGTGCATTTTTATTCTTAGGATTTTCCTGGCTTATACACAATAAAACAGCAGCCAGTGTTAAATAATACGTCCTGCTTCTTTTGGTCTTGTATATGCTCACTTTTTATAAAAAAGTTCCATAGGCATATTTATTACATTAGGCTTGTGATTGTTATTATTTAGATGTTCTGTATCCTCATTTATAATTTGCCTGTCAATTTCTCTAAGAGGATTAAAAAAAACAAAACTCTTGCATGTGTAACATTAATCTATCTGTATCATTTTATCACAGTCTTGTATTTATAAAGTTTTTGATTTACATATTTCAGAGTTCCTTTGTTTTATGTCTAAGGATTCATAACCTCTAAATCTACTTGAAGAATTTTGCTTTTTATCAATATTCATTCAATCAAGGAATATTTATTGTGCCTTTACTATGTACCAAGTACTTTTCTAGGTTTTTGGGATTCAACAGTGAAACAAACAAAGTCCCAGCCCCCATGTAGTTGGCATTCTAGTAGGAGGCAGGGATACCCAGCCCCTCACAGTCACAGCAAGGAGTCCTGTGGAGCTTGAAACCTGAGGAAGGTGACATTCTGGAGTAGCAGGCCGCTCTGCATCATCAGTCCAGCCGACCATAGCCTGTGGTCCAAGGGTAATGGGACAGGGACAAATAAACATGAAGGGTTCTCTCCCGCTCACTCCAGAGTCAGTTCTCAGGCCTGGGCTGGCCCTGTCTCTCTGCCCAGGGAGGTTCTGAAAGCGGCAATTTCCCCAAGAGGGAGTCAGAATGGCAGAGGAACCAAGTTGTCTGCAGACTGAGTGGAGCCATCTGAGGAGCCAGAGTGAAGCCCTCAGCTATCCTGGGGGGAAGTGGCCATTTCTCACCCTGGAGGGCCTGCCCCACCCTGTCTCTGCTGTGGAAACCCTGTACAGCTGCCCCTTGTGGTGTTGTTGTGTTGGTGGCAGTAGCAGTCTGTGACAGACAACTGTCATCACATGGGCTGTGCTGTTGGCACCTTGATGTCCACAGCCTTTTCTCCCGGAGCCATGGTTTCCAGTCTTTCCTGGAAACAAGGACCCAACCTGATGAAGGCTGGGTTCTCACACTGTGACTTAGGGGACAGCCTGACTCTGGCAGAGGGGGAAGAAGCATAGACTTCTTTGCTGTCATGAAATGACCTCCCAGGCCTGTTTTCTGGGGGCAGGGGACAACTTCTCAGTCAGAGTGAACACATTCTGGAAGATGTCTCAGCATTTTGCGGATGAGGAAAGGCACTTGTTTAGAGGAAAATGTGCCCATGTCATAGTCAGCAACTCTGAGTGTCCTCTACTAACACTTGCTCCCACACACTGTACCCAGATTTAGGCCTGGGCCTTGGCCCAGTCCCCCCAGTGTGCCTGCCAGAAAGACCCTCTCCCTTTGTATCGTCCTCACTTAGAAGGGCCAGTAATAAATCGCTCTAACTCTATCTGCTGCCAGCAATTCCTGCAGCTCAAAGCCAACCAATCCCATGGTCAATGAAGGACCCAGGAAAAATCACAGAAGAGTAAGGATGCCTGGGTTGCTCTTGGGAAGGGTGATTTAGGATAGAAAAGGGACCAGCAGGACAAGGGTCTTCACAGCGCAAATTTGCCTCTTAGCTCCCCCTATCTTTCCCAAAGCAGCCTGCACCCTACTGCTTCTTGACTCTCCCCTAAGCCCTGCTTTTGTTGTAATCTTAACCTTCTTATATCTGACAGGCATTTCCCATTCCCAGCTGTATCCGTCCCAGGGCTGGATTCCAGGCCCTCTTCAAGGTGGCCCCAATGAGCCTTTCTTCATATCTCAGCTACCAGGCCATGGGAATTGAGCCCTGTGCTTCAGCATCCTCTCAGCCAGCTCCGATGGCAGCTTTTGCACTGGTGCTCAGAACACCCCTCTGCACGAGCCCTTGGGATTTATCTGTACAATGGCTGAATTTCTGGACGTTCTTCCGGCTCATAAATCATCTCTGCTGCTATCGCCATCACTCACAGGACAGTAGGAATTACATGAATCAGGAGAGAGTGGGGGTTATAGACCCAGGTTCTGTGGTCAGACTGGTCCAATCCCAGCTTTGCCCCTTTCTAGCTGGGAAAACCAATTACTTGGCTTTTGTGCCTCAGTTGTTCTTCTGTGAAAATATTGGAGTACCTCCCCCTTGAGGCTGTTGTGTGGATTAAGAAAGTTCTTGCAGCCGAAACCGGTTTGGCTCAGTGGACAGAGCGTTGGCCTGCTGACTGAAAGGTCCCAGGTGCGATTCCGGTCAGGGGCATGTATCTTGGTTGCAGGTACATCCCCAGTAAGGGGTGTGCAGGAGGCAGCTGGTCAATGGTTCTCTCTCATTGATGTTTCTAGCTCTCTAACCCTATCCCTTCCTCTCTGTAAAAAATCAATAAAATATATTTTTTAAAAAGAAAGTTCTTGTGTACAGGTTTACAATGGTGCATACATGGCACATGGGTCCTTCTGTGCAACATCAGCTGCTATTGTTATGCCAGTGGCCTAATGAACCCCTCACTACAACTCTGAGGAAGATTCCATTAAAATCTCCACTTCACAGGTGGCAAGATGAGCCTCGAGTTTGAATGGCTTGTCCAGAGCTCCTCTGACCCCCTGTGCTACGGCAGCTCTTCCACCTGACCCTGGGGTCCTGTTTGAGTCTCAGCTGTCTGTGAGGCCCCACAGCCCCTGCGGCTCTAAGCTTCCACCTACCCCTGCGTGAAGGCTGCCGGCATCTTTCTGCACCTGTCCTGGGGACAAAGCCCGTGGGCCTGTTTTTCTTCTCTCCTCGTCTGACCCACTGTTAACCCTGCCGGTGACGTGGCCAACATTAACCCCAGCTCCTGCCCAGTGGAGGAGGATGAGCCTCAAAGGAAGTGAATGTGGGGCATGTGTCACAGACCCTGCTTCTCTCTCGAGACTCTGCTTGCCAATGGACAAAGTCAACTGGAAGCGCGGGGGGGGGGGGGGGGGGGGGAACTGACTTAGGGAGGGAGGCCACTCAGACCTCCAGGAAAAGGAACTACATGGAGGCAGCAAGTCTAAGTTCTAGGCTTGGCTGTGCCACTGACCAGCAGCATGACCTTGGCTTGTCATTCAACTTCTCTGGCATCCATTTTCTCATCTATACAATGGGACTTAAGTCTGATTCCCAGGGATATAGTGAGATAAAATAGTACATACCGTGTGGTAAATAATATGTAATTAACTAGAGGCCCAATGCATGAAATTTGTGCACGAGTAGGCCTTGGCCTTCCTTCCCCCGGCTGCTGGCACCGCTTCCCTCAGGAACCCGGGACCTGGGCTTCCCTCTCACACCGGGACCAGGACTTCCCTCGAAGCCCTGGCTTCATCTGGAAGGTCGTTCAGAAGAATGTCCGGTCTAATTAGCATATTATGCTTTTATTATTATAGATAATAATACAAATTTATGTGATTATGAGTAACCTTGCCAAGTTAATTTGGACAGGAATTCTGGGCAATGTAGACATGTCTCTTTGAAGTTTTTGATCCCTTTAAAAATGTCTTTTTTTTTTTTGTATTCTCTTACTAACGTTACTTTTTAGCAGCACTGAGCTAAGGAGATTAAAGGAATTGTGTCTGCACCCCGGTCTGGTTGGGATGATGGCGGGCTGCCGAGAGCACCAGGATGGCAGATGTGGGAGAGGGTGCTCCTCTCCATGGAGCCTCAGGACAATGAACAGGCAGACTGATGAGGTGAAAATGCTGGGCATGAGATGGAGCAAGGAGCAATGTCTGTGTCTCAGGGTGGAAGGTAAGACGGATTGTCTCTCTCAGCCCCCATCCTCCCTCCCCTATTCCAGGCTGCCCTTTCTCATTGCTCCATTTCCCAAGAGCCCCATGTACCCAGGCTTCTGGAGGGCAATTAAGGTGATCTCATTAGGAACACTTGTGCGAGCTTCCTAGCGTGGAAGTGAGGCAGAGCACACCTCCCTGGCCTTTTGCCTATTTCCTGGGGGCAAGCCCAGAGGTGGGGACTGTCTCTGCACAGGGTTCAGAGAGTCCCCCCTGCCCAGCGTTGGGGGACTGAGTGGCAGCTACAGGAGCAATGGCTCCTTGCTCCTTGGTCTATAGGTTTGGTGGTGTGTGTTTTTGAACTCAGAGCTCCCCCTTTTCCTTCAATCCTCCCAAAGCTCGTATAAGCACCTAAATCCCTGAACTAACTCCTTGGCCTCTACCTGGTACGCCTAGAAGAGTTTCTGACCCTGCTGTGAACCTTGACTGCGGTGAATGGCCTGGGACTTTGTTGCTTCAAGATTTGATCCCTGCCGGGCACCAGCTCCATTTTTGGAGATGACAACCAGGAGCAGTGATGGAGGAGCATGCCTGGGGAAGAATCTAAGTCCCTCAGTGACCATGAGGGGCAGAGATGCACTGCTGATCCATGCCTTTCACGCTGTTAGAGAAAGGAGAAATAAACTCTTTGTTTGTTAGACCATTGCACTATTGGGAGATGGCCAGTTATCGGCACTAAGTCCCTATCAGGTGTAACAACTTAGCTCAGACTGCGCTCCCTCTGAACAGGTGGTTCAATGAAGAACTCTAACAGCCAAGAGGCCAGAAAGTTCCAGTTGGAGTTGAGGAAGGGGAGCAAATATCCTATATAATAAAACCTATATGCTAATTGTCCCCTTGGGGAGGGGCAGTTGTTCCACTGTGAGTTCAACAGGGAAACCAGTTTGACTGCTTGATTTGATGTGGACTGACCACCAGGGGGCGACGCAGCACTGGCAGGGGGCATGAGCTGGGGCCCCATCTCCGCAGGCCACCCGAGGGACCCCACCCTTGCATGAATTCATGGATCAGGCCTCTAGTGAAAGAATAAGGTTCTTACACTGGGTTCCTGCTACACACCAGCTAGTCCACGCCCACGCAAGGGTTTGGCGATAAAAACAGAACAATGTCAATAAAGTCCTTTGTGATCCTCAAGGAAAGTTAAGTAAATGGGTCAACTATCTCCATTTTCGGCTCCATTCCCACACATTTGGCTCCTGTTGCCTTCTATTTGCTTCGAAATGAACTTAGAGCAAACAAAAATATATTAAAAAATATAAATATGTATTAAAACATATTTCTTAAAGAGAGAGGGAAGTTACAAATAAGAAAGGGGGAAACTAGGGAGAAACCTGAGGTGTTGGATTGGAGTTGGAAATACCAATATATAATAGTATGAAATGCTTTTTAAAACATGCCTATCCATCTAAATATACAGAGAGAAATATATAGTTTCCGGAGAGTGGGACATGGCCTGCCCGCAGGGGAGGGGGTTATGGGGGCAGGTGGTCCAGGCCCCGCCCCCGCCCAGCAGGTGACCCAGGCCCCGCCCCCGGCCCGGCAGGTGGCCCAGGCCCCGCCCCCGCGCCCGGGGCCTCGTGCGGCCCCAGGTGCCCGCAGTGAGAGGATAAGAGGCCCCGGGGGCCCCCAGCCCAGGGCGCAGCCATGGATCTCGTGCCCGGCTTGCTGGTCACCCCGAAGGCCGAGGTGCTGGAGGACCTGCTGCAGGAGCAGTTCGGGCCTCTGCCGCAGCTGGCCGCAATCTGCCGCCTCAAGCGGCTGCCCTCAGGCGGCTACTCGTCCACCGAGGACCTGCAGCTGGTGCTGGAGCGGCGGCGCGTGGCCAACGCCAAGGAGCGCGAGAGGGTGAGCGCCTGCCCCGCGGGTCCCCGAGGCCACCCGGGCTCGGCCGCCCCACAGACCGCCCGGGGACAGGAGTGACTTTCTCCCCTGTCCTCGCCCCCGTCCCCGCTATCCAGCTCCCACCACCTGGCCAGGCCCCCGGGCACCCATTCGCTGGCCCTCCGTGCCTTCCCCCCCCCCCCCCCCCACCAGGAGCGTGGGCCTCCCGAGGGCCGGCTGTGCCCTGGCCTGGGCGCAGGACAGTGGCCTTGTTACCCTCCACCCCGGTCCAGCTGCTCACTCGCCGCCGCTGAGATGGCACCTCACGTGCCTACCCACGTGGACTTGTGCTCACACGCCTGCGGGGCTGAGGAGGCCCGTGGCAACTTCAGAAATGTCTCCCCTTGGCAGGTGCTTTTAAAGGTTTAAATCTCACAACCGAGTGCGCTGGTGGGCGCTTGGGGCGTGCAGGGTTCTCGCCACCCCTTTCCCGACCTCTGCGTCTCTGTCTCCAAGCACAAACGGGGTGAGTGGAGCCTAACGGAAGTTACTCTTTAAACAAACAAACAAACAAACAAACAAACACAAACAAAAACTGTCTCCCCTTCCCCCCAAGTCCAGTGTGCACCAGACTCCCGGTCAACCCCCTGCCAAAGCAGAGAAAGTGCCCATTCCCCAGTCAGGCGGGCTTCGCGCTCAATCACCAACCCGACTGGTCCTGTGGGCCGCAGTAGGAGCGGCATCTAGTGGTAGCTTTGGGTATTTGTGATTAAACTCGGCCCCCAAACTTGTCAGATCAGTTGCAGTCTGTAGGTTGGGTTGCAGCAGAAGAGGATCCTAGGGAGGGAAGGGTGAATGGGGGAAGAGGCAGGGCGCGCATTTAAGCTGGGCCTTGAGGAAGAAGTTCTGTTGAGGCCTGTTCCTGGGCACCCTGACGCCGAGGTGCTGGAGGACCTGCTGTGGCAGCAGTTGGGGCCACTGCCCAGCTGGCCGCCATCTGCACCTTAGAAACGTAGCCCCCGTGAATCACTAGGAGCTTTGCCTGGGAAAGAGTGTGCAGAGAAAGGACCAAGGAAGAGTAAAAGACTTAAAGGAAAACTGGGAAACTTGCAAGAGTGGAGAAGCATGATTTTACCAGACAAACTCTTCATGAAAATAACCCTGTGATCTGCTGTAATGATGTGGCCCTCGAACAAGATTTGGATCCAGTATTTTGCATTTTGTGTGGGCCTTCTCACCAAGAAGGAATGGCTTTCTGTGGAGAATTTGTCCAGGCATATTCATTGCATCAGTATAAAGAATAAAGGTGATTAGTTTTAAAATCCACTATTTTATTCTTTATAATGATGCAATGAATATGCCTGGAAAATATAGAAATGATTATATAGGGAACAGAAAACACACATAGCACAAACATGATGTCTATGAACCACCATTCTCTGTGTACATGCTCTCAGTCTTTTTCTAGTTATATGTGTATATACAGTGTCCAAACAATGTATACACACTTTAATTGATAGCTCAATTTTGAAAATGAAATGCATTTTAATAAACACTGCCTTTGAAGTTATTCAAAGTGTAAGTATACATTTTTGAGGGACACCCTATATATAATTTTCTGTAAGTTGTGACAGTCTAGTATACATATTGAAGATATATTTGTATTTTTTTCACTTAGCATTATCAAAAGCATTTCCTCATATCCCTAAGCATGCTTTCAAAGAGCAACTTTTAATGGCATGGACTGACCTAGAAATGGACCATAACTTATCCAGTCTCCTACTGTGGGACATGTGTGTCCTTTGCAACTTACTATGGTACATAAATCTATGCCCATGCCTGCTCATTACTGTAGAATAAAATGCTAGATGTGGAATTACTGGGATACATACAGTCTCAACTTTTGATACAAGTTGTCCAATTGTTTTCTAGAGAAGTTACCATTTTTTTAATCCCCCTTTACAAGATGTAGGATCATTCCCTTTTCCACCCTCAGTACTGGGTATAATGAACAAACCAAAACAAAAATGTTACCAGCATGGCACATGAAAAATGGCACCTATTTCTATTATAATTTGTAGTTCTTTGATTTTTAAAGTTCAATATTTCATGTTTCCTGGTTATGTTATTCTGTGTTGAATGAGCTGACTATGTCCTTAGTCAGCTTTGATGTGGTGTGGGAGTGGCTTGCTATGTGAGTACATTGGCTTTATGGTATGGTAGGAGCCAGGTCTTTCAAGGCCTATGTCCCCCAGAGGGATATTGTCACATTTTTGGGCTTTGGAGCTGAGGAATTAGACCCTCGAGATTTGGGGGGTGGGAGGGAGGCATCTCATTCTACCTTTTGAGTCTCACCAACATGCAGACTCTCTGGACTCTTAACATTTAACTCTAAGTCATCAATTCAGCTAGGCAAGAAGTTGAAGAGTTATAACAAAAAAAAAGCTACAAGGTATGTGTTTTTCATTTTGCAGATAAGCAAACCAAGTGTTGGTGATATGAAGTATCCTAATACTCTTGTAAAGCGAAATGGTAGAGCTGGGCTTTCAATCCAGTTTTATGTGCTCAGAGCTTTTAGCCACTGCCCCTACTGCCTCTACGTAGTTGTGTTCTCAGAGGAACAGAAAGGGATCCGGTGAACATAGACACTCCTTCTCACCTGTCCACCCGCAGTGCTGAGTTTATGTCACTTCCTTGCCAGGGACTACTGTCGGTGGAGTGGTGCCTCTGTGGCCTGTGCCTGTTTAGATGCCTCACCCAGACAAGAGAGCTGTGGACATGAGTCTTCAAAGCCCCCTTCTGTGTGTGTGTTTTTGTTGTTGTTTTTTTTTTTTTTTTTTTTTTTTGGGGGGGGAGATGTCTGTACAAATTAGCTTCTCTGTCCTCACTGTGCTGCTTTTGTTTTCCAGATAAAAAATCTCAACCGTGGGTTTTCCAAACTGAAGGCACTGGTGCCATTTCTTCCTCAAAGCAGGAAGCCCAGCAAAGTTGATATTCTTAAAGGTGCAACTGAATACATACGAGTCCTCAGTGATGTTTTGGAAAGAGCCAAAGACTCGGAGGTAAAGGTTTAGGAAGGTAGAGCAATGAGATCTGTCATTTATTGAGCCCTTGTATGTGCCAGGCAATTTATGTATACATTCCAGTTAGCTTATAACAACCCTCTGAGTTATTTGTGGTCCTCATTTGACAGAGGAAGAACACAAAATACAGCTAACGGCCACAAGTTTATGAAATGTCAGGAGCAGGGATTGAGTGTGTAAGTCTGGGTAAGACATGGAGCCAAGTTCCTGACCATCTATATACCTTCTGTCACTGCCCAGGGCCCTGAGCTCCTAAATGCTGAGTCTTGCATAGGACCTGGACAGCTGGGTCATGACAGGAGGCTCCCATAAACCCACCCTGTGGTGGTGGCTTCTCTTCAGCAAGAAAAACATCAGCCCTAGCTGGTTTGGCTCAGTGGAGAGTCAGCTTGCAGACTGAAGGGTCCCAGGCTCGATTCCGGTCAAGGGCATATGCCTGGGTTGCAGGTTCGATCCCTAGTAGGGGTGTGCAGGAGGCAGCCGTTCTATGATTTCATCATTGGTGTTTCAATTTCTTTTTCTCCCTTTCCCTTCCTCTCTCTGAAATCAATAAAAACATATTAAAAAAAGAAAAAAGAAAAGCATCAGACAGGACCCAGGAAGGAAGAGGCATTTCTATCCCAAAGGAGTCTCCCTTAGGAGAGGTCTTCCCTAAGGGATAATCCTGCTGGAGAGCACAGCCATAGTCTGCTGATACCAATCAAATGAACCTTCTTTGCAATCCGTGAGGCACCATAACGTCACCACTGTTCTCAGAATGCATGGCTCAGAAGTGTCCATTAGGCAGGGGAAGATAAGGGTTGGTTTTATGGACTCATTCCATGGAGAGGCAAATCTTGAAAGCCTGAGAATGGATTAGTCTTCGGAGGAGGTAAACTATGAAGAGAGGACCCTCCCACCCCCCACAGATTTCATGTATTGGGCCTCTTGTTCTTAGAAGAAAAGCTGTTAGAGCCAGCAAAGGTCTTTTCCAAGTAGCAGAGGGACCATGTTTAGGGACAGAAGAGAAGGACAGATGCTAGAAGAGAAACAAACGTGCTAGAAACTTAGGGCAGAAATAGCCAGGTGCATAATTGTACTTTTTTGAGGCCACCCCCCCCCCCCCTTATCTTCTAGTCCTTCTTACGTGATGGCCGGAAGGACACATTCTACAGTGTGGGAATGACTGGCTAAATTGGATAGCTGGGTTTAGCACGGCCATAGTTTGCAGATATACAAGTGGCTGCCTTCATGTGTGTACGTGCATGTGTGTGTGTGTGTTTATTGTGTAACAGAAGTGCTTAGTTTTGTGCTGTTTTCATTAAAGTATAGGACCTATTCCACGTAGCTATAATATTTTAAGTGTAGTGGCCCATTACACAACATTTTTAGGTTATAGATAAACAAAATACAGTCCACTGAGCAATGATTTTTCTTTCCACAACTTAAGAATCGCCCTTATAACTTAAACGAAACATTATCCATTACCATTTTGAAATATATTGATTTAAATCTTCAAAGTCTGACTGTCATAGCATTTGACAACTAAATATGATTTCTAGAAACAAAACCCCGGTCATCAGAACTATATAAACCATACTTCTGAACCACATATATCCATGGCTAAAGAGCACTTGGGAAACAGCACTCAACATGCTCGCTGTGATGTGGGCTTGAAGAATGAGGAGGAAGGGCCCTGGGCAGCTGGTGGCAGTGGTGGATCAGCATGCACTTGTCGCCAGAGCATGATGTCTGCAACTGGAGTTACTCCCCAGCCAGGAGTATGGTAAAGTCTTTCTTCTTAAATATAGATGTAAAAAAAAAAAAAAAAATTCAAAATGCTTCCCTTGAGGTGTGTGGTATTTTTTTTATGATGAACCATTATTGAAACAAGATCATTTTGTGAAAGCACCTAGGTTGGGAGATGGAGTTTGCTATTGATAGTTGGGAAGATCTATTATTATGTTCCCAAGTTAACTGCTAAGCAGCCCTAGGGGAAGCCAACTCCTCCAGAACCACTTATCATAGACCTAAACTTATTTTTTTTATGACCCTAATTAATATATCAAAAGGTTTTCTGGACTCTGAGGTCTCTAGAAAAAGAAATAAGTATTAGATTGCCATACATAAAGCTGCATGGTCATAGCATATACAAGCATGTACACACACACACTCAAGTGTGCACACACATACAGTTAAAAAATTGGCCTTGTTATAAGGAAGCATTTTTTAAGGAATAACAAAGGAGTTTATTGTAACAGCCCTTATTACTCTGCCAAGCTAAGAAGCCACTCAAATAGCCTGCTTCTCCAAGTTTAGAAAATGGACTTCTGGTCCTTGCTGTGTCTCAGTGTTACACAAATGAGATCCCTTACTCCATCCAATGACATGATTGCTGTTGGAATATGAAAGACTTCTGGGTATCTAGAACTAAATGTACCAAGCAAGTTGCTTAGTCTGATATAAGGGGAAAAGGGCTGCGGAATCACAAGTGATGGTTAGTGATGGGAGGCTGTTTTGAATAGCAGTTGAGTGCAGGTTTTAGAGATAGAATGCCGAGGTTCAAACCCTGATTCTACCACTTGCTAGTTGTGTGACCTTGGGTGAGCTACTGACTCTGAATCTCCCCAGTCCTCAGTTTGCTCATCTGTAGAATGGGAAGGATAATTATACCTATCCTGTATGTAAGATAACTGTGAGGTTCAAATGGCATCATGTCAGTGATGTGTCTAGCACAGTACCTGGCATGTCAATGTTCAATTGGGCATACATTATTAAGTCTGCTTGATGCAACAGCAGCAATCACATTGATTGGTGAGGAATCAACAATGAGCCACAGGAACTTTAGCTCTGTTTGTAGCAAGTGTTCATCATGTGCTTCTCACCAATGCTCCACTCAGGCTTGAGGCCTTACAGGCTTCCTGCTGACTGGCTGGCCTTGGTTACCATTTCTGATTTGATTACTCTTTTCTAAGTACTCCATTTGTGCACATGCTTCGTCTAGATTTTCAACTACTGGGCCATTTGAGACATAAACCTTCCCTTGCCAGTCAACCCTTAGGAGACAGAATTCCTGTTGCTACTACATGAGCTGACAGCAAATGACTGAGAATGAAAGAAAAGAATGTAGATATGACCTGAACTGAAACTTGAACCTGGCTATCTAATAACTGTAATGCTTCCATAAGTGTAAGTTTTAATATGTACTAGATAGTAAGGCTAGAATCTTACTTGCATTTAATCCCCACTGATGCTGATGAGGTGGGCATCAACATGCCATTCTCATGGTGAGCTAACAGACTGTTCATTTCTGCCAGTCCTGTTGGGCCTCTTAGCAGAGCAAGCCTATGTTGGTGACACCAGCAGCAAGGATGTAGAGGAGACCCATGTCTTCTAAGGATAAGTGATCCTGGAGATAGGCCATTTCTAGTAAATTGATTTAAAGTAGGAATTAACTTTTTCTAGTAGGAAACAAAAGTTCTGATTGAAAATTTCCTTTAAAAACGGAATAAAACACTTTGTTTTTAGTCTTTTAGCTAACCAAGTTTAATTGGAAGAGTTTGCTAATCCTATATAATAAAAGCCTAATATGCTAAGTGTCCAGTTGTCTGGTCATCCATTCAACCAATCAAAGCATATGCTAATGATATGCTAAGGCCACTCAACCACTTGCTATGATGTGCACTGACCACCAGAGGGCAGCTCCTGGTTGAGCATCTGCCCCCTGGTGGTCAGTGCACTCCCACAGCTGGAGTGCTGCTCAGCCAGAAGCCGGGCTCATGGCTGGGGAGCAGTGGTGGGAGAGGCCATGGCAGGAGCTAGGAGTAGTGAGCCAAGCAGTAAGGGGCAAGCAGAGGGGCAGTTAGGTACTGAATTGCAAGAGGGATGTCTGACTGCCAGTTTAGGCCCCATCAGGCCTAAACCGGCAGTTGGACATCCCTTGAGGGATCCCAGATTGCAAGAGGGCACTGGTTGGGCTTAGGAACCCTCCCACCCCCCACAAATATCATGTATCGGACCTCTTGTTCTTAGGATAAACAAAGAATAAATTTTGGATTTTTAATAGATGCATATAACTTCTGTCTAGTGTGCTTTCTAAGGCCTGAATATAGAGAGTTCTTTTTTGCAGAAGTGTTCTAGGATTTCATCAGGTTTGTCAAGGGTTTCTTATTCTTTGATGTTCAAATCATTTTTAGAAGTAAAAAGATTTATTCTGAAACAATAATCCACTTTTAGAAAACTTGCAAGAACGGTACAAAGAATGTTTTTCCTGACCCATTTAAAAGTACGTTGCCAACCCCATGTCCCATTTACCCCGTCTTGCCCTGGGAGAGGATTTGAGGAGTGGACTCCTGATGCTGGCAGAGATGGTCATATTTTGGGATTTGGGGATGTGTCTGAACAGGCTGTGCAAGATCAGCAACATTCCTGAGAGGCAAAGTTCCAAACGAAGGACATAAGATCTGCTGATGGTGGGAATGGAGATTAATTTCTCAGGCGAGGGTAGGTTCACTTAGGGGACTGAATCAGCAAGTATGTGTGTAGATAGAGAGGGCTATGGGCCAGGTGAAGCCACAGCATCTGGCCGGAGTGGGGTAGGGATTCATGTCAAGGTCTAAACGAGGCTCATTTAGAATTGGACTTGCAGATGTAGGATTTTGCTGCTTGGGGATTGGGCATTGCTGGGTGGCAAGATGTTGAATAAACCACCATTGTTTACTCCATGGGTCATGCGTGGCTTTGATGTGGGCATTTCACATTACACAAGACTCTGAATTTTGTTCAGAGTGGTCTGTGACTCTGGGGAGGTTGTGTCCCTGTGCAAAGGCCACCTTCAGTGTTGGGTGAGATGCCAGTTGTGCTGGTTTAGAGGAGCTCTGGAAAGAGATATAGGGATAAACATGGTGTCTAGGATAAGGCCCGGATGTGTCTCCACCACACACTTCTAAGTCTTGGCCAGTCCTGGCAGCAGAACTGGGAAAGTTTCTGGGAGAAGGAAACCTGTGTGGGTGGTAGATTTCTACTACTTCCTCTGCAGTCTGTGGTAATTTCCGAGTAAAGCAATCACTGCAGACATTTCTTTTAATGGCATTTTAAGCTCTGAAATGAGTTGGGATTAATTTATAATCACTCAGGGAAAGCATCTATCTTCTGTCTTCCCTCTCACATTTCCCCCAGGTAGTGGCTGAGTGTTTTAGCGACAACCCTAACCATAGCAGTGGGGTGGGCCTAGGCTTTTCCTTGGGAAGCACTTTTGTCTGCCTCGCCTCTATATTCACAAGTAGCCTAGGGGCCATTTTCTGATAAGATTAGCCAACAGAGAATTTAAAAAACTGAACTTCCTTTTTGATGGGGTGGGTGTTCTCTGGTTTGTGGGTCCTCACCACCCCTTATTACTTCACCAGTTCAGGCATTTAACTTTGCAGCCCAGACCAAGGAAGGGCACTGAGGTTCAGAGGGAATGCTGTGCCAGTGGTTGCATTTGGCTCTAGGAGGCTGTTGTGTCTTCTGAACCTTGGGCACTGAGGGGTTGGTACTGGGATGATGCGGAATCTGGTCATCCTCTCTGGAACATTGGAAGGGTGAGAGCTGGGACATGCAGGACGAGCTCCATCTGACTCTGGAGTGATTCAGGTGGAGGATTCCTGAGGCCACAGCCACTCAGGAAGAGATCCAACCAGCACCCAAGGAAGAATTTTAAAGCCAAATCTGATTAAGATCTTTAAAAAAGTTAGAGGATAGACACATTTCTATTTCTTTGCAAAAATAAGAGAGGGAGTTTGTTGGAACTCTAATTTTTCTATGAGAACAAAAGGTCGAATCAATCATGGAAATGGGTTTTTGTATGTTGTGTGTGCATGCATGTGTATGTGTGTGAAGTGTGTTTGGCAAGAACTCTACCTGGTTTGTGCTCCTAACCCCATCAGTGAGCATAATTTGAGAAGACCAATACTTTCTTTTTTATTTCTCTGACGTATAATGGCCCTTGATCTATTCTGGATAACCCAGGGTTAGGATAAGGGGGAAAGGTGGAAGGACACATTGACCTCTCTCAAGGACTAGCTTAGGCGGACTGAGCATTTGGTTTTCTGCTAACCCAAAGCACTGTCTGTCCAAGGAAGGCCAGCCTCTACCTTTGAGGGAAATTTCCATCCAATTCTTGCCATTCTCTATTGCTGCCACCCATCCCAACCCCAAGCCTTGATGAGTGGCTGGAGGGAAAGGTACATTGGATAATATGTCAAATTATCCAGCGACACACCCAACAACAGGAGTACACCTGCCTTATTAAGGGAATTGGGCAGCAAGCTGGGTTTCTGTTCCTCAGACCACACTCTTCTTGATCCTGTAACACATTGACTTAGATGAGGCCAACAGGCTTTACTTTTTAAATAAAATTTAAGTTTTTATATTCTGATACTTAAACATTGCCTTTTTGGAGTTTTCCAGGAAACTCTTAAGAAAAAAACAAAGACAATGATATATAATATACTAGACCATAGGCAGGTAAAATTAAACCACGTTTTGACCCTTCAAGTAAGAGACATGAATTTGTCTCTTAGATTTAAAACCTCCTAGATATATAAAAACGTTTAAAATAAAAGGTGTAAAGTTAAATTTGAACTCAAGAAAATAAAGCTTGATCACATGTATAGTGAAAAGGCTTAATCAAGGTCAGGGGGGAAAAAGTTATTGATACTTATGTTGTGCCAGACACTGTTCCTGGAAGATTGTACCTCGTAGCCTATTAAGTTTTGTAACCAACTTGTGACGTACAGACGATTATATCCATTTTACATGTCAGGAAACTAAGGGACGGAAGTTTAAGTAAGCTGCCCGATATTCAGTGAGTCAGTGGGATGTGGGAAATAGTGTTAAATCCTTTACCTGCCTTTCATTCTAACAAAACTCACTCTGGAAATGTGAATGAGGGGGGACCAGGAAATAAAGAACTTTAACCTAAGTTAAAGCATTTGGTATTTTATTATCCACAATGACACACATCTAGGTTCCAATGTACAAACTGCCTGACCATCATTTGAGTGAGTTTTTGTTTTTAGCCATGCATTTGTTTTTTCTTCAAGTTGAGATTTCCGAAATTCGAGAAGATACAAAATGATCTTTGTAAAACCGCTGATGGAAATATTCTAAAATGCTTTCAAATATTTTTTTTCTTGACACAACTGAGTTAAATTATCATGGGATAGATAACATTGTGTATTCTGTTGTTCCTTGTTCTACTATTGGCATGTTTAGAGGTTTATATATGGTCTTTATTACAAGTTTTAATGGCTCATTAAATTGGACAGTTTTCTAATGAACAGATATTTGTTTTCAGGTTTTTGTTCTCATAAACGTGGCAAATAACCAAATGTGTTTTACTCTTTCTGTATTTTTTTTTAAAGGATCGATTCCCAGAAGTAGAACTCCTGAGCCACGGTAGGTACAACCTATGACTTGATGCAAGGTGCTAATTAATAATACTGTCATCTGTAAGAGTGCTGAATTCATAGCCTTGCCAACAGTGGGGTCTATTAAAATGATAGAATTTTAGCAGGTAAAAATGATGTCTTTAATTCAAACTTCTTTGGTTACTAATTAAATGAACAAGTTTCTAGCTGAAGCCGGTTTGGCTCAGTGGTAGAGTGTTGGTCTGCGGACTGAAAGGTCCCAGGTTCGATTCCGGCCGAGGGCATGTACATTGGTTGCGGGCACATCCCCAGTAGGGGGTGCGCAAGAGGCAGCTGGTCAATGTTTCTCTCTCATTGATGTTTCTAGCTCTCTATCTCTCTCCCTTTCTCTCTGTGAAAAATCAATAAAATATATTTAAAAAAATAAAAAATAAATGAACCAGTTTCTAGACATTTCTTTTGTGACCTGTCTGTTCCTGTCTTCAACATTTACAGTAAACTCTCATCTGTGTTTCAGGTTCCAAATATGGAAAGTGAAAAAAACTGGTGCAGGCCTATATTCTGCAGACAAATAAATTCAATTTTGGAGTCTTTAAAGTTTGTTGTTGTTTTTGTTTTGTTTTGTTTGTTTGTGTGTATGTGTGTGTGTGTGTGTGTGTGTGTGTGATAATTCAAAGTTTACAATTACCCTGTAAATGGCCTTCCTTGTTACAAATCTACTCAACTGTACTTTCTCTTTAATTTCATGCTTTGAAAAAAAAGGCTGTAGGGCTGTCAGCCTTCATTCTTATTCTCCAACCCCTCCAGTGGTCTCTTTCCTCATCTCTCAGATCCTACACCTAATATCTTTCATTCCATCTGTTTTCATTACCTGAGAAATAAGTAACTGATCCCTTTCCTGGGAAAATTAGCCTTTAAGAAGAATACAAATTAAAGCTTGCAGAATGTGGAGTTGTAACTATTAGCCAATGGGAATGAGAATCTTCTGGGTTATCTCAATACCTAGCCAAGGCCGCATGGCACCTTTGTGCAAGTTGGACAGCCATGCACCTTGAGCACAGAGGTAGTCTTCATTTTTATAACACTTCCTCGAAAAGACATAGCACTTAAAGTAGCTGGGTTCTGTCCTCCATATTTTCCTATGTTAGCTTTCCTCACAACTGTCCTAATAGGTAGCCATGATTATCCCTGTTTGACTGATGAGGAAACTGAGGCACAAAACATGTATTAGCTAGCTTGGACTGCTGTAAAAATACCATAGCTTGTGTGGCTTAAACAAATTTATTTCTCAAAGTTCTGGAGACTGGGAAAGCTAAGATCAAGGACTAGGAGGTTTGGTTTCTGGATAGCAGACAGCTGCCTTCTCTCTGTGGCTTCCCATAGTAGAGAGTTAGTGTGAGTAAGCTCTAGTCTGTTCTTCTTATAAGGACACTGATTCTATTGGATTAAGGTCCCACCCTTAGAACCTTATTTAACCTTAAAGGTTTCCAAGTAGTCACATTGGGGTTTAGGGCTTCAACATATGAATTTGGCAGGGAGTGGCAGGGGGTGGGGGAGGGAGAGACACACAATTCAGTCCATAGCATTCTGCCCCTAACTGCCCAAACTCATGTTCTTACAACATGCAAAATGCATTCATTCCTTTGTAACAGTCTTAACACGTTCTGGCATCAACTCAAGAGTCTGAAGTCCAAAATCTTATCTAAGTATATCACTGTGGGTATGACTCTGGGTATGATTCACCCAGGGGCAAAACTCCTCTCCAGCTGTGGCCCTGGGAAAGCAGACAAGCTATGTGTTTCCAAATGCAATGGTGAATAGGCATGGGATAGGCATTCCCATTCCAAAAGGGGAATAGGAAAGAATAAAGGATGGTGGGTCCCACGAAGGCCTCAAAACTAGCAAGGCAAGTTCCATTAGAACTTATGACTTCACAACAATCCTCTTGGCTTAATATCCCACCTTCCAGGAGACCTGGGTTGGCAGCATCATTCCCCTCTTATTCCCATGCCAGCCCCCATCATCCCCTCCCCCCAACACAGCTCTCTGCAGTGATGGCTCTGCCCTCTGAAACCTGGAGGAGATAAACTTGCCTCCTGGGCCTGTGGTCAGAGCGGCAACCCTGATTTCTGAATTGCCTCCTTGAAGAGTAGTGCATGTACAATTTACAACCAGATAATTCTATGGTCTGGTCCTGTAGAATCCAGGAAGTCCAACACCTATCTTCATCCTGTCCTGTTTTCTCTGTCCCCTATAGTTCAAACTGACAGTGTCTTAGCTGGTACAATCCCATCTCTATTCCTGGCCTCTTAAGATGGCTGAGAGGGGGGTCTTCAGGAGATCTAGACTTAGAATTTATCATTGTTCTTGCTCTGAAAGCACTGTCCCACATTTCCTGTCTTTTTTTTTTTTTTTTTAATTGATTTCAGAGAGGGAGGGAGACGGGGAGAGAGAAACATCAACAATGAGAAAGAATCATTGATCAGCTGACTCCTACACATCCCACACTGGGGACAGAGCCTGAAACCTGGGCATGTGAACTGACCTGGAATAGAACTATGACCTTCTGGTTCATAGGTTGATGCTCAACCATTGAATGACACTGGCTGGGCCCCATCTCCTGTCTTAAATTAGATTCCCCTAAAAGTAGACCAGGATTTATAGACTACTTGAGGAAAGGAAACATCAACAGGGGTGTGGGAAAGTGATGCTGGAAAGGAAGCAGCCTATGAAAGATGCATGACTGAGCAGGTTACTGCTATGGGCAGCTGCCCTGCCTCTATGAAGTCACATGCCCCAGATGTGTCCTTCCAACACCTCAGATCATGGACCTAGGCCCTTTATCCATGGACTCCTGATGGTCATTGGTTGAGAGCTGACCCCTCAGGGGTCCTCAAACTTTTTAAAGTGGGGGCCAGATCACGGTCCCTCAGAGAGCTGGAGGGCTGGACTATACGAACTACTAATTCCTACTGTAACACCTCGGCTGCGCTCACTGCCCAAAAAACCTGGCGGGCCGGATCAGACTCCTCTGCGGGCCGCATGTGGCCCGTGGGCCGTAGTTTGAAGACGCCTGCCCTAGAGTGTCAGTTCCTTCAGCACACCCTGGGGAAAGCTGTAGATAAGTATGGCTGGGCTGGCGAGTGCTAAGACAATCTATTAGTTATCTACTTCTGTGTAACAAATTACCACAAACTTAGCAACTTAACACATTTATTTTCTCAATTTCTATGGGGCAGGACTTGAGCCTGAGCATGGTTTGGTTGGATCCTCTCCTTCAAGGTCTCTTTCAAGCAGAAATCAAAGTGGCAGTCTGGGCTGGGGTCTCAGCTGAAAGCTTGGCTGGGGAAGGATCTAGCCAGATGTCACCCTCAGTTCCTTGACACTTAAGTTTTCCTAACATGGTTATTTGCCTAAAGCATTCAAGCCAAGAAAGCAATCAAGAGAGTCAGCTAGCAAGGTCAAGAATCTTCTGTAACACAGTCACAAGTGACATCCACCCCCTTTGCTGTATTCTTTTAGTTGGGAGCAAGTCACAGGCCCCACTAGCCCCTAAGGGAAGGGAATTACACAGGGCATGAACACCAAGAGACGGGAACACTGTGGGTGTCTATTATATTGCCATCTTCTCTCTTTAACAAATTATTGCTGGCTGGAAAGTTTTGTAAAGAGATTAGGAATAATTTTATTGCAAATGAGTCAGAAAATCTGATTTTAAACTGGTCACTGGGGGCTAGCCAAATGTGGTTTTTCTGGGTCTGACATGCAGTCTCTGATGCTGCCCTGCCCCTAGTTAAAAGCCAAGCAGTGAGGTCCTAACCGGTTTAGCTCAGTGGATAGAGCGTCGGCCTGCAGATTCAAGGGTCCCAGGTTCGATTCTGGGCAAGGGCATGTACCTTGGTTGCGGGCACATCCCCAGTAGAAAGTGTGCAGGAGGCAGCTGATTGATGTTTCTCTCTCATCAAGGTTTCTAACTCTCTATCCCTCTCCCTTCCTCTCTGCAAAAAATCAATAAAATAAATTAAAAAAAAAAAAAAAAAAGCCAAGCAGTGGGGACTCCAAGTACCAGGGATCTTCCTAGCACAGTCTGTGGAGCCAACTATAGTGATAGTTTCTTTCACTGGATTTCAAAGTGAGTTCGGACTTGAATGAGAGAGAACTTCAGAACATTAGCTAAAACTTCATCTAGGCAATTAATATGGAAATTAATATAACAATAAAGTCTTGTTTTCTGCCTGGCTCTTAAACGATTTCTGAAGGCACCGGATGGTGCTACTCTTCCCAGCACTCATAAATTGTATCCAGATGGCATCTGGGAGAAGCTGGGGGGATATTTATATTTTATTTTTTAGACTCTATTGGCTAGAGGAGCAGAATAACTTTTTGGGGAAAGGAGAATATTTTGGCCTTATCAACTTTATTGGTGTCTTGAACTAGTTTGGCTTTTAAAAATCAGTATTTTGCCAGGACCGGTTTGGCTCAGTGGATAGAGCGTTGGCCTATGGACTGAAGGGTCCTGGGTTCCATTCCGGTCAAGGGCATGTACCTTGGTTGCGGGCACATCCCCAGTGGGGGGTGTGCAAGAGGCAGCTGGTCGATGTTTCTCTCTCATCGATGTTTCTAACTCTCTGTCCCTCTCAATTCCTCTGTGTAAAATCAATAAAATATATTTAAAAAAATAAAAATAAAAATCAGTATTTTGTCTCTTCCAAGAGGCCATGTGCGAGATAGTGATTAGGGCTCATAAACTCTGAAGCCATAGTACTTGAGTTTGAATCCTGGCTCAGCCACCCACTAGTTATGCAACCTTGGGCAAGTTACCTATCATCTTGTGCCTCAGTCTCTTCATCTATAAAATGGGGCAATAAGAGTACCACCCTCAGAAGAGTAAATGAATAAAAATGCATGTAAAGCCCTGAGAACAGTGGCAGGAGCCAACAAGAGTTTGCTATTATTAGTTTGAAAATGAAATTACACACCAGGAAAATGGATTTTTTGAGTGATGGAAATTTATGAAACCTGCTATTTGTGGACTAAACAAAAATTCCCTATCCTGTTTCCCCCAAAATAAGACAGTGTCTTATATTACTTTTTGCTCCCAAAGATGCAGTAGGTCTTATTTTCAGGGGATGTCTTATTTTTCCATGAAGAAGAATATGGTACACATTTATTGTTAAATGAAAATAAAGGAAATCTATTACCTGTATATGGTATGGTAGTACGGTAGTTGTCAACACAAACCAGACAAACTGAGAATCCTACAGTATCAAGAATTTACTTTTATTCAATGACAATCATGTCATCATCTTCTGGAACATCATCATAATAATCCAATTCCTGAATTTCCTGGTGAATTTCTTGTGACTCCATTTCTTTCAGAATCAGTGGACCAAATCTCTCATGTTTAGCCTGGGGTGGGGGGGGGGACTTATTTTCAGGGGATGCCTTATATTTCACTCAAAAGGAAACCTGTAAGTAGGTCTTATTTTCGGGGAAACACAGTACTCTGTTTTTTGGGTTTTATTTCCTGAAAAGGGCCCACCATACCTGTGATTTGGGGGCTCTGGTGAAGGGGTTCCTGACTCCCCAGATATTATCAGTCCATAACAATGCACAGCTAACTAAAATGTGTCAATAAATACATCTCTTCCTGGTTCTGGCCAGACAGATTTCGGGTCCTGGTGGGCGAGTTGCTTGTAATTCGAGCAGATTTTGACATGAGAATGGGGAGAAAGCTTGTGGACTTAGTGATTCTGAAGATGAAATGAGAATGAGTGAGCAGCTCTGAGAGGAAAAGGAGTAGAGACCTGGGGATGGAGGAATTGGAGGAGCTAGAGCAGAAAGACACAATTTACTCTGGTATCTGAAATGGAATGCCTGCCAGTTGTTCTAGGGTTGCTGTGCCAGTCTCTCTCTCTCTCTCTCTCTCTCTCTCTCTCTCTCTCTCTCTCTCTCTCTCTCTCTCTCTCTCTCTCTCTCTCTCTCTCTCAGTAGGAGCTTGCATATAGTGTTAGTATGCAAAGGAATCACTAGGGATGCTTGGCACTAATACCGATTCCTGGGCTCCCCTCCAGCGATTCTGACTCTGCTGCAGCACTTTGGTGGAGTCTGGTGGTGTTTATGGGGGTGTCTAGGACTGTGGTATCCCTGAACCTAGAAGGAGCAGAGGGACCTTGTTGGGGGCAATGACCACGGGCTTTTCTGGAAGTTGAATTTGCCCTGAAATCACATTTTTAGAAACACTTGCAGTGAATGTTGATTTAGGGGAGCTTTGGGGAGCTGGTGGCGATGATTGGGGTCTAAAGTCCCAAGCTGCCACTTGATGTCCCTACTTTCTGCCAGGAGCACTAGAAACGAGAGCCGCCTTTTACGTGCTGTCATTTTACAGAGGAAGGCCCAGAGAGGCTCAGTGACTTTATGGAAGTCACACAGCTAGTTAATGGCAGGCTTGAGACTGTGACCAAGTATTCTGGTTCTCCACCCAGTTCCCCACTCACTAAGTACCTGTTTTCTCTGGGGTGGGGAGGGGAGCAGGGGAGAAGAGGAGGCAGTGAGAACTGGAGGAAGCTGGACCCATAGCCTGAGAGGGTAGGGCAACAATTTTGTTCTCTTCAGACTTGGGATAGGGATAATTTCGGCTTGCGATTCAAATGGCCAGACAATCACTATTCCGATCATCAGTAGTGCTGCCTTCTAAAGGCGAGATGTCCCTCCTAGACAAGAAACAGGCCAAGAGTAAGACTGTTTTCTTTTTTTGCTAAATCCCAAGGAGGTATGCTCTGAGGGAGCTCTCGTTTCAGATTTTCTTCCTGGTAACAAAATCCTCGTCTTGGCTCTTGGCTGTTGGGGCAGTTGGTGGTGTGGGTGTGGACGTGGGCAGAGGCTCGGCGGCGGGGCTGCGGCAGCGCGGGCGGGGGCGCTGCGGGTGGGGGCGGGCACTGCAGCACCGCAGCCCGGCGGCCCGGCGGGCCCGCTGGAGGGGGCGCTGTGGGCACCGCCGAGCGTCCTTTTGTCAGCGCGCTGCGCCGCCGGAGAGCTCGCATTTCCTCCCAGCCGCGTGCGGGGGAAAGGGATTTCATTCTGGCGGCGGGGCCGTGCGGGGCGAGCGGGAACGAGCGCCTTTTGTCAGGGAGCGGCAGCCTCTGCGGTGGGCAGTCCCCGGGGACCAAAGCTGCATTGCCGGTGGGACTCCAGGCGGCGGCTCTGACGGTGCGGGGCTGCGGGATGGCGAGAAAACGCTGCTCTGCACACTAGCCGGGCGCGTTGATTAAGCAGATCCAAAAGGAAAAAAAAAAAAAAAAATCAACGAAACAAAACAAGAACAACAGCCTTCGGTGGAAGCCCAGAGATGGATGCAAAGCCGTGCAGAAGGTAAGCCCGCCTCTGGGATGGGCGCCGCGGCTCGCCGGGGGTTGGTGATGCTCATGGAACCTGAGCCCCTGCAGCATCCTTCCGCCCGGACTGGTCCAGCCCGGCGGGCGGGCGGGCGGGCCGGGAGTGCGTCTGGGTTTTGTGCCTAAAGGTGTCTGTCTGCTGCTGATGTAACATCCGAGGCTCTTTGGAAGCGGGGCTGCCTGGCGCTGGCCCCTGCGCGGGGCTGTCGGACCTGCGGGTCCGGGGCGCAGCGCCTGACAGGTGGGGCTTTCTTCCCCGCAGGGCGGGCGGGTGCCAGCCTCGCAGGGCCGGTCGCCCCTCCTTCCCCCTCCCGCTCGGCCACTACCCTCCCCGGGTAGCCTTGTCGGAGGGGCCTGGGCGCCTCACTCCTCAGCTTCGGGGAGCAGGTGGGGCGCCGGCAGCCGCTTGCATTAGGAGCAGGGGGGCTGGCAAGTGAGTGGGTGCCAGCGGGCTTGGATTTTTATGCGCCTCCGGGAGGTCTTGGCAGTCTGTTCATCTCTTAGCTTCCATCTTCCCTCGCCTCTCCTCCCTCCTGCACCCTAGTGGAGGCCACCCTGGGTCCGGATGGCGGGGCCCAGCGTCTGCTTGTTTTGAAATCTCTACCAAAGCCAGCCGGGTGCTGGGGGAAGGCAGGGAGGGGCAGACTGCTTTAGGATGCTGATCAGGCGCTGGGGTGTAGCCTATTGTCTTGCCTTGACTCACCCTTCGTTTTTTTCTCTAATCACACCCCCCCCACACACACACACCCCTAAATGGAAGGGGAAGAGAAAGAAAAAGCACCAGCCCACACCCTATCAAACTCTTTTTTTTAAAATTGTCATTTATCTGTGACCCATGATTATTACCCGTCTGTTTCTTTACACCCACTCTTGCCTCCTGTAGCAGTGTGTCATCTAAAATTCAACTGACTCAGAGGAGCCTTATACAATATAAAGATCAGAAATCAGATCTCAGTTTCCAAAACGCACACTTTGTGTTCTGTGAGTAACCTTAAAGGAGGGGAGCAAATGATAGGAGGGGCAGGCTCCCCTCCTTCAGCTTTGGCAGGAGGGTCCGATATTTACCTTGGGCAGGGAGGGGTGTCCTCGGGAATGGGGTTTGAAGATGATGCTTCATTGCTAAGGGGAAAGTCGTTGGTCCACATTTGAAGTGAAAGTACTTTCAATGAATAAGACCAGAGAAGGTGACTGCAGTTTCAGCCTTGTAGCCGTCTGCCCGCTAGCAAGTGAATACTAAACATTAGTGATTTTTAGAAAGGGGGTTAGACCATTTCATGTGCTCACTGTATCATGTTGCACCTTCCTTCCGAGACGTGACCAGACATTTCTCATTGCCTGTGGACCTGGATCTCCCCCAAAGCCCCACCCCAAAAGGGCGCAGTGATGACAAACTTTTCGGTATTAGTATGCTGTCAGTGCATCTTGGAGCACCACTAACAATACATCATTCTCTGATCCAAAATCCATAACGTTTCTGTAGCAAGCCCTGTGTTCTTTCTTCTCCACCAAATTGCTCGGCCCCTTGAGAAATGTACTTGTCACAAATACACTGCACGACGTGGCCTGAAAGGACACACCACGTTTAGTTTCTAGGCTGGGCTGAATTTGCTTTAAATTTATAATGCTGGAATTAGCAAACTTCTGCTGTTCTCTTGAGTTTACAGGTGATAAATGTGTTTTTTTGTGGAACAAGGTAGGTCATAAATATATTTACCAGGCTTTGGTAAATATATTTATGACCTACCTTGTTCCACAAGGGATTTAAGACAGTTTATAGGAATTTATAAAACATAAACTAAGAAGTACATGGGAAAGAAAAACAGGAAACCAAGGGCAGAGACATAAAATGGTGTTAAGAATGAGATGAATACAAAAGCACAAACATAAGACCCTCTACACCTTCATGAGGGGGAACAAATCCAACTGTCCGTTTTGCAGTAGCTGATGCATAAAGGGAAATTGACCAGCCCATGACTTGTGTTTTATTTATTTTTTGACCCATTCACTCACTTGTTCACTCAACAAACATTCCACGTTCTGTAAGACACAGACATGGTCTCTGCCCTGATGGCACTTACAGGCGAATGCAAGAAAGAGACATTCAAGATAAATCTCTCCAATAAATATGCAATTACAGATTGTGTTAAGAGCTGTGCAGCAAAAATACAAACACAAAACATCACATGTCCAGAACATAAAAACACAAAATAACAACCTTTTTGTCAAATATGATACAGTGTTTGGAATGATCTTTAACCATGTCTTTGCCTTCAGCTGTGTTTTATAGTGTCCCTCCATGTGAGCTCATGGTACCACACCACGGTTCTGAGGATATATGGCATTTGAGGGATCTGAAGATATATGGCATTTGAGGGATCTGAGGATATATGGCATTTGAGGGATCTGTGTCTTCTCAAAAACTAGTAGTTTCATTTCAATGATAGTCTTCCATAATGAATAATAAAAATGTGTTCTGGGTCATCTTGACAGCCAGCCCCAAACCAATGCTGGGCCTGACCCTCGGTATCTTCCCATGTGAGCCAGGTCCCAGCATGGATGAGGAGGGGAATGGACACAGGGCATGTGGAGAGAGAGGTGAGCCTGCGTAGGCTTGCCAAACTCAAAAGAACTGCACTGGCAAGGAAAACAGCTCTCATGCCAGATCCGCCCGCATATGGACAGTGTCTCAGCAATTTATTAGCAGCAGGTGTTGTAGTAAAAAAATGAAAAAGTTACTGCTGATGGTTTCAGCACTAATTGGATTAGATTTCTACTTAATGCAGAGTGAGGAACCCTCTAATAATCCAAAGCAAGGATTTAGACAATGGTTAAGTGGAGCCAGACTGCCTGACTTCAGATCCACTTCTCTACTTACTGGCTGTGAGACTTCCGGTGAGTTAGTCAACCTCTCTGTTCCTTAGTTTCTTCTTATGATAATATGTGGATAAATATGTGGCATTGGTTTTATATGATACTGTGAGGATTAGAGGTATTACATGTGAAAGGTGTGGAGCATATAGTAAGGTTCAACAAATGTTAGAGATGATTACTATTTTTTTTTTTAGTATGACTCATTTATGTAGTCACTCCAGGATAATTTTGATATTTTCCTCTTACATTAGATACATGTTTGATGTTACTAATATTGTTTTGCATAACATGCTTATGTGTTGTCTGCATTTAGATTGCTGAAGTCAAAATCCAGAAATGATAACATGTACTAAGTTAACCTGAGGCTACCTCTTTCTATTGTTAAACCCCAAATGGTGTTGCAGTGAATTCATTTTATTAATCTGACATTTTTAAAGTTTGATAGTTATATTTATTTACGTACATCTTTGTTTTTCCACTTTAGCTATGTAAAAGCTATAAAGTATAAGTATTTAGAACTGTCCTTATGAGTGTAATATTTAAGTTACATTTTAATAAAAGTTAATTAAGGTAAGTCTTGGCCCATGAGAAATTTTTTTCTTTCAAAAGGGATTTCTTTGCAGTTTTTTTTTTTTCATTTTGAACTGTGTACCAGGCCATAACCAAGATTCTTGGAATAGAAATTTGAATATCTATTGTAGAAGAGAAACTTCAGCCCCAATAATTGACTCCATGTACCTTGACTGCCATAGCTGTACCCTGAAAAGATTTTAAGGCAGTAATACCCAAACTTGCTTCTGTCTTCAGCAAGATAAACTACCCATGAAAGGTTAGCCAATCTTATGAAATGAGGAGGAAAGAAAAGTCTGTTCTCTGAGTAGTACAATGTTTAGCTGTATGGATTAAAACATGTTCATTGATTTTATTCAAATCTATTAAAAATTTTCATTATGTCACAGTGATCTATGATTATAAGATATATGTTAGTCTCTCATTATAATAATGTTTTTGGTAGATTTTAATATATACCTATCATAGACATAAACATTAGATCTCAGAGGACAGTTCTAACTGAAAGGCATTCATGTTACCAGCCCAGAGGTTCTACCTTGGAAAGCACCAAGCTTGACTTCGAGACACCGAAACCCAGATTCTGGATGTGGTCCTGTCATTCACTCACCATGAGACTGTGGGCCAATCAGGAGCTCTTAGCCATTGTTTTCATATGTAACCTGGCTTATTTATAACTTCCCCACCTACCTCAGATATAGAAGTGGAAACTTGAAAAGTAACACATGCTTATTCAGTACGATGTATTAGCCCAGCCTGCGTGGCTTAGTGGTTGAGGGTTGACCTATGAACCAGGAGGTGATGGTTCAATTCCTGGCCAGGGCATATGCCCAGGTTGCCGGCTGGATCCCCAGTGTGGGGCATGCAGGAGGCAGCTGATCAGTGATTCTCATTATTGATGTTTCTATCTCCTTCATTCCTCTCTGAAATAAAAATATATTAAAAAAAAATTGATTGCCCAGGACTGATGGGTTTTCTGGGATCAGGGACTTGCAGTACTAAAACCAGGCAAAGCAAGATTAAGATAGATCCATTCTACTTTCAGATCCATTTCTGATTACCCCAACAGTTGCAGCTAAAAATAAAGATACATGAATACAGGGCAAGAATTATGGGCCCAGATTCTTTAAGGACTCTCTGGAAGATATGGTACAGATGGTGCCAACCAACATCAGCCAGCCCACCATTCAACAAGGATCCCCCCTGGGTGGTAGCAAGGATGCTCTCCCAGTTGAGTCCTAGACTATTCCTCAGGCTCACTGCACCAGGCCTGGCTGGGTTGTGGCATGATTGGTGGGGACAGGAAGGGGGAGGGCTCTAGGAACTCTATCAGCACCTCCTCTTTGAGTGTCTGGACCCCCAATCTGAACATGTGCTAAGGGAGCCCCCAGGAACCTAGGGCTTTAACATAGCCAGCTTCAAGTCACGTCATTTCTGATTACCCCAACAGTTGCAGCTAAAAAGAAAGATATATGAGTACATAAATAAACATCACTTGCACAGCAGTAAACATTCCTAATGTATTTGATAGGACGCAGGACCTCACCCCAGTAGTCCAGGCAGGACCGAGAAGCCAGGGAATTTAGGATGTGGTTTCCAGAAAACCAGTTTCAGGGATCTGGGATATATCTGGTGTGGTCTTTTCTAGGCCCAGCCTTGAAGTGGCTGGAAAAACTTACCAAAACAAGTAGCAAATCCCTTCTGGGAGTGGCAGCTCTAAGGACTATTTGACACACTGCAGCCCATCCACACACACACATAGTGACTGGAGCTGGTGTGAGGACTTGGAATCTTTGTTCTATCATACCCAACAGAGGAGGGGAACAGGATGAGGAGACTAAAAAAAATGACATCCACCCCCAATACCAGACATGAGGGGAAACTTCCCTGACCAATTTAGAGAAGAAGCCACTGGCTCCATTATGCTGGCCACAGTGATTCCAATTCTAGCAGGTTCCATGGGCCCAGAGACTTGGGTGCCTATGCTGATGAGGCCGCCCGCTGTCCTGTCCGGGCCAGTTTCCCTGGGTTTCTGTTTCTCACAGCCAGGCTACTGCTGGCTGGAAATCCAGATTGTTCCAGAGTCTCCCCCTTCTTGTCTGACATGGAGCCCGACCTCCCTCCATCCATCCACAGCGACCCTTCCTAAACAAACACGGAATCTCCTCATTCCTCTACCCTCAGGATAAAGCCCACACTCCTTACCTACCTCTACTGCCCACATCATCCTTTCTCTCACTCTACCCGCTAGGTGGACTGAACCACCATCTTTCTGGACATTACCCTCCCTCCCCTCCCCTTCCCCCAGTTAGCCTCCACACCATTCACAGGCTCTTTTCTTCACCTTATACTCCTTCCTCCCGCTTCTTGTTGGCCAGTTGGTCCTTCGAAAGCGCTCACCAAATAGACAGACTGCTGGCAAGCCTAATTAAGATTTAAAAAAATTTAACAACACTGGAAAGGATATGTGGGACAAAGGAAAGGGGAGAAGAAGAAATTTGAAATCTTGAGAACACTATGCATTGTTGTGTCCTCACATATGTGAAAATCTTGAGCAAATGGACAGTTTTCACAGAAAAGCTGAACTGCCAATATTTACTCCAGAAATCAAACGCCATATTCCTGGGATGGGAGAATCGATGTTGCAAAGACGTCGTCGACTCCTCACGGATTCTGCCGTGGGGACGGCTGCCTTCCTGGTGACCGGGAGTGATGCAGCTCTGTTCCCATGTTCATGGTCCTTTGATCACGTTCTGTGGCGCTTTGAAAGGGTGGTTAAGTGCTGGTGCTGAGTTGTGAATCAGTTTAAGGAAGGGAAAGTCGATACACGTGCACCTGAATGTCATTTGTAAATTGTTTTTCTCAGGAACAAATGAAGTTATTAAACTTTGAAATGCGTGGGGCCTGAAGGAAGACAGGATTTCATTTGACAACGGACATGATTTCCCACCCGTATGATTTTACTGAGTATGAATGTCATCATGTTTGCTGTGTTGGCTCAGCATGGAGCCCCTATAACAATTTCTTGACATTTGCCTTTAAAAATCTGTGGTGAGAAGACAGCAGAAAAGTGAGGGCGGGTTCGGTTCTTTCCTCCTTTGCTTGTGTCAGATGGCAGAGCATCCGTACTGATTATCTGAGAACTTATTCTCCTTTCCTCTTAGCACATCTCTCTTAGAGCCTTCCCACACCCTCATTTGTGTCCTAAATTAGCCACATCTGTTACCATAGTTATGCAGTATCCTGCTTAACCCATTCCATGCTGTTCCAACAGTCCTGTGCAGGAGACTCCCTTTCTCGTATTTCATAAAACATACCGTTATTTTTCTTTATTCATCTGTTCCCATGCAAAGTGCATATTTACTAAATCAAATAGGACTTAGAGCTGCTAACAAAAAGCAGCAATTCCTGCCCACCCCAAATCCTTTAGCCACAGGCAAACCACTTTTTGCTGTTTTCTATTCTGCTAGAGTTCTCTCTGTATCTCAAATAATATGCAGATGCTACTGCTGTTATGAATTTATCAGCTTCGATCATCACTAAGTGATTTTATGCCATGAGAGACAAGGATGTAGCTTATTTACACTTCACATCTCCTCACTGCCTTCCATCCTTGCTCTTCCAGACAATGCGTTTATTAAAACCAGATTTCCATCCCATGGACTGTTGATTGGGCCATTTCACTCTCAGCTCTGTAAGATAGGCTATTACCACCACCTCTCCTTGCCCGCTTCCTCCTTTCCTCTAGCTAGCTGAACGTTTACCTTTGCATTATCAACATTGATAAAACATTCATTCTATTCCATGGTTACAGTAGGTTTCCATGATCTGTCTATAAAGTAATTCTAAAAGCTGAAAACTCTGAAAGTGTTCATTATCTGACAGGGTTGAAATTGTTTATTGCACAATAACAGGTTAGTATTTAATATCCTTCTCAGGGCTCCACTGTCCCATCCCTTGGGCCAGTACATGAAAAAGGCTCCCAGGGTGAAGTCCTAAGGTTTCTGTTTCGCTGGGGGCTCCAGCACCATCTTAGCTGTTCTAGATCACCTTCACAGCCTGCAGCTTCTCTAAGAAGACCCATCCAGTGGTCAAGTTGGTAAGCTCAGAACCAGCAGCAAATGCACAGACTATTTTCATATACAGAGGTAAGGACAGCTGAGTCCTTGGCTATGGACCACTGCATGTGGAGGGAGTGGGAACGGTCTACTGCTGCATATAGAGACCTGCAATGTGTGCCCCTGTGTTCAGTCTCCTTATTTCCTATCCTCCATGATACCTGCCATCCCTGAGGCTGGGACATCTTTAGGGCTCTGCCAGACACATCACCTGCCTCCTTGGCTCCAGCATCCTCTGCCTGAAATCTAGGCTTCAAACATTAGTTTCAAACATTAGTCACCAGCTCCTCATCTGCTTTTTGTCCTCCAGAAACTTCTTGAAATCTCCTCTAGTAATAAATGACTTCAATTTGTTATTGTGGGATAATATACTGAGTGGCCAGATTATTATGATCTCTGAACGCATAATAATCTGGCCATTCAGTGTATATCCTATATAATAAAAGGCTAATATCCAATTGTCCCCTCGACCAGGAGTTTGACCAGCAGACAGGCCAGCCAACAGCATTAATTTTCAATGAAGTAATGCATGGTAGTGATAAAACGAACTATTGACATGGCCATGATTTCAGTTCAAACTCTCATGAAGTTCCCTTTTCTTTGTTATGAAAATGCCTTCCACTAGCTGCAGTACTATCAACTCAGTCCAATATCTTCTCCCAGCTAGAGAAGTCCAGAAACATTGAAACCTTCTACCCTACTCAGAGATGATGGACTTCTATAATAGTTTACATACAAATCTGATAAGCTCAGTTGTGTCTTTTCAGAGACTCCAGAAAAGTGGAAGTGACAAGTTAGAGAGTTTGGCTAACAGTCTAAAAGAGGTTGGGATAAAAATGAGGATTGAGGGAAGATGACGATGCTCCTCTAGGGACCTGGGTCACAGTGACTGCCCAGGTGCTATGGAAGATCATAGGGCAGAGCTGCCAATACTTGATTTACCCAGAAAGTAAGGGCCTCCCAGGGAAAGCAAGGGAGCTAACAGAGCGGGGAGGGCTGCTGGCTTTCTTTACCTGCATGAGAAGGAGGGATCTGAGGGTGCCAAAGGCTCTTTGTTCCGAAAGTAAATCTGCACAAGAAATTTCCTTTGCCTCCATGTTTCCATCTAATTTGGAGACCATTGCTTCATTTTTTAGCAATCATCATCAAGACTGAAACAGTTTTTGGGATCCTGCTATGTATAGCTTAACTCCGTTAAAGTCACAGGCTGTAAAACCGTTGTCAGCTTTGAAGCCTGAACTTGTTATATTTAGTTCTGAACTGGAGATCTACCAACATTAAGGATGTCAAAGAATTTATTTATTTATTTATTTATTTATTTATTTATTTATCTTTATTACTGAAAGTATCACAGATGTCCTCCCTTCCCCCCCTCCCCCCATTGACTCCTTCTACCCTGCACACCAGGCCTTCAGCACACTATTGTCTGTGTCCATGGGCTATGCATATATGCAGACAAGTTCCCCAATTAATATCTCCCAAAGTCTTTTTTTTAAAGTCTATTATATTTATGGATGAAATGATATAATATCTAGAATTTACCTCAAAATTGTCACTTTCATAGGGGTATAAGTAGGGTTAGAGGTGAATTAAGATAAGTCCATAAGCTGATAATTATTGAGTTGGGAATTATTATCTATCACCGAAACTGGCACCTTTTAGGTGCAAGGAGGTGCCATTAGCAATTACATTGGAATGAGAAGCATAACCCGGGCTCTCTCGGGCAAACTGCAGTCTACCAGAAGCTGGGTGGTGGATGCCAAGGGTATATTCCAGTGTGCTGTCTAACTTTGTATACTTTCAAATTTTTCCATAATTAAAAATTTTCTCCTGTTTTTGTTCTGTTTACAGTTTTATTAAAACTGGAGCTTTTCCTCTTAACCATGATGTTAAACATTAGTCAGCTTCAAACCCCAAACAAAAATAGCCGGAGAATATTGTCAAAGGACACATCTGTTAGGTTGATTTATAATAACAGGACAAAAACTCATAGTTCTTGCAACTGGGACACCCAGGAAGCAATACTTAATTAAGTTGACAATGTTATAAAGCAGATCTATAGCTGTAGTTAGGCAATGAAACCTTGTTTTATTGTTGTGAATTGGGCTCATCAGGATTCTACAGAAAGATGGAGTCTGCTGGGAAATGAGGAGCAGGCCGAGAAAGGGAGGCTTCTGTTTGCATGGCAGCCCCCCATGCTGATCTGAAATTACCTGTGTGTCCTCCTCTTTGAAGTTCCCACTTCCATTTAGTCAGAAGTGGAGGACAAGGTCTCCTTTCCCCTGTGGTCATTCCCATGGTCCGTCAGCACACAGTTTAGTGAGGCTTTTGTTGCCCTGCTTGTGAGGTGGTGCGGGGGAGGCTCTTGGACAAGGCAGCAAAGTGGGCTCTGCCTTTCAGAGTGTCACTCATTTTGATTCTGCCAATCAGAGGGCTCAGGTGGCTGTGGATTTGGAGTAAGGTCCTTGTGCTCTATTCAAGGAGGGGCTGAGATGGATGTAGGCCCAGCTCCCAGGTGGCATCTTAGAAGGAGCCTGGGGTCACCAGACAATGTACTGCCTCATACGGGGTCCTTCCAGGTGAGAAGGCATCAGAAACTAGGTTTTAAAAGATGACTTATTCATATGCTGTTCATGTTACTGGTCTATTTACTATTGTATTCCCCCAGCATTATACAGAGGTCATTTTTTAATAACCTCGTGGAAGAACTATTCAGTGACCACAGCTGGAGCTGGGCCCTCTGCACAGAGACTTAGGGGTAGGTCTAAAAGGTTATTTTAAAATTTATTTATTGGTGTTTTATGTAAGTCAAGAGATAGTATACATATAGTAAAACTCACCTTCCTTAGATGTATACATCTATGAATTTTGGCAAATAAATACAGTCATATAACCTCCACCACAATCAAGATAGAAAATAGTTCCCTCATGCCCCCTCTGTTCATACACAACCCCTGAAAACTGCCCATCTGTTTTGGTCTAGCCTTTTCTAGAATGTCATATAAATGGGATCCTATAGTATAGTCTTTTGTATCTGATTTCTTTCACTTTGCATAATATTTTTAAGATTCATCCATGTTGTTACGATACTAATAGTTCATTTATTTTGATTGCTGAATAATATTCTTTTGGATGGCTGTACCATAATTTGTTTAGCCATTCACACATTAAAAGGACGTTTGAGTTATTTCCACTTTTCAAAATATATATATTTTATTGAATTTTTATATAAAGGAATGGAGAAGGACAGAGAATTAGAAACATCGATGAGAGAGAAACATCGACCAGCTGCCTCCTGCCACTGGGAATGTGCCCGCGATCAATGAACATGCCCCTGACCGGAATCAAACCTGGGACCTCTCAGTCAGTCTGCAGACCAACGCTCTATCCACTGAGCCAAACCGGTTTCGACAAGTTATTGCCACTTTTAACAATATTAATAAAGGTACTGTGTATATTGACATGCAAGCTTTTGTGTAAACACAAGTTTGTAATTCTCTGTCCTATGTATGCTTAACTTTGTAAGAAACTGTCAAAGGTTTCCAAAATGACTGTATGCATCATTTTGCATTCCCACCAGCCATGTATGGGAGTTGTAATTCCTCTGCATTCAATATTGCTTGTGTGTGTGTGTGTTTACTTTAACCATTATGATAGGTGTGGGGTAGTATCTCATTGTGGTTTTAATTTGCATTTCCCCAATGATCAATGACACTGAGCATCGTTTCATGTGTTTGAATGTCACGTATCTCTCCTTTGGTTGTTTCTTGTCTTTTAAATGTTAGCGAGGCTCTGCCATGCTCAGGCAAACAGGGGAAGCATGTTTTTTTTAGTTTCAAAGGGGGGAAAAAAGCATAGCAGAGGGTGGGCAGGGGGAGCAGAATGAGGGGACATGGGGAGAGCTGACCAAGAGGATGTCGGGAGGGCGAAGTCAGGCGCTAGGTATCTGATCCTTCCCTCCTGCACAGGCTGCTTCTGAAGTTCTTCTCTGGAGGGTTTTGTGGTTTGTATTATGAGAGGCTGCTCCTTAGGGACAGAGGGAGGAACAGAGGAAGACAGCTGTAATATTGATTCCATTATTTTTTATTTGCTTACTCCAAATTCTGGTCTTTATATTAATACTTTCAGTTTAGTAATATCTCTCTCAAATAGATAAATTTGGCCCAGAGAGCAGCCCTACTGTTGATTTTGGGGTTTGTGTGTGAAAGGGAGGTTACATCCTATCTAATGAAGAGGGAATATGCTAATTGACCTTCATACCCTCACTAAAATGGCAGCACCCACAGCCAATAAGGAGGAAGTATGCTAATTGACTGCCACACCCTTAAATATGGCAGCACCCACAGACACAAGATAATGGTGCCCAGTCCCCTCAGCCCCACCAAGGCAACAAGCGCGCAGCATGGCTGGGCCTGCCCCAAAGTGGGTCTGGCTGCTCCATGCCTGCCTCCAGAGTCCCCCAGTCCCCGCAGCCCCCCAGCCACCCAGGGCTGCCCGAGGCACAGGTAACCAGGGTGGGCTGAGGATTGCACTGCTGGCAGTGGCAGCAGCAGAGATGTGATGGGGGTGTCATCTTCCCCTGATCGCCAGGTATGGCTAAAACCCAGAAGTGACTCAAGTGTGGATGAGGAAAATGTGGTATGTGCATACAATGGAATATTATTCAGGATTAGAAAGTAAGTTCTGACATATGCTACAGCCTGAATGAGCCTTGAGGGCATGCACTAAGTGAAATAATCCAGTCACAGAAAGACAAATACTCTATGATTCCTCTTAACATAAGGTACTTAGAGTAGTCAAGTTCATAGAGACAAAGTAGAATGGTGGTTGCCAGGGGCTGGAGTGGGTGCACCTGGAATCACTGTTTAATGGGATAGAGCACATGTGTCAAACACAAGGCCCGCGGGCCAAATCCGTCCCGCCAGGCCTTGCAATGTGGCCTGCACCGCGCTGTCATCACTGCACTCCGCTGCGTTTCCATCACAATGACAGTTTATGACTGTTCAGTAAACCATTCGGCCCGCGATTTAGGCTGGATTTTAGATTTTGGCCCCTTCTCTGATTGAGTTCGACACCCCTAGGATAGAGTTTCAGTTTTACCAGGTGAAAAGAGTTATGGAGATGGATGGTGCTGATGGGTTGTAGAGCATTATGAATGAATTTAATCTCACTGGCCTGTACACATAGAAAGGGTTAAGGTGATAAATTTCATGTTATGTGTGCTTTACAATAATGATAACTTTTTAAAATGTGATTTGATGTATGTTCTCAATGATGAGCACTGTATCACAGCGGTAGGTAAGTTTGTAAGATTTGTGTATGCATATCAGTCAGTTAGTCAGTCAACAAGTGTTTACTGACCACCCTCTATGAGCAGCTACTGTTCCAGGTGCTGGGGATGCCCTGGTAAGGAGAGAAAGATACTGAACATACAAACACACAGACAGTGCCAGGCACTGGTACTTGTTATGCAAAAGGTAAATTCAGATAACAAGAGCGGGAGTGAGCAGAGGAGGCTGCTTTGCCAGAGTGGCCAGGGAAGTCTCCTTTGGGGACGTGACATACAGCTGACACAGGTGGGTTGGTGGGACTGGGTCAGAGACTGAGGTAGTGCTGGCTGATTTCAAGCATTTCATTACGCTATTGGAAACAACACCATTGGCTGAGAGTAGGGATGAGGAGGGTGTGGGGGAGATTTGAAGAGAGATGAGAAGGTGGGAACTGATCTTCTTAAAGAGTCTACACCAAGGAAGGTCAGGTTGCCTGGTAATGGTAAGAAAGGTGTACAGGGAGTTCTGAAATAAGTCCTGTCCACACAGTTGTGTGCAGGGGTCAACTGCTCAGATGCACACGTGGAGCAAGGTCATGTAACATTTAACCAAAGGTGGGGCTCTGTGAGGTGAAAACAATGGAGAGGAGAGGGACAGAGGAGTCAGAAGTGTTTTGCAAGGGAATGTTACCCAGCTGGACTAGCTAATTTAGTCTAGACAAGGAGGGGTGTGAAGAGTGAGGTTTGGGAGTAAATAGTGAAAAAGTTAACTGAGGGTCTAGGAGGCATTGGAGATTTGCCTCTGGAGGGGTGGTATCAGAATAGGTAGGCTGGAAGGGGATGGTCCAAGAATAGGGTGTGAAATCCAGATGTTGGAGGTAGTGATCTTATTGGTGACATCAAGATCTAGGATATATGACCACAGGATTGGGTGGCTGGGACTGGGATGAATGGAGAGATGATTGGTGTTAGAAGCCAAGAAATTGTGAGGCTGGGTGTTGCATGGGTGCCTGTGTGGTGTGTATTTGAAGTCATCGGGAATGAGGAAGGTAACGATAGAGAGGAAGATGATGGAGTTATCAGTGCATGACGGGAGACACCAGGAGAGTGGTAGAGGACAGCCACAAGGGGAGGGGGCTGATGGGAAGTCTATTTTAGATGTGAGCTCCCAAGACAATGAGGTTTTTGAAGCAGTGGAAATGGAGGTGGGTATAGAGCACAAAGAGGGTGACTACACTGCACTCAGGCCCTGAGTATGTGGGTTGTGTTGTAAGAGAACAGTGAGCTCAGGGGAGAGCCAGGCTTTAGATTTTTTATTTTTTGGATCACAGAAATGGGCTTTATGCAGCAGAATTAGGGGACGCTGCGAAGAATCATGTGATTGTTCAATGACATTGGTTTCCAAGCTGCAAGGAAGGTAACCAAGAAGCGTTATTGACTTTGGGCTCATTCAAAATTCACTTAAGGCAATTAACAGTATGTGGTGTTGTTTACCAAAGTACTAGTCTCACAAGAGACCCAGCAGTTCTTGTGAACTGTGAGAAGGAAAACCTTCCTCTCTGGAGATATCTTGTGTTTTCATGTCGTTAGAAGTCCTGCATTACCGCCAGCCATAAATCCCATGGAGGAGACAGAAGGCTTCTGTCCTTCCTTATCATCTTGATGTGGCTCTTCGATGACCCCCTTGTCGAGTCTTGCTCTGCTGATGGTGACCTTTAACATAATAACTGCTTACAGGAATAGTGAGGGTTGATGGAGAAGATGCACTTTCTCATAAGTCATGGCTCCTGCATTAGAACAGAACATTTCTGGAGAAATGAAGCATGTGATGGGAAAGCATGGGATTTCTCAAACACCTGGCCACAAAAAGCTCCCTGTATTACCTGGCAATCCTAAGGTGTTGACTTTCTCACTCTCCAAATTAACTAATCCAGTCTCTCGTTCTTTAAATCTTCTCTCCCACCCCCATCCACCTTGCTATGTGCCTTGGATTTCATTGAGAAACAGAAGCAATGAGCAGAGTAGCACTGCCTCTATCAGGGGCCATCCTTTGGGCTTCAGACCCCCTTCCTGTTCATCTGCTCAAAACCAACACTCCAGCAACTGGTCTCCTTTTTGCAGCCCCTTCCTCCTCCTCCTCCTCCTCCTCCTCCTCCTCCTCCTCCTCCTCCTCCTCTCTTCTTCTTCTTCTTCTTCTTCTTCTTCTTCTTCTTCTTCTTCTTCTTCTTCTTCTCTCTCTCTCTCTCTCTCTCTCTCTCTCTCTCTCTCTCTCTCTCTCTCTCTCTCAACATTCCCATTGGCATTCAGGCATGCTCCAGTATCCCCTACCTATGCCTCTCGGATTCTCAGATAGTAACCCATTTCTCTCTTATTCTCTCAGCAAAACTCCTTGCCTTTGTTCACTGTCCCACTTCCTTTCCCCCACTGTCATCTCTATGCTACTGAGACTGCTCTTGTCAAAGTTATTGGTGATCTCTATGTTGCCAAATCTGACGGCCCCTTTCCTGTTCTTATCTTACTTAACCCATCAGCGGTTCTTATCTTACTTAACCCATTTAACATGGCGGACCACTTCTTTTGTTGTTTGGCTTCTGGGACCCTTCACTCTCCTGGTTTTTCCTTTGCTTCACTGGATGTTCCTTCTCTTCCTCTGTGGGGGTTCCCTTTTCCCTACCAGACCTCTTAAGTGTGGGAGAGTCTTATTATTCCACCTGGGCACCCAACTCCCTACAGGAGTTCATTCAGGCTTTAGCTTTAACTTCGTGTATATCCTGAGGAGTATAAAGTCTCTGTCTCTCCAGAACCTTAGCTCAATGCTTCTCACACTTTAACATGCATACAGATCAAATGGGGACCTTGTTAAAATGCAGATTCTGGTTCCATTGGTCTGGGGTGGGGTCTAAGATTCTGCATTTCCTTCAAGCTCCTAGGTGATGCTGATACTGCTGGTCTTGGTATCTTACTCTGAGTAGTGCTGAGTGGTCAGCCTGCAGATGTGTATGCACAACTGTCTTCTTGACATTGCCACATGGATGTCTACAGGCATCTCAGACCAAACTTATAATGACCCTATTAGAATTCTTAACTTCTTTCTTCAAACCCACTTTTCTTTGCATTACATCATCCTCCCGGTTACGCATGCCAAAAATCTTGAAATTGTCTTTGGTTTCCCTTTCCTTTCCTTTCCTTCCCTTTCCAATCCATCAGCAAATTCTATTGGCTCAGTCCTCCCATATATATTCCAAATCTTTCTAATTGGCTCCATAAAGATAGTAGTAGCAGACATTTACTGAGTTCTTCCTACGTGTCAGAGTGTGTTAATGTTTACTATAGATTGAATGTTTATATCTCCCGAGAATTGGTATGTTGAAGCCTATCCCCATTGTGATGGCATTTGGAATTAGTGGCGTCTAAAAGAGACAGCAGAGAGCTCCCTTGCCTCCTCCCCATGTGAGGACACAGTGAGAAGATGGCTGTCTAGGAATGGGCCCTCACCAGCCACTGACTCTGTCAGCTCCTTGATCTTGAATTTTCAGCTGCCAGAATTGTGGGGAATAAATTTCTGTTGTTTATAAGCCAGAAATGGTATTTTGTTATTAAGCTAATTAAGACAACAATATGCATTTGTATGTTTATGTATTTAAAGTCTAAATATTATGTTAACCCTGTAAGACACATGCTATGATTAATTTAATTTTTTGGATTACAAAGGTAGACACATAGTAGGCAATAAACAAATCTTTGTGGATTGAGTAAACAAATTTTATAACTTATAACCCTGTGTAGCTTATGTCTTTAAAAAATCTAATTCATTATTTTGGTTATTTTTTTCTTTGTTTTAACTATAATAGTCAATAGTGTATGGATATACAGAGAATTATGGAGACAGTATCTTATTTTAAAGTTTCTATGACCTTGCTAAGCACAAATTAGCTGCAAATGTCCACAGGGTGTGCGTGTCACAGAATTTATAGTCTCTTTGGCTTCCTCAAACCATCTTTGGCAGGGTTACAAGCACCTAAAACATTAAAATTATTTATGTCTGATAATTACAATATTGTGATGTACCCTATAAAGACATTGGGTCTAGTGTGTCCTTGCAAAAAGCAGGAACACTTTTCTCATGACGTCACTGCATTTTCTGTAACTTGTGGGATATAGTGAGATAATGACAGTTAAGCTCCAAGATATATTCCTTTCCTAAGCTTCCTTTGTGTGTGTGTCAGTTTTGAAAGCAGTAGTATTGTGCTGGTGTTGGACATCACACTTACAAGCAGCTGGGGTTCAGGAAAATGGATGCAACCTACATGGCCAGGGAGCCGGATGCTAGTTCAGATACAGAGACATCCGAAGGAACTTGGTTTGTTTAGGTTAAGAAGAGCAGGTGAAGCCATTAGTTTGCTGTGCCGTTTATTTTAAAGGAAATCGTTGGTAACCTTGTTTATAAAATGAGGACAGCTTTTGTGATGTGAACAATTGGTTGGTTTTATAAGTGTGAGTGTCTCTGAAGGATGGGAAGGGGTGACGCACATTCACTATTGTCCTCCTGATTCCCATTGCAGCCTCCTCTCTTGTAAGAAGCGGTCCTCTCCTCTAGGACTTCCAATATGCCGAGGCAAACGCCGCACCAAACACTGCACTGTGTTCCTTTCTCTAGTTCGCTTCAAAGAATTACCCTAGGAAGTAAGATTTTATATAGAAATGAACTCCCAAAAGCTCAAAAGGAGCCCTAAGCGTTAGCAAGGCCCTTTCTGTTTTTGTTTCTGAGGAGCAGGTGTCAGATGTCACCTGTGGGAGACATCCCCCCTGGGATCCCAGCATGTCCAAGCGGAGGGAGCGGAGGGATCTTCCAGTCCAGCCCAGAGTTTCAGAGATCAGGCCAACTGAGCCGAGAGAAGACAAGACACCGGCCCAGGGTGGGGCCCAGAATCACTGGCAAACCCCGAGTTCCTGAAAAGCTGCTCTTCGGGGCATTTCTTTCTAAATGCCAACGTCTTCATTGTTTAATGTCAGAGTTTTCAGGATATCATTTGATGTCATGAGGGGAAAAAAGACAGGAGGAAAAGTTCCTTACGAGAATCTAAAATATGATGAGGAAGATAGGTGGGGCTGAGGCAGGCACCCTAGATGGCCTGGCTCCATGTTCATCCTTAATTTTCATTCCTGGATTCAGGGGAAGAATTGCAATTTAAACTTCGTCACAATGTTACATAGCATATTAGCTTCCTAGGGCTGCCTTAACAAAATATGACAGATGGAAATTTATTCCCTGAAATGCATAGAAATAGGAATGGATTCTCTCACAGCTCTGGAGGCTAGACGTCTGAAATCAGGTGTGGGCAGGGCTGTGCTTGCTCTGCAGGCTCTAGGGAAGAATCCCACATGGCCTCGTCCTGTCTTCCGGTGGGGCCAGCAATCCTTGGTTGTTTTTGGCTCATAGCTGAACCACTCCAGCCTCTGCCCCTGTAGTCACATGGCCTTCTCGTCCATGTCTGTGTGTCCTCTGTGTCTATGTTCAAATCTTCGCCTCCTTATTAGGACCACCACCAATGGATTTAGGGCCCATCCCAACCCACCTATGACTTTGTCTTAACTTTCTGCAAAGACCATATTTCTAAATAAGGACACAGTCATAGGGTCCAGTTGGACATGAATTTCAGGGAGACATAATTCAGTGCAGTATTTAAAGTTGTAATGATTTTATGTTTTAACTTTTGCTAAGAATTTATACTTGTACATGCTAGGAAGGTATATTGTTTCCTGGGAACCCAAGAGAGAGAGGAGAGAGAGAGAGAGAGAGAGAGAGAGAGAGAGAGAGAGAGAGAGAGAGAGAGAGAGGTGATTCCCAAATTATATCTGGCAGAACACAATTCTCAAGAAATGTAAAATGAAATAAAAGTTTACATAGAATTTGGGAGACTCTGTATCTACCCTTCTCTCAAAGCATCACCAAGCATCTAGGATACTAAAGGTTGGGAAAGGCCCTTGTAACAAGAACCTGTACTTGCTCTACCAATTCCAAAGTTTATTGGACAGGAAACACTCCATATTGATTAAGGATTGCCTCCAACTTCACAAAACAGACACCCAATCACAGTGGTTTATTTCCCTCACCTAGAAAGTTCAGAGGTCAGCAGTCTGGGGTTGGCACAACAGCTCATGATGGCACCAACATGCCAGACTCCTTTTGTCTCTCTGCTCGCCCATGCTTAGCTGGTCGAGTCTGTTCTCTTGAAAGACCAGCTACTTCCCTTCCAATATCCCAAATTCCTTCTAAACAGAGAGAAGAAGGAGGACATGGTGAGAGAGAATTTCTATCAGGAAATTAGACTTTCCCAGAAATTCCCAAAAGATTTCTCTTGCACATTCTAAGGCTGTATCAGATGGTTGCGTCTAACCGCAGGGAAGGCTGAAAAATGCAGGGTTGTTTTCTGTTGTTGTTGGGCGTGTATTTTGGACAAAAGAGAGGTTCTGTTAGGAAGGTAGAAGGGAAGGCGAATCTTGCCTAGGTGTCGGCAGTGACTGCCACACACACAATTGCTGGTAGCATTAGTGACCAGGAGAACACCCTTGTTAAAAACGTGTTCCCATCGTCCTTCATAACAGTGCTTCCTAGACAACGGCAGGTTTTTAGCATCAGCCTCCAAGTTTAATCCTGCCAAACACTTGAGCTCAGTACAACTCAAGCAGTTCGAGTGTCCATACTTGTAGGGCACCATGCTACACTAAGTGCCTTTAAGTGATTTAATGGCTTGATGTGTGTTTGCACTCCCAAGCTAATTTCATTTGCTTTAATGTGCTTTAATGGAGTTTGGAGCTTTCTTTTCCTCACCACCAATTCCCTAACTACAGAGTTGCCCCATTTAAAGTAATACACTCGGAATGCATTGTAGAGGCATCACTGCTTCTTCTGGCCAACTTTTCAAGCCATGAAAAGGCAGAGGCTCCCACCTTCTCAGAGACCATGGATGCTGCCTGAGTGGCTCAGGAGACCTTGTCAGTCACGGGGATCTGCAAGGGTCACTGCTATGGCCACACGTTCTAATCAGCAGGAGGGCCAAGGTGCGTGCCTCCATTCCCAGGGAGGACCTGCAATGAGGAAACTATTGAAGGAGAAGGAGCCAACCAGGTCTCCCTCTCCTTTGGTTCTCCCTCTTTAACTTTGCTTCGTCAGGGAGAGCACACAGGCCAGGGGAAGGGAGGTTAGTTTGTGCAGCGTGATACTATATAGCTAGTCTGACGAATGCAGCACACAATAACCTCAAAGATAGGGAGATGAATGACAGATTCCAGAAAAGGCCCCCCCCCCCTTTTTTTTTTTTAAAGGTTCCTTTTGATCTCTGCGTGAGTACGTGACACCTCTAATCTCACCGCTGGAGATGGGGGAGGAGGAGGAAGGGACCCACAAGAAGGCAATCAAGTCATTACACCTGAGGCATGTCCTTCAAAGTGAGAGCCCAGAGGCCTGTGGGAAAAACAACCACGGAGATTGTGCTGTTCTTCATTCTCAGCCATGAATATAAGCTCTTTCCTTAGTTCCGGGTGGAGGTAACCAATCTAGGATGTCAAAACATCTGTGGTTGTTTTTTTTCTATCAGCAAAACATGTCAAGATTTTTTTAAACCATTAAAATCTTATGCATTTATAATTTTCCAAAGAAGCATAGGCCACAGTGGCCTCACATGCAAAGGCAGCAGCTGAAAGGAGAAAATGACTTTGCACCATTTTGACAGCTGACCTACTGTACACAACAAAGTTGAATTTCAAGCTGTAATCCCCCTTAGTGCGAAGGAAATGCTTTGTTGATCACTGACTAATGTTTCAGAAAGGTCAGTATGAAAATTGTAAATGGTTCCCAACCCACTGAACCATGAAGAGACAGTGTCCCTGGAATACAAAACGTGTTTAGAGACCTCCCGGAGAGCGGTGCTGACGCCAGAACATCATGGGTCCAGCGGGCCTTACAAAGCAGGTACACCTGTGTCTGCCTTTCTTGGACCTGACTGGGCCATTAGGCTGGCTGTGAACCAATGAAAAAGCAGTGCCTCTCTAGCCCAGGCCAATCGGCTTTCAGACTAGAGAGTTTAACTCCTATTTACGGTAAAACAAGAGGGCCAGTGCACAAAATTTATGTGGGGTAGGAGGGTCCCTCAGCCCGGCCTGCACCCTCTCACAATCCGAGACCAGTCAGGGGATGTCTGACTGCTGGATGTCTGGCTGCTAGCTGGGGCCTTCCTTTGCTCTGTGCCACCCCCTGGTGGTCAGCGCATGTCATAGCGAGAGATTGAACTCCCAGTCTCCTGGTTGAACTCACGAGGGGACACTTTGCATACTAGTCTTCTATATATATAGATGACTCTGAGTCCTAATGGCTCAGCTCACAAAGGACTTGACAGCCTTTGGTCGGAGGCCAGAGCCAGCAGGTGTCCAGGACAGGCTCAGGGGCAGAGGGTGGGGTGGAGGAGGGGAGCAGCTCAGCATCATGGACAAATCTAAAGAAAATGTCATTTCAGGACTGGTTAAGACTACGATTCCACCTGGAACTGTCTAAAATGTGTTCTGGTGACTCAACAATTTCCTTCTCAGTATTCGTTACCTGCAAATAGTGGCCAGGCTCAGCAGGTCTTGTGCCCTTCGAATTACTCCAGAAACTGTCCAGGTTTCCTTCACAAGCACAAAAGCTTGTCTCCAGCCATAAACCGGTTCTGAATCTGAAGCAGAAGCAATTGCAGGCAACCAGTGTCCCTCGCCCTGTGTCCAGACCACTGAATTATATGCAAAAGAGTGAGCAGCCCCAGCCACCAGCCCCTGAGGCCAAGGGGGCTCAGTGAGTATCTCAGGGCCACAGCTAATACACTAATAAGCCTGAATTAGAATCCTGATCATCCCCACTGGCCAGCAATGCCACCATGGACAGGAAAAGGAAATGGCTACAAAACAGAAAAATGAAGAATCAAAAACTAGGCAATGAACTTTGGAAGATTTTGAAATTGGTCGCTCTCTGGGCACAGGAAAGTTTGGAAATGTGTACCTGGTGAGGGAAAAACAGAGTAAGTTCATCCTGGCTCTGAAAGCCTTATTCAAAGCCCAGCTGGAGAAACCAGGTGTGGAGCCTCAGATAAGAAGAGAAGTAAAAACACAGCCCCAAACATTCTCATGCTGTACGGTGATTTCCAGGATGCCACCAGAGTGTGCCTATGTAATTTTGGAATACGCACCTCTCGGAACTGTCTGTAGAGAACTTCAGAAACTGTCTAGGTTTGCTGAGCAGAGAACTGCTACTTATGTCACAGAATTGACAACTGCCCTGTCATACTGCAACTCAAAGAGAGTTATTCATAGAGACATCAAGCCAGAGAATCTGCTCCTTGGATCATCTGGAGAGCTTAAGATTGCAGATTTTGGGTGGTCTGTGCATGTCCCATCCTCCAGGAGAGCCACCCTCTGTGGCACCCTGGACCTGCCCCCAGAGATGATTGAAGGCAAGAAGGTAGGTCTCTGGAGCCTAGGAGTTCTTTGCTATGAATTTTTAGTTGGGAAGCCTCCTTTTGAGGCAAGCGCATACCACGACACCTACAAAAGAATATCTCGGGTTAAATTCACATCCCCTGACTTTGTACCAGAGAGGGCGAGGAACCTGACTTCAAGACTGTTGATGCATACCCCCAACCAAAGGCTGACCCTGAAAGAAGTCCTGGAACACCCCTGGATCACAGCAAATTCCTCAAAACCATCAAGTAGCCCAAAATCCAAAGCATCAACCGGTAAGCAGGCTTAAGACTCTTGCAGGGGGAGAGCCTCTGAGCCAGGGCTGCTGTGTCAGAAACACACTCCTGACAGAATCTTACTACCCACTGCCTGCTCTGATCTGCAGCGCTATGGAAAAGCATGGAAATTTCCACTTCAATAAACGTGACACTGAAGCACAAGTAGCCACGAGAATCGTGCTGTGCGGTAACCTCCCAGGTACCTGTGGGTGTGTAACTTACGGGGTGGCCACACCTGGTAAAGTTGTCAGAATGAACATGTGATTCTTTGAAATGTTAAAATAAAGAGATGTGCATAGACAACAGCAGCAATAACAACAACAAATAAAATAAAGTGTTTAGAAAGCATAAGGAAAAGGATAATGCAGTAAAAGACGAGTTTCTCTTGCCCAGGTGACTGTGCTGTGGCATGAATGGGAAAACAAGGTGGCATGATGGGAAAACATGTGGCTGAAGGGAGATCACATGGCTTAGAACTGTGGATTTTAATCTCCAGACTGCTCCCTTGTTTGAATTCATTGTTGGACTCCTAGTTTCTGGAGTTGTCTTTAAGTCTTTGCTAAGTCTTTGTTGTCTTTAAGCACTTAGCCCAGTGCCTCTAGTCTTTAAATGCTATGAGATGAGTAAAGGCATCTGGAAAGCAATGATGCCCAAGTAAATCCATCCAAAAACATTTGGCTAAAATGCCAACCCCACAGCCCCAGGGTGTGCTCAATAGTGTGAAGTCCAGTCGGGGGACAGTTGCTGATTGTGGATGAGACCTGGCTCTCTAAGATTACTGGGAAATCCCAGAGGCCAGGGGGGCTCAGTGAGAATCCCAGGGCCTCAGCTAATCCACTACCAAATACATAGGTGACCCTGTGTTTTGGCTCCCAGGCCAGTGAGTTCCCAGCTCTTCTGGGAGATGGCAGTCAGACTGCCTGAATTAGAATCCTGATCATCCCTACTGCCCAGCAACGTGACCATAAACACATCTCTTTTCCTTTCTTGCTCAGTTTCCTCACCCTGAGGTACCTGCCTCGTTAAAGGTATGGTGGGAATTAAAGGAACGAACGCCTAAAGTAAGTGCCTGGCCCCATGAATTATTATAATTCTTCCATGTTAGCAGCTGCCAGCTCAATAACTAGGAATGCTTTCCATATTTGCATCTTCTTTGAGGCCCGGAGTGAGAAAGTAGCTGAGCAGGATGCGAGGTGCTGAGATGGGCAAGAATCATCAGAGAGGCTTACCCTGATGAATAATTCCACTACCCACTGAGCAGTGCGAGAGTGCTCAGAGGACAGGCCTATTAATTCAGCTTGAGAGATCAGAAAGCCTCACACAGGCGCTGACATCTGAGCAGGGCTTTGCAAAGCAACTTGAAACACTCCTGCTTGATTTGGTTCCTTCTTGGGAGAATCCTTTTGAGCACAAAAGCTCTGTGTGTGTGTGTTTTTGGTTAATTTATTAGGCGCTACTTTATAAGTGATAATCACTGTTGCAGGCTCACTAGCTCCTTATTATTTGACGTCTGTGAAGGAGATATTTATCATTGACAACTCTGCCCCACCATTTACATAACTTGTAGGTTTTTAAAAAATTGTTTCCTGGTGAATTTAGATGAAAATGGTCCTTGTTTTGGCAGTGGTCTGCAGGGAGAGATATTTATGTAATATATACAATCAATCTGGTTCTCTTACTCACAGCTACAGGGGCTGGGCTCAATTTATCTTCTCTCTGCAGGGCTTTTTGTTGTCCTTGGATACTCACCTCACATATGTCCCTGAGAATGTGCAACTGATTAATCATAAAAATGGTGCCGTTCCCTGGAGTGACGGGACATTAGAGCAGAGCATCTGCTGTGCTTTCTCATGAGGGAGGGGCCGGCCGTCTTCCAGGCGGCATAGACAGCTGCCCTCCCTGGGGGAAGGGGTTCTGAGGCTGTGGTCTGGCTGTGGAAGGGGATCTGGCCCCCAGCACATGGCACTTCCCTGCTTTGTGCAGGGACATTATAAACCGGTGTTAACCTCAGAGATGTGGCCTGTGTCCCCGCCCTTTTGTGCCTAAGTACCATTTCCATACACATTAAGACCTCCCCAAAGTGCAAATTTGCTCCGTCTCTAGTTCTGTATTTTGAGGAATTGTCTGGAAAAGGAACGCAGGCATAACAAACAAAAGAAAATCCAAACCTATAGCAAGGATGGGGTTGAATAATTCACCTTGAAATCTTAGGTTCCGTTCCATGAACTGATCCAAAGCTTGAAAGAAGAGGACCAGAGGGCACATAAAGTCACCACCAAGTTCCATTTTATTTTTTGTCTCCTGAGCATCCCCATACTCATGCACTTTTTCCATCTGTCTTGTGCTCTGGTGTGCCATGGTGTCCACGCCCCATCACCCCACCTGGATGTGTACAAGGGCTCTAATTGGTCTCCCCATGCCCACCTTTGCCCCACCCCCTGCTCTGTTGTTCACGCTGAAGCCAGTGTGGGCTTTCAATATGCAAATTGGACCTTGCTATCCTCCTTTAAAGAATTGATTATTGCTTCCCATTGTTATCAGAAAAAAAGGCAAAAGTCCTCTCTGCCCACTCAGCTTCAGCCACACTGGACTTCTTTCTGCTCCTTACACCCGCCAAGTGCTTTTCAGCCTCAGGGCCTTTGCACTAGCTGCTCCTCTGCCCCAACTGCTCTTTCTTGTCACTAATAGCTCACCCTAAGTATTGCTTCTTCAAAGGGCATCCCCCTTCTCTCTCTCTCTCTCTCTCTCTCTCTCTCTCTCTCTCTCTCTCTTTCTATATATATATATATATATATATATATATATATATATATCTATCTATCTATCTATCTATCTATCTATCTATCTATCTATCTCCAGGATCCATAATGTCCAAAACTACCAAAGGGATGACTGAACATCAGGCAAATTGCTAGCAGGCTCGGGTGGGCGGGGACTGGCAAGCGGGCTGAACTGCTGACCTCTCAGAGAGAGAGAGAAGCGGGTTCTGATCTGTAGTCTCTTTGGCAGCTGCTTATCAGCCCTTGCCTCTCTTTCTCCAGGCCTCACCAGCCACCACACCTCTCTCTCTCCAAGAGGTCAGCAGTTTAGCCCAGTCGCCAGCATCCCAGGGCGGCTGCTAATCAGCCCTGTCTCTCTGATCAGGCCCAGAGATAGGCCCAGAGACACTGAATGGCATAGAAACTGACCAATCAGAATCAAATTTTGGTGAATTGAGAAGAGCCAGTGGGTGCCTAGGATGTGGAACTATTGACATTGACTGGCTTAGAAACCAATCAATCAAAACTCAATCTGGGTGAACTGCTAAGGCAGAATCTAAGGTGGGGGCTGAGAAGGGGTTTTAAGGGCAACAGCTGTTTGGTGTAAGGTGTAAGAAAGAGGTTCCATTTTTTAATGACCAGTTTGGCAGTATAGTGCATATGGCTGGCTATCAGTCCAGATATAAGGATTTTGTATTTTGTCTGCCAAGAGCATCTCCTCCTGCTGAAAAAGGATTCCCCCCTCCCTTGCATTTAAGCAATCCTATCCTATATAATCTATCTATACTAATAAAAGAGTAATATGCTAATTAGACCAGATCAACTGGCCATTTTCTGGATGTCTGACTTCCTTCCAGACAAAGCTATGGTGGTGGGAGTCAATGCAGAGCAGTTAGGGGTGTTCAGGCCATCAGGGGAGGGCAGTTTGGGGCGAGATCAGGCTAATAGGGGGTTAAGGGCAATCAGGCCAGCAGGGGAGGGCAGTTGGGGGCAACCAGGCAGTAGGGGAAGGCTGTTGGGGATGAGATCAGGTTGGCAGGGGAGGGAAGTTGAGGGTGAGAATTAAAAGAGAACAACCACTACACTTACACTTAAAAATAGGTAAGATGGCATGTATATGTATTTTACCACAATAAAAAATATTGAAAACAATAAAAAAAAATGGACTCTAAACAAATGAATAAAAAATGTGGTTGACGTATTCACCATTTGGCAACCCACATGGTAATAATTATTTCAAGTAAGAAACCTCATTGGATGCTAAAACTATTGGGCAAATCTAGGCTGAGAAACAGGGTGTTTTGCACGGTCAGCAGGGGAGGGCAGTTAGGGGCGATCAGGCAGGCAGGCAGACAGACAGAGGCAGTTAGGGGTAATCAGGCAGGCAGGTAAGTGGTTAGGAGCCAGCGTCCCAGTAGGACATCCCCCAAGGGGTCCCCGATTGTAGAGAGTGCAGGTTGGGCTGAGGGACTCCCTGAACTATATATATATATATTCACTCATAATATACACAAAAAAATACATCTAAACACACATATATAATTTATTATGAATTGTTTGAGGGTAAAGTGCAGACATGATGTTGTCTATTTACTCCTAAATATTTCAGTGTGTTTTCTAAAAGCAAAAGCATTCTCTTACATAACCAAATACAATGATTGTAACTAGGCAATTTACATTGGTACAATCCAATTACCTAATCTACTTCCTTCAAATTTTGCCAGTTGTTCCACTAATATTCTCTATAGCAAAATAAAATAAAAATTTTCTGGTCCATTTTATTTTGTCCAGGATCATGTCTCTTTGGATTCTTTCAGTCTGGAACAACTCTTTCTTTAACTTTCGTAACCTTGACATAAGGATCTAGGCCAGTTGTTTGGCTGCATGTTCTTCAATTAGATTTGTCTGATGTGATCTCATGATGAGGCTCAGATGGTGCATTCTTGGCAGGCACACCAGAGGGGTGATGCTTGTTCTCCTTCAGCATCCTCTCAGGAGGCCCACATGGATTTGACTTGGTAAAGGTGGTATCTGTGAAGTTCATGTTTATCTCTTGCAGTTACTAAGTATCTTGTGGGAATACACTCTGAGACCATGCAAAACACCCTGTTTCTCAGCCTAGATTTGCCCAATAGTTTTAGCATCCAATGAGGTTTCTTACTTGAAATAATTATTACCATGTGGGTTGCCAAATGGTGAATACGTCAACCACATTTTTTATTCATTTGTTTAGAGTTCATTTTTTTTTTATTGTTTTCAATATTTTTTATTGTGGTAAAATACATATACATGCCATCTTACCCATTTTTAAGTGTAAGTGTAGTGGTTGTTCTCTTTTAATTCTCTTCATCGCTCTTACCACTCTGAATTTTTAAAAGTATGCGATGTATTATCCATCTAGAATGTGCATCCCAAGAAAATGGGATCCTTACCTGCCTTGTTCACTGCTCTATCTCCCCTGGTGCCTGGGACACATAGAAGACTCTCATTTCATAAAGGTTTGATGCATGTAGTGGCTGAGTGGATGGACACCACCCACCACTGTTTGGCTCCCACGTGTCACCCCCTCTGGCCTCTCTGATTCCTCATGCTTTCCATGTTCTGGTGTGCCACTGGCCCTGTGTACATGCTGGTGCCCAGCCTGGGAGACTTCCTCCTCCCTGCTACACTGTTGACACTCTTCCCCACAGTGTCAGCTCAAGTATTACTTCCTCAAGAAAGCTGTCTCTGAGCTGCTTTTCCAAGAGGCCAAATTCTCCAGCTACAGGCATACACTATTTATTGATTGTGCTTTGTTTGCTTCATTGCATTTCACAGATGTTGCCTTTTTTTTTTTTTTTTTTTTTTTTTTTTTTTTTACAAACTGAAGGCATGACTTTCCATCAGCAAAAAGATTACAACTCCCTTTATAGCGATAATCACTTGATCGGAAGGTTCTGAACCCATCGTATCTTTGGGGCCTGCCTGTGTAGGTGTTCCTAGCACAGTTGTGTCTCTCCCTCAAGGCAATGACCGCAATTGCAGGTACAATAGTTTTTTTCCGATTACTGGTCAAGGCCTGTTCCCTGCACCAAATCGTAACTTCTATGCCTGTGGGATGTTGCCTGGTTTTGCTCATTATTCCACTTTCTACATACTGTTTGCTGAATGTTTTTTTTTCCTTCAGTTGAACCGCTGGCAACGTCTTACAACAGCATTCATTTCTTTTCTCCAAGTGTTCCATTTCGATGAAGTTGACTGACTGAGCAGCTCAGCCATTTAGATCAGTGTTGGGTACAAAAGTATCCTCAGTGTGCTTTTAGCTTCACAAAATGGTTAACAATGCTATTAAATTTTTCTTTAGCCTTTCCTTCCCTCAGATATTTACTCAGGGTCTTATAAAGGTCAAATGCATTTTGTTTGGAATGTTCAGTCCAAATGCCTTCATTTTCAATGTTGAATGATTTGCAAGCAGATAATATTGTGACCCTAAATGGCCCAAGTAAGCTCATTTTGATTTATTAAAAATATCCACGTGCAAGTGAGGTGCTTGTATTATGTTTCTGAGGTATTTAGCTAAGTTTCTTATCTAAAAAAAAAATAAACTCAGAATAATTTCTTGCTTCATTTGAAATACTTATACCAACTCCTTGCCTTAGAATAGCTGATAAACTGTAAGGAAAAATGACTATTCTGGAATTCACTCCCCAAAATATACCAGGAATTCTGAGAAGGGAGTATTTAAAGACATAGTCTCAATTTGCCTGGCAAATTAAAACCTGGGTTTGAAAGGCATTGTCCCCTTCTTAACAGCTGTGTTGTCTTTGCCACGTTGGGGTATGACTGTAAGTAAGCTACAGCCATGGCTTCGGGAGGCCTCTACTCCTGCTTTTCTATTTGTTTATTTATTTGTGTGTTTGTTTTTAACCAGATTAATTTAAAAGTAACACTGACAAATCTTTCAGAATTTTACAAACTTATTTGTAAATCAAAATTTGAGATTTTACACACTTAATGGGAAGTTTTTAAATATGGTTTATGCATTTTGCTCCTGCTACATGTCCATTGGGTTTTTTTGGGACCCTGTCCTACATCTTTCTTACTCAGAGACTTAGGCCGATGGAGTTGCCATCACCTGCAAATTGCTAGTGGCAGTAGCGTGGGTTGGATCTAAAATGCTGTCTCCTGGATGAACTCCTGCTCATATTTCACTGGTCACATGACAGTGCTGAACTGAAGAGGGTGGGAAATTACCCTCCTCCTCTATCGCCAAACGTGGAGAGGAAGCAGGTACCTCCTGGGGAAGAGCGGCAGGCGTCCGACAGGTTTGAGAGCTTGCCTCCCAGAGGAGCTGCCCTCCTAGTTAATACATTTGCCCTCACTAAACACTGTCCTTTCTCCTTGATTCTCCCAAAGCACCACTAACACACGGCTCTTCTGCATGTCAGACTTTTAATCAGAGGATTAGGCAAACAGAAGGTATTTATGGTATGGTGCCAGGAACCACTTTTAAATTCAATGTCAGACGTCAGTGATTCTCAGAATGGATTGGCCGTTCTCCATCGCTGGGCAGTGCTCACTGGCTGCTTCTTTGGCCTCTGTTCTCTGCTGTGCTCTCCCTTGCCCCAGTGCTGCTGCCTGTCCTTGCACCTCCCACCTTCCCCACTTCTGATTTTTTTGTTACTTCTCTGCAGGGCAACGTATCCCTTTGTCTCACCATCTTCTTCCGCATCCAGGGTTGGGGGGGGGGGGTAGCGGGGGGAGAGGCGAGTAAAAGGAAGACGTGTTTCATTTACTCTACTCACAGTGTTTCTGAAACACATGTGTAAGTTATTTTCCACTCTGACCAGTTCTCTAACTCCAGCTACTAGCTGGGCATCCTGTGTCATTGGACACTATCTAGCAGTTTGAGTCAGATCCTGTAAGTTAAGGGCTCGGTCCTGCAAGGCTGCTCCACCTCAGATGCCATTGGCAAGTATGGGCTTTCCACATCTTAGCGGGAAGGCTGCTCAATTCCCGGAGGGGACAGAGCCTGAGCCAGGGGCCAGGCGGAGGGGAGCAATCAGGCCTCACTTTACAGCTGGTGCGTGAGGAAGACCAGTGCCTGCGTCAATCACTATTGGTGCCTCTCCTTTCAACCTCCTAAGTGTTGTGATGAGCAAATGTTTCTTCACCATTCTGGCTCCGGTCTGGTTGTCAGTCTTCAATCCTGGAGCGCTTATGAGTTATGACCTGATTTTGTGTGTGAGCTTACATTGGCTTGTGGTGAAAAGTTGAAGGAGGAGGAGTTGGTTATAAATGGCTGGCCAGACTCTACCCTAAACTAGGATTTCTTATAATATTTGTAATCATTTAAAACATTCTTGTCATTCCGTACTGGATTTTGGCTTTTATTTATAAATAAGTCTCCCAAGTAGTGTTTAATTTTTAAAAAAATATATTTTATTGTGTGTTTTTTTGTTTTGTTTTGTTTTGTTTTGTTTTGTTTTTTACAGAGAGGAAGGGAGAGAGATAGTTAGAAACATCGATGAGAGAGAAACATCAATCGGCTGCCTCCTGCACACACCCTAATGGAAATGTGCCCGCAACGAAGGTACATGCCCTTGACTGGAATCGAATCCAGGACCTTTTAGTTTGCAGGCCGATGCTCTACCCACTGAGCCAAATCGGTTTGAGCTTAATTTTTTTTTTAAATAAACAAGCTACAGAACAACTGGAGGCCTCATAGTACCCTGATCTTTGGAACCAGAGGAGCCCAGGTCCAGTACTGAGCACTGCCATTTATTAGCCGTGTGTACCTGAGCAAGTTACTCAGACTCTCTGGGTCTCAGTTTCCTTTTCTGTAAAATGGGGATAATAGCTTTCACTCCAAAGGGTGGGAGTGAGCGTCAGAGACAATCTGCAGTGTGTCTGCCGGACTTGCTCCCTCTGGCCTCACATGGAGGTGAGAAGCTGAATCATATTCTGAAGAATTCTTGGGGCGATGGAATCTGAATCAAATGTTTCAAAACAGTATCAAGCCTGAAGGATCCTTTTTTATAATAAGAATGGTCTGGCTCTCTCCTGAATTGTGCTTTAATGAGCATCCTGGGTGGACTAATGATTCTGTCTCCCTCCAAGCTGAGATTTAAGTATCCATTCAACTTTTTTTTTTTTTTTAGCAGGAGTGGGAAGAAATAGATTCTCGTTGTGTCCAAAATAAGGAAAGAATAAGATTTTCTGAACGAGACAGCTTTTTGAAAGGCATGTGGAAAGTTCTAACAGTTATATAATAACCCAATAACTGAGCTCAGTACACAGCACCTATATGGTTTAGAAATTTCAACGGAATGTGGTGGCAGACTTCAGGGGTCTGCCATTCCCACACCATGAAACCTAGAGGGGCATTTTGCAAACATACACAGAAATCGTAGGTCAGCACAGTCAAGGAGCCACCAGAAGGTTTCTGTCTACTCAATGGGAGCAGGGCCAGCTTAAACGGTATCATAAAGTGAGGAGTTGTGTGTGGAAACCTGAGTTAACGCGTGCTGTTTCTATGGAAACCTGGTTAACTGATCCTGCATTTCTGTGTAAACTGGAGTTCACTGTGCCAGGGCTCAGCGCTGCCTGATGGCAGGTGCTCCCGACATCTGCCCAGCTGGCCACCTCGAACCCAGCTGCAACCAGCTACTGCCCTTGCGAGTCTCTCTCATGCCTTCATGCCTGTCCAGTTCTCCTTCTCCCGACACAGCCTTTCCTTAGGGATGGGATGGAAGTCATTATCATCTAGCGACTGTTCTCAGCCTCCCTGCTCCCCTGGCAGGTGAAGAAGGCGGGTTTTGTGCACACAGCTCCCTCCCTTGCCAAGTTGTACCCCGGTGGTGGGGGGAGGGAGAAGGAGGACCAGGACTAGTCAGGCCTGTTCTGGCTTCTGGGATGAAATGAGGGTGCGGGGGGCGGGGAGATAGAGACAGGGTTTGAGAGGAGAGATGGGCAGGTTGGGGTATAGGAAAGACAAATTGAATGAACTTTTAAATTTGCACAATAAAGTTGAGGCTGTCGGGGAAAGAGTGAGGCGAAGGGGGATGAGGGAAGTAGGAATAAAGCAAAGCTGGCTGGGACAGAGGAGATTTTTTTTTTTTGGGGGGGGGGGGAAGGTTGAGGCTTGAGGAAAAGGCACGTAGGGGCTGTGTATGCGGGTGCAATGGATCAGAAAGGAAAAGGCGGGTTTTCAAAAGCATGGATGGAAACTATTCTTCATGGTGTTTGAGAAATTCCAGCAAAAGGTTTGAACTATTTAGACTTTGTGTCGCGTAAATTAGGTCCCCGGGATTGTGAGTGACATAACCTCCAGGACAGACCCAGGTGTGTGACAGAGTTTTGCTGTGTGATTCCATGGTCAGATTAAAGTCTAGGACTACTGGCTAAGAGGTCATTTTCTCTTTCAGCCAATCATTATGCACATCGCTCAGGATTTAATGCGGAGGGCACTCTTAATTCCCCCATTTTTCTGTTCAGCTTCCCTGGGCTGACAAAATCAATACCATCATTCATAATAATAACAATAATAATTGTGACAGTCGAATAAATCACCCTTCAACTAATACTCCGAGTTCTAGAGATAGACATCTTAAAATCCTTTCTCATAATCACATCACAATGGTGAGCACGTTTTGTAGGGAACTTCACTGTGTCTAGAATAAGAATTTATTCGTCCACGAAAACTCAGCAGACCCTCCTCAGTCCTGCTATGTGCAAGCTGCTCTTCCAGGGCTGAGGTGGATCGAGAGATGAGTCCGACCTGGATCCCCTGGGCCCTTGGTTTGAAAGGACAGATGAAACAGGTGACTGCATAGGTACCTTTGAAAGGGTTACTGACACAACGTGGGCTCGGGGAGTTCACAGGATCAAGGACATGGATTGTCTTGTGTTTGTTTGTTTGTTTGTTTGTTTGTTTCTTAGTGAGACTGTCTTTATCAGGCATCGTCTCAGGGCCCTTTAACTTGCTCCCATGTCCGGCTTTCACAGAGCATCAGATCTTTAAAGACCCTGGGTATCCTCTCTCCTCTCCTGCCAGCAGCTAGTTTACTCCTCTGTCTTTCCCAGTTTCCTTTCCATCTCAGATGGCGGTGATATTGAGGTTCTCCTCTCTCCTTATCCCACACCTTGTTCTACCCCCGATTCTCCAAATAGCCCCACCCATCGGGAGCATTTTACCCCTGCCCTTTACCCCCAAAGTCTTCCCTGGCCTCTATACCCCTACCCACATCCCCCACCACCACCATTCCATTGGTGGAGGCGAAGGGGCTGACTCTCCCGTTTGGAGGAAGGTGAGGGTGGATGTCTTAGAGGAAAAGGTGCTGGTCTGGCTTTGGGTGGTCAATCCTACTTCCCTCAGCCATTCCCAGTAACGTGGATCAGTCACTCGGCACTTGTCCCAGCCCCTGGCCAGTTGTCCTCTCCTTTTTCATGTGGATGAGCTGGTTTTTTTATGGATCTGTTCATGCAGCCTGTGCACCTGCCCCCTGGTTGGCTTCTGTCGATGGAACCCCACTTCACTGGACACACTAGCGATTCTGTGAAAGGGCCTTCAGCGTCCCTGGTGGGGAAGAGATGGCAGGCCCCGTCAGGAGGAGTGGGCAGAAGGCACTGCTGAGGCCCGGCCCAGGCTTTCCAATTCTGGAGCTGAGAACAGACTGGTTTCCTTGACAACAGAGACAGAGTCTGCTCATCTGCTCCCGGGGAGGGAGCTGTGTGTGCCTGCGGAAAGCACAGGGACTTGGGGGCGAGAAACACGATCCTTTCTTTATCAGAGCAGCAACCCATTTCTGAAAACTCGCCAGCCTTTCTGTGTTATTAGCAACATTGAAAGCTTCCCAGGTGGCACAGGGGCATCGGTTATGTAACCTGCATGCTGGGAACCCAGGGGCAGCGTCTGCCTTCCCTTTCCACCTCATTGCCTCTGACCCTGGATGTTTCTGACCAGACCTGCAACACCTCTTTGACAACATGTTGTAAGATGTCAGTCAGATGCATGCTCACCCCTAGCACTCCCGAAGGCTGAACGGAAGGCATCTCTTCGTCTGTCAGCGAGCAGTGGCTCGTGCGCCCAGGCTGCTGGAAGGAGATGAAAATCGGCACCTGACCCCCTGATGTTGTTGGCTCAGGCCTGCACTTGTCAGATGGCGTCTTCAGGAAAGGCTTTGGGATCCAAACCCTCCTCCTCGATGCAAATCAGTGGACTCCAGGCTGGAAGCCGGTCCATGTGCTTTGCCCACCAGCCCTGATTTCAAGGCAGCAGGTCTGAGCCGTGACTTGGTGTTTAATTCATGCGCTGTACAGCCCTTTCCTTCCCATGCATTATTAAAGCCTCCTTATAGAGCAGCCCACCGATCAGATGGGATCACCAGGGAGAAGACGTGCCAGGAGTGATTTCCCGTCTCCTGCAAGAAGCAACATCTGCTGCTGCAAATGCCCAGAAAAAAGATTCTGCAAAATTGCAGCCTATTGTATTACCTAATAAAGATGGCCCCTAGACCAGGAGCTTATAAAAGCAGCTAATTTGCATGTGTGTCTATGTCAGTGCATGGAATTCTTGCATGCTAGGTGAGAGATTGGAAATTGTCTGTGGGACTCATTGCCAAGAGTGACTGTGATGAGACGGGAATTAAGAAGCAGGCGAAGGCGCATTCAGACACGTATGAACAGACAAATGGAGGCCAGAACCCGCTACCTTCCAAGAGACGTTTCAGTGACTCTGTTGTCTTGTAAAGATCATGGCAGTGTGGCTCACATCGAGCTCCTGCATGCCCCTCCCCAGTCACCGGGGATAAAACCCTCATGAGTTCCTTTGTTTATCTCCCCAGAAGAAAGCTACTGACTCCCCCCAGGCAAACATTGGGCTCCTTTAGAGAGGCTTCTAGGCTGAGTTCTTTGTTCAGAGGCAACCTCCCTGCTCCCAGGACCTTGACTCTCTGACTCTGGCTGACAAAGGATCCTCCTCTCCATCCCCAACTCCCACAGCCCTGAGGACCATTTTTAAAATATCTATTTTTATTGATTTCAGAGGGGAAGGGAAAGGGAGAGGGAGAGACAGATAGAAATATCAATGATGAGAGAGAATCCCGGATGGACAGCCTCCTGCATGCCCCACACTGAGGATTGAGCCGGGAACCTGAGCATGTGCCCTTGACCGGAATTGAACCCGGGACCCTTCAGTCCACAGTCTGGTGCTGTATCCACTGAGCCAAACCAGCTAGAGCCCTGAGGGCCATTTGAGGACAGCTGTGGAGCAGGTGGGTCCAGGGGCTGAGTTTCCCACATGGACCTGTTCAAATCACAGACTCACTGTCAGTCAAAGGGCACCTCTGACTTGGAAGGAATTTCAGAGGCTGCCTGGTCCTATCCTGTGTTTCCCTTCTGGGAAATGGAAGCCCAGAGAGGGTCAGTGGCTTGCTGTCCGTCACACAGTGAGTTAGCTCAAGACTCAGCTAGCTGGCCTCTGGAGTCTGCCCAGCTCTTTCCCATGGATGCCCTCTGAGGGCCCTGATGTTTCAGTATGGTGTGTGGTTCAAGTATTTCTAGGGATCAGGAAAGCTTCCTGTCTCATACATATAGGATCTGGATTGGTCCAGATACACATGACATTCCAATGATTCTCAATTAGAAAGAAATTCCTTGAGGAATTAGCATTGTGTGAGGTGCTTCTGTGTGGAACTGGATTCTTGTAGACGGGCTTTAGGTAGGAGTGTCGCTGGCTACATCCAGGGCTGGTTTTGATTGGTTGACAGTATGGCTTTCCAAACTGTAAAGATCCATAGGATGCATACATATTTTTCTACTGCTTCTTGGTTTGGTTACAAAACACTAGTTTTGTTCTAGCGTCTACAGAGTCATGGCTAGGCTGTCACCTGCTGCCTGTGCCCTTTAATCCTCTGAACCCATTGAAAGGGGAGGGGAGGGTTGAAAATATGGCCACAAACATCAACTTGGGGCATTGGGTTCAACAGAAGACCAGCAGTTTTGTTTTGCCCGTGGTGCCTTAAAAACGAAGGGGGAAAATGCCCCAAAGAATCCCCCGTCAGTGTCTTCTGGCACAGAGCCTGTTGCCGGTTGAGCACCAGGTTTGGTTGAGGGAAACTTAAGGTTGGATGACATGACATCTACTTCTTATAATGGTAAGGTGACCAGATTTTAACATTGGTAAAAAGGGACACCATTGACTGGGGGGGTGGGGGAGGTTCTTGATTAAAAATTTGGTCTATATGGAGCAACAAAAAAATTCATGGAATGCAAAAACAGTATTGTAATATATATTCTAAAATTTTAACATAAGTACAATTTACAAATATAATAAATAAATAAAAATTATGTATAGTTGTAAGTGTAACTTTCAAGGTCAGCACTAGACTTTTTGCCGCCACTATAAAATATAAATAATATGAGTACTGTCTGCTAAATTCAAGAAAATTTATGTATTTATGAAATAAATAAGTAAATTACTTACCTAAATTATCTGAATAGCTGATTTGTAATGCCATCAGTTGTTTAACTAGCTTACTAGCATGCAGTACGATGTGTATCGTCTGAGAGACAGTTACAAAATGTTTTTGTTGTTGCAAATCCCCAAAAATGCCATTGTTCATTAAGTCCAAACAATGGTGGTCGAATTCTAACAACTGATCAACAATTCGAACTTTGATAAGCAGTTCTTGATAATCAGATCTCAACAATTATTTGTTATTATTAAAGTTTAACATTATAAAATTAACAAAAATAATATAAAACTCATATCCTGGCTAAATAGCCACATGGCCGCTGAAAACCGTATATTCCCTTCCCATTCTCCTGCCATTCCCTAGCTTGTCATGCATTCTTTCAAAAAATGGGACTTTTTTTAAACACCGAGGCACACGGGACAAATTGCTAAAAATCGGGACTGTCCCGCCAAAAGCGGGATGTCTGGTCACCTTATAATGGGCGTCACCAGGGAAGATGTCCGGGCTGCCTGATGTGACATGCGGGCTGGCCAAGGACCAGGTGCTGCCTGAGGAAGCAGTGACCCAGGGGAACAGCAGAAAGCCAGCAGAGCTCAAGGCACAGCTCCGTAAGGGTCTCGGGCTTTTCCTTTCCCTAGAGGCCCCTCCATAACTCCAGCAAGAGCTTGTGAAGCCACGCCTATCAAATGAGTCTGTTAGAAGGGCCTTGAGAAGTCATCTCATTGCACTTCGTCTCATTGTACTCAATTCTCACTGAGTGCTGCCTATTTTTCTAGAGGCCAGGGAGACAGTGATGAGCAAGGACAGACAGGACCTTTCTCTTTTAGAACTTCCAGTCTACTTCTTGTGGTTTTTTTGGCTTTTAAAGTAACATTTTTAAATAAAGTTAACATGTGCATATATAGGAAACTGAAAAACACAAGCAAAGAACAAAGCCGTCCATAATCATAAGCAGTTTACAGTCTGATGTGTTCTCCTAAGTCCTGTGTATCTACACAACTAAGCTTCCATTTTTATGTAATTAAGATGGTACACATCATGAATATTTACCATTTCAAAGTACCAAAGCTATGACTATTTCGATAACCAAGAATACCCTACATCAACTCAATCTGGAAGAAAATGTAATCCTGCCTTACCTGGTGACAAAAATTTCATAAAGGACAAAAATAGCAACAGACTTCAAGATAAAAGATATTTCACAAAGTTACAATTAAAATACTGCGTTCCCGCTGAAACCGGTTTGGCTTAGTGGTAGAGCATCGGTCTGCGGACTGAAAGGTTCCAGGTTCGATTCCGGTCAAGGCCATGTGTCTTGGTTGTGGGCACATCCCCGGTAGGGGGTGTGCAAGAGGCAACTGGTCGATGTTTTTCTCTCTCATCGACGTTTCTAGCTCTCTATCTCTCTCCCTTCCTCTCTGTAAAAAAATCAATAAAATATATTTAAAAATAAAATAAAATACAATACAATACTGTGTTCCCTTAATATTCCATTAAAAATAAGACCCAAAGCAAGAGTACACAAAGTATAATGCTTCATATTGTGGTGATAACCACTGATGTGCGAGCATCTCTTTAGACTGCTATAGGAATATGTTAAGTACTTCAGTCAAAACTTGCCACCTTGCTAATATTTTAAAGTATAAATCATAATTCTCCAGCCTACTTCTTGTGGTTTTTACCATTTTGAGGAAGAAGGTTCCACACAATGAGCTTTTCCCCACTCACTCTCAGTCCTTCCTGTCATTTTTTGTTCTTGGCTCCATGTCAACCTTTTGCTCAGTCTCCTCCTTTCCCCCCAGAGAAGCAGCCTGAGGCTGTAGTGGTGTGCACGGTGCGAGCCGGTCCCCCCGGGTTGTCCTAGGCAGAACTTTAGGTAAGCAGGTGTTCCCATCCCTTCCCACTCTGGTGCCCCATCAGCCTCTGAGTACCCCTTTCCCCCACTCCCAGGTGTCCAGGGCCCCCTGGACAATAAACTAAGGCAGCTGCATCCTCACAGTGCATCTCCCGAATTCTCCATGATCTCTTTGTCTCCCCAGCCCTTCAGCCCCTGTTGTCCGCAAAACTCCAGGAAAAAAGCTATGTCCTTAGGTCACGCTGAGGTAGGCAGGCTTAACACATATCTCATCAACTCTCCCAGGAGTGCTGGCCCTGAAACAGAAGACCTATTAGCCAAGGGAACCTCTCAATGGTCAAACTTCAGGCTCAGAGGAGTGGGGTGAGGGTGTGGAGGCAGCCTAGTGAGATGGCGGCAGAGCGGCCCCAGCCCCTACTCTGCACCTGTGGCTTGGTTGGCCTTGCTTTCCAGGCTCACACACACTCAGGCACTTTGCCCCACTGACCTGCTTTTTCTTACAAGTGCTGTGTGGGCATATATGTGTGCACATCTGTCCATGTCTTCTTGTTAGGTCACTGTTTCACTTATGTGCACCTGTGTAACTAATCTCGGCCCCTTGGCCCTGCTGGAGGGCCTGAGGTGGTGCTGTGCTACACATCCCCATCGTCCCAGGGGAGTCACCCCATGCTCCCACCACTCCGTTCACACAGGGTGGGAGAGACGAGGTGCTGCATATATGCTCTCCCAGGGCTGAAACTTGGGAAAGAAATAGGATTCATTTTCTTGACACCATCTTCCACCAGCTACAAATTGTTAACAATTGCCTGCGGGACTCTTGAGACATGATGAAGTGTTAATTAGCAGAAGCACTGTGTGTTTAAAATACACGGCGTGTTTAAATATGAAATGAAACCAACTTTGCAGAGTTGAGAAACCATCTGGCCCCAAAATCTGAGGAGTTGCATTTGTGGAGTATTTTAAGAGATGTTTAACTGCTTCTAGAAATGGCAATTCGGTGTCACTTTTATTTCCTTAGATGCAGAAACTGAGGCACCGAAGCAGGCAGTGACCTAGTTATGGTCACCGCCTGAGCTACTGTACGTGGTGTACCTCCACCTCCCAGAGAGAAGGTTTAAATAGCTCCCCACGCCCAGCGGGCATGCTTAGCCGATGAAAGGATTGTGTTTCTGTGACTGTGGTTGTTCTTTAGAAGTCATATATTTCAAACTTGTTGATCCCAATGACTTGCAACTCTTTTGGCTTAAAAGTGCAAGGCACTTTCTGTAGAGATGAGGAGGGCAGAGCCAGGAAACCCGGTCCAGTCACTGACAACCAGGTATCCGTGTGTCCTTCTTTGGACAAAACACATACCCCCTTGGTCTCAGAAAGAAGGCGTGGATATCATCCTAGCACAGGGGCCAGGGTCACTGTGGGAGCTGGAACCTGGGCCTCTCTGGCAGGAGCTGGGGCAATGGAGGAGATGCCCAGTGTCTCCCTACATCTTGGGCCAGTGCCTCCTGTTGCCCCCAATGCAGCAGGAAACCAGCGCGATGAGTCCTGCAGGGGGCGGCAGGGAAGACTGAGGAATGGGTAGGCTGAGAGCAGCTCAGGCCAGGCTGTCTTTCAAGGACCTTGTGACCCTGACAGTGGAAGAAAGCGAGATGCTGCATGTGTCCTTGCCAATGGGAAAATCAGGCCAACATGGCCAGAGTGGTCTTTAATGAGGCTCTGCTGCTCCCACCATGAGAAACAAACATTCCCAAGGTGCACCTGCCCTTTTCTGCACCGGGCTGGCCTCTGTGCAGGGAAGACAGGCAAGCCTGCGGGATGGTGTTTGTGGGTGAGGAGATGGTACAAGAAGGGGGAGGATGAGAAAGAGGAGACAGGACAGAGGGCTTCACCCGTGACCAGAGGAGGTTAATGTCTGTGTAAGGATGCTTTTCATCATATAGGAATTCACAACAGGGCAGTGTCCCTCGCAGGCTTCCCTAGAATGTTTAATGTGTTTTTACATAAAGTGTCTTCAATCAACACCTGTTCAACTGGGTGGGTTCGAGATCCCCCCACCTCAGGTGCCAACTCCTGAAGGAGGGGAAGTGGTGTTAGTAGTCACACTCTGTCCTCAGCTCAAAACAGCTCTTCTCACACAGGCAGGCTTTTATCAGCCACAGAATTGGAGGTGCTAATGGACCCTCCTTCCCTGAGCTTCAGGCTCTTTATCTGTAAAGTGAGGGGCTTGGGTGTGCTTCCAAGGGCCTTTCCAGCTCTGCCACACGGGGATCCTCCCCAGACCCTGGCAGCCAGGTGCAGGAAATGGCCCTTCAAGCCATGCCAGGAGACAGCATGCAAGGCATAGAAGAGACAGTTACTGGGCCATGTACTAAGTCAGTGGTCGGCAAAGTCATTACTCAACAGAGCCAAATATCAACAGCACAATGATTGAAATTTATTTTGAGAGCCAAAAATACATATATATTTTTTATTTCGCAGCTGTTCTCTCTCTCTCTCTCTCTCTCTCTCTCTCTCTCTCTCTCTCTCTCTCTCTCTTTCTTTTAACTTTTTCCCCCTTATTTTTTTTTATTAAATTATTATCTGTGTACATATCTTACCATCACCCCCCCCCCCCAATACATACCCTCCCTCCCCAGAGTTTTGTGTCCATTGGTTGTACTTATATGCATGTATACAAGTCCTTCGGTTGATCTCTTATCTCCCCCAGAGAGCCAAATTTTTTAAACTTAAACTTCTTCTAATGCCACTTGTTCAAAATAGACTCACCCAGGCTGTGGTATTTTGTGGAAGAGCCACACTCAAGGGGCCAAAGAGCCGCATGTGGCTCACGAGCCACAGTTTGCCAACCACGGTACTAGGAGGTCCCTTCTGAGCAAGATACGTTGGCATCAAGGATGGACTTAAGTAACCAGAAGCTCTTTGTAATAACTCCATGCCTTGCATTCCTTGACTATGAATGGGGCCATGTATGTAAACCACAGCAACATCTTCTTTAAGCCCATTTTCTCTGCCACCCGCCGACCTCACACTTCATATCACTGCTCCTCTCTCAACACAAGGTTTTAAAAACCCACCACCGTTCTTGAAGGTCGCATCCTTTTTCCCTTTTCCCATCTCCCTTCCCTGTCAATTCTGCATTATGAAGCCACAAAAAACCAATGCGGCAGGTTCTTCTCGGAGTTCAGGTAGGGAGAGGCCTGTGGGGAGGGGAAGCTGGGGTCACTCATGCTTTTGGTTCTGACTCACATACAGAGATGAGTAATAGAAGAAGAAAAAAAAAAAGGGCCAGTTTGGTGACAAACAAGAGGTCCTGGAACTGAGAAGAGGGTGTGAGTTGGCCGCTGGAGAATGAAAAGACCTTGACCAGAGGACAAGAAGTCTGGCCTGAGGCAGGTCACGTGTGGAATTGGGGGCTGGTGTGGGGGTGGGAAGGGCGGTCCTGTCTGTCTGGGGTGGGCATTTCAGTGCCAGTTTGAGAGCTTCACAGCCAAGGTGACTTTATCCTGTTGTCTGGAAAGAAATGGCATGGTGCCACAGCCCCTCCCCAAGCCCATGGCTCTCACTGGAAATCCATCCCCATGTTCTTTCCGACTGAGTGCAGAGAGGACTCAGGCTCTCAGCAGGCAGCGCCACCCGTGCATTGGAGTGGGTACAAATACAAAGCCCGGTGACCTTGGCTGCAGACAAGAAGTCGTGGGTGCTCTTGTGAAGCGTTTTAGAAATTAACCATGTGTGCGGACTGGATTGGAGGAGGGGCGCTGAGGAAAGAAATCAGTGGGAAAACGAATGCAGTGAGGACTCAGGCCAAGGAACATCAGTGCCTTCTTCTGCTCATTCCTACATTGGCTTTAGTGGATCAGCGTTAAAAGCTTTAAAAAAAACAAAAAAAAAAAACAACACCAGACTCTCCCACCCTCATTCTGGGGCACTTATGCCAGCGGCCTCTCCCGTCTTGTCTACCAAACCGAGCTTCTCAGACCCCAGGCACGTAAGAGCCCAGGCTACATGAGAGGCGCATCTTGTCTTCTCTCTGGAACAAGTGTCTTTCATCCCAATAAAACACTGGAGCAAAAAATACTGTTTTATACGCCTCTATCCAATTCATTTAACTCAGGAAACTGGGATTCCGACACCAACATTTTTATTAGTTCTGGGCCAGGGATGAAGGAGTCTGTGTTTCGGTGCGTTTTCCCTCCATTTCTTCGTTGACCCTGTTACAGGGAGGTGAGCAGGAGCAGTCAGAGGCCATTAGCAGTGCCCCAGCGAGTGGCTGCTCAGTTCAGCAGCATCGACTGAGTCCAGGGACACCCGCCACCGGAGGCCAGTGATTGGCATTCACTCTTCATCCCGCAGCGGAGAGCTGGGCTCCTCCCTGTCACAGTGGCCCAGCCGGGTGGCTGATTAGATCTGCAACGTTCGAACCTTTGTTCCAGGGTCTCCTTTCTCATCATGGAGCTGCTGCTGCTGACAATATGCTCTAAAACTCTTGCTACCAGCAGCAGCAGCAGCAGCCAGGAGTTTTTGAGAAATGCAGACCCTCAGGCCTCACCACAAACCTGCTGAGCCAGAACCTGCAGGTTAGTGCAGTCCTCAGGTGATTTGTATGCACATTAAGGTTAACCTGAGAGGATTCTGGGGGCCAGATTATATTCCCTCAGAATCCTCAGAGATACTCTTTCTCTCTCCATTGTACAGATGAAGAAACTGAGGTCTAGGGAAATTAATAGAATTTAGGGCCTACCTGGGTAATTTAGGATGATTTCATCTTGAGATTCTTTTCTTAATTACATTGGTCAAGATCCATTTTCCAAATAAGGTCTCAGGTTCTGGGAGTTAAGAGCTGGACTTTTTATTGTTTGTTTGTTTGTTTGTTTGTTTGTTTTTTGAGGAGCCATCATTCTGTTGCTGGTGAAATGGCACCAGGTGTTAAACCTCAGTTCACCAACCTCAGAACTTGAGTTCTGGCTAAGAAAAAATCAGAGATAAAACTCAAACTATAAGAGAAAGTTTATTCTGAAAGCCACAGAGGTAGAAGTGAGCCGTAAAAGAAATAGGAACAAGTTATAGAGGCAACAATTTTGGACCTTGAGGTGGGGGGGGGGGGGGAGGAAAAGGGAGAGAGGGAGAGAGGGAGAGAGAGAAAGTGTGGGCATGCTCAGAAAAAAGAGAGGGAGCATTGGAGAGGTCCTGTCTTAAGGACTTTTATCTGGAGGTCTCAGGGAGGACCTCAATAGAATAGTCATCAGCTTTCCAGGTGTGCCCCCTCAGGGTCGTGGTCTCTACGGATGGCCACAGCACAGGATCATTAGTCCGTGCAGCTGGTCCTGAGGGCAGGCATGGCATTGCTCTGGTTTTGCTGCTTCTCTGCACCTGGAGCTGAAACACAGCTGAGGCCTGGATGTCATCTCCAGGGGCTAATGCTTAAGGGAGTGGTCATGCAGAGACTTGTAGTTTTGCCTGTTGCTAGGCACCCAGGCTGTCTGCCTTGGTGACCCTCTGCCCATGCCTATCTAACAACCTACAACCGTTCACCACTACAGACTCTCTTGGAACATTCCCAGACAGTGTTCTTTTCAGACACTCGCCAGTGCCCTCCCTCAGCTGGTCCAGCTCGGTGTTGTGATTTAGCCAGACTGCTGGAAGCTGCCACATAACCAAGCATAGTTGATGCCTCCTCTATGACAAACATTGTCCGGTGTTTTCCTGGATGAATCCATTTGATTGCAACCACTCCGTGGGGTTGCTCCTCCCACTTTACTGATGAGGAAACAGGTATGAGTGGTTCAGTGACTTACCTAAGGCCTCACAGCAGAAGCAAACCTGGGATATAAACCAGGGAGTCGGTACCGAAACCTGTGCTTCTGGAATCATGGAGGGTTTAAAAGGTGGAGAAGATGGCAGCAGAGTCCTTTATCCACTTCCCAGGGATGCGGGCATAAAGAAGGCCTAGGTGTCTTGTCCCAATCTCACAGCGTTCTCTTAAGTTGCAAGCTTGACTGACAAGAAGGGCCAGAAGCCCTTCCCCAGGCACAAACATGTCAGCTGGCTGGGCACAACCTTCTGTTCCCATAATTAATGACCAGGTCAGGGGAGTTCAGGGAATTAGCTGGAAAAGCCTGGAGCCCAGCCCAGGCATTTTCACTAGAGAGGCAATTAGTGCTGTGACCAGCACTGGAAGCTCCAGATTCCCTGCTCAGATGGGAAAAAAAATAAAATAATAATAATAATAAAGAACCCACCATTTAAAACTGCATATCAGCCAAAAATCTACCTGTGTCTTTAATACCGAAAGTTAGCAGCAAACATAACCGGCCTAATTTTATTAAAGTCAGTTTTGCAGATTCATTGGCATTCCCTTGAGAACATTTAATGAGGCAGTCAGCCCAGCTGTACACTTGCTGGTCAAATGGAATTCAGACTGTGATTTGTAAAGAGCAATTGTTAGTGTCAACAGACCACATGAAGAATGATTTAATAATAGCACCTAACATTTATTGAGCCCTTATTAGTATTTATCAGGCCTGCGCCTTTGTACATTACCTCACCATCCTTGGAGGAAGGACTTTTTCTCCATTGTACAGATGAAGAAACTGAGGTCTGGAGAAATTAAACAACTTGCCCAATGTCACACAGCTAGAAATATGCAGAGCTAGAATTCCATCCTGGGCCCTTACTAGTCTCCAGAGCTTAGATTCTTAAGATACAGTATACTATGAGGGAGCCAACTCCCTGGGCCCTTACTGTAATGAGATAGCTTTGGACTCCTACAGAGTTATTTACCACCACCAGCTCTGCCCTCTATGATAGTTCTTAATTTTCCCTTTGCTTGCCTCAAATCTCTCTCTCCTGACATTGGAAAAATGCAGGGCAGATCCAAATGGCAAATATGGGATTGTTCTTAGAAGGGGGATGTAAGGGATGGGAACTAGCATTTGGTAAGCACTTGCTATGTGCTAGTCTTGGAGAATACGTCTTGTCATGGTTTTCATCAACTAGGCGAATCAGAAATCCAGGTAGTGTATCCGTGACCATTTTCACCTCAGCATGTTGTCTTTTATCCTAGTCTGCTCTTGCCTTAGGAGATTGTGCTCATGAGTGAAACCTTTTGAAAGTTGGCCACATCAGTCTGCCTTGCTTTTTTAGATCTCAGGACACTGTACCTAGAAGAAGCAGGACTATCAGCCAGCAAACCTTGTCTGCTGATAAGCCCTAGAGCCAGGGTGTCAAGAGACCCTCCTAAAGCCCATGGCCTGTTTCTCCTGTCTCATCCCTCGGCCTTCTGGCTCATTGGATGCCTTATACCTTCCCTACCCTATGAAAGGAAGTCCCAAAGTTGGTGACACTCACTTCTAATTTGCGTTCCCATACTTCATTCATTCTAAGGCACACATTCCTCCCCCATTCCCCAGATGTCAACATCTCTGAAAATGGGATATGTCTTCCAATTAATGATGATTTATAATTATATACTTGGCAGTAGTTTTCCTTTTTTAGTGTCAACGTGAGAAATACCCAAACCTGTAGAGAATTTTTATAACTTTAGTTGAGCCAAACTGATGACAGGTGCTAAAGAACAAGATCTCAAATGCTCTGGAGAATAAGTTTTACAGCTTCTTTATGCATTTGAAATTAAGAAGGAGATGCATGGAAGATTGGAGAAAGCAAGGATTACAGGATAGTTAAGATTATGTGATCTCTTGAGGGCTAATACCCCTTAAAGGGGATTGCTTCTGATATTTCAAGGATGTGTTAACCCAGGTGTGTAAGAATAATGGGCAGGGCTGACTTAAAACTTTCACTAAAGAAGGTATCATCCCAAGGCATGACCACCCACCATGACCTGTCAAGTTAGGATTTATGATCATATTCCCCTGTAACATTACTTTCCATAGAATCCCTCTTTTTTGGTCCAGATTAGTAATATCCTATATAATAAAAGCCTAATATGCTAACGTCCAGTTGACTGGTCGGCCATTTAACCAGTCAAAGCATAATATGCTAATGATATGCTAAGCTCGCTCAACTGCTCACTATGATATGCACTAACCACCAGGGGATAAATGCCCTGACCTGTAGGTTAGCTTGCTGCTGGGGGCTGGCTGATCGGGACTGAGCTAGATAGGCCAGACATGTCCAAGAGCCCTCCACAGTCCCTCTCTGGCCCCAGTCGTGCGCCAGTGTGGTCTCTTGGCCTGGCCTGTGCCAGCCTGCAATCTGGGACCTCTCAGGGGATGTCAGAGAGCTTGTTTTTGGCTGAATCCCATAGCCAGGCCAAGGGACCCCACTGGTGCACGAATTCGTGCACCAAGCCTCTAGTTTAAAATAATGTTTTATCTATCAATCAGTACATTTTAGATTTGAAGAAATACAGTGATGCCAATGTTTACTTTCATTTTTCCCCTCACTATCAACTCAATAGTTGAGCTGACATCTCTCTGAATTCACTTCTGAGACCTTTGCTCCCCTGTGTGATTAGCCTCCCACATGATTTCTTCAAGCAGAAGATGCCCGGAACAGGGCTGACTGATAGCCCTCAAATTGTTACCATGATGGTTACTTTTATTCTCTCATTTCTAAATGGAGTTTTATGGAATCTCAGGAAGTTATTAAGCAGAGGGTCATATTTTAATATATGTGGGTTCACATAAGTATTTATATCCTTAAGTCTGATGTTACTAGACCAATTTCCCCACTATCTTGAAATGAGTTTGATTGAACTTCATTCAGTTTTCTATAAAAGGAACACCCACTTTATAACCTGGATGTGAAATCCAGCTGGTTTCCAGGATAGCTGTCCTTTTAAATCTCTGATCTTAAGTGGACTGATTATTGAGGTAATTACTATGGTCAGCTTAGGGCACACATTGCCCGGAGGTATTAAAAGTTACCATTCATTGTGTGTGGACCACATTTGATTTCCAGAAGTCATGTGTATCCTGATCACCTTTCGCTAGAAGCTATTTTCCCTGGAGGTTGTATTTTAGGGGACTTGATTTCATTTAATTTAAGAATAAAGGAAAAGAAAAACAATTAGAACTGTCTTGAAGAAAGATAAATGATCTGAAAGATTCAAAAAAGCACTTACCTCTTATAATAATCTGCTTTAGGAACCAGAAGAAAAATGTCAAAAAACTATTTGGTATCCTTAATAAAGTTAAAACTATTTGGTATCCTTAATACATGGCTTCTAAGAAATAGGAGTGGGGGGGGGGAGAAAAAAAGAAATAGGAGGGCAGACATAGAAAAGAATAGACTAAGATACAAAAAAAAAAGTCTGAGATGGAAATGGAAATACAATAAAGAAAGTATGCAAGAGATAAAATATTCAATATTATAATTAAAATCCACATTATTTTTGCCAAGTTAAAATGAGTGAAGTTGGAAATAACATTGACCAGCTGTCAGAATGCAAGGAACTTGTCAATAATATAACTAATGAGAGGACTAGAAACCAATATAATGTGGTATGTCAAGTATATATATATTTTTAATGAGAGGAAAAAATGAAAATAGTAGGGAACAGAGATTCAACATGTAGATAAACTGGTGATCCTGAAGGAGACCCTGGAATAAGTGGAATGGTAAAAACAGCCATAGAGTTACTAGAAGACTATCTTAAGCTAAAGAAAAGGTGTGAATATGTTTTCAGGACAGGCTACCTGCTGTAACAACTTCAGAATCTTCCATCTGCGGGCTGCCTTCGGCCACACCCAGCTCCTTCCATTTGGTGGCTGCATCAACCCAAGGGTCCCAGTGTTTGCACTGAATCCTCTGTATCCAGCAGGGAGGCAAAAAAGGAGGAAGTGTGGAGAAGGCACCTCTGCTGTCAATCATCTCGCTACAAGTGACACACATCACTTCTGCTTACAATCCCTTGGCTTACATTCCACGTGACCCTATCCTGATGGAAGGGGGACTGGGAAATGTGGGTGCCCAGGAGGAACAGGAAGTGGGTTTGGTGAACCCATGGCATTGTCCCTGACACATGGATATGCAATCTTGCATACAGATACAGAGAGATTGAAATAGTTCTTTCCTTAATATCTTCATGGTAAAAATCCACGCCATACAACATCATAGAAGGATCACAGAGAGGAGTGGAAAGTAGAATAACATGCTTCCCATCTTTTCCATCTTGTTCCTGACACTCTGTGACAGTCTGAGCCTCACGTGTCAGGCTGTTGGGGTGTCTCCATACAGAGGTTCCAGAGGCCAGCAGAGTTCCCATGTGAGCTTTTAGACGCCATTGCCCTTTAACGTATTTTCCCCGGTTCCCACCTTCCCTTCTTCCTGGGCCTACTGACTTGCCTCCCTTCTCTCCCCCCAGTCAGCAAGTTCCAGGGCTCATTGGAGTTGTAAATTTTTAGTTTTCTCAATTTGGAGAGGGGAGGAATGGCCTCAGATCCCTCTCCAGTCCAAGATGCAAGGTGTTCTTCCAATTTTCTCATATTCCCATTTAGTGAGAAAAAAAAAAAAATCTCCCAACAAAACAAATAAAAACAACAAAACAACTTTAAGCTTACGTTGCTAAAAGAGCCTTTATTTCTACCTCTGCGTCCTAGGATGTGGCTTATCTTATTAGATATATAAATCCATGTCATCCAATAGCTGTTTCCTGACTTTGTTGGCTAGGGATGGGGATGGGGACAAGGGTAGTTCTGCCACATGATTCAGAGATTATACTGTGATGACGTATGCTCACAGTTTAGGCCCCAAAGCAGAATCAACTGTTTTATGTTTGAACTTGACCAAGGTGAAACTTACCAAAATGTAGCTCCATTGGTTGTAGGTATAGTCTGCCTGAAGGAAAGAGGTAGATATGGTAAGATAACCCTTAAAAGTATCTGTGACTAGCTAGATTCTAGGACAGCCTGAGGAGTGCACCAGTGGATCAGAGAACCTGTCAGTTCAATTAGACAGCCTTTTGGATGAGCTTTTATCCACATCGGCTGACCTTTTCACTGAAGGGACTGAGTATTTGATGACTGAGCCCAGCCATCCTGCTAGTTCAGCACTGTCTCTGCATCACCAGGACTTCCTGAATCCCTCTTTCTTTCCCCTTCATTGAAGGCATGAAGTCTGCATGGTTTTATGATTGGTGGTAGAAGTATCTGACCAGGGGGCTGAAGCTTAATGCTGGGGCCTTAGATTGAGAGCTCCCTGGAACCCACCATTCATGAGCCTCCACTGAAGGACTATCTCCTCACCCTCCCTGCCCCAATATTGTAATGATCTATGAGCTCCTCCTGCCCCAACTCCATCGTGGGCCTTTTGAGAGCAGATATTGTGAATTACATCCTTTCGTGTCCCTGTGCCAGAAACAGGAACCAGATTTCTTATTTAAGGAGCTGGCTAAATCCTTGGAGCTTCTTCCAGGACTATGGTGTCTGGGCCTTGGGCTCTTGGCCATTTACTGATTTCCATTCGCCATCTCCCATCTGCCTTCCATGGAAACCTCCACGATTTCCATCTGCTCACCTTCATTTGGACGAGGGGAGGAAAGTGTGGTGACGTAAAAAGAGAAAACAGGTTCTGGAACCAGGTTGGATCATACCAGACCCTGCCCTTCGCTAGTTCTGTGGCCCTGATCAAATCACCTAATTTCCTGGAGCCTCACTTTCCTCCCCTGAAAACCAGGATGATGGGCCCTTCACTGCAGCATAGATGGGAAGGGCCCAGCTCAGCAACAACACTTATTTGGGTTTAGCAGCCTAAATTTCATTGATTAAGTAATATCTTCATTAAGAGTCTAACTCAGGACCCAAGGTTTCTGGTCTCTTGTTCTAAAAAACATTGAGCAGTTTCATTTATTTTCAGTTTCCTATATTGTGTTGAACTTAACAGTTAAGATATATATATATATATATATATATATATATATATATATATATATATCTGAAAATGAATGTGAGAGGGCTTCTGAAATGAATGTATTCAATGCTTGTTGGAAATATATATATTTTTTTTCACCTTAACATATTGTGGGGCTCTCAGCAGGCAGGGGCCAAATCTCCTTTCTTTCTGGAATCTTCCTTCTCATGCTCAATTCCAGTAGATACTCAGCAGATGATTGTACTTGGCCTGCGAGAGGGAAGGAGCTGATTCCAAGTGGCGAGAAGGAATGCTGGGGCTATAATTCCTGGAGAACAGAAGAATGGGGGGAAATTGCCTACCAACCATTAGGTTTGGGGCCCTTTGCTAAAAGCCTATTAAAATCCACTGGCCTTCAACAGCGAAGTGTGCATCTGAGATGCTCAGAAACCAGTGCTCCTTGGGCTTGCAGCAGCAGTCAGGGGGTTAAAGGATTCTTCCAGCCAAGGGCGTTTCCAGATATGGCCAGAGGGAGGCTTGACCCTCTCTCTCCTTCTCCCTTTCTTCTTTCAAATTAGTTCTGTCCTACATGGTTACAGCAGTGAATACCTAGTGTAGAACTTGGAAAAAGCCAGAAGTGTGTGAAGAAGCTGATGATAAGCTTCACGCATAATCCCACCCCCAGAGGTTCGAGCTTTCTCTTTATCTGAGCAGAGCAGGCAGGGCGTGGTTCAGTCCTTTATTCAACAGTCTTCATTTAGGCTGCAAGGTTGAAGCAGCGAGGCCAAGACCAGCTCCTCCCTCCGGTTAGGAAGTGTCACTCAGGGACTGGTGAGTTTGGGCTCTGACTTCCAGAGAAAAGCTTGGGGCAAACTCTGTGCTGCCCTTGTCTGGAGCTCACAAGGGGACTGGGGACTAGGGCTTTCAGAGGCTGGCATCACCACCGGGGTGGATGCCCAGGGCAGTGGTGGGAGCAGCTGGGAAATGACAACTTGGTGCATAGTCCCACATGGGACTCAGGCTGCTGGGTGATAGCCTGTCTGCTTCTACCCGGGCACCTCTGGCTGATGTGGCAGGAGACAGGTGCTCGCCTTTCCTTGGGTTTTAACAAAAAGTCAGGCATCTTGGGCATCTGTTATTCCCCTCCTAGACCTTCTGTTTCTTTTATAGCTACAAGGAATGACCCATAGAAATGCACTGTCATACTCCAGTGATTCCACATACCTGGTCTTCAGAGGGACAGGGAAGAAAATGACCTGTGACAGGGCCGTCTTTCATGATTTGCAATCCTCAGCTGCTCTCTGAGGATGGTGAATCTCAAACAGGATCCTTGCTGAGTAGGGTCAAGAGTGTGAAGAAGCAAACTGGAGAGGCTGAGAGGAAGCTCCAGGGCTCCTCTGAGCAAAGAGCAGAGAGTCCTGGGGCAGGGACAGGGGAAGGCTGTTGGAGGGAAGAGGGGAGATAGACAGATAAAGGGCCGGGCTGAACTGGGTAGAGTCAAGGGGGTTGTGGTGCATGATATTGGTATATCATAATATCTTGTCTCCCCATAATCAATGTTATACTGTGGCGTTGGACTTGGTAGTTTGAGCATTGTAATCAATTGCTGGAATTTTGCTTCAAAATAGGCAAGAAGAATAGGTCACATAAGAAAAGAATGCTTTGTTTTGGAGGAGCTGATTTAGGCACTAGGGCACCTGCCGTGCAGCCTCCACTAACACTCAGCACCTTACCCTGAAACGGGCTGCCATGAGCCCCCCTTGGGCCTCGCTCACCTCTGGGACCCCAGGGCCTGGCTGTGCTGCTTTGCTGAACCAGCCTAGCTTCTCCCAGTTCACTGGTAGTTGGGTTTTAGTTCCACCTCCATTTATTTGGGACTGACCTGGCACCAGGTCCTACGGCAACACGGGGAATAGAGAAATGCTGAAGGCACAGGACTTGCCCACTGGGAGCTCCTGGTAGTAGGTTGTTTCTGTTGGACTGTAGGTGGAATGAAGAGGGAGTGTCGATGACCTGAGAGCCTAAGGGAAGGGGGTATGGGGGGAAGACTCTGGGAGAGAGCAATGGAGCTGAAGGGAGAGGCAAAGAGGAGAGGGCTCCAGGTGATCAGCCTGGACCACCCACAAGGTGGGAACCAGCCTGGTGCCTTCCAGGTCCTGGGAATCGCCCTGGAGAACCAGTGACAGGCTGGGAGGCTGCGGGCGGGCACTGACAGGCCCACGGAGCTTGGTGTACGGCTAAGAGCTTAGACCTCATTTTATAGGGTGGCAGTTCTCAAGAGGAAGGGAGTGGCCAGAGCAAGAGCCACAGCCCCTAGTCCCACTGTCAGAATTGGGGATGGGGGAGGGAGGAGAAGTGTAGGTGGACCATGTGTTTGGTTTGAAAAGGTGAAAAGGTAAAGGATCACTGCCCCTAGTGATGGGGGCCCCTGCTGAGTGTTTAATAGGGCAGTGACAGGCATGGACTCTCTTTGCATATTTAGAGCAGCCACTCTGGCTACCGGTTGGATGGGGGTACAAGAGAGGAAAGACTGGGTAGAGACCATGAAAGGATGGAGGGATGTGGGCTTGGTTCAGGATGTGGTGCTCTGGATGGGGAGATACTTAGGACATAAATCCAGAGAACTTAGTGACAGTGGGTGTGCGCAGGGTGAGAAGAGGGGAGAGTCAAAGGCTGCTTTCAGGGATCCTTGGTGGGTGGCTAGCTGGGTGAGGGGCAGAGAGGAGGAGCTGGCTGGGGAAGGGAGGCTGCAGGATGGTCTATCTGGGTGAAGGAGGGTCAGTGGCCACCCATCCAAAGGGCTGCCTGGTGCAGGGTTGGTCACAGGTCAATTTCAAGGTAGCTGTGGGGCATCCAGGTGGGCACAAGCCCCGAAGCACCTGTGACTTGTCCAGGTTTACAGTCTAGTGGTCAGCCCCTTAGAATTGGAATCTCATATCCTAACTCTTTCATGTCCAGCACAGCGTGACTGCACACTGAGGGCAAGCAGCCCAGGAGCTTGCCTTCCAGGAGGGGTCAGGTGCCCTGGGGGTGGATGCTGCTGTTCTCACTGCATGGGGTGCCCTCCCCTTGCTTCTCAGCTCTGCCCACATGGCCTGGGTGGCTGGAAGCTGGGGCAAGCTAGGCTCGGGAAGCACATGCTGGGGAAACCAAAGGCTAAATGGGTGGCGATGCTGGCCTTGAGGGTCGACAGGTCAGAGTCCCCAGAAGCTCACTTAGGATAACAGCCCTGCCCGCGATGCTGGACCCTCCTGAGCAGCCCTGGCATCAAGCTCTTTCTCTTCCCTTTTCCCTATTAAGACTTGCTGATCCAGTGCCTGTCCTGCCACTGCTCAGCCTGACCCTGAGATCAGAGATTTGACAGTTTGGGTACCACAGGGGAGTGTTTTACAAATAACACATTTGCCTATAATAACTCTCAGGGATGTTTTCATTTTCATCAGGGGAAAACCCATCGGCCAAGGAATGAAGCTCTCATAGTGGAACTTCAACACTGGGGAGATTGGGATGGGAACTTTTGTGTACAGTGTGTACTTATCTGAGGGTCAGATGTCTGTCTTCTTGCATGAATGGTATAAATCACTTCAGCAGACATAGAAATAGCTCAGACTCTAAAAAGTAAAACCTTAGCAGGTTAAGGGACAACCTCACTTCTGTGGAAAGGGCTACCTGGGGAAGGGAAGGAAGACAACTTACCTGGCTGCAGGATTGTTCCTGAGGGAGGGTCAATGGCCACCCATCCAAAGAATAGCATCCAGAGGTATGTCAGCAACCCCTCCCTGGAGCCAGCCAGCCTGGAAGGGAGGGCTGCCATGTTGGTGGGCATTGAACAGAAGCAGCATTAAGCCATGGCCGTGACCCTGTTCTAACCAAACACAAAACCAATGGAAGGTTTTCTGGCCACTGACATGCAGAACATAGGAAATAGCTTTTGGAGGTCTCTATCTAGAGTCCCTAACTAGAGGCCTGAGCATCTAGGTACAGCCCTGGGTGCCCCGGTGTCCTGGACTCCCTCAGGCACAGCGTACCTACCAAGATGAATTCTCCGTGCCCCTCATTGGTGAGACAAGTCTTTCCAAGTGCTCTGCTCTGGGCAGCGCCAGGTCAGGGGAGCTGATCTGGTTACTGAGGCAGGACAGGCAGGGCCATGGTGGAGTGAGAGTGAGGTCAGGGCTGAGACAAGCATCTATGGGTCTGAACAACAAGTGAAAATGGACAACTGTCATTTGTCTTAAAAATATTTTTTCTGCCCTAACTAGTTTGGCTCAGTGGATAGAGCGTTGGCCTGCGGACTGAAGGGTCTCAAGTTCAATTCTGGTCAAGGGCATATACCTCAGTTGCGGGCACATCCCCAGTAGGGGGTGTGCAGGAGGCAGCTGATCGATGTTTCTCTCTCATTGATGTTTCTAACTCTATCCCTCTCCCTTCCTCTCTGTAAAAAAATCAATAAAATATATTTTTTCTATGATTAACTGTTTGAAGACCTTGATCCCCAGGATTTTTGGGGTAGAAAGTTGCCCCTGTTTGTAAGGTATTAACAACTTTACACCTGTCCTTTAGTAGTTCTTTAGAACCTGTTTCCCGGGTGTTAGCTGGGGGCCCTTGGTCTCTTTGCACTCGGGATTGAATTGCCTTGAATCCACCAGTTCCTGTCCTGGGCAACACCATACCCCTCCCACGTGCCTGGGGTGTGATATTCTTCAGGCTTCTTCTGTCTATTGGGCTCACCTTGCACTCTCTCCACTGGGCCTCCCTGGCTAACCCTCAGCAAAGGGATTTTTCATTTCCTCTCTCTCAAGGGAATTTTGACCTCAGTTATAAGGACAATGAAGCTTTCTTTAGCTTTTTATGGCCATAATTTGCTTTTAAAACAAAAATCCATTTCAAGTTCATTTTAAAGAATTTCCCAGCAGTCCTTAAAACAAACCCACACCTAATGGTGCTGCGAAAGCAGGCACAAGAGTCATATGTGTCATCTCTGTGTGTTCCAGTTTCCACCCAGACGTCTGAAATCCTGTAGATGTGGACAGCATCGCTGAGAGCTGAGCAGGGCGGACAGGCTGACTGCTGAGAAGACGCAGCCTGGGCCAAGGCTGGTCCCGCCTCCCTGGTAATTGGGTAATTAGTCAGTGGCTTTTGGTGGTGATGAGGGCGGGACTCACTCTTAGCTGGGGGCTATCTGACCAGCCTGAGCTTCCAGACACTCAGGTCCTTGTGTGAACTCCCCCAATCCTGCTCACTCAAGAGCTACCATGGAATCTGATGGACCTTAGAGGTCACTAGGCCAACCTCCAGCCAGGGCAGAAGCCCCTCTATAGCGTCCAGAGTCACCAAGAAGGCAGCCGACCCCATCATCCCATCACTGAGCAACTCCTGCTGGTGGGAAGTGCTCCCTCTCGCCCTCAGCTGGAACCTGCCTGCCTGCAGCAGCCACTGGCTTTTCTAGTTCTGGCTCCTGAGGCTGCAAGGAATCAGCCTAAATCTCTTCCTCCTGGCAGCCCAGCAGGTGCCTGGGACATTGGAGTGGAAGAGTGCAGATCTGGAGCCAGAGGCAGGCCTGGTTGAAACCCAGGCTCCACCGTTACCTCTGTGATCTTGGGCAAGTTAGTTAACCTCTCTGACTCAGTTTCTTTACCTTTGAAACTGGGACAATGACGTCTGTCTCATAGAGTGGCTCTGGGAATGAAAATAAATCATGACTAGAAGTGGCCTGGTGCCTTTTTGACACCAGTTCTCTGACACTCACTGGGCATCCCACAAAGCCACTCAGTTCTCACACACCAAGGTAACTGCACAGCTAAAGGGCAAGGCTGCCCACGAGATGGCCCCTGCTTCAGAGGCCACCCACACTTCTGACTAGGATGTAAATTTGGGGGTGTCCATGTATCCCCTTTAGTTTCTAGAATGCAGTAGAACAATTACAGAATTCACCGAAGGCACTGTGATTCTGATGACAGTTTTTGTATAAGGGGTCCAGCTCAGGAACAGCGAATGGAAGCGAGGCACAAGGGCAGGCTCTGTGGCTTGGCAATGTGGTGCAGAGCCTTGTACCCTCTCCTTGTGGAATCCGGTGTCTCACCAGCCCAGCCCAGCCATGTGCTCACCAACCAGGAAGCCTGTGTCCAGAGATTTTTAATGGGGGGTGGGGTCAATATTGGGGAAGGGGGCTTTATCAGGCATAATGGTTTAAATTGTTTGCCACTTGGTTGAATTCAACCTCCAGCTCCCTCCCGCTCCCTCCCTCCCTGTGTGGTTGGGGATGAAGTTGCAACACTCCGATAAAGGGTTTGATTTTTTCCTGGTGGCCAGTCCCTCCCTTGAAACTAAGGGCCCCTATAAGTCACCACATGAGCATAGACTCAGGTTTGGTGAAAGGGGCTCATTATGAATAACAGAAGACGTTCCCAGTGTCTTTGGACATTTCAGAAGTCCACAGGGTTTTGAAGCTCTGTCCCAGAAACTGGGGCAAACACCAAATATACTGCCTGTACAACAAATGCTGGTTTCTCCGATCTTCAGCATCCTGCTCACTCTTCCCTCTGATCTCCAGGTGAACATGACCCCTTGTCTGGTCAGAGAACTAGGCATCCTCATCAGTCTTTTCTTTGTGCTCTTTTTTTTGTTCACATAGCTCAAGATTGAATTATTTTTAGACTAAAACATGTAATTACAGTTTATTTAGTGTGCACCCGTTTACACTCAAATCACAGCCTCTCATTTCCCGAGTTCTTAATGCTATGGTGTGATATAGTCTCCGAATGAATGCTTAATTCCACTCGCTGTGCACCAGAACTATTTAAAGTATGTGTTTCATATACATTAACCAGTCTAATCCCCACACAACATAAAAGCTGCAGCCACGTAGTTGCAATCCCCGTTTTATCTATGGGGAAACAAGCACAAGGAGGTGAGGCCATTTGCCCAAGATCACACAGCTGATAACCGGCACAGCTGGAATCCGAACTCCAGAGTCCAGGCTTTTAACCACTAAGCCGCTGGGCACACAACTCTGATCACCAAGGAAGCATTGTGAGAAGGGGAGAGAAGGGAGGAGCATAAGAGGATACCTCTCGTTCACTAAGCCAAAGGGTTTGAGCAGGCCCTGTTGTCATGGTGAGAGTCAGCGCTTCCATTTCCTACCCCACACCCACCAGAGAACCCCTGGACTGAGCTCTGAAGGGGAAGGCAGGCCTGGGGGCAGGGTGGTGTGGGCCATTGTGCTTGGTGCTTCCGGAAGCGGAGTGCTACTCCAGAGCGTCTCAGACCCATGCCTGGGGACTGCAGCCACTCCAAAGGGGAGCCCAGAGAATCAGCCTTTCCTGCCAGCATGGAAAGGACCCAGGCCAGGAAGTGCTGGTCCAAATCCTAGTCCCAGAGAAACAGAGTTCAGGTGGTTCTGCAGCTGGTGGGACCTGCAATCATAGGAGCCAGAGGTCTCTAGGTTCACATCCAATGCACCTACTGGTGGGGCAGTTGCTTGTTGCCATTTTTAAAAAAGGATCTGAGGCTGTGAAAGGCCCAATGAGTATTAAAAGGGCTTGGTGCAGTGGGTGATGCCTCTGGAAGAATTTTGATCTGCAGCGCCGTCTGCCCAGAAGAATTGAGTGGTGACTGCCTGTCTGCGTGGCTCTGATGCGTTCCAATTCTGTCTGACCTTGCAGTGACCTCTTATGCCCCAAGTTCCAGGGATGAGGCTAAGGGGAAAGATTCTTAACTCACCCCACCACCTGGGATTGGCTTGAACCCACAAGACAACTGTCAGTAGGTCATCTGTGTTCTTTGCAGATGTTTCTCTTCGGGCCTTTGGCTTGAGGGAGGGGCTCTGGGATCAGGCTGGAGGGAGATGCAGGAAGGTCTCTTGCTCCAGGAACCCTGCATCCTCCGTCCTTCACAGAGGCCAGGGCAAGCCAACGCTGTGCAGAAAGGCATTCCCGCCTTTCCACGTTCCTCCCCTCTTTTCAGTTTTCTTTTATGAATTTCCCGCCAACATTGTTTAGGAGGCGTCTCAGGGGCTTGACGTTTTAGATGCGGTACTAATTCCCTGTAAATAGCCTTCCTCTGTGTAAGGTGGGCATCACAGAAACCCTCGCCCCCACTGCCTACTTCAACCAGAGGGTGGCCATGCAAGGCTGGTGGGTTAGTCAGGGAGAGGTGGTGGACCCCTGGGCGGGTGCCTTATCTTCCCTTAGGCCAGTGATGCGCCCCCTAAAAACGGGCCCTTGTAGGCGTGCCCCGCCCTCTAGCCTCCTGGGAATCGCTGTATCCCGCTGTGAATTCTGCTTTAGGACAGGCTTACCCCGACTGGGAGCTCCAACCTGCCCGCCCCTCCTCCCTTCGCCGCAGGGCTCCAGGGGCGGAGAGTGAACCCACAGGACCATGAGTGAGGAGCCGGCGCCCGAGGCCGCCTCCCCGCCGCCCCCGCAGGGGCAGCACTACTTTGACCGCTTCTCCGAGGACGACCCCGAGTACCTGCGCCTTCGCAACCGCGCGGCCGGCCTGCGGCAGGACTTCAACCTGATGGAGCAGAAGAAGCGCGTGACCATGATCCTGCAGAGCCCGGTGAGTGACCATGACCCTGCAGAGCCCGGTGAGTGACCATGACCCTGCAGAGCCCGGTGAGTGACCATGACCCTGCAGAGCCCAGTGAGTGGGGCCTGACCCGAGCCGCCCTGCGGAGGGTCCAGGCTGTGGCGCTGATGCGGCTGGGTCAGTGGTCAGCAAACTGCGTTCCGCTCTGTTGACTAATGAGTTTGCCGACCGCTGGTCTGGGCGAACCTGAAAGATAATTCCTTTTTCACTCGCCCAGGGTCCTAGCAAGTTCAAGCTGAGCTAGACAAAACCTGATTTTATGGGCAGGTGGTTTGGTTCGGTGAATCGGAGAGACAAGAGCCCCACCTCAGTTTGCAGGGCCCCTTCTGAGCCTCAGTTTCCAGTCTTCCTTCCCCACCAAAAGCTGTTAACAATGAACAAATGTGCGTAAACTGGAGGCCAGCAGAGGGCGCCGCGTGGAAGACTTGGGACTCCCCTCCCTGAACACCAGAAAGGACTCACTATTGGGGCAAAAGGCTGACAGGCCTGGGGCAGGGGTGAAGAGAGCCAGGAGAAGGGCCAGGCAGTGAGGGGATTATTATTGAGAATTCAGGGGATTATGGGACAGGGGCCCCGGAAGGGAGAGCAAGTCAGGATCATCCCACCAAAAGCTCTGGAGGAGGTCAGTTGGTATCTGCCTAGCATAGACCCAGCTCATCCTTGAGGCTAAGACATAATGTGGGCCTAATGGACCACTGAAGTGGGACGGGGGCAGGAAGAGCATGGGAGTCTGAGGGCAGTAGAGCTGAGGGGTCCTTGCATGATCCCAAGGGCTGGGAAGCTCAGAGATGGAGCTGGTAATGATATCTCCAGGTGCTTGCCAGGATGGGCTCTGCCTCAGCCCCCACTGCTCTGGGGAGCCAGGGCATTACATGGGCCACGTGGGACCCCAGCTGAGAGCACGCAGTGAATGCTCAGGCCTCATAGAGGAGCACCGAGGGATGGGCCTGAGGTCTTGGTGACAGGTGACACTGTGCTGGGGAGCCTGAGGGAATATGGCAGGTGCTAAAAGCATAGGAGAAGTGTTGTAGTGACTCAAGGGAGAACCCGGTGGAAAACCCCCGCAGTGTGACTAGGGTGGCAGGTGTGGGAGGAGAAGGAGCCATTTCTAGCCTGAGAGGATGGGACTCTGTTCTCAGGCAGGAGATGGGGATGGGAGGAGCTCAGGCTGCTTCCCTCCTTTTATAGCTTCACCAACACGAGTGTTCCCTGCTGCCACCTGGTGGACAGACATGCCTTGTTCATAGCCGGAGGGTTCTGAAAAGCCAGGCTTAGAGTACTGTAGGGGGAAACCGGAAGTGGAGAACTCAGAAGTCATCAAATCCTTCTGAAACCGAGAGGATTTGATGATTCAAAAAATCCACAGGCATCGCTAGCGGAAGATGGGCATGCTTTTTCATTCGGTTCTGCTTTTTAAAATGTCTCAGTTACTAAAGTGAAGTCCTGCCAACCTTGACTGTCACTTAGACACAGGAAGTTACCTGGAATCCGGAGTACTGCCCCCAGGTCTAAGTGAGCAGGATCCATTCTCAGCATCTCCTTGTTGCTCTCCCCAAGAGCAGTTTGGGGGGCGGGGGGGGGGGGGGGTCCTAAGTCCCAGGGAAATTGCCCGATGTTTTCTGGGGCCCAAAAATCTCAAGTGTGGCCCTGGCCTTGCTGACCTGGGGTGGGGTGGGCACATGGAAGAGGTTCCTTGGCCTCCTGCCTGAGATGCACTGGGGGGATCAGCGCCTCTGGGCCTGCCTTTAGTCTTTCAGGGAGGAGCTGGAAGGCCTCATCCAGGAGCAGATGAAGAAGGGGAACAATTCCTCCAACATCTGGGCCCTGCGGCAGATCGCGGACTTCATGGCCAGCACCTCCCACGCAGTCTTCCCAACATCTTCCATGAGTATGTGGGGAGCAGGGGAGCTGCCAGGAGCAGCGGGCTGGGGAAGTGGGATGAGGATGAGAGAAAGGAGCAGCAAGAAGCAGCTTGGTTGCCAGGCTACGGGGTGAGTGCGGCAGTTGCATTAGTAGGCCTGGGGGAGCTGAGCAGCAGCCAGAGAGGTACCTGGCTCTGCTTCTGATGCTGCTGTGATTTAAAGACCCACAGGAGAATTATCCCTGATGGCCAGAAATAGGAGGGGGGTTGTAGTGACTCAAGGAAGAATGTGGTTCTAGTTCTTCTGAGGGGAGGGGGTGTGATAATACGATGTCTCTTCTCTGAGAGGCAGGGCAGCCTATATAAGGGCCTCCCCCCATCCCACCTCATCAGTGGATTAGCATGAAGGGAAGAGCTTTGCATTTCAGGGCTCCTTACATGGCCCCTGCTTGAAGGCCCAGGAGTGGAGAGTAGAGAGCGAGGATTCTGCTCCCTGAGAACTTTAGCTCTGCATACAGAACCAAAGGAAAATCTTTCTATGCTAGCAGCTTCCCCTGACTCAGGCTGCTCTTCCCTAATCCCATGGAACCACTCCCTTGGAGATGGAGTGGGAGGATGGGAGGAGGCCATTGAGCACGGTGTCTCCAGGCCCTAAGGGAAAGGCCAATCTGACTCGATATACCAGGGCCAGCAGCAGCCAGGGCTGGGCATGAATCCATCTTCCTGGGCTCTGAAACAAACATCAAAAAATACTTCCCCTCAAGATGAATACATGATTATGGTGGAAAATTGGGAAATATTTAAGAAAGAGGAATTGCTGTCCTGTGTTTTTACAACAAGGAAACTACTATTTTATACACACACACACACACACACACACACACACACACACATATATATATATATACTAGTGGCCCAGTGCACAAAAATTCGTGCACAGGGGCATAAGGGGGGGGGTGGCTGGCGGGTGGGGGTGTCCCTCAGCCTATCCTGGCACCCTCTCCAATCTGGGACCCCTCGGGGGATGTCTGACTGCAGGTTTAGGCCCAATCCCTGTGGACATCTCTCTCGCAATCCAGGACTGCTGGCTTCTAACCGCTCACCTGCCTGCCTACCGGGCTGCCCCCCCGCTTGCTGGCCTACTCACCCCCAACTGGCCTCCCCTGCTGGCCTGATCACCCCTAACCACCTCTGCCTCAGCCCCGCCTCTATTGCTTTGTCTGGAAAGTCTCCCAGTCGAATTAGCATATTACCCTTTTTTAAAAAATATATTTTATTGATTTTTTACAGAGAGGAAGAGAAAGGGATAGAGAGCTAGAAATATCGATGAAAGAGTCATCGATCAGCTGCCTCTTGCACACCTCCTACTGGGGATGTGCCCGCAACCAAGGTACATGCTCTTGACTGGAATCGAACCCGGGACCTTTCAGTCCGCAAGCCGACTCTCTATCCACTGAGCCAAACCAGCCTCGGCAGCATATTATCCTTTTATTATTATAGATATCCTTTCAGCCTTTTCTCTTAACATATATAGAATATGCAAACAAAAAATGGAATCACATTAACCATACACATTTAATAGCCTTAACATGCCTTGACTAATTTTCACATAATAAATTATGGTTCTATAATATAATTTTGAGTAGATGAATGCTATTTTATGGTGTGGCTAAATATGACATAGTTTAGTCAGTTTCCCATTTTTTGAATGTTTAAGTTGTTTCCAACTTTTTGCTATTATGAGCACTAATGCAACATACAACCTTGTAAATAAATCTGATTACATCTTTGATTCTTTTCTTAAGATAAAGCACTAGGAGTTGGGTTGCTAGATTGAAGTATATGCATGTTTTATAGACTTTAATGCATAATGCTAAATTACCCTGGAGAAAGATGGAACCAATTTTCATTCCCTGAAGCCATGCACTAGAGCAGTGTTTTTCAACCTTTTTTGGGCAAAGGCACACTTGTTTCATGAAAAAAATCACGAGGCACACCACCATTAGAAAATGTTAAAAAATTTAACTCTGTGCCTATATTGACTATATATAAAGTAATTCTCTTGAATAGGAATCAAACAAACACAAAGAAAATATTTTATAATTACTTTATTATGAAATATTAAGTAAACAAAATAGTGAAAAATTACAAAATTCTTGTCTTGTCTGCACCTACGGCACACCAGGCAACATCTCGCGGCACACTAGTGTGCCGCGGAACAGCGGTTGAAAAACGCTGCACTAGAGTGCCCATTTACTCCACTCTGATCCACAGTGTGTATTACCATGTGTTTCATCCTCATGATTTGACAGATGATGGAAAATCCTTTATTTGTGTTTTAATGTGCAACTACTAACGACGTTGGGTGTATTTTCATACTCTTATTGAACATGATTTTCCTTTTGTAGTAAATTAATTGTCACATCCTTTGCCAATTTTATACTCATGTATTCTTTTCTTACAGATTTTCAAATCTTTATAAAGTAAGACTATTTCTCTATTATCTGCCAAACACATTGCAGGTTTTTTTCCAGTGTCTTGCTTGCCTTTTAATTTCGTTTAAGATGTTTCTGTCCTGTTGAGCACTTTAATTTCCACGTAGTTGAATCCATTGTTATTTTCCTTAGTTTTCTGCTTTTGATTGCATGCTTAGAACACCTTCCTATGGTTTATCATTTAGTAAAATTAATTACTCATTTGCCAATTTTTTTCACCTATTTGTATCAGTTGATTCTTTAAAATAATTTTAGAAGTAATTGTCAAGTCTCCCCTTCATCTCAAAATTTTCTCTTGGGATGTTGATTAAATACTTTAAATGGGTAGATTAAATTGGTGGAGAATTTTTAAACTTATAATTTTATGTTGGAATGTAAGCTCCACAGGGGGAAAAGTACTAGTATTTGGATGTCTTATTTCCTGATATGTCCTGGAACATAGGGTCCTGACTTAGGTACATTTCTAAACATAATAGGTGCGTGAAAAAATATTTGCAAGGCTCAGCCAGTATTGCTCAGTGGTTGAGCATTGACCTATGCATCAAGAGGTCACCAGTTTGGTACATGCTGAGGTTGCAGGCTCTATTCATAGTAGGGAGCATGTAGGAGGCAGTCAATTGATGTTTCTCTCTCATCAATGTTTCTTTCTTTCTTTCTTTTTAAATATATTCTATTGATTTTTTACAGAGAGGAAGGGAGAGAGAGAGAGAAAGCTAGAAACATCGATGAAAGAAACATCGACCAGCTGCCTCTTGCACACCCCCTACCAGGGATGTGCCCACAACCAATATACATGCCCTTGACCGGAATCGAACCTGGGACCTTTCAGTCCTCAGACCGACGCTCTATCACTGAGCCAAACCGGTTTCAGCTCTCATCAATGTTTCTATCTCTCTCTCCTTTCCTCTCTCTCTCAAATCAATTTTAAAAACCCTTAAAAATATTTGCATGAATGAATTTTATTTTATTATTTTTTTTAATATATCTTATTGATTTTATACAGAGAGGAAAGGAGAGAGATAGGGAGTTAGAAACATTGATGAGAGAGAGTCATTGATCAGCTGCCTCTTGCACAACCCCTACTGGGGATATGCCCGCAACCAAGGTACATGCTCTTGACCGGAATTGAACCCGGGACCTTTCAGTCCCCAAGCCGACCAGTTTCAGCTGCATGAATGAATTTTAAATTTTGTCATAGATTATATATGCCTTCTATCTATTTACTTTATCTTTAATGTGCATCAAAAATGTTTAGGAATTATTTTCATATAGTTGCTATTAATTTTTTGTTAAGTTTATCCTGACAATTTTATGTAACTGTTATTTCAAAAGATCCTCCATTTAATTTTCTTTCTGTTTTTTGCTATATCCAGAGGAATAATTGTAGAATATATATATATATATATATTAAACTAGCCCCTTGTCAAATTCTTAAATTTTAGTATCATCTCATTCAATTTTTGGGTTTTGTATATAGAAAAATCATATAATTTGTAAGTAAAGGTTGTTTTGCATCCTTCATTCCAACATCTACTCTTTGGTTGATATTTCCAGTTTTTTCATTGCATCTGTTAGAGTTCTCAGAAGATGTTCAGTAATAGGTTAGAGAGTAATAATTCTGGTCTTGTTTCAGACTTTAATGGAAATTCTTTTACCACAAGAGCTTGAGATGGTTGTTCTTTATTATGTTCAGGAAATATATTTTTATTCCGGTTTGTTCAGGTTTTTTCTCAGCAATGGATGTAGAGTTTTATACATTGTGAGCATTTATTGATTTTCCTTTCCTTGAACTATGGATGAGATGAATTATATTAATAGATTTCTGTATATTGAACTTCTTTTTTATTCCTAAAATAAATCATACCTGGTCTTGATATATTCTTTTAAAAAGACTCTTCTGGATTGATTCGTTGGACTTTTATCAAGGATTTTTGCATCCATATTCATGCATGAGATTAGTCAGCAGTTCACTTTTTGGGCAATCTTTATTTTCTTTGACCTAATAGAGATAGGAAGTTTTATTTTTTGAATAGTTATTATTCTCTTGGAAAGCCATCTAATCTGAAATATTTTTACTAATTTTTTATTTCTATTTAATCTGTGGTTTTAAAAAAATCTATTTGGTTGGTTCTTGAGTAGATTTTGATCTTATATTTTGTATAAAATAATCCATTTTGTAAAGCTTTTCAAAATTATTAGCGTGATTTACAACATTATTTTTATCATTTAAACTTTCTGCTGTGAATAAGATGACTCCCATTCTTATTCCTTGTGCTGTGAATTAACACTTTCTCTTTATTGGCCAATCCATATATTGGTTTATTCATAGATCTTCTCACATAAGCCAATTCTTAAATTTTATATTGGTTCTACTAATTTTCTTGTTCCCAGTTTATTGCTTTTGTTTTTATGTAACTCTTTTCCATAATTTTCTTTTAGCTTATTTTGTTGTTTATATTTTTTCTAGAGAAGAATAAAATGGATGATTTATTTTCATATTTAATCCAATAATAAAGATATTTAAGGCTATGAATTCTTTTTTTTTTAGTATAAGTTTGGTCTTATCTCATGAATTTTGGCACATTGTATTTTCTTTATTGCTAATTTCTAGGTAGAAGATTACTATTATAATTTTATTTTTATTCAAAGAGCTCTCTAGAAGTGTATTTTCTCATTTTCAGATGGTTGAATTTGCATTCTTTTAAAGATTTGATAATGTCTAGTTATATTACATTATGTTTAGAAAATGTGGCCTATTTAATGTCTGTATTGGGGATTTATTGAGATTTTATTTGTGGTCTAATAATATGATTTAAAAATGATATATGGGCCCTGACCAGTGTGTCTCAGTGAATAGAGCATTGGACTGTGGACTGAAAGGTCTCGGGTTCAATTCCAGTCGAAGGCATGTACCTTGGTTGCAGACTCGATCCCTAATAGGGGGCATGCAGGAGGCAGCTGATTGATATTTCTCTCTCATCAATGTAACTCTCTAGCTTCTCCCTTCCTTTCTGTAAAAAGTGAATAAAAATATTTTTTTTAAATGATATATGTGTATAGACTCATCTCTAGGGCATAGTATTTAATCTATATCTTCACTTATTGTTTTTAATTTTGTAATAAATGAGAGTTGTGTTGCCTTTCACTATATTTGAATTTTGTTCATTGCTATTTGTTTTTCTGATAGCTTTTGCTTTGGACATCTTGATGAAATGTTATTGAAGGCACAAGTGTTCTTTATAGCTATAGCCTCATTTTGGATTAAACCTTTATATGTAAAATGATTTACAAAATAGTCCTCTGTCCAAAAGATTTGTTTTCCCTTGGCTTGTACTTTCAAAATAATAGTATGACCTCTCTTTAATTCTTGTTTATATTTGCCTGGCATACTTCTAATGATTCTTTTCTTTTAACCAGTTTTATGCTACTTTATTTTTGTGTTTGTTTTTTGTAGACCTCCTATGACATTGTCTTCTGGCATCTATTGCTATAGTAGAGAAATCTGAAACAACCTATTTTTTTGTTCTTTTGTAGGCAACTAGAATTTTTTTCAAGATGTATGTGGATTTCCCCCTTATCTTGGTATTCCAGAAATGTTGTCAGGAAGCATATAATTGTAGGCTGCTTCTTCTTCTTTTTCTTAGTCCTCACCAGAGGATATTGTTTCCATTGATTTATGGAGAGAGTGGAAGAGAGGGAGGAGGAGGAGAGAGAGAAACATCAGTGTGAAAGAAACACATTGACTGGTTGCCTTCCGCACATACCCCTACAGCAGCTGGGGAGCCTGCTTCTGAGGTATGTGCCCTGGACTGGGAATGGAACCAAAGATCCTTTGGTCCATGGACCAGTGCTCTAACCACTGAACAAACTGGCCAGGGCTAAGCTTTTTTTTTTTATTGACTCCAACCCCTTCCCAAATACAGTAAATCTGTATATACATATGTTGTTTTCTAGTCCAGAAGTTTTTTTTTTTTCTATTAGATCAGTACTGATTATCTGTATGCTAGCTCTCTGATATTTGTCTGCTATATCCATCATATTTTCTCTCATCATTTTCATGTCTCTGTCCTTATACCCTTCCATTTGAAAGAGAAACAGGGCTGGCCAGCATTCTTTTTTTTTATTTTATTTTTTAAATATTTTTATTGATTTTTTACAGAGAGGAAGGGAGAGAGATAAAGAGCTAGAAACGTCGATGAGAGAGAAACATCGACCAGCTGCCTCTTGCACACCCCCTACCGGGGATGTGCCCGCAACCAATGTACATGCCCTTGACTGGAATCGAACCCGGGACCCCTCAGTCCGAAGGCCGATGCTCTACCACTGAGCCAAACCGGTTTAGGCATTCTTCTTGTCTGTCAGGAAGTCAATTGGATGACTGGAGACTTGATTAGTGTGCATCCAGGTGTCTGAGTCAGGGAATGCAAAGAAGGGGAATCGCAGTCAGGAATTCAAGCTCAGAGAGGTTGTTCTTTGTCCCACTCCGTTTGCCTTAGAAGCTCTTTCCTTCCTTCCTTCCTTCCTTCCTTCCTTCCTTCCTTCCTTTCTTTCCTTCCTTTCTTTTTCTTTATTTTTTAATGCAATAGTATATCTTTTAGTCTTAGCTTTCAGGAGGTTTGGTGGGTTTTGCATCTTTTTCTATATTTTCTTAAGTAATTTGAATAAATGGCTCCACTAGATGTGAGTCATAACCTGGTGCGCAGCCACCCTAACTTTTGTGAAGCTAGTCAGAATAAGCATTCTTTTTATGAAGACCCTGGAAGCAGAAGATGGGGACTCGTGTGGAGCCCTCTCTTCCCCTCTCCTGCCCTCTAGACTGTGGGTAGAATAGTCTTCACAGACGGGCGTTGGGGGAGCCTCTGGTACAGGATGTGGAGGATGCAATAGGGTGTGTTAAAACCCGTTCTGGCCTGAGCCTCAGTGGGACGCCATCGTTATTGTAAGAGGAGGATCCAAAGAACTCTGGATCTGAAAGCCTTCCCCAAAGCAGGGGCCCCTCCCCCACTCTCCTGGCTTTGTCTGGGGCCTTACATATTTGGTATGCCTCTGTTCTTGCTGCTTGGGTGGAGCAAATAGGCAATTTCTTATCAGGGTGATGCACAGAGAGGAGGAAGGGGTCCCAGACTGGTCCATTGAATTAGAAATCGTTGACAGGGGCGTTTTTTTAAATTGTTCTTCTTGCCTGTTGAACTGGATCTTTGGACCACTTCTGTCCCTGCCAGCTACTGGACACATGCCCTGGAGGTATGCCACCCTTTTGAGTGCATTTTTCTGACATGGGTATCCGAGGCTTGCCGTGCTTGCTTTATGTTGGGCCAATAGAACCTAGTCCACTCTCATCTTCACACACCATCTCATTATTTCAACCAATAGCAGATTTTTCCAAGACATAGATCACACTGTGGAGTAGCGAGGCTTCTAGAGATGGCGGAAGTTCCCAAAGAGCATTTTAATCCATTAAACTTTTTAATGGGATGCTGGGAGAGGCAGCATCAGGAGGCCCCCAGCCAGATGTTATTTTAAGTCGGAACGCTTTCCTATTGATTCTCTTATTGGTTCCTGGACACTGACAAATCGGAATGCTGGGGCTCAGACACTCTCTTTGCCTTCTGGAGGCCTGTAGGCAGCCGTCATCATGGCTAATGAGACAGGCGGGACGTCAAGTCCTAGACCCTGTGGGTGCCCTGAGGACAAGACTATCAGACCCTCTAGGTCCATTTCCAAGTCCCTTTCACAGCCCCTCAAGTTCCCAAGAGAAACCATGAAGAACCAAAAGACACATCTAGAGGGGAGCGGATAAGGCCTACTAAGGCCTGAAGCCCTTCAGACAAACACAGCCACACTGACTTCCGGAAGGTTATGATTTGTCAGAAAAAGTTGAGGAATTAGTTTCCTGGATGACTTTGCTGTTCTAGTTGCCGTGTTTCCAAATCAGAGAAAAAGTTATATTGCATAGTATAATTAAAATAGTATAATAATAGCAAGTCTAATGATTAGTAACTTCTTCATGAGAACTAACTAATGAAATATACCCATCTTTGAACTCTGAAACTTATTCTTGCTTTTATTTAATGCCCATCTTTAGGATTTAGGATAAGCTTGTCTTTCTGAGAACCCTTCATTCTGTGACCTTAAGCAATACCATTCTTACCCAAGTAAGCAGAGGGCTTTGGGATTTTCTCACCGGGGTAAAGGTGAAAGAATGTTGAATTCCCTGCCTGTTGAAGTATCTCGTGCAGTTGGAGTGCCAGTGAGAATTTGCAAAGGACTAGGGCTAGGAAGGAGGGGCAGATGGGCGCCCTGACCCTGAGAGCTACGGTGTCCTTATCCTCTTCCCGTGCAGACTTCTCCACGATGACGCCCATCAATGACCTCCACACAGCCGACCCCTTGAACCTGGCCAAGGGGGAGCGACTCATGCGGTGCAAGATCAGCAGTGTCTACCGACTCCTGGACCTGTATGGCTGGGCCCAGCTGAGTGACACCTACGTCACGGTGAGAAGAGCATCTTAGAGGGAATTGGGGCACTGTGTGTGGCCCCCACAAAATCCAGAGGGAGAACTTCTGACTGTTGGCATGGACATGGCATTGCTGGTGAGCCCTTACAAGGGTTCTGACCACTGTGGTCACTGAAATAACCTGGCCAATGCACATGTCTCTGGATGAGGAGCTAGGAACTCCTGGAGCCTACTTCTAGGGCTACCCTTGACCATCAAGAGAATCTTCTTGTAGCTCCATTTCTTTAGTTCCAAATAAAGACCAAGATCTCTCATGGTTCGAGGTGAGGGTGGGGATATAAAGATTCTTGAGAGGAAGATTTGGGGATAGAAAATTCAGGGAAAGAGGGGATTCAAGCAGAATGTCATTGGAAATTACCTGCTCCCTTCTTGCTGCTGAGAACATGTTTCTTTCCTCCAGATGAGAGTCAGCAAGGAGCAGGACCACTTCCTCATTAGCCCTAAGGGAGTTTCCTGCAATGAAGTCACAGCATCCAGCCTGGTGAGTACGGTCCAGCGTTTCACTGCTTATTCCTATTGAAATGACAGCTCCTACAGTGATAGGTAATCTCCAGATTATCCACCGCTGCCCTGTCCCTTGTTGAGCTTACGATCTGGTGGGACAAGAAGACACATGGGCTTCAAAACAAATGGAGTGCCCAGAGCATGATGCCACCACGAGACCAAATGTGCAGGCAGCAAGTGCAGTAGGAGGAAGAGATGGGCCTGGTCCTCTGAGCCTGGGGTTGTACCACAAAGGCTATGGGTGGAAAGGCCTTTCTGCATGGGAGATACATTACAGTGGCAGCCAATGCTTTGTCCCAAAGCAATGCAAGACCCGGCTAGTGCCGGTGCCATTAGAGACAGCTTCTGGACCTCATTCAGCTCTGCTCCTTTATATGTGGTAGGAAGAAACTTTCAGAAGCTGATTTTAAGCAAGAAGGATTTCTGGGTGTGAGAAGGAAAGCAGGAGAAAGGACTGTAGAAGCAGAAAATGGCCCATATTTCTTAGATACGTGAGCTGTTGCACCTGGGGGAGGAGCATGCCACTCAGGTGCTGCCAGGCTTGAGACACTCAGATGTTGAGTCCAGGTCTCCGTTCAAAGAGCACAGACAAAGTCACCGAATTCCTGGGCAGGGATGGGCCTCAGGGTCTGCCAACATCACCTAACAGGCGGGAAAGAGCCCTGGTGCCCAGACAGGGTAAGTGACTTGCACAGGGCCACCCAAGGAGGCCATGGGAGAGTCAGACAGGGAGCATGAATACAAGGACGGCACAGGTTCTGTCTTTAAGGCATTCATGATTGAGTCAGGAGATGAGGGGAGGCAATCAGTGATTAAACTCCAACTGAACAGTGCCCTGAGACGAAGGAAGCTTGGGGAGCCTAGGGAAGAGGCACCGGCTCACTGGGTGCTGTAGGAGGTAGAGGTGGCGAAGGAGAACTTCTGGGTTGAAATGGTGATGAAGGAGTCCTCAGGAGCTCACTATGGATTAGCAGCTTCAGACCAGGGCAGCAGGGAAGGGCTGGGCAGAGGGGATCCTGACCTCAGCAGGAGGGCATCATGCACCAAGCCCCAAAGGCACACATCATCCGAGTGCACTTGGAGGACAGGTGAGTGGCTGAGTCTGGCTCCCATAGTTAATGTCTGGAGGTAAGGCAGGGGAGGTGATAGGAACTCGATGATAAATGGCACTGTGGGCCTCTTATGGCACTTCCACTTTATTCTGCTGGACATGCAGGACCTCTCAAGCATTGTCAGCAGGCGAGTGATGCAATCAGGTTTCCATTGTATACATTGCCCTCTGGCAACTGTGTGGAGGCAAACTGACATCACGACAACCTGTGAGGGCTGTGACAATCTGCCAGGAAGGAAATGTTGGTCCAGCAGCCTTAGTGGGCCTGGCAAACAGCTGGATTGGGGGTGTGGGATTGAGTTTGAGCTGGGGCATATTCAGGAAAGAAGTCGGTTGGCATTTGGTTATCCTAGCTCCGAAGAACTATGGCTGAGAGACACAGGTTTGAGAGTCGTGGGCATGAGATGTTCAGGGTGAGTGTGTAGACTTAGTGCTATTGTGTGTGGTTGTACAGCTCCTGCACTACACAAGAGGGTGTGGCTGGTGAGAGAGGGAAAGGGTGAAAAGCAACCTGTGCGCCACTGGGCTTGTGTTTCAGATTTGCTCAAGGGAAGCCATCCACACACCAAGACCTGTGCCCCTGGTGCTGTCCTCAAGAGGGGGCTGTTCTCATTTGGACAAAGGCACTATATGGGATAGTGGCTATTATATTAGGCTGTAGATTCTTTTCTTTAAATCCTCACCTGAGGATATGTTTTTATTGAGGTTAGAGAGAGAGAAAAAAAACATTAACCTGTTAACTGAGCGTGACCTATAAATACGTCAAACATAAACACTATCGGGAACGGGTAGGACATATGAATACGTCCTTGAAATATATGTTGTGCCCTGAGAGGGACGGTATATATTTTTTGTAATCTTTATAATTGCTTGTAAAATTTATAATTTTTTATATTTTATTGATATTTTACAGAGAGGAAGAGAGAGGGATAGAGAGTTAGAAACATCGATGAGAGAGAATCATCCATCAGCTGCCTCTTGCACACCCCCTACTGGGGATGCGCCCGCAACCAAGGTACATGCCTCTGACTGGAATCGAACCTGGGACCTTTCAGTCTGCAGGCGACGCTCTATCCACTGAGCCAAACCAGTTTTGGCTATAATTTTTAATTTGATGTTTCCATTTTTTTGTTGGTATTCTTTTCTATTTGTTTGTAATTTTGTATTTTCCTTTGTGCTTTATATATAAATAAACAAAAAATATATATATTTCATTTATTTTAATTAAGTATAAATAAAAATAATAATAATATAAAATTACGTCCACTGGGCATGACGTACTGACACGTCCTAGTGAAAGAGTATGCACCAGTTGTACGTTGCATAATTAAAAAGGGAACTCCCCTGTTAACAGGTTACTTGGTTGTCTCTCATATATGCCCCAATCAGGGATCAAAGCCACAACCTAAGTATGTGCCCTGACTGGGAATCAACCCCACAACCTTTTGGGGTATAGGATGACGCTCCAATCAACTGAGTCATCTGGCCAAGGAAAGGCTATAGAGATTCTTAAAGTGACAACAGATCATACATCCAAGGCAGATATAAGGATTGCATGAGATCAGAGGGAACTCTGAGCAAGCCACATCTCTGAGGAAATGGGGGAGCTGGCTGAAAGGAGGTACCTGAGATGGGAGTGTGGCTGCCACTTCCAGCAGTCAGACCACTCTGAAGTCATGTTCATTCTGTAGAACTCGCTTAAAATAGAATTTTGTAAGAGGGGATTGTTGAACATCCTTCCAATGGTTCTGCTTAAACAAATGATGTTAATAGCCTGTCCCTTCCCCCCACGAGTCTGTCCCTTCCTTTGGTACCACCTTGTCTGCTGGGCCTTTTGGAATGGGGAAGGTGGAACTTCCCACTGTGCTGCATTCAGAATGTCATGGTGGTACAATTTCAAGGGCCAAAGCTGTTGTGATTTTTAGAAACTCTAGCTTGTTAATAATGCCAGGGCACACCTGTTGTCAATGAGTTAGGCTATCCCAGCTGCAGGGAGATTGCACCCTGGGGACCCGAGGGCGTGTTCAGTAAGAGGGGGTTTAAGAGGGGACTCATTTCAGGATTTGTGTTTGTGTCAGGTGATTTGGGGAGTGTTCTGAGAAGGAAGTGTTGCCTTAGCTAGTATACTGTCAGATGCAGGGGCGAGTCTGTGAGGCAGGGAAGGGTGGGGGGTTATAGGAGGAATGAAGGAGGTTGAAACTGCTATTGGTAAAGAAGCTCCAGGGTCTCCAGGAGGGAGATGTCAGTCATTTTGTGCTTCTGCAGTGTTGTTTTTGTCTGTGCTTAGACATGAATAAGGAGCAGTCTTTTGTCTTGCTGTGTCACAGTCAAAAGTGACCTTCTCTGATGGTGAAGTTCTGTGAGATTGTTTAGGTTAAGCAGGGGACACCACAGCCTAACTGTGTGCCAGGCCAGCCAGAGCCATCAGCAGTTGTGCACTCGTCTCCCCCCCACCCCCCGCACCTCCTCCCACACACTCTCACATGTGAGCCAGTGGTTTTGAACCATGACACCTACTAGCCCCTTGGAATTAAAAGCAGATTATAAAGCTAATGACTAGTTTCTACTTGTCCTTTAAGACCTAGCTTTTGGGTGATTGGTAAATGGTTGTTTATTATGTTACTAGAGGCCTGTTGCACGAAATTTGTGCAAGAGTAGGCCTTTGCAACCCCAGCTTCATCTGGAATGTTGTCTGGACGGTCGTTCTGTAGTTTGGCCATTCGGTTGGTTTGCATATTACACTTTTATTATTATAGATTCTCTTTATCTTTGTATATGATTTTTTTTAAATTCAAAAGAAAAAGTAAGCAAAAAAATACAGATGTATTATAGAATTATACATTCGAACTTATACAATTTTATTAACCAATGTTAATAAAAAATTTAAAATTTTTTCAAAAGAAAAGGTGCGGATGAGATGTTACTCTCCTGGGAAGGCATCTCTGATTACCCCATTCTGCCAGGATCAAAGATTCCTCCATCTGCTTTTAGAGAATTCTCTGGATTACTCTAGTCCAGCACCTTGCTACTCGAAGTGTGGTCTGTGGACCAGCAGCCCTAGTATCACTCGGTCGCTTGTTAAAGGAGGTGCTCAGCCCCATCCTGGGCCTGCAGAGTCAGAATCAGCATTTTGACAGGATCTCTGGGTGATTCTGGTGCACAGTGAAGTTTGAGAAACTCTGCTCTAGTGTTTCTTATACTGAATTACATCCCCCAATAGCCTGGGCAGTCACTGGGGCCAGGAGCTGGGTCTCTTCCCCCATCACCAAGCACAGCATCGCTCAGATGTGGTGGATGGATGACCACGAGTGGGTAGCCATGTGTTGGCTTATCTCTGGGGAGGGAAATGAGGGGCCTGTGGCTGTAAGTCTCTCTTCTTCCCCGGCCCAGATCAAGGTGAACATCCTGGGAGAGGTGGTGGAGAAGGGCAGCAGCTGCTTCCCGGTGGACACCACGGGCTTCTGTCTGCACTCGGCCATCTACGCAGCCAGACCCGATGTGCGCTGCATCATCCACCTGCACACGCCGGCCACGGCCGCGGTGAGTGTCGGCTCTCCAGCCAGCATTCCGCTCCCTGAGGCCGGCAGCAGACCCAGGGGACCGGCTTCTCTGAGATGCCCCCTGAGTTAAGACACAAGACCCCCAAGATAGTAACAATCCCATCATTTACTCTGGAAAGATGTTCTGGAACACACACCAAAGTAAGGACAAGGACCACCCAATGTGGGGCTCCTAATCCTCTCCATCTAATTACAGAAGTCTTGGTTTGGAAAAAGAAGGTTAATATGTGTGGTGTCTGTCCCACTGCACCCCCCAACCCTGCCACTTACGCAAACCGGCACCACACATCAGGTGATGCCACCTCTTCAGTCTCTCTATTCAGGGCAGTCCTATTGGCCTGACCCCCACTCCAGGCTCTGGTGAGGAGAGATCTCAATAGAAGATAAGATGTGGGAGCCTGGACTTACCCACTTTTCATAGCCCAGGTGGGCTGAGATCTGGGGATGGGGGCAAGGAAATGGGAGAAAGTAGTATGAAGACACTTCCCCTGCCCCTCCCCCACCCTCTCTCTGCCCAAGGAGCAGGTTGTTCCCTCAGGGTCTCTGGGTAATTTCTCCACGTATGCGTGGAAAGACAGCAGGCAAGCAGTTTGGGTTGTCTCAACCTTTACCCATCATGCCCAGCCCCCAGGCCTCACACCTTAGGGCAGAGCAGGCTTGTTATTGGCCCGTGGTTTTTGGTTTTTGGTTTTCTCAGCAAAACCCACTCATTTTGAGCAGAGGCCTTCCAGAATTTGGACCAAGACTGGATGATATGCTTGTGCCAAGTGTGCCAAGCCTGGGCTTCCTCCTGGGGCAAAATGAGTGAAGGAGACCAAGAGGCTCTTCAATCCTCTTGCTTTTGGTTAAAGGCAGAGTGTGGAGCATGGGGTGCTATAGGGTTTTGACCTGTCCCTTGGCACTCTTACTGCCTCGTTGCTAGTAAAAAGCGGCTTTACAATGGGCCTCTCTGTTAGTGAGGAGCTGTGGCTGTTTCTGCACTGACCTCAAGGCTGAGGGTCTCCACCATCCCACCCCAGGGGACCCTGGGCCCTGCTTTACTCCAGCCTGCTGCCAACTCCGCCACCCCCTGCCTCTTCCCAGAGTCCTCAGACAAAACCAATGCAGGGGGCTGGCAGCGGTAATGGCTCTCTTGGGTGCATTCTTTGCAGCAGTTTTAGAATGCAATATGTTGATGTGTTTGCTATGAACATTGTGATAGAAAGATGTTAGAGGAAGCAGCCAGAAAGCAAGACCCCAGCCAGGTGGAGAGTCAAAGGGTCCCCAACCCATCCCCAGAGTAGAGTTGACTGTGCCACTCTGAGGGAAGGCGCTGGGGGAGCTACAGGCGCTAACCTTGTGTTGTCTCCCTGAAGGTGTCAGCCATGAAGTCGGGCCTCCTGCCTGTCTCCCACAATGCTCTGCTGGTGGGGGACACGGCCTATTATGACTTCAACGGTGAAATGGAGCAAGAAGCGGATCGGATCAACCTGCAGAAGTGCCTTGGACCCACCTGCAAGGTTTGGCTCAGCTGTTCCGGGAAGATGTTGGGGAAGATTGTCAAAATCTGATGTTACAAGTGACACATGTTTATTGGATGATGTTTAAAAATTATACATAAAAATGAAATAAAATTCTCTCTATTGCACTACCCTGAGAATTCTCTCTATTGCACCAACAGTGAGATGGCCTGGGTTCTACTTCCCATTCTGCCCCTAACTAGCTGGGAAACTTTTCATTTTTTTAGACTTCTATTCCTCTCTCACAAAGTCAGTGGGTTAGGTTAGATGATCACTATGGCCTCACTTATAAAACTGTAGGATCTTATGCTGAAACCAGTTTGGCTCAGTGGTAGAACGTCGGCCTGCAGACTAAAAGGTCCGGGTTCGATTCCGGTCAAGGGTATGTTCCTTGGTTGTGGGCACATCCCCAGTAGGGGGCGTGCAAGAGGCAGCTGATCGATGATTCTCTCTCATCGATGTTTCTAACTCTCTATCCCTCTCTCTTCCTGTCTGTAAAAAAATCAATATAATAATAATAATAATAATAATAATAATAAAAAGAACTGTAAGATCTTAGAGCTGCCCAGGTCTCACTGAGTTTATGAAGAGGAAAGCCAATGTCCAGAGAGGTCACATGACTGGCCATCAGGGACTCAGGTTTCCCACCTGTTTCTGCAGAGCTACCTCTTAGAGAGCTACCACTTTGGGTTTTGACTCCCAGGTTGACTAACTTATAGGGTTAGAAGTTGCTTTTGAGGTTGAATCCTCATATTGGACATCAAATAATTTCATTTACTTTAACACAAATACTAGTTCTTAGACTTCTAAGCTCTGCAAGGCCTAAAACCCCAAAGAGATTTTGCCCAAAGATATTGACCAAATTACTTAGTCTCAGTATTAAAAAAAACATGTTTCTTAGGGTGATTGTTTAGGGTTAAAATCACCAGTGATTTTACATTTGGATGTTTGTGTAGGGAGAAGGAACAAGAAATTGCAGCCGTGAGTGCTCCGGAATTGATGTGGAAATTGATCTGAATAAAATGAAACTCTCTCCCTCTTAACTAGAAGGCTTAAAGTTTTAATTGGCAATTTGCTCCTCTACAGATCCTGGTGCTAAGAAACCATGGCGTGGTTGCTCTCGGTGACACTGTGGAGGAGGCGTTTTACAAGATCTTCCACCTGCAGGCTGCATGTGAGATACAGGTGAGCACGTCCTCTGGGGAGCGGCTCTGACAATGGCCTGTGGGCAAAGGCCACCCCTCACCCCGCCCTTAGCTGTGATTCAGGGAGTTTGTGAGCCTAAAGGGCCATCTAAAAGCCTGGCCCTTTGCTTTGCTTTGGCAGCACCTTATCGTCTAAGTTTCACACTTAGAAGCAATTTTATAGCTTAAAAAAAAAAAAAAAGTATCACCATTGTCTAACAACCAACACCCAACTCTTGGGGGTCATTGTCCAGAATGGAGAGCTGCCTGTGCTCATCATTGGGACAGATAGAAGTTCTTACTATTCTCATATATTGCCGATAGGGGCGTAATCACAAGGAACAACAACAGCCTGTAATTACTGGAATCGAGAGTCTAGGTCAGTGGTCGGCAAACTCGTTAGTCAACAGAGTGGCAAACCATGACTCACGAGCCACCGTTTGTTGACCACTGTCCTAGGATATACCTGTTACATCGGACTATACCCAGTAGACACCACACATATAGGTTTTCTTTTCTCTCTTCCCTCTCCTCTCCTCCCCTCCCCTTCTCTTTTCTTCTCTTCCCATTCCTTCCTTCTCTTATTCTCTTTTCTTCTTTTCTCTCTTTCCTTGTTCTCTCCCTCCCTCCCTCCTTCCTTTTGAGGGGGCTTGTTTGCAAAGACTATGAACACAGTGGAGTGTAGGACAAAGTGGAATGCTGACATGGCAGGCTAAGCACCAGGGAACCCCTAAAGGGATGTGCAGGGAGCCCATAATGAAGTTCTTCTAACCAGTGAGAGATGAGGTGGAGGGGGGCTGGTTGTCAGTGGTTAGGGGACCCCTAGAGGAGTTGGTGAAGAAGCAGTAGGAAAACAGACACACATCCTATGGCTTTATCAGATCAGTGGTGCTGGATCAGCAGCTCCTTTAAGTGTGTTAAGACATGAGGGGTGTGTGGGGGGACTTTGCACAGCTAACTGAACTCCATCCTCCCCAGCTCCGGGCTGTGTGCCTTTGGGTTGGGGACTCGCCCTCTGTGAGCCTCTGTTTCCTCAACTGCAGGTGGGGGGCCAATAGAGGCCTTGTGAGGACAGCCTTTCAGACAAAGGAGGGGTGTTGCTGATGGCATTTGGGGGACTCTATTGACAGCAGAGGAATCTTGCTGCTCCAGGATGAGTAAATTCTCTGTAGGGCCCTTTTGGTGTCCTGTCGGCCCTCTCGTGGCTGGTCTGGGCAGAGCAGCACCTGGGAAGAAGGCCTGCCTTTCTCATGGAAGTTCCAGAGGCCTCGCTAGTGAAAGGAATAGTGGTTCCTTTCTCAGTGATTTGTAAAGGAATATGCTGAAGGGATAGCTGTTAAGACACTGATGAAGAGGTGTTAGAGGAGGTGGTATGAGATTAGTATTTCCCCCCCAACCCACTCCCCCCCCCCCAAAAAAAAGAAACAAACAACAAAATCTAACAGTGGTCAGAACAGAAGAAGGTGGAATATAACTCAGGGCCAAAGCAGTGCTTTCTGATGTGGTGGCCTCCCTGCCCCCTCACTGGAGACACTGGCCCTGAGCTCTGACCCTTGACGGGTGCAGGAACCCAGCGGAACCTCTGATATGGCCACTTTCCCTACTCCACACCCGAGTTCATTAAGAGTTCCCTACCTTCCTTCTGAAGGTAGAGGCTGCCATGAGGAACAGTTCTTACCTCTTTGCAAAGACAACAGCCCTAAGAATGAATGGAGAGAGATGTTCATGTTAACCACGCCCTCCCCCCCTGGTGAAGGGTGTCTCTTCCATGCCCCAGGCCCTCAGAAATGGGCACTGTGCAATTTAGCCAAAGGCAGGATGGCACTGTCGGCAGCTCACTGGCTGCTTCTCTTGGCTCTGCCAGCTGTCACTTTCTTTCCAGTCAAGACTGGTCTGATGTGACCTTGTTTTCGTGCATCAGGCGATGGAGGCAGATAACCTTGGAAAAGCTCCAGTGGCTTCTTTTCACTGATGGGGCGGGAGGGCTTCTAGGGGGAGAAATGAAGTTGGAAGGTGTGGAAGGGAGCCCGGCAAGGTGAGCCCAGGGGTTTAAGGCATGGAAGATCCCAGGTACTGGCAATTTGCAGATGCTGTTGGGATCCCAGCGTCTGGCTCGGTCATTTCTGGTTAAACAGCCAGCATGGAAATTCTCTTTCCATTGTGGGTCTAGTTTTCTCCTTCAATGACTTTGGCAAAAAAGCAACGGTGATTGTGGTCATTTTAGTGGTTCAAGACTTAGGGCCTATTTTGTTCTATTGGGACAGCATTTTCTTTGCTCCCCGTTAGTTTGAGGTTCCAGGAAACTGGGTCATCCCCAGCTGAGAGAAGCAGCTCCCTCCTGCTTACAGGCAGTGGGAAGAAGCTCAGGCAGTTCTCCATCTGCTACCCATCGCTATGGAAACCAATGGAGGATGCGAGAGGTGGGAGGAGGCAGCTCTTGCAAGAATGTGGGCAGTTCTCTCTTCCTCTATGAGTGACAAGTACCCAGGGGATATTGCTTCTCAGCCTTCCATGCTAAAACCTCCTACTTTGTCATAAATACTTACATTGCATTCCATATGTACCAGATGTTATTCTAAGTGCTTTACAAATATCACCTTCAATAAACCTCATGAGACAGGTAGTACTATTTGCATTTTATAGATGAAAAAACGGAGGCACAGAGAGGGCAAATCACTGCCCACAGTTACACAGTAAGTAAGTGGCAGAGTCAGGATTCAAACCCAGGCAGCCTGGGGCCTGAGTCTGTGTTCTTAAACACTCTCCTGCCTTGCACCACCTCTCAGGGCAGTAAGGAGGGGACCTCTCTTCAGGGAGCTGGCACCTGGGCAAGATGGGGTCTGGGAGGAACCAGGTAAATTGATCAGCCAGGTGCAATGCACCACCTGTGAGGGCTCCTTCCATGTACTGAGCCTGAGTGCTGGGCATGAGGGACTTGAGAACTAGCAAACATGGCTGCAAAGGGTGGAACTGGGACCAATAGATTTCAGCTCACTGTAGCCTGTGTCAACTTACTGTGACCCTCTAACACTTGGCGGGGAAGCTGTGTAATAGATGTTTCCCAAGCATGGAGCTGGCCTCCTTCTCGGGAAATCAGACAGTGCCTCTTACTGTTGGTGGAGGATGGGATAAATGACCTGTAAGGTTTCTATCTTCCCAGGGTTAAAAATAGAGCCTTCCACTGGACACACGTCTTGGATAAAAAGGGCGTGGAAAATTAATGGCATCTCCTTAGGAAGGTGGCCTGGTTGACTGCCAAGAAATCTCATTTGTCACACCGGTGAATGTAACACTCCAGGGCATGTCTGGATCCTCATGGGATCATAGACCTGTGTTCATCAGCAAGCTGTTTCCTTTCATTTTCAGTAAAAAAAAAAAAAAAAAAAAAAAAAGAAAAGAAAAGAAAGAAAAGTAATCGTCACCAAAATTGAAACTCTGAAGGTTTATATAGTAGGAGCTGTGCCTTTGTAATAAGCAGGCTTACACGGAATAGCAAATATTAATTAGAATGCTAGTGTATTAATACACAACACGAAACTCTTGGCTCGGCTACTTTCTGTAGCTGAACTTGCCCAAATCAGAACCAATTATATCCGAGTGGCAGATATGAGGAGTAAACAGAATGCACTATGACTTAGAAATGACTTAGAAATAAGGGAATCAGATCGATAATGTGTTTTAGGATCATCCTAAAAGCGCCTGCTGTATACACATACACCTCTTGCTCTGATACTCAAAGTCTGCTGCCTGTGACCACCTGTATCGTCCCCTCCCCACGGAGCCTTGACAGTGGGACAAACACTCTGAGGCCGCCGGTGAACGCTGAGGCCCCCTGCACAGTGCCTGGCTGTGCACGGTCAGCATTCCCTCATCTCCTCTGGGTTTTCTTGACTGGCTGATCCCATCATGGATGACCCATTCTTCCTTCTAGCTGCACTCATATTTCATGGCCTGGAAGCCAGCAAATATCTCTCAAGGGAGATATTTGAAATGCACAGAAAAATGCAGAGAATGATATAATAGCATATACCTTCTATCCACCACTCAGATTTACAAATATTAACAGCCTTTTTGCTTCAGATCTTTTCCTCTTAAGGTACGGTGAAATAAAATATCACAGACAAGACTTTATGTCATCATTAGAGCCCTTTTTAACCCCATGCTCCCACTTTCCCCAGAAATCATCACAGTCTGGAGTTGGTCTGTAAACCAGGTCACTCCATTTTCTATACTGTTTTATACTTAAGGGTTTAGCACTTGCTATGTCCTCTATAATCTCTAAGAAGTGGCATTAAGAAAGGATCTTCTAATAGCTCTTTCCCTGGAATGGGGGCAGGCCCAACAAATTTGATGAAATTTCCTCTGGGAGGAAAAAAAACAAATACAGCTCAGCCTCCCAGCCCATTTCTGATCCTGATCTTCCCTTATCCCCACTCTTGGTTACACACATGAGCTTAGGTAAGTGCGCAGAGGTGTGTGTGTGTGTGTGTGTGTGTGTGTGTGTGTGTATGTGTGTGTGCACACACACACACGATTGAGGGCCCTCTGCTCTTTGCCTCAGGTGTCCGCTCTGTCCAGCGCGGGGGGCGTGGAGAACCTCATCCTCCTGGAGCAGGAGAAGCACCGCCCCCATGAGGTGGGCTCCGTGCAGTGGGCAGGGAGCACCTTCGGGCCCATGCAGAAGAGCCGGCTGGGGGAACATGAGTTCGAGGCCCTCATGAGGATGCTGGACAACTTGGTGAGTCTCCTGCCATGGTCCTCTGAGGCCAGTCTTAGCCCCAGGGCCAGTGAAGAGTGTAATTTATTTTTTGTTAGAAAGCTTCCATAGGGAAAAGAGATCACTTTTCTGAATTAACCAATAAACTCAGTGTAATTCCTTTAAAAACAGAATGTGTAAGAATTTAGCAAAATGGTTATTTAGAATAACCAAATTCAGAATATCTAGGAAAATCCTATAAAAAAATAAATTAGGGATACTCGTCCCAGCACATGGTAAAGTGTAACTAAACAGAGAAGCAGTAGTGCAGAATGGCCAGGCAAGTCAGTGCGGCAGCTTCGAGAATCCAGAAGTAGATCCCAAGCATACGAGCGTTTAACATTGGGCAAGCAGGTATCTCAGAAAGCAGAGGGAAAACCTAAACTGCTAGCCACTTGGAGAAGAAAACTTAGGGATTGCTACCACCTTCCTTTCAACAAGACGAATGCCCGATTTATCAAAAATTAAAACATAAAAAACTCCTACAGGTATTAAAAAACAGATTAATATTTGTGATGCTCTTGTACTGAGCAGACTTTGTCAAGCATGGCAGGAAAATCTGAAGTCATGAGGACAAGTACTGACTATTATAATTACATTAAAATTAAAAATTTGCATTTTTTAAACCACTCCCCCCAGAGCTACAAGACAAACTACGGAGTAAATATCTGCAACACCAGTGATGGTCGATGCACTGTAAAGAGTTAATACAAATCAGTGTGAAAAAGAAAAAACATCTCAATAGAAAAATGAAGCAAGAACACAAACAATTTACAAAGGAAGAGATTTGAGAGGCCATTAAATGTAATTGAAATCATCCAGTTTTACTAGTAATGCAAAAAAGAGCAAAACAGAGTTAGAGAAGACAGGCAGAGCTAAGAATTGCTCCGTCGGCCACCAAGGTTCCCGGATTTTCGTTCTCACTGAGCGGCACTCATTCTGCCTTCATGGGACATGGTCTTGTTTGGAAGACAGGAATGTCCCATAGTCAGATTCCGGGGTTCTAAGAGAGAAATGGTTAAGGAGCCTTACAGCTGAGGAAGAGAGGGCTGATGGTCAGAATCCGCTGGGAAACTTAAAAATCCTGTAGCCGGGATGGGAACACATCCAACGAGACGGGCAGAGCTGAGGTGGGCCCAGCACCAGCATTTTTAAAGCTCCCACGTGGTTCCAAAATGCAGCCAGGCTTGGGGCCCACTGCAGCGGCCACAGAGTTGGAGCTGTGTTTAAGTAAGGAGTCCTGTCACGCTCACAAGGTTCCAGGAGTTTTCTCAGTCCTGATCAGAGGACTCACGGGGGTGGAGGAAGGAAGCTGTTGAAGCACCAAGAAAGGACCAATTCCGAGACCCACCAGAGAAGCAGCGAGGTCCAGGCTGTGCTGTGGAGACTTAGGTTTAAACCCGGTCATTAGATAGAAGGGGGTGAAGTGCCTCGGGGGAGGGGGTGTGGGTAGGCACGCAGGTGTATGCAGACCATTTTCCCCACATGAGGTGGTTCTCTTTTGGTCCTTTCTAGGGCTACAGAACAGGCTACACATACCGCCACCCCTTCGTTCAAGAGAAAACCAAACACAAAAGTGAGGTGGAGATTCCGGCCACGGTCACAGCCTTCGTGTTCGAGGAGGATGGCACTCCGGTGCCCGCCCTGCGGCAGCACGCCCAGAAGCAGCAAAAGGAGAAGACCCGCTGGCTCAACACGCCCAACACCTACCTGCGGGTCAACGTGGCTGACGAGGTCCAGAGGAGCATGGGCACCCCCCGGCCCAAGACCACAGTAAGGCGGGCAGAGGGAGGCCTGCTGGGGGAGGCGGGTGCGGGGGGAGGGCCTGGTTAGGTTTATGGGCTTTGCAGCTTTAAAGTAGGGGAACAGAACAGGTCTCCCCTGGGCACATGTTAGTACAAGCCCCCCTTAGGGTTTCCCATTGGGAGCAGTTGTTCATGCCCACGAGCCTCTGACCACCTGTTTCTTGCACCTCTGCACTGAGTTTTGGGGTCCAGAGTATGGCTGGACCAGGTCACCCCCAGCAGCACAAAAGCGAGGAGCAATTCATTTTTGCTTCTTGCTCCCACATAAAGAAGGGAATTCTGGGAAGTTCCAGGATGAGCATCCAACATTTGAAGTGCACATCTGATGCAAACCCATTAGGTGGGTGGGGTACTCATTTCTATTACGTTGTCCTCCCCACCACACCACATCCTCTTTTTTAAAATATATATATTTTATTGATTTTTTACAGAGAGGAAGAGAGAGGGAGAGAGAGTTAGAAACATCCTACGAGAAAGAAACATTAATCAGCTGCCTCCTGCACACCCCCTGCTGGGGATGTGCCCACAACCAAGGTACATGCCCTTGACCGGAATCGAACCTGGGACCCTTGAGTCCGCAGATCAACTCTCTATCCACTGAGCCAAAATGGTCAGGGCCACATCCTAACTCTTAATTTGATTTTTCATTAACATTAAAGTAGCTGGCAGCCAAATAGAATAGCTTTTCATTAAAAAAAAGAAAAGAAAGAAAGAGGAAGCCCTGCAAATTAACATGGAGTCATCTAATGCGCAAGCTCCAATGGCCACCTGTCTGTCAGCGCTGGTTACCAAGGGGCTGACCCCTACTCTCACATGTTCTTTATGGCTCTTGACGTGGGGCCTTCTTTGCCCTCCTCCTCTGGGAGACAGTCATCACAGAGGGGAGATAACATGTATTCATAGGCTTGCTGGCCTTCCTTGTAGGCCGGTCGGCCCAGATCCCATGGGGCGGACCCTCGGGGAGGGCACGTGAGCCTTATTCTTTGCTCACCCGCCCCGGCCTTGTGTGTGTTCAGTGGATGAAGGCTGACGAGGTGGAGAAATCCAGCAGCGGCATGCCAATACGGATCGAAAACCCAAACCAATTTGTGCCTCTCTATACCGACCCCCAAGAAGTGCTGGACATGCGGAACAAGGTAGGGTGCTAGCTAGTTGTCTCTCCATCTCTTCTCCCTCAAGAGTGGGGGTGGGGTGCGGATGCTCCTGACTTACCAATGCCGCTCATGCCTCTCACAGGGAAGAAACTGCTGCTTGTTGGCTCTGTCCCAGGCACTGAGCCAAGTGCTGTACTTTGGCTGCCCTGCTGGACCCTCAGGCATTAGATGTGTCTAAGAGATCTGCCCACAAATTTAATTTTTATCAAGTTTATACTATTTATGCTGTCATCCTTTTGGCCAAGATTTCAAAACCCTTGACATTGATTTCCCCACCTTTGCATTACAGTTCACTTGCATTCCTAATGGCACTTTAAGAACTGCAGTTGTGGCTGACCATCTCCAGTAGGTCAGATACAATCTCACATCTGTGTCTCAGTGTGTGGGCGAGGCCTCTCAGCAGTGCTTGTCTAAAATGCAGATTCCTGGGTCACCCCCCCACCCCACCCCCAAGAGATTCAGATCCTGTAGGTGTGGGCTGGCCCCAGGATTCTGCATTTTAAACAAATCCCTTAGGGGCTTCATAGGAACATTAGAATTTGAGAATCTCTCTCCAGAGTTGAATATGGCTCCTTTTCCTCTTCACTTCCTACAGTTACCCTCTCCGAGTCAATGAGCCGGGTGTTGTAGCTAACCTGCTGAAACAGACAAGGAGACTGTCAGGGTGGACAGGCTGTGTTAGAAATAGGGATTCAGGCTCCCACACAGCTAGAAGATCTGTTTAGACCTAACACCACTGGACACTGGACGCCATATGCCCTGGGGATGCCCCTCCCAAACCCTCCAGCCTGACTGCACCCTGAGCTTCTCTCCCCCTCCCTCTCCACACAGATTCGAGAACAAAACCGACAAGATGTGAAGTCGGCAGGGCCCCAGTCCCAGCTCCTGGCGAGCGTCATCGCCGACAAGAGCAGAAGCCCGGTACAGCAGAGGCAGCCCCTGTCTGGAGGGGAGACTCGTTTGCCTTCTGAGCCTTCGGTTCCCAGGGCTGGGCAGCAGGACCTCTGAGTCCTCATGCCCACTCCCCTGGGATCTTGGGTGCTGGTGCGCTTGCTGCCAAACAGATGCTGTGAGGACCAGGGACAGTGTGTGCCCCACCCTGTGGGCCTTGGGTAGGGCAGCACCTGCCCGGCCTGCTGACGTCCATGCTTCCCCCATGGAGCTCCGCTCTGCCCTCTATCAGTACCTTGCAAAGTGGGGATCACAGAAAGGTGGCTGGCAGCTCCCAGGCCTGCCTGCCCTGAGCTTTTCTGGCTTCTGCATGGATAGGGCATCGTGAGAGTGTAGCTTTGGGACGATGCTCATGTGCTCTCAGAGGGGAGGCGTGTACAGACGGACCAGGGCTCCTACAGAAGGCAGGGGGCAGGAAGTTGCTCACACACCCACGTAGAGTGAGAAAGTAGAAAGTGGTCGTTTCCGTGCTTGAGGTAGAACAGTGTTTGTCTAGTGCTTAGCAAAAGGGGTGAAGGTCAGAATTTTGGCTCGTGTTGGAAATCATCGCTGCTCTCTGCAAACTAGCGGTGGGCACGGAGTCTTCCTTAGCAGGAAGAAAGGGGGAAATACAGGCATCATTCCTCCCTGCTGAGCAGACAGGCCAGGCAATGATTTCTGACCAGGCTGCAGTCTGTAAGGGGGGTGCCCATTGGCAAAAAATGGGAAAGTTATGTCATCATAGCATCTCTATCCCTCCTCCCCCCTCAACTCAGCCAAGATGAGAAACACCAAATGTGCCACAGGGTCGAGGATAGAAATATTGCATGACACTGCAGGGAGGTGAGAGTTTAAGACAATGAGCAACATTGTGAAAAACGCTGCCATTTATATGAAGTCCCTCTTCTTGGAATCCTGGCCTGGCCTCTCTTTGAACCTCATGATTCCATAAGAGTGGCCAGAGCCGCCCTCTGTTGGAAGGAGCTCATGAGAATGATGGCCTGTCGTGCATGGTGCAGGCCAGCTAGCTGCTCAGGACTCCCCTCCCCTGGGCTTTCCTTCCTTTGGTTCCTCTGCGTCCCAGCATTGCAGTCACGAAGGCCAAGGTGAGGATGCTGGATTAAGAGAAAGGAGCGTGGAGCCTGGACTTCAGTCCCTGTCCTGAGCTAGTGGGGTCAAAGGGTTCCAGAAGCTTACACAAGCTTACCCAGCTGGTGAGCTCCCCAGAGCAAGGGGCTCCCCAGAGGTGGCGAAGCAGTGCTTTTGCCAATGTCCCCACAGGGACCTCAGTACAGGCCGTTGAAGATGTGAGACTCAGGACCTTGGTCCCCCGGTCCTTTATGACTGTGTGCAAACCAGGACCAACACTTTGGACCGAGAACGCTGAAGCCGCTGTGTGTTTCACTGCTGTGTGCTGCCACTTGTGCTGCGTTGCGGGGGGGTGGGGGGGGGGGGGGGAGTGGGGAGGGCAGGAAGGTGGGAACAGCTGGCATGAAGTGGGTTGGGCCAAGCTTTGCTTGCTGGATTTGGCTGACTGACTTTGGGCCGCTGACTGTACTTGCATAGGGATGGCTTGCAAGCGTCCACAGGAACGATTGCAATAAAGGCGTGTCTTCCTTCTGCTTGGGAGCATCCTTTGCTTTTATTTCCTGGGAAGAGGGTGGATCCCCTGCATTCGTCTAGGCAGCGACAAAGAATCTGGGTCTGGGGGTGAGGTAGCTGTAGGGAGGAGTGAACAAGTCCTACCCTGAGGTCCGGTGCTGTTTCCAAGGAGCTGCATGCCACGCTGCCCCTAGCCAGACCACTGGCAGCCACAGGAGTCTGGAAGGAAGCTGAGGCCCGGGCCCCGGCCCCGGCGTTCAGAGAGCAACACACTCTGTGGTTAACTTTCAGTCTACAGACAGCCAGCTGATGGCCCAGGGCAACACGGACACCAAAGATGAGTCAGAAGAGACGGTGCCCAACCCCTTCAGCCAACTCACTGACCAGGAGCTGGAGGAATACAAGAAAGAGGTGGAGAGGAAGAAACTAGAACTGGAAGGTAAAAAGCCCAGTGCTTCAGGCTCTTCCAGGCGGAGGGGAAGGGAGAGCTTGGGGAAGCCCGGAGAGGGAGCAGAGCAACTGGCAGCCCTGGAACCCAGGCCTTACCCCACCCCTATCCTCCACCCCCACAGGGCCCTGGGCTCAATCTAGCCTCTGGTTTCATTTTCAATCCTCACTTGATTCTCTCTCTTTCTTCTCATCATATCCTCAACTTGATCTGTCTGCCCAATCACCAAATAATATTCTTATTAGCATTACTATTAATCACAATAATGACCCTCATTGTTCAATGCCTAACAGTTACACAATGTCTTCAGGACTTCATCTGACCCTCTCAGCTGGGTGGAGAGAGAGAATCCTTGCAGAATGCTTAGAATAGTAGTGCCTGTGGATATGGCATAGATCTATAACCACCAGATAAATGTTAGCTATAATAGATCATTATAACGGTGGCAATTGTCAATTCTCTTTCAGATCTGGCATTAACTTTTTAGGCAATCAGAACTCTCCAATAGCTGACTTCTTTCTGTCTTTCTCTCACTCCTTCCCACCCACCCCCAGAATCTTTAGTTAAGCCCAACTCTCTCTGTTGACTCCCAGATAGATGTCCACTCTCATGCTAGTTTGTATGCCCTTGTTCATGCCCTTGTCCCTTCCTGGCAGGCTGCCCTTCCAGGCCAGCCTGATCCAAAGTTATCTACACTTCAAGCTCCATCTCAAACTCCCTCCTGCTAGGAAGCCTGCTCTGCCTCTCCCCACCCCCCACCATGAGCTGTCCCTCTTCTCTGCTTCAGTGGCTCTTGGGATCTGAAACCCAGAACTCAAGTCTTGGTTTTGTCCACCAGCTAAGCTTTCATTCCCTCGGGCACAGTCTTCCTCCATGGTCCCCCTCCCCACCCTGCGTCAGACATCTTCCCAGGAGCCAAGCAAGCACCAGAAAGACCTCGCTGGCTTGCTCAGAGTTCTAATGTGCCAACTGAAAAAGAAGGTGGAAAAATATGGTGCTTTATAACCCTAGGCATTGTTTGCACTGAACTTGTAAATTCAATAAATAAAAATGAGCTACATGGCACCCAGTCATGGTGGGAACTCTGGCAGCTTGCTTTCTATGCCAGGGGCAACATAGTCAATAGGTGGGTATGCTTTGATGGAGGAAGCAGAACATGACTGACTCCCCCCAGGATGTAGCAGAAATAAAAGGCTAGGAGAGCAGCGAACTCCAGCCGAGAGAAATGAGGACCAAGTAGAAGAAAGCCATTTTTAAAACATTCTCTCTCTCTATCTCTATCTCTACTTCTATCTCCATTTCTCCATCTTTCCTCTGCTTGATCCCTATCCTGAGATGGTTTCTGTATTTTCAGGAGAGAAGGAAACCACTGCAGAGGAGCCTGGCTCACCTGTAAAGTCTGCACCTGCGACTCCAGCACAGAGTCCAGTAAAGTCAGAGACAAAGAGCCCTGTGGTCTCTCCCTCCAAGTCTTTAGACGGTGAGTCAGCTGAGTAGCAGGAGGGAGGGAAGTGCATCTACAGACGGAGAAGGGGATCTGCATGGAAGGTGGGGCAGGCATGCACACTACAGGCACCTGCCTTCCAACAGGTGTTGCCTTACTACCCGGAAAGCTTTCCCCTCTGCCATTTCTAGGGAATCTGAAATAGGGGTTACTAACGCAAGCTTGCTCCATTCACAAGCTGTGACTGTACAGCTTCCAGTTTAAGCAATAGTGAATCAAGTTCATGCCTGACTCAGCCTTCCCACTTCTAACTCAGACTGGGTTGGCAATGGGCCTCTCTAGATGCACCAGCCCAGGGCTCAGACCTTCATATGTCCAGGTATCCTCTAGGGATCTTGTGAAAATGAAGATCCTGGTGCAGCAAAGCTGGGGTGGGCCCTGAGACTCTGCATTTTCAAGGAGCTCCTAGGTGAGGCTGATGAGGTCATTTTCAACCTTGACTGCACTTAGGAATCACGGGAGTTATGGGGAACTTGAACGTTCCTGATGCCTGCCTGGGTCCCAATCTAGGTTCTGAGTTAAATAGTTTGGGGGTGGGAAGGAGGGAAGCCTGGGATATGAAGGTCCCCGAGGTGAATCTAATGTGTAGCCCAGGTCGAGAACCACTTCCCTAGCTACTAGTTTAGAGAAGTGAGCTCTAGGCCCAACTCCAATGCTAACTAATAATAATTCAACTATTAATTTTAGAAAATCAGATCATCTCTGTGCCTCAGTCTCCTTGTCTGTCAAATGGGACTACTATTTTCCTTTTCTAAGGTTCTCATATATAAGGGAATTTGCAGACATGATTTACATGTAACATTTAATTGTGGTTAACTAAATATGATTAATAATATATATGACAGATAATAATAGTATTATTATCTGTCATATATATTATGACAATACCATCTAGGCTATCAAAATGTCTTTAATGAGCTCCCGGAATCACACCTGGGCATGCACACTCTTCCCGGAACCCCCAGAATCCTCTCCACAGAGGGCTGGACCTCCATGCAGGGAGTAGCAGCTTGGTGGCCAACTGGAATCTGCCCCCTCCCAGGTAGAATGTCCACATTATGGAAGCTGCTAGAATGTCCCAACCCCTTAGCACCCTCTATAGGCAGATTGCTGCCCAAGTGTAGGCCCAGGGTTGCCAGAGGAAACCCATCTGCTTGAGGCCAGAGTCCCAAGTGGATGTCCCCCAACTGTTTGTGTTCGTTGTGTCTCCATCGTGGTGTTGTCAACCTGTCTCCACCATGTCTTCCTTTCTCTCCCCATGTGTGCCTTCATCAAAGGAGTTTCCTCCGATTCTGAATACTTGTCTCTATAGTAAGTATAGAGAGACTGCTTACTAACTCACCCCACACTTGCAATGGGGGAGGGAGGACTTTTTCAAAATAAATCTATTCCCACTCCCCACCTTCCCATCCCACCCCCCCCCCTTTTTTTTTTTTTTGGCAACTCACAACCTGCCTTTGGGAGGTTTCTGGGCTGGGCTATAAAATTCATGATCAATTTCATATGTCCTCTGCATAAACAAGACTTCCCTGAAGGATATACATACGTAGGACACATATGCAAAAACACACACCTCTACTTATACAGAACATGCCACCCAGAAAAAAAAAAAAAACAGCCCCCACAGTGAATGGGCAGTGGTGTCAGCTCATGGCCATTCCATGTAACAGATAGGGTGCTTTTGGCCCTCAGAAGTACGTCTATGTTCCTGTTCTGGATGCATGGCACCTCTAAGGAGTCATGGCCTCTTTTGGGGTTATGGGCCAGAGTCTGCATGACTCTAGGGACTCTTAGGGATACATAGAGCACCTGGGCTTGATTTCTATCTTCAGCATCCCTCAGCGCATGCATGCCTTCTGTCTTTGTCTCTTTCCATGTGCTTGTAGGCTATATGTGTTTCCATCAGGGTAGTCAAAATTTATACATTTTGGCTCTGGCCTCCCCAACTTATAAAAGCAGATGCTGCTAGGCTTTTTCAAGTCTTCGGCAAGAGGCTGGCTCAATGGCACCTTCTCTACATTGTGTTGGTTACTGCAAGCCACAGGACCAGCCCAGTAGTAGTGTGGAAAGGGACCACACTCAAGTGTGGGCTCTTAAAAAAAGATAAATGGCAGGCAAGTGTAGAATGAATATATTGGCAGTAGATTTAGAGGAGGGCAAGATCATTGTCAAATGTTAAGAGGGGCCTTAGCTTGACCTTGGGATGATGTATCTTTGACTGGAGGACAGGAGTAGAGTGGTGTATCCAGGGGGTGTGGTTAGAAAGCTGGGGAAGTGAACATCCTGGGAGAGATATAAGAAGATCAAGAGACAATGAGTGGTTGGAAGCTGAGGGATGGTTAGAAATCAGGTGTGAGAGATGGAATTCCAAACACACTCAGGACCTCCTATAGAAGCACTTCTTTCCCTCCTCCATCCTCTCCAAGCCTTTCAGCCCTTTGTCTCCGCATTCACAGGGGTCTGGATGTGGACCTTGGCTTCCAAGTTGAGTCTTATTCCAAATTACCCACTCTCTGGATCTCCCTTCCCCATCCCTGCTCCCTGGAGACACCATCCTTGGACTGAGCCTCCAGTTTTCAGCCTCTGCTGCACTCCACCCACCCTCACATCTGCCTCCTACTCCTCAAGCTCTAAGTATCATACCCAAGAGAGAAACCCATTGATTGTTGTTAGGGGATCTTAGAAGACAAGCTCTTATCTGCCCCTCCTTCTTGGGGCTCTTCCCAGCCTGGTCCTCAATTCACTGAAGACCAATTGAGAGCTCTGTGTAGTTCCAGCCTTAACTCTTTGGAGATGTTAACAGAAGAGGAGTCTAGGGTCTCAAAGCTGGTCCTTGATACTTTCCCAGTAAGTGCTTATTTCTGGAGCCCTGACTTGTCATACCTTTTCTTGGCCAACCAAACTCTCCAATGGTCTCTGTCTCTTGTAGCTAAGGGACTGCGGACCTCAATTTGGAGCCTGGCTCTTCCAAGGCCCACTGTGCCTCCACTAGCCCCCCTTTCATTTACTGTTCCTCCCCTAAACAATTGATAATGTGGGAGCTCTGAGATCCTGATGGGTGCACTTGGCATGGCCTCATTTTCTGGAGAGTGAGAAGTTTGAGTGCCACTCTCCTAATGCAAGACACAGACCAGGGGCTGAGGCTATAGATGAGGTGGACAGTAAGGTGGGTATGGGTGAAGGGCATCGATGAAGGGCACTGTTAGGATGAGGGTACCCATCTACCATGGAAGGAAAGCACATGTGGACAGAAAGTGGGAATCCCTCTTTTTCATAGTTATGCTCATGGAGCTGGAAGGCAAGTATCAAAGTCATCTGAGAGGGTCAGGCTTGAGAAACATGTCCTAATGGATCATCAAAAAAAGTGGACTATAGCAAGAAACTGGATTGAAGTTACAGAACCATGGGAGGACGTGAGCCCAGGAGGAGGAGTGGGGACAGGGAACTAGATACAGGAGACAAAGACCAGCACTCAGGGCTGCTGTTTGTGCACATGGCTTGGTCCAAATCAGCTTAGAAGTCTCAGGCTAGAACAGAGAAGAAAGAAGATGAGGTACAGTGCTGGCTTGGTTAGAATAAAATCTTTCACACATTCATTTGTTAGCTCATGCATTTGACCATTCATTGGTTCCACATTTTTTGAGTACCTTCTATGAGCTAGTTACATAGATAATTTAGACACCACCTTGCCCTAATTTATTTCACTTGTGAGGGGGATATAGACATAAAAAAGGAAGTGTGGTTGTTTTACAGTGTCTATAGTGGAAGTTTATATAGTGAGGGAAGAAAAGAGAAAGTGATCAATTCTACTTGGAAATAGGGAGGGATCAGGAAAGACTTGAAGGAAGAGCTAACACTCAAGTTGATTCACTGTATGGGGTGAAGGTTGGGGGCACCAACCAAGGAGAGAGAAGGTCCTCATAGTCAGAGGGAAACAAGGCCAGGATGACAGAGAGGGTCAAGGGACCAGAGATTAATAAGGCCGAGTAGCAGGTGAAGTGAGGAGAGTGGACGGGGAGAAGGTTGTGTCTGCTGGTTTGCTGCCAGGTAACTTCTGAGAACTGCCTCTCTTTTAGTAGCAAAGACCTTGGCCATCAGCTCCCATTGCTACTGTCCAACCCACTTTCAGTCATCATATAACTACCGAGTTCCCCAATGCTCTTGACTCCAATATTCCCTACTTCCCTCCTGCCATGGTCTTGTAATTTTCCCTCATGCCTCTCCATCAAGACATTTCAGAGCCTCAATGGAAGCAGGGTAGAATGAGAGTGGGAGGGAGGAGAAAGGGTCGCAGGAGAGTTTTGTTTATGAGGTCTGAGCAGTTCTGGCCTAGAAGATGGTGCCAATCCTAACAGGCTCCCTCCAGGCAGGTTAAAGAACTGGGGTGCAGAGTGGGGCAATAGCTGCTCGACTGGGCCATTGGTTAATCCTTATCTTAGAAACACAGGGTTCATGTCACTCAGGAATTCCATCCTCCTTCTGTTTACAGGTCCCCAGTCTCTTAGCTACTAAAAGTTCCTCCCTTGTGTAGGAAATAAAATGGGTATGAAAAAATATAATTTCCATATATTTACTGGTGAAACTGCACCAGTTACAATTCTTAGATGCCTCCACTGAGTTGTACAGGACACTACTCTCCCTGCTCCTGTAGCCTCTGTCCTTGCCTGTGTCTGTTTCCTCTGTCTGTGCCTAGAAAGGCCCCTAGCAGGACCATATTTGGACACCATTCCCTGTTTGCATTTGTCAACAACAGCCCAGAGTCACTGACCTGACAAGGGCTTGTTCCCATGGCAGGCCGTGTGGAAAGGGTGCAGGCTTGGATGAGAGCCCTGCCTACCATCTTCTCCTACAACATCAGCCTGCTCTTTCAGTGCTCTCGACTTACTTTGTAGAATTGCCTAGAAGAGGTTCTGGAAACCCTAGGTGGAAGCTCTCACCTGGATAACATCTTATGGGTCATGTCTTTTGATCTTTTTCCAGAAGGTGCTAAGGAGACAGAAACAAGCAAAGCCACCACAGAGCCCGAAACAACGCAGCCAGAAGGGGTGGTGGTCAACGGGAGGGAGGACGAGCAGACCGCAGAGGAAATTCTCAGCAAAGGCTTGAGCCAGATGACCACCAATGCTGACACGGAAGTCGACACCTCTAAGGACAAAACTGAGTCAGTCACCAGCGGCCCTATGTCCCCAGAGGGCTCACCTTCCAAATCTCCCTCAAAGAAGAAAAAGAAATTCCGAACCCCATCCTTCCTGAAAAAGAGCAAAAAGAAGGAGAAAGTGGAGTCCTGATTCATAGCACCCTGGGGCTCCCATCTGCATCCTCTCTCCCACCTTCCCTTCTCCCATCTCCACCCCTGGAAGCGCAGGGCCAAGGAGGGATAGAGTAGGACCCTGGACCACACTCTGATGGGGAACATAGAGATTGCCCGGCCAACCCCTCATTTACAATTGCCCCAGAGAAATCAGGTGACTTTCCCAAGGACACACAGCTAGTTGGTGGCAGAGCCTGCACTAGAATTCAGGTCTCCTGGCTCCCAGTCCAGTGCTCTTTCCACTACCCAACACTGCCTAGTTGTGGGCTGCCTTTGTGAGGGTGCTGCCCACTGAGCTGAACCTCGGGCAAGAGGGCAAGAGTGGGCCACAAGCCCTCACTGGCTCAGACTAAAAATCAGGTCAAGGCTTCCCCTGAACAAGGTCCTTTTCCTCATGGGAACCCAATCTCCTACTGACGGAGCGACCCTATGAAAAAGAGAAGAGTGGTCTCTCTGCTCTTTCTCATAGGGCCCTTGCCTTGCTGCTCACAGTAACCAGACCAACTGACCTGTCCCCTCCACCAGAAGTTAATCTTTGTTCCCACGGACTGATGACTTAGCTTGTGCTTCCCCAGCCACTAACCTTGAGCTTTCTTCATGGAACCTCCTGAATTATGGATGGAAGTGTTGTAAAAGTTGGCAGACACAGGGCAAGCCAAGCTATCCATGGAATGGGAGATAAGTTAATCAATGTAAGATGCCAGGAGTTCAACCCATTCAAATTGTGTATCTCAGGAGCTTCCAAAGAAAAACCAAATTTGGGTTAGAAAACAGTTGTCTCATGCTCAGGGCAGACATTTAGGGAACTGTAGGTCCTCTGTTGGCTTTGGGTTATATGAGGATGATAAAAAATGCTATCCCTTTCTAGCTTTGCATGACACATGGAGCTCTACCCACCTCACTCTGCCCAGCAGTGGGGTGTCCTCTGACTTTCCCTCAAACCTAGAAGCGCTGGTTCATGGACTAGAACTAGCCTCTTACCCTAGGCACCTTGGCCTTGAGTCATTTGGATTTCTACTCAGTCACTCTGGTGATGAGCCTTTCAGGATTAATCAGAGAGGCTTAGGTGTCCTTGGCCCTGTCACTATGTCCACCCTGGAGCCTGGTAATGGCCACAGCTTTTGTTTTAAATGCTAACACTGTCTTTTCATATTCTTCCATGGGGTATTGATTAGTGAGCACTGTTGGCTCCTTAAAAAATAGACAATCCATTCTCTTTAAAGCACAGTGTCTTCAAAGGATATTTTCCCTCTTTGTCCTGATTATTTTAAAAGTATTTTTGAAAGTTCTTAATCATAGTTTTCCATGTTTGAGCACTTACTGTATATAGAGACACTGTGCAGGCTTTATATACATTACATCCTTTAACCCTCATGTAATATGGGTAAGATTAGTCCCATTTTATGGGAAAGGAAATGGAGCCCCCCAAAAGAAAAAAGAAAAATGACATGTTCCAGGTGTCTTGGCTAGAAAGATTCAGAGTCTGGACTTAAATTCAAGTCAGCCTGAGTCCAGAGCCTTTGCTCTTAACAGCCATGACGATAAAATCTCTAATCCCCAGGGTTGGTGGTTTTGGTCCAGGCCCCATTTTTGTGACTGGTCTCTACTGCATAATGTTAGTATTGGAAACAAAGGCAGGAAATAACCTGTGTTCACCCTCACCTGTGCATATTAAGTTCCTGGTTGTGGCCAGGCCAGTGTGGACCTCTGACAAAGGAGATACAGGGGATTTCTGGTTGGGGCAGGAAATACCATTCATAGTAGGGCTATTTCTTGAGAAAAAAAGAAAACTGACATGACTAAGGAAAACCCAATGCTGTGTCTCTCCAATGCAGATTCCCAACTGCTACCCTCGTTCTCTTCCCCTGAGACCTCTATGCCCTCCTCCCTCATTCTACTTTCTGATTGGGTCTTGTGATGGACAACCCAATGATCAGGGGCACTGATGCCTCAGAAAAGTCTGTGATATAGGAAATGCCTTTAAAAGCCAATCCTTTGATGCCTTCTTTATAAAAGTAGACTTCACATTCATTCATTGGTCCCTTCACAATGTTTGTTAAGCACCCACTAAATGTCAGGCATTATACTGACTTGAAAGAAAACAATCATTGTGACTAGAATAATAAGTGGCAAGCAATGTTAAAAGGACACAACCATTGATGCTTTTTATGTTTGAGTGGCTGTAGCTCAGAGATATGTTGATTGACTCCGTATTCAACAGATTCTCTTTATTCCCTTGACAACAGGAAGGCCTCATTCAGATGACTATGCCAGAGCTTATTGGAATTTGGGCATTGTCCTTGGACTTTATGCCATGGGTCAACCTCATATTTATGCATTTGCCCATTCCTTGTGCATTAAAAAAACACACACACATATGAGCTTGGATTATGGGCCAGGCCTGAGGGCACCTCATAAGTAAAGGAGACACATAGACAAGTTACAAACAGGCAAGGGTGCAGAGGTGGCATTAGGAAGCAATGATTTATTGTCCTCTGGGCCAGAGAAACCTTCCTGAGAGGAATGATAGTTGAGTTAGATTTTTAAAACTAAGAGGAATTTCCTAGGGGACAAAAGGGTAGGCAGGCCATTCCAGGATGAGGGAAGGGGATATGTAAAAGCCCAGAAGCATAAAACTCCATGATGTACGCATTGAGCACAAGCTGTAAGGTGGGAGGCAGGGATGGGGTGTTCGTTTCATAGGTGGACAGAATCATAAATTGTAGGAAGTATGGAGGAACTAGACTCTATCATATAAGCGGTTTGGAGCCACTCAGGACTTCTAATCAGGGTAGTCATAATCAGCCCAGGATTTTAGGAAACCTTTGGTGGCTGAGTGGAGAATAGACTTAAAGAGGAGTTGGCTGGAGGCACAGACAATCTTCTTATAAAGGGGCCTTTCTGAACATCACTACTAAACCATGTTAGGTGACCTGCCTCACACATTTTCCCTTTGAGCAAAAAGTGAGCTTCCAGCACAGAATTCATTTCCATCAAGTGATTTGGATAAGGCATCTTAAGAAAGATTTTCGACAAAAAGAGGGAAATCCTATATAATAAAAGCCTAATATGCAAATCGACTGAATGGAGTACAATTGGTGGAATGATTGGTTGCTATGATGCACACTGACAACTAGGGTGCAGGTGCTCAATGCAGGAGCTACCCCCAACCTGCAGGTCCCAGGCCAGCCAAGGTGGGTGCCAGAGGGCTGCCTTATCTATAGTCCCACTGGTCTCTCTGCATGGCAGCAGGCAGCAGCAGGGCAATCGGAAAGTGGGGTCGGCTGGCGAGCAGGCTGACACGGCCACCCCCACTCCCCCAATCACCCCACTGGTCACTTCCCACAGAGGGAAGCAGCCAGCAGCGGCAGCAAGGGGAGCAGTGCTGGTGAGCAAGTGGTGCCAGGCCGGCCAAGGCAGGTGCCAGTGGGCGGGGGGGCCCAATTGTCCCTCCAGTCACCCACAGATTGTCCCTGATCACTGGCCAAGCCTAGGGACCGTACCAGTGCACAATTTTGTGCACCAGGCCTCTAGTATTCAAATAATTAACTCAGTTTCCAGTTCTATTTTGGCTTGTGTAGAGTTGCTCTTCCCTTGTCTGTATTGGATGTGGTGTGCTTAGCTCCAGGCCTAAGGCTGTGCACTGAATGCTGTTGAAGAAGATGTTCAGTTCAAACAGAACCAAAGGCGTTTAGGGTAACAGGTGGGGACGTTGTCTTTGGCTCTGGTTAAAAGCTGGCTGAAAACTTGGACCAGAATCTGTTTGGAGAAAATGTATGTACAGAGAGCTCAGAGTCAGTAGGTAATAGTTCATTTCGAGCTGGATATGCTGCAGAAAAGGAATGAGACGAGGGAACCAGTCTGCTGTGCTGTGGCCTGCTTAGCTGGGAAGTGGAGAGATTTTGAGGCTGTTTCCATGGAAAGATGGGCAGGAGGGGGAGGAGAGCAGAGGGAGGGGTGATACAGAGTGACAAGTGTAGTCCCAGCCACATTCCGTGCACGGTGGCTGGCACCCAGCAGTGCTGTGGGAAAAACATTCACACCTGGTGGCCTTTCCTCAAACTACAAAAAGTGCAGCCAAGATATAACCACAGCCCAGATCTGGGCTCCAGAGGAGCCCCTTGGCCTGTAGGTGGCCCAAGGACCTGTCCTACTTCAGCCAGGCTATACACAGATAGAATAACCTTCCTCGACCCTCCTGTAACAGAAGCAGGGTTCCTCTGCAAACAGATGTTACTCTTGAAGGACTTGGTGTGTTGGATGAACCCCATTGGAAAGCATTATACCACTGACGTGCATATAACCTGGGCCTGGAGGCCTGCTTCTTGTGTCTAATACTGGATCACTCATTCCCGAATATGGCAATATAGTCTCTCAGCTGATGGCTACCACTTTTACCAGCACAGGGCGGGGGTTACTGCTAGAAAGCCACTTCTCTGATTACATGGACTTGAAAGAACCATTTGCCCAGGAGCACAATTCACTTTGGAAAGTCTTAAAGATGAAAAAGAAGTGTGGGGTTTTCCAGGCAGATACACATAGGGATAGATGGACACATGACCCACATGTTTGCCATCTTCTGCACAAGTGTGACGTGGATGTCCCAGTTCCAGGTCGAGAGTTGTTCCGTTTCTGACTATTGGACAAGTGAGAAAACGCATAGCACCTGTTTCTTTCACACGGGTCCGCACAGCCCATGAGCTGGCTGGCACAGCTGCAGCTGGCTTTGAGCGTAGAGGAGATGGAGCCCAAGCAAACTGAGACAACAGAACTCAAAGAGCCTGAGAAGAAATGGGAGAGGAGATAAAGCCGTGCTCTGCACACCCACAGAAAGGACAAGGGCACCTCACAACTCAAAACCTGCTGGGACATCTTACTGCCAGTGTCCCCCATCTGTCCCAAAAGGGATAATGTAATGTGAGATGAAGTTAGAGGCCTTGAACTAACTCTAATAAAATGTGCTCTTTGGTTATTTATCTGCACGGGTCCACTCACGCTACAAATACAGAAAGCATACACTGTAGAGCGTTTATTTACAAATGTCCTGTTAACCAACCTACATCCACATATATATCTCCAGAAAGAAGAGCCCACATGTACAGCCCTGTCACCAAGGCATACCCAACCCCCCTGAGCCTCTCCCAGTGAGAGACCACCCTGAGCCAGGAGTCAGCTTGGGGGTTTGGGGTAGGGAGTCCTTCTTCAGTGGAGAAAGCTTCTCTCATCATTGTTATCAAAACAGGCTTCTCTTTTTAGGAACAGTTAGAAAGAACCCCCAGTTGGGGGAAAAATACAAAGGTAATGGTTCTTACTGATTCATACTTAGGAGGAATCAGGTTTTGTCAAAATGATGATTGGTGCCATTTTCCTTTTGATGCTCCCAAAAGTTGGATCATGGCTTTGAGAAATTGGGGCCTAAAGATGGAAAAAATGGTCTCTGTTACTGACCTAGAAAGGGATTGAGGGGCATCCAGAGCCAGAGCCTCAGTGTGAGAAAGTCCTCCTGGCTCCTGGCTCCTGGCTTACCGTTTCCTTTCCCAAGAGGCAGTGTGAGGCCAGCTGGCGCGTGTAAAGAAAATGTTGAGAGGGTTTAGGTGGTGGGGAGGGGGGAGAGGGGGTAACAAAAAGAACCCTAACCCCTTCTCCCCTCCAGCAAATCACCTCGTATAATGTGTAGAAGCTCAAAGGCCACATCTTGCCTTTCAAAGTGGATCAGACAGAGGACTACAGTTGGGCCATCAGCGGAGGGGCCACATTTAAATACAACAAAGCCCTTACAAAAAGGGAAATATATTTTGGGGACCCCCCCGCCCCATTTCAACTCCACCTCATGCCTCTTGGGCCTGCTTTGTGAGCGATTGTTTGATGTCGGTGATTGGCTCCGCCTTCAAATTCCCCGGATCTGTGCTGCAGCTGCCCAGTCCTGTGGGCGTAATGGTCACCCTCCCCCGGCAGCAGGGACAGGGAGGGCCTGGGCTGGCCTGGCCGGCGCGTGGGGTCTGGATAGAGAGTGCAGTGTTCTCTAGAGCTGTGGATGGTTTTGTGTTCTCTAGAGCTGTGGATGGTTTTGTTTTCTCTAGAGCTGTGGGTGGTTTGGGGTTCTCTGAAGCTGTGGATGGTTTTGGTGAAATGTCTGTGTCTGACAATCGTCTCCCGCGTGCATACATTGTGAGTGTTTAGCTCGTCCTCGTATTGTGACGTTTCCAATAGGGTTCCATGAAAATGCCCTTCCTGCTACTGAAATGCCAGCCCCGGCCACGCAGCAGCTCCGCGGATGGGTTTGCCTTTCTCTGCGCTAACACTTTTTGAGCCACTGATGTGCAGATTGATGATGAGTTTCTTGGGCTTTTATTTTGCAATTTTATATATATATATATATATAACACACATATATAATATATATTTATGGGTTGGTTTTGTATCGTCTTCTGTTTGAATCTCTGAGCACCAAAGCTGCCCTTGGATTTTCAAGAGAATGCCCCAAAGCCACTTCCGCCCCCGCCATCCCCACCCCCGCTCTGGTGTTTGTGGTGCCGGGTGGTGCCTCTGCCCGCGGACTTCTGTATGTGCGTGCTGTTATTTCACCCACAGATATGACCCGAGTAAATCTACCTTGCTTGGCTTCCCGTGTGTGACCCGTCTCTGTCGGCCATGAGTTCCGCCAGCTCCCAGGGCAGCAGAAACCAGAAAGGGGGTCCCTTTATGGAAACATCCAACCCATACCTTTATCCTTGAAACCATTCCTCGCACATGGAAAGCTCAACATGTGAATTGAGTTCGGGGCGGGGGAGGGGGGGGGGGCGGAGGGGGGGGGCGGGAGAAGCAACAGAATGCTCCAGACCCCTGAGAAGGTCAGGCACGTGGGTTTGCAAACAGCTCTGTGAAGGAGGAGCATTTAGATGGGGGCGATGAAGAGGGGAGGAGTTGCAAAAATATACATGCAGATGGTGCCAAGGGGAAGCAGCATGGGCAGACTGGGGGGCAGGGGTTGGAAAGAAAAGGGGTGTCAGGCCATAATCAGGGACCTGGGAGAGCCCTCTAGGGGTTCTCTCTCGCCCAGAAAGGAGATCCTGGGGAGAGAAAAAAGAAGAAAGAGCCCATTTTGCCCCTCTCAGCTCTTCACAAATGAAGAGCCCAGGACTTCTTGTGGGTCCACACATATAGGTCAGGCATTGGTGTCTTATACACAGCACTTCATTTCAATCCGCTGAAACCCTACGGTGGTCCTATCATTACCACCCGCTTTACAGTTAAGGCTCTTAGGAGGTTAATGTGTGGTGATGCCCAAATTCAAACCCAAATCTTCCAGATAACCGAGCCCCTTACTCTTTCCACCCTTCCCACTCACTGCTCCACAGGCTTAGTCCCAACATCACTCCAGCCCACTGCTTCCAGGTGACCTGTTCTCTACACTCAGAGACCCTGCACCCAGGGACCCTGAAGCTCCCTGGCTCCTGTGGGCCTAACAGCAAGGAGCCCAGGCCCTCCCCTGCCCCAAAGCCATGTCTTTTCTCTCCTGAAGTCGTGGAGAAAACTGCCTGTAAACAGCACTTCTCAGCTCTGCAATCTCACAGCTGTGTTCACTGATCAGGCCAACGACCAGGCAGAGTGCTGACACCCTTTGTAAAGCTCGCTGCTGCGGAAGGTGGCGATGTAAACATGGGAGCAGGGTGCCCTCTGCCTGCCAGAAACGCTGAGAAATTTCTTCCCAGTATGTAGCGTAGAGGAGACCAGCTCCCACTTGGACACTCAGAGCCAGCTGGCAGCGGTGGGTGGGCTGCGGTGCAGGGGTCAGGGACACTGGGGAAATGTGGTGGACACCTATCCTGGCCTCAAGAGCAAGGTGCCAGGATTCACGCTGCAGGAACCCTACTGCCACTACCAAGGATTTCCACCAGGAGGCGACATTTCCCTTCTCTACTTCCACTTTGCAGAAACAGTCCCAAGCAGCCCTGGTTCTATTTTATGGCCCCAGCAGTGCTGTCATGCACCTTCCTCTCTTTTTTTTCACTAGCAATGCGATCAAGGATGAGCAGTGAGCCCCTTACTCCTCCGAGACCAGGAACCTACCCAAATGCCTTAACACTTATATCAGCATGCCCTACCTGGTTTCCAGAGTCCCTATATCTTTGGGCAACCTGCCCCAGGGCCAGCCTGTAGGGATCTGATTCCCCGGCCAAGAGGTCATATGTGATAGTGAGCAGGGTCCCAGGGCTCTGGATCCATGCTGCTTGGGCTGACTTCTAGTCCAGTTTTGTGCCCTTGGGTAAGTCACTTAACATCTCCGAGATACAGTTTCCTCTGCTGTAAAATAAGGAAGTAATCAATAATCAGGGGAAAATCAGAACTTGGGGGACTAATTTTTTATTATTTAAGACTTTTGAATTGTACATTGGGGAGGACACCATACAAATTTTCACTGCTTCAGATGTCAATTCTTAAAACGAATGCTTAACATATAACCAAACATACACACAGACACACTCACACACATCAACACACACAGAACCACATGCATCCCCAGACACAGTCACACTCATGCACTCTCAGCATCAGTCTAAAATAAAAACTTAAAATTTATTATCCTTTTTCCAGAGTTTGACCTGTCCAAAAGATCCTGTCCCCAGAGCAAGCACAGGAGTCTCCCTCTAGAGGGGCGTCTTTGCCTTGTACAATCTCAGCCTGCAGAAAAGGGTGCCCTGACCAAGATAACTGCCTAAACCTTTGGGGGTCCAGGACCAGAGTATACTTGGAAACTCACAAACTATATCTCTAAACACTGACATGTTTTAAATCAAGTTAAATGTTTTAAGTATATTCTATCCTCCTACCTTTACAAATATCTCTCTATATAAAAGCCTAATATGCTAAGTATCCAACCAATCGACTATTCGCTATGATGCACAGTGACCACCAGGGGGCAGACGGTCCAACCGATAGTTTAGCTTGCTGCTTGGGGTCCTAGAGCCAACCTCCCATGGTTCCTCTCCAGCCTCTAAAATATTTCTAATTAATTTTCTTTCAATGTGCATGAATTCATGCACCAGGCTTCTAGTATGTATATAAGGAGGTGGAAGGCCAGGCTCAAATTTAGAATTCTCAGTCTCACTGAAGTTCCAAAGATGAGAGTGGCAGTGTCAGGAGAGCTGATCCCAGGGCTCTAACCACTAGCCTGAGTCCTATGACTCTTCTCTTCCCGATTCGAGATCCATCACTGCCACAGGTAGCTTTGTGTTCACCTGCATGGACAGCAATCATGTCCACGCTCTGTCCATCCCCCTGATACAAACAGTTGTCCTTGCGCCACTCAGGTTCCTTGGGAATATCAACTCCACAAAGAGGCTGTACAGATACTAGAAGCAGGAGGGGGCTGTTTGGGCAGGGCATCCTGGGGTCCTGGGTAGCCAGAGAGTGGGGCATCACCAGTTGGGCATGTCCCCTTGGCCCTGCTAACTCCATCCCCGTGGAGGGTGTGGCCAGAGAAAGGGTCAGAGCAGGACCCTCTGTGGTGCAGGGCCCAGGGCTGTATTGCTGTCCTTAGTCCAAAGGAGGAGCTGGAAAGCAGTGGCTCCCTTCTGTGAAGTTCCCGAGTACAATAACTAAGAAATAAATGCTCACAATGGCTTTGGGTGGGACATGTTTTGTTTTAAACAGGAGAGACAAACACTCAACACGATCTGGTCCTGGATGGCTGGTTGGTTTGCCAAGTTAATGGGGGCAGAAAGAAACCAAAGCCTCCTCTTGCCTTCTCTGAGATCTAAACACCGGAGGAGCCTTTCAGTGATACTGAATGGAGCGGGACATGGAACCCACGCACGGTGTTAATATCTTAATGGTGAGCCATATCTAGTCTATCACCCTCACTCTTGGCCACTGAAACATGATAATTCAGACAAGAAACTGGCCTGTTGGTTAGTTCACCGTCCATCCTGCTCCCCGCCCCCGGTTGTAGGGCCAGAAAACTGACTATCAGATCACCCAAAAGTGATCTGGCTGAAGAGGACAGCTTATTCCCCACAGATTGCACTGTTAGGTGGCCACTTCCTGGTGACACGAAGGGAAGTACCATCTCCCAAGCACTGAGGCTGCTCCAGGGAGAATACCACAGGCTCTAACCCCAGCCTCAGCATCACAAGTCTTGTTAGTGTCACTCCTGACTGTAGCATTTGCTGACCTGGCCTCTAGTACTGGGCCGGTAGCCTTATTGTATTGTCTGTAAATACCACCCATGAACCACAACTGAGCTCAGGGCACAGACGTGATCAAGTCTCTTAATGTTTCCCATCCCTTTTTCGGTCTACCTAGGACCATGTTGGCAGAAAGGCCAGCATTCTGTTCTTCAGGCCTCTGCCAGCTGTCTCTAGAATTGTCCCAGCCCCTAGGGAAGGATGAGGCTGAACCCAGCATTCAAGCACTAGGAAGACAGGCTTGAATCCACTTCTGCTGTTGTGACTTTACTGAGCCTCAGGGTGGCTGTGAAACAGCTCCCACACAATCCCATGGACGCCTGACCACAGCTGCAGAGGTGTTCTGACACTGGCCCAATCCCTGCAGAGATCGAGGGCTCCCCAAGGCAGCCCAGCCCATGTAATGTAGGTTCAGATACCTCTCAAATAACTCAGAGCGGTAGAATATCGGAGCTGGGAGAAGCCCCTAAGGTCTCATAGTTTACTGCCCTTCCCTCATTCTACAGATGAGGAAACTGAGGCACGGACAATCAGCTTGCCCAAGGTCACATGGCTACTCAGTGATGGGAGATCCAGAAGGTGCCAAGGGTAAAGACTCTCTCCAGAACAATGCACATATACACAAAACCTTGCATATATGCTCCCAGGTAAAGAACACACCTGTATTTAGTGCCCCTAAATGTTGGTCTGTGTTGAACATATCAGGTGATTAGCCTGCAGAGATGTGGCTCTGGAGCCAGACTACTTGGGTCCAAGTCCCAGCTCTTTCATTTACTATCTGTGTGGTTATTAATGTCCTCACTTGTCAACTGGAGATAATAATGGTGCCACCTCATAGGCTGTTGTGAATATTAAATGAGTGGTTTTGTTGAAATCTCCTAGGACTCAGCAGGACATGTAGTAAGTGCTCTCTGTAAGTATTCACTGTTGTCATTTCATCACCAAGTGAACCCCTAAATGAAGAACAACAGTGTCAACAATATGTTTTTTAAAATATTTTTAAATTCCATGAAGAATGTTTGACTTCATCTATTCAAGTTTGCAATTCAAGACCCTAATAGCAATCACAAATGACTTTTGAATAAACATATGTTTTTTATTATTATTATTGATTTCAGAGAGGAAGGGAGAGGGAGAAACATCAATAATGAGAGAGGATCATCAATTGGCTTTCTCCTGCATGCCCTCCACTGGGATCGAGCCAGAAATGTGGACTTGTGCCCTCACCAGGAATTGAACCTCAACCTCCTGGTTCATAGGTCAATATTCAACCACTAAGCCACATAGGCTGGGCATGACTTACTTTTGAAGAAATCTTGCTTCATGTCCTAAATTATCACTAACTATTAGGTCTAGTAATAATTAATGTCGTTTTCTAATACTTTTTTTTAAAATCGAATTTATTTAAACAATACAACAAAATTTAATCAACAATATAGTTGCCGTTGTTTTCTACTACTTGTGCCCAATGCTCAGGAAGCATTTTAATCCCTCTGTTGTAAAATTCTTGTGATTTTGATGCAAAAAATTCGGTCAATGCATTTTTGAGGCATTCTTCATTATTCAATTTTTTTCCAAGAAGAAAGTTTTGCAAAGAATGAAACAAATGGTAATCGGAAGGGGCAATATCAGGAGAATATGCAGGTTGAGGGAGAACTTCCCATTCCAACTGGCGCAGTTTTTCAGCAGTGATTCTTGCAGTATGTGGTCGTGCGTTATCGTGGTGAAGAATTACGCCCTTCCGATTAATCAGCGCGGGTTCTTTTTCTCTTAAAGCTTGGGCTAACCTTTCCAATTGGGCACTATACACTGCACTTGTAATGGTTTGGTTAGATGGTAAAAGTTCATAATGAAGAATTCCTTTAAAATTCCACCAAACACACAACATCACTTTGTTCGCATGCAAGTCAGGTTTTGGCGTGGGCTGCGGAGCCTCATTTTTGTCCAACCATTGAGGCCGCCTTTTCAAATTAACATACAGCACCCATTTTTCATCTCTTGTAACAATTTGCTCTAAAAACAGCAAACGGTTTTGACGAGAGAGGAGCGAACTGCAAATTGTGACTCTGATTACGGTTGTTGTCGGTCAACTCATGAGGAACCCATTTTCCAAACTTTTGGACTTTGCCAAGTGCACGCAATTGATTGGAAATTATTTTTTGTGAACAATTTAAAGTTGTAGCAAGCTCTTGTTGGGTAATTTGAGGATTTTGCACCAAAAGAGCTTGAAGAGCTTCTTGATCAAAATTGGACACACGGCCTCGACCACTCTTGTCATCTAACGAAAAATTTCCCTAGCGAAATTTCTCAAACCAACGCTGGCATTTTCTGGCGCTAACTGCATCTTGACCAAGAGCACTACAGATGTTTTTTGCAGCCTCACTTGCTTTTCTTCCTAATTGGAACTCGTAAAGCATGCAGTGCCGAATATGCTCTTCATTCGCCATCTTCTTAGCCCTAGTTTTGCAACAAAAACCAAACCAAACACAAACTTTTTCAAGCAAAACTTGTTAATTGCACTTCACACGTTCTGTAGATACCACGTGTTTGAAGGTTATGTCAATACAAGTCAACGCCAAGCAAGATTTTAAACGAATGTTTAAAAACGACATTAATTATTACTAGACCCGTACATAGACTATTCACTAGGCAGCAGTTGCTTTTACAGAAAGTTGGACAAAAATGTTAAAAAGAGCACAGGCATCTGAGTCCCAGGTGAGTTGGGTAAGACCTGTCACCCAGGTTGGGGGAAGCAGCCCACCCATCCCAAGCTCACTGTACTGACCAGCGGCCTATAGGGGGCGCCCTACCACACATGGATCCAGTTCCTTCATTCACATTCTTGCTTGAGAGAGACTGCTCATTCCCATGGATCACACCACTTGTTTCACATGACTTACATGTATACCTTTTGGATCTGGCCCGAACAGAGTCTTCAGCATCACCTGCTGGATTCCAGGACACCATCCTATGGCCCCATGGCCCCTCACCTACTCTTCACCTATCCTTCAATACTCAGAGCAAATGTGTACTGCTATGCTTCACCACCCAAAGCAGGGGCCTCCCCATCCTCCATTCCCTGTATCTGCAGCATCCAGCACTGTGCCCAGGGAACCTGTGTGGAGGGAAGAGGATCTGAGAACTCGGGTGCTTAGAGGTGCGCCTTTCCCATTGCAGGGGGTGCGATGGGCCCTGGAGACAGTTCTCCTAGCTGGTTATTTGCAGGCGTTCAGCTGAGAACTAATGCCCAGGTGCTGTGGAATCTGGATGTCACTAACTTAAAGATTGTTAATGATACAATCAACCATCTTTTCAATGACAAAAGCGGAAAAGTCATTTCGCATCCCACCCCCAATTTTTTCCACTTTCAGATAATGTGTCTCAAGCCCTGGGAAGGGGGAGGAAGCAACACACAGCATACTAATACTTTTCAATTAGCTTCCCGCTTTGACGATTGCTTTGCCACAACTGGTTAAGGCTACAATGGGTTGGCTTTCATTGACTAAAGGGTTCAGAAGCCATACGGAGGGTTTTGAAAGGAACAACTCGTTTTAATCTAGGACGTTCTGGGCTGTTCCTCCCACATAAGCCACTGGACATCTGACTCAATCTTGCACCAGCACCAGCAGCAGGGAGGCTGGACCCTCAGATACAACAGCCTGTGGTCTGGGATGGAAGGCAGGAGGGCAGCCCGAGGCCGAAGGCGGGGCCTGAAACCCCCCTTCACCACCGTGCGGTGTGGAACTTTTCCAGACACTTCTCCACACTGTGCCTCATTAGGTTTTCTCCTCAGCCTGTCAGCCCTGGCTTTCACATAGCAGCAGCATCTCAGCTTCCTAGCAAAGCCAATCTTTCTCCCCAGGCCCTGGCTTTCTCATCAGCACAATGGGCTTCATTGCAGGACCTGCCTCTTGGATAAGGCAGCTCTTGCATAATACCTGGTACCAGCAAGTGCTTCATAAAAATGACTATTTATCATTATTATTATTAATTATTATTTATCATTATTTTTCTCATGAAACCAAGATTCCGGTGAAGGAATCTGCCTAAAAAACCACTACCTTGACAGGACAGAGGCCATCTCCTGGCTCCAGTGAGCCCAGGCTCTTTCCCAGTGAGCTAAGATGTCCTGCCATGGGGACAGCCACCTGGGTCCTTCTCCACCAGAAGGGCGTAATTAATGCTTTTGGTAGATTCCAGATGCTTAGATGAAAGGAAGTTCAGACATGTCATTACCCAGCATTTTTGTCTTATCGCTGCCTTGAAGTTTGTTATGATGAAAGAACATGATGGTTTCCCTATATCTAGTCCAGGGGGCCAGCCGTTGGGTCCTGGCTGCACCATGGCTCTTGCTGGTCCCAGGCCTCCCCTTTCTTTGAGAGCGAAATACATGGAATACGTGATAAATGAGAGATAGAGTTTCAAATTCAGTGAAGGGCAGTGTGGAAGGCAGGTGCTCCTGAAATCCTTCCATCACACTTCGTGAGTTTTCATCCTCAACTCATGAGTTCAGACTTGAAGGCGGGTATTGGAGGATAGGAACACTCATCTGCATCAAAGAGCACAGGTGTGTTTTCCATACCTCAGCGTCCCCACTGTCTCAGGCTCCCAGCTATCCTGGGAGGTTGGGAAAAGCAGGTGGCAATACAATGTTCCCATAATGCTCACCTTCGTCCTATCATTCGGGCCTCCCTGGCCTGCACCAATGGCCTGTTCCCCCCCCAGTTGCCACTATGACCCAACCAGGCCCACAGTGACACAGAATCAGGAGCCCAGGGTCATGGGTCCTTCTCTTGTTATGGCAGAGCAAGAATGAGGGACTCACCCTTTGAGAATGACATCATGTTTTGGGCTGAGACGTGCTGTCTTTTTTTAAAAATTGAGACCACAGGCCTCTGTGGGTAAGAACAGGCTGTCAGGTCATGCTGGCCCTTTGGGGTTTATTTTTAAAGCCACAAGAACAAATCTGATTCACATCTTTAATCATTCAGCCTTCCCCATAATTGTGAAGGAGGAGAAATTTTCTTGAGGCCTCTACTTCCCCCTCCTCTCTCTCTTCCTTCCCCGATGTCATAAACTGCAACTTCCTTCTGAAAGCAATAGCCCATGACCAGCCCGAGTGGCTCAGTGGTTGAGTGTTAACTTATGAACCAGGAGGTCACAGTTTGATTCCTGGTCAGGGCCCATGCCCAGGAGGCGGCCTCAATCCCCATTGTGGGGCATGCAGGAGTCAGCTGATCAATGATTCCCTCCTATCACTGATGTTTCTATCTCTCTCTCTCCCTCTCTAAAATCAATAAAAATAAATTTTTAAAAAAGCAATAGCCCACGCCTTTGTGTTATCTGGTGTCACCCCTCCCATGGGCCTTTGCACTATTAAAGAACAAAGTAATGAGAAGAGCATAGGAAGACGAAGCCATTTGTACCAAAGAAGGCGATTTGGGGGACTGGGAGGGCTTCCAGTTAGCCTTCCACCAACTCTGCTCAGAACTGCTAGGGACCGTGGGCTTTCACGCCCGGAGCCCCATCTGCTCGCTGTGGGTGGTGAACAGGCCACTGCTCTCAGGGATGGTATGACCTTGTCTCTCCAAGAGAAGATGAGTGTGTTAGAGAGGACTGAACATGGGCTAAAGCCAGGAGGAGCCTGGGCTCCGTGAAGTCCCCCAGAGCAGGTCCTGAGGAGACAGGAGACCATCAACAGACTTCAAGCTGGACTTCTGGCCAGGAGATGCAAGTGGGGGAAACTTAAAGGAATTTACCTGCATGATAAATTAAGGTTGATGTTCAGGAAGGTGTTTAACTTGCATGTAAGTGATTCCTTCAAACACTTAATAATTATAATGATAATTTTCTTGTCTGTGACCCCTTTCTTCACTATCCCAAATAGGACATAGTTCTTTGAAATAGCATCACACTTTAAGAAACATACACATATAGAAAAATAGGTCTTATCATTGCTTCAGGGCAGCCAGGAAAAGGTATCACCGCATAGAGAGGCAGCCACGAGAGCTGTAAGCAAAGGTGCTAGGAGAAATTAATCAGTTTTTTAAAATATAGTTTACTGATTTTTTACAGAGAGGAAGGGAGAAGGGGAGAGACTTAGAAACATTGATGAGAGAGAAACATCAATCAGCTGACTCCTGCACACCCACTACTGGGAATGTGCCTGCAACCAAGGTACATGCCCTTGATCAGAATCAAACTCAGGACCCTTGAGTCCGCAGGCTGACGCTCTATCCACTAAGCCAAATCAGTTAGGCTTCATTTTTATTTTAAGAGTTCACACAGTTTCAAACATCAAATTAACTAAAGTATTTATAACAACACATGATTCCCGGTTCCACGTCCCCCATTCCACATGCTTGCCTTCCAAAAGCCTCTTCTGTCAACTGCTGTTTTCCTGCGTTTATTTATCTCCATGTTTCTGAATAACAAGTATTTGCTGCTATATTTTACTTCATCCATTTTAGATGCTGTCTACTGGCTTCCTCTGATGGTAGATGAGGATCCTAGATTTCTTTCGCCACCATCCCATGCCTGTTTCCTGTCCACTGCACCTCCCAATGGAGTTAGCTTACAGTTCTTAGACCGATATTTGCTGTTGACATGATATGCCTACACAAATATTATTCATAGCTGAGCCTTGTAGTGCCCTGAGATTATGTTTCCTTTCTTAATTTCTGTTTTATCTGTAGATAATAATCATCTCAATTTTTTTTTTAGGGGGTTCTTAATTGCTAATTTACCCCACAACTTCCAAAACAGAACATTTTTCTACTAGGTCAAAAAACATCAAGCAATGTAATTGTTCTTTTTTTGCTGTTGAAACCATCCTATTGATACATGAAGACCTGCTTTCTCATATCGGGGCTGGCCGCTCTCTAGACCTGCTGCACAGCTGTTTCCTAAGACTGACTGTTAAGGGTGCCTGTCTTCTTTGGAAAGGTGCTTTTGCTGGCTTTTTCTGAGAACTGTGGCCAAGGCACCTTCTCTCCCCAGCATCCCAAACACCCTTCTCCCACTCCCTATGATGGCAATCCTTTCACCTAGCATGTGGCCTGGTGGTTTAGTTGTCTCCAACTCTCCCTTTAAATGGAGTTTACACCTTTGCTTCTCATTCTCCTTGCTGCTTTTGGATAAATGCCAGGAGAAAAGAAGGGGAAAGGTAGCTTTAAGCAACCAGCTTTAAACAAGACCCTTTTCAGGCCTGTTGCACAACTTCATATTTACCACTCTGGTTAGTCTTCCATTTATATCTCATGTATTGCTCATTCTGATTTTTTTTTTTTCTTTTTTCTTCTTGTTGCTGCTAGTTTTTCCTCAAGAAGTGTGCCTAAGAGGTAAACTTTCTATTAGTCTGGGTCCACCGAAAAGTGGATTTTAAGATAGAGTTAAATGTTCCTGAATAAGGAAAACTGGAGAAGAAGTTGGGTAAGGCCTGGAGAGCTATCAAACCATGATGCAGTTTGAACCTTAAGTGATGGAGGGAGGGAGAGAAGGTTGGTTAGAAATGTTCCAGACTGCCATTTAGTCAACAAATAGGTTTAGCAGAGATATTGGAGAGTTCCCTGTCTTACAGAAACAGATCTGTCTTCATATCTCTGCTACATTCAGTCATTGGCTGACAAATGTGTCGATGGATTTTAGGCACAAAAGCGGGGTTCACGTCAGTTATACTTCCCGTAATCAGAGATGTACAAGATGCATTCTTGTGACAGACACACTTTCTTTGCTTTGCATTCATGAAAACATTTTATTTCAGCCTGATATTTGATTGATAGTTTAGCAAGATATAGAATTCTAGATTCAAAATAATTTTCCCTTAGAATTTTGAAGGAATTGGATCAATTGTCTTCTAGAATCCAGTAGTTGATGGTGCCAATCTGACTTGGATTTTTTAAAAATGTCACTTCCCCCCCTGCCTTCTTTCACCCTCTCTCATTCTCCCTCTCTCCATTCCTCTTTCTCTGTTTTAGGATATACCCAATCCTCAGTGTGTAGAAATATGTTAAAGATGTGTTTGGCTGTTAGTGCTATGTGAACTTCTTAAATCTGAAAATCATGCTTTCCTTAGAATCCTCAAAAAGTTTTCATATTATTTGTTTGATCCCTTTTCTCTGTTTTTTTCCTCTGGAACTTCAATTATATAACTCACTTTCCAGACTGATCCTTTAAGGCTTTTTATCTTTTTCCCTCCCAGTTTCCCTTTTTTTTACTTATGTCCTGGGAAATTTCTTTGTCTTTATCTTCCAGCTAGTTTATTAAGTTTTTTCTAATTAATTTTCTGATTGTTCTTTGGTAATAGCATCCAGCTCTTTTTTTTTTTTTAACCTACACCCATACAATATCTCAAAAATTCTGAGGATAGTTATTAGAGAGGTATTTTTTTAAAATATGTCTTTTATTGATTTTTAAAGAGAGAGGAAGGGAGAGGGATAGAGAGATAGAAACATCATTAATTGGCTGCCTTCTGTATGCACTCTACTGAAGATTGAGTCTGCCACCTTGGCATGTGCACTGACCAGGAATTGAACCAGTGACCTCTTGTTTCCTGGGTCAATGCTCACCTTCAAAGGAAACAGGTAACTCAGTGAAGAGAGTTGTTTGTTTTTATATTTAATTCTCTTCACTGGGTTACCTGTTGCGTTTGAAATGATGTGTTCTATTTGTATATCTTTGTCATTTCATGCTCAGATGTTTGTCTTCTACCTGATGATTTTCACCTCCTACTTAATAATGGGGAATGGTGTTGATTTTTCTCTGGAGCTGTATGGGTTTCCTTGCTTATGTAGAGGTGTGTTATTTTTCTCCCTTGGTGTCTCCTAGGAATAGATATGCTACCTGGATGCTCTGTAGTGTTGGCTGGCTTAGCTGCAGACTCACTGGATTAGCATGTACATTGTCAGACTTTAAGCTGGGACTCCCCTAATGATCAGTGGAGGGCTTTACTCTAAAGTGTGGGGGCCCACCTTGGCAGTTCTATGTGGCCCCTGGAAGTAAGTTCAATGGTTTTAGAGAAGAGGCATATCGTTTGTAGCCTGAAGGAAAATGCTGGGCTTCCTACAATCTATTGTATTTCTTGGCAGTCGAGCTGAAAAGGGGAAGATAGAAGGGACCACTTTGAAATAACCCTTTCACATTGGGACTCTCCTTCTTATCCCTGTCCTCCGTCATACCTGCCAGCTATGGCCTCTTCCTGGAGCCTCTCTGGGATTTCTCATGGACATTGGCTTTCTCTTTTGCTGCTGTTTCCTCCTGCATATTCTGGGATGCTTTGCTTCACTCCATTTACATTCTCTTTTTATCTATAAGAAACTTATCAAACCTCTCTCCTACCAATGGTCCCTTGCTCACTTTCTTTTACAATATAAATTTACTCTTTGACCACCATCTAAATATCTAGTTTACTTCTTCTATCATTCAAATGCTTATAATCCTTATCAGATCTTCTAGTCCATTGGTCCTACTAACTTTTCACTCCTCCTCATGTTCTTATTTTGTGTCTTACCTGGTATAAATGTCATGATCTAATGCTAAAAACCCTTAAAATTCCCTTACCCTCTATCTCTTCACATTGTTCACCTGGAAAAATCCAAAACCTAGTTAAATTCAATTCTCTGCTTACTTTACCTAAACCAGATTTAGGCTGGATATAAACAGAAAACCTTGCTGACTTAGGTTACATTTATCATTTTGATTCTTTTACATTTGTTGAAGTGTGTTCAACAGTCCAGATTATGTATCTTGACGAACGTTCCCTGTCATTCAAAAAGAATGTGTATTTTGTTGATGCCAGATGGAGTTTCCTATCAATGTCAATTAGATCAAATTGGGTGTTTGTGTTGATCAGGTCTTAGACTGTCAGTGATTTTCTGCTCATTTTTTCCATCAGTAACTGAGAGGGGCATGTTCAAGTCTCCAACTATAATTGTGGATTTGTCCATTTCTCCTTTCAGGGTTCAAGTTTCTTGTCATATCCTTTGAAATTCTGTTGTTAGGTTGCACATACATCGGGGATTGTTATGTCTTCGTGGTGAATTGACCTTTTATCGTTATGTAATGTTTCCCTTTATTGTCCCTACTTATATTCTTTACTCTGAATTCTTTGGTACTAATATAGTCACAGGTTTTCTTTTGATTAGCATTTGCCTGGTATTATCTTTTTCCATCCTTTTACTTTTATCTCATCTATATGTTCACATTAAAAGTGGACTTCCTGTGGACAGCCATCTGACAAAATCTGCTTTTTAGTAGAGGTTGTTTAGACTACTTATATCTAATTTAATTATTGGTATGGTTAGGGTTAACGTGGCCATCTTGACAGTTGTTTCCTGTTTGTCCCGTCTGTTCTTTGTTCCTTTCCCCCCCATCTTTTCCTGTCTGCTTTGAGATTGAATATTTGAATGATTTAATTGTATCTCCACTATTGGCTTATTAGTTATATACATCTTTTTAATAAATATTTAATGATTGTCCTATTGTTTGCAATGTATGCTTTTAATTCATTGCACTCTACCTCTAAGTAATATTGTGCCACTGTGTGAATGGCATGGCGCCTTACAACAGTGTACATCCAATTCCTTCCTCTTACCCTGGTGCTATTTTTGTCCTACATTTTACTCTTACATATTTTGTAAACCCCACAATACAGAGGTCAGCAAACTATAACTCTCGGGTCAGCCACACATTTTTGTAAACAACATTTTATTGGAACACAGCCACGCCCCCTTGTTTACATGCTTTCCGTGGCTACTTTCTGCTGCCATGGCAGAGCTCAGTAGTTACAACCTAGACCAAAGAGCCCACAAACCTAAAATATGTAACATCTAGCCCTTTAGCAAAACACTAGCTGACCCCTGCTCTAGAAAACTACCTTTTAGAGCAATTAAGAAGAATAACTTTAGCTTCCTTCTTAGCATTTCTGGAGCTTTTTGTTTCTGTTTTATAGGTCATAGTTTCTGTCCGGTATCACATTCTAACTGAAGAACTTTCTAACATTTCTACTGATCTGTTGGCAATGAATCTCTCAGCTGTTGTTTTTCTGAAAAAGTTTTTACTTTGAAAGACATTTTCACTGGTAGAATTCTGAATAAACAGCTTTTTTCTTTCAGTATTTTAAAAAATATTTTTAAATAATCATTTATTTATTTCCCAAGACCACTCCATTTACATTTTTTTCCAATTGTTTAAATTAAATTTATTGTGGTGACATTGGTTAATAAAATTAGACAGGTTTCAAGTTTACATTTCTATTATACATGATCTGTATGTTGCAGTGTGTGTTTAATACCCAAAGTCAAATCTTTTTCTGTCCCAATGTATTTGACTCCCTTTACCCTTTATTACATCTTCCACCTCCTTCCCTCTGGTAACCACCATAGTGTTGTCTGTGTGTATAAGTTTGTTTGTTTGTTTGTTTGTTTGTTTTTCTGGTTTGTTCATTTGTTGCTCTTTCTTAATACACACTTTCTTCCTTTGGTTCTAGATACCATTCTCCTATTGTTCTCCCCCACTATTGGCTGTAAAATCTTACACAATCTGGCCCCTCATTACCGATCTGACCCATATGCGACCACACTTAATTGTGTGATTACTTGATTAATCCATTTGTCAGCTATTGCCATAACAATGCTTGCTGTGACTTACAACCACAGTAATTTATTTCTGCATTCAAGTCTATAAAGTGGCTATGGTTTGGCAAGGGTCAGCTGGGCCTGGTGGGACTGCAGGCTTCTGGTTGGGTTCAGGATTGCTCCATGTGTTTCTTGTTCACTCTGCTATAGTCACACTGGCCTCCCTGCTCTTTCTCAACATGTCAAGAGTGCTTCCCCCTTATGGCCTTTGCATGTCTATGCCTTCTGACTTGAGCATTTTTCTCTCAAGTATCTGCCTGGCTCACTTCCTCACCTTCTTTGACTTGGTTGACAATGGATTGATTCAGAGGTGTGTGTATGAGTGTGTGTGTGTGTCGCTAATCTTAATGCTTGGTTTATATATTTGTTGTCCAGCAATAATTAGCTACTTACTTATTGGATTGTGCCTATGTTGACAGTCCTATCTTCAATCTTATAAATTCTTTAGGGTTTATCTTATACCAAAAAAAAGTGCCTTAAGCCACCAAATTGGATTTGGATGAAAATTAATGTAAGCAGAATTTATTACTCTGCCAAATCCAGAGTAGACATTTCTAGTTGGTCAATGCTTTAAATTAAGATACATTTACCTGCAAAATAGAATGAGATGAGAACTTAAGTTCCAAATTAGTGCAACTTATCCATGTGCCATTGCTGGTGCTAGATTTTTAGCCTCAAACAGCAACCTCTGCTCCCCTCTAAACTTTTCCAGGTACACTACACAACAGAGACCTATATTTGTACATTTTACTTTTTCATAATGGATAGATTTAATTGCCATTTATAAAAATGAAGACAGGTCTAATAAGCTTCCTTTGAACTTTTCTAATCCTCTCAGATTCTATTCCTGTACACCAGTCAAGTTGGCAAGCAAATAATTGAAATACTTTTTGATTCCAGAAGAGGGCGCCTTCATTGTGTTCATTCTTCTCTGGGAAGTGCATTCCGGGAGCCCAGGGGAACTTAGGTTTGAGAAACATTAGCCTGGGATTTCTGGTTATCATATTTCCCCCAACAGGCACCTGTTTGACTGGCATTTCCTGGCACGCACCCATCTTTGCATATTTCTTTTTTGATTGAATTTGGCTTGAAGGGAGGTTTCAGTTATTCATTACCTCACGCCATCAGGTAAGTTCAGATTTCCTTAGCTTGGAAACCAACCTGAACAGCGTGTTGAAAATAAACATGATCATGAGTAACTCTACATGGGTATTGCTGTTATACTAATAGGGTGTTAATTAGTAAAGCACGCTTACCTTTTGTTACTGCCAACCTAAACAAGCTGGCCTTGGTTTTGGCTGTGGTCCCTACAACTGCACCTCAAAGTGATTTGCAAACATTAATTAAATACTTCAGTGCACATCCAAGAAGTTGGTATCATCAAGCCCTCTTCCAAGTGGTGGAAAACAGATGCCCTAAGCCAGTCTATAACTTACCTCAGGTTAGCACCCAGGTGCACCCTTTTCCCCAGATCTCTCTAGCAAGTTTTCATCTTTCAGTGGACAAGAAAGTTCCTTTGCCAGCTACTATAGCATCAGAATTTTCCAGGATGGTGCCGATGTACTGAGCCCTGCCCTCTTGACCTAGTGATACATTATAACCTGTCAGTTCCTATCTGCTGAATTCTGTTTCAGAAAATGTAGTCTTTGAGAGAGTGGTTCACAACATTTGATGCCCAGACTTAGCCTGGGCATTTTGCAGTAACTACTACACTATAAGGCCATTCTTTCCAGCATCTAATGCCTCTTTGAAAAGGGAGGCTTGGTCTTTTTATCCTAATGGGGCATGGTTCTGGCCCTTAGAGCTTTGTGCTCAGACCTGGGAAATGCCCACACTCTGTGAAAACTATAGGGCTCCTTTTCTGAACCATCTATTCTCAGAGAACAAATAGCACAGGGGGTCCCAAACCAAGGAGTTTCCCCATGCATTCCCTGATGGTGTGCCCAAGGCCACCTGTTTATGCTCTGCCCTGCCTGGGGTGCCGTGACTGACAGGCAGGTTTGGCCAGTTTCGTACAGAAGGGGGTGAAACCACCTCCCATGCCCAGAGGACAGCCTGGCTTCGGGGAGCAGCACTTCCGTTCTGTCTACCGGGACATGGAACACATGCTGTCGATGCAAACCTGGAGGCCGCAACACGCCCTGGCTTCCAGATGTGATGTCAGGCTGACCTGTCCAGCTGTGGCAGGCATCTGAGAGCAAGCTACTCATTCCACTCTGCTGAGTTCACAGAATCTTCCCAGAAGAGGTTTCACACCAGGTGAATCGCATGACCTCAGGACGTGGTTAGCTAGGTAGAGCTCACACCTGGCTCCTTCCCCAGGAAAGTGCCCCGTGAGGACCCCTCTACCTTTAGTTTGTGAAGCAAGGGCAAGTCTCAGGGGAACCCTGACCTCCAGCCTGACCCTCAGCAAGGGCCGCCTACCTGGGGAGAGAATTCACCTTCATGGGAAGCCACATGCCTCCTGTTAGCTTCCTTTCACCTGCTCTCATTCTTTCCTTACTTTCTTAAGGCAGAGCAGAACCCTTCATGAGCTTCACCACCAGACTCCAGCTAATGTGGGATTAGAGCAGGGGTCTTCAAACTTCTCTCATTATGAGAATCACCTGGTGGAGTTGTTAAAACACAGATTCCCGGATCCCAACTATAAGAAGTGCTATCAGGAATCTGTGTTTTAACACCTCCACCAGGTGATTCTCATAATGAGAGAAGTTTGAAGACCCCTGGATTAGAGCGTTTAGCTGATGCAGCTCAGGTGTGTAAATATGCTTTAAGGGTTTGGAGAGCCTTGGAAGATACCCTGGATGGGTTTCCTGAGTCATCAGCAGGACATGCAGGTAGGGAAGGATTCTTGGGTCCTTCCCACCTCTGGATGCCTGAGCCTTGTTGAAGATGTGAGGTAGCTGGCACACTCTGTGAGTGTCTACGTAGGCAGGGGCTGGACTGGAGTGTACAGTTTGAATGACTGAGTGAACTCATTGTGGAGGCCATTGGACACCAGCTCAAGGGCCAGATACCTTCTTCCACACAAATTAGGAGTTTTGGTGACATTGTATCACCTGACTGACCCCATAACTCTTTCTGGAGCTAAGGGTTCTTCTGTGAGTGTTAGTTATGCACAGGGTTGGAATGTGTTTCATTCATTCTGCTACTGTGTGTTGGACCAACATGAAGAAAGAGGAAAGAGACAGAGAAGTAGGAAAGGAAAAGAGAGGCTTCTGGAATTTGGTTAAGCAGAATGTTGAAATCTTGAGCTTCGCAATCTCACGATGGCAGCAAATGGAAATAATGACGGATCCAGGGTCAGTCCCTGGGATAGACCCAGCTGTATGGATAGTGTGTATGAATTTATTATCAAATTTGCTGTATAACACAAAGCACAATGCAAATTGCCATGGAATGCTGGATTTAAAATGTTTTCAAATGCATGCTGTCAAAAATGCCAGGAAATCCTCTATAGGCCCCAAAGGAACAGGAGCAGGAGTCCAGGGAGGTGAGAAATCAAGTTATGGCGGCCCCAGGGCTTATGACAATTCCCTGTGACCTGGAACTTCATCTGTATGGCCACACGTAGGACATAATGTCCCCGGGCTGGAACATCGTGTTGGAGACCCAAATAAAAGAATGACTTCCAAGGGTCAAACCATCAGTTACAGAAAGAACCAGAAAACATTTTGATTCCACAAAAAAGAAGGCAGCAAGAACATAAGTCTGTCAGCCTTGGCTCAAGATAGAGGGAAAAGAACAAGAAAAAAAGGACTTTCTCTCCCCTAAGAATTTATAAATAAAAGTTGGCCTGAATACAGTTTGGGGCCTGAAATCACACTATCCATATGGTTGGTTTAAAGATCCTCAAGCCTCCCTAAGTAATGATATGCATAGTATTTGGGATGAAGTATATATAGAGGAATGCCTGCAACTTACTTTGCAGTGCATCCAAAAAATAAGATGGATTGATGGATGGATAGAGAGATGTATAGATTCAAAGACAAGCACAAAGTACATATAATAAAAAGTTAATAGTATAACCTAGGTAGGCATATGAAATCTTTATGATTTTGAATTTTCTCATTCATGAATGTGTTTTATATCCTCATTTCTTTAGGTTTTATTTAATGTCTTTCTATAAAATTTAATAATCTTCTCCATAGATATCTTACTTACCTTTTGGTTGGATTTATTCCCAAGGACTTCATATTTTTCAACTCTACTGTGAATATAACACAAGAATTTTTCAGGATATATAGTTTTCCACATTACCAGAATAATTTTTTTTGAGGTTTTGAACTTTCTCCCATAGGTCTGGCTGCAAACGTGTTTTGTCCATTTGACTATACCACTTTAAAAAGTGTAGTGTACACTAGTGTAGTAGACACTAGTCAGTGTCTACTGAGAATTGAAGAATCCATTTTCCAAGTATCCCTTTTATCATTGTAACTGGTATGTCCCAGACATTCTCAGCCCATGAGACAATATTTGTGTTGGCCCTCAAAATTAAAATGGTCTTCTGTCCCCAGGATGCTTTACTGCAGGAAGTTCAGGGTTTATCTGGCTGTCCTCCTTCCTCCAAGGACTTCCGAGGCTCAAGCAGCGATGACTATGTTTCACAGAGCTCTCCTGGGTGCTGATTGCTGCAGGCCCGTGTCTCGTTCCAGTCGGCTGATGCACAGGATCCTCCCACAGCGCACTGCTCACTGGCTGGTATTTCCCTGAATCTGTTTCTGCTCTTGCCTGAACCACTCTTTACCAAGTGTGAGGATACAGCCATCCTTAATTCCTTGGAGTAGTGGCTAAGCAAGGAACTCCAGTTTCAGATATTGTAGGATGTGGTACCGTGTTTCCCCGAAAAGAAGACATCCTCCAAAAATAAGACCTACTTATAGATTTCCTTCTGAGTGAAATATAATGCATCCCCCCGAAAATAAGGCCCCCCCCCTAGGCTAAACATGAGAGATTTGGTCCACTGATTCTGAAAGAAATGGAGTCACAAGAAATTCACTAGGAAATTCAGAAATTAGATTGTTATGATGATGTTTCAGAAGATGATGACATGATTGTCATTGAATAAATGAGTAAATTCTTGATACTGTAGGATTCACAGTTTGTCTGGTTTGTGTTGACAACTACCATACTACCGTACAGTATGCAGATAATAAATTTACATTATTTTCATTTAACAATAAATGTGTACCGTATTCTTCTTCATGGAAAAATAAGACATCCCCTGAAAATAAGACCTAGCGCATCTTTGGGAGCAAAAATAATATAAGACACTGTCTTATTTTCAGGGAAACAGGGTAGATGGGAGAGACAATGTAGAGAGTAGTGGACAACTGCCCCTAATGATGGCCCAGGCTCAGAATCACGCTTCTGTGTGGCAGAGGCAGCTTCTCTCCACCACAGTCCTGCACTTGAACCTTCAAGTTTAAACCAACTCTCACAAGAATCAGAGAGGAATGGGTTTTTTAATCTCTTCCCTCTGCGGTCTACTTCCCTATTCCTCATTTTCTTTCCAAGATGGTTGACAATAGAAAATTCTGTTCCCTTTAGGGAAAAATCTTATATCATATTAAAGGGTGTAGTCTTGTGCAGTGAGCCCTGAGCAGACAGTCATGTTAGAACACAATGATACAGGATAGGCATATTCTGAATTATTGGCTCTTCAATAATTCTGCATCAATATGATGGGTGTCATGGGAGACACTGCAGACTGGCTCACCCGACTCAGTTCCAACCTGTTCCCTAGCAGTTTTTACTGTCCCATGCCTGACCCTCAAAAGGAGTGGCTCTGGGCACAAACATTTGAAGGGAAGAGGCTAAAACTCTGAAGAAAGCTTCTGGTGGTGGAGTCTAGAAACATTCTAGCAAGTTAATCTAACTGGAGGAGAAAGGCATGAGAACTTCTCATTTATAGGTGGTTGGTCAGAATCAGAGGTAACAACCCGAACTTGTGATTGGCATCTGAAGTGAAAGCAGTCTTGAGGGGCTAAGCCCTTAACCTGTGGAATCTGCCATTATTTCCAGATAGAAAGTGTCAGAATTGAGTTGAATTTGTGGGAGACCTAGTCAGTGTCTACTGAGAATTGAAGAATCCCTTAGTGGTGTTGGAAAACATTCCAGAAATGGAAAGAACAACTAGATAGGAGATCATCAAGGACATAGAAGACTTGAAAATACTATTAACCAACTAGACTTAACAGACATGTATAGAACACATCACCCAACAGCAGCAGAATATAAACTCTTCTTAAATGCACATGGAACATTCTCTAGGATGAGCTATGTGTCTGGCCATAAAAAGCTCAACAAATTTAAAAGCATTAAAATCATATGAAGTATGTTCTCTGACCACAATGAAACTAAATTAGAAGTCAATAATAGAAGGAAACTTGTCCATGAGGTCTTGACATCCTCTTGCTTCCCAGCTGCATCTGCTACTGAGGTGAAGCTACCAGTTGTCAGGGTCACACTACCTTTATATTCCCTGTCCAAGGACTGGGCCTCTTTGGATCTGATGACCCTTTAGCCCACCTCCCTGAGCCACACTGGGAGCATATCCCTCTGTGAAACTGTCCTCAGGTCCACCCATCAAGATGCCTCAGAGCACTTCCATAAACACAGCACTTCCCAGGTACCATGTTGGAGGTAGGTCTTTCAACCTCCCAGGCTACACCTGGAGGTGCCCAGCCCCTGCTTTCTCAGAAAAAGATAGCTTTTCATGGAAGAATATAGAAATACTCGAGGCCCGATGCACAAAGATTCGTGCAAGAATGGGCCTTTCTTCCCCTGGCTGCCGGCAGCACCTTTGCTCTGGCCAGAGCTGCCTTTCAGCCTTTCCACACTTCCCAGAGGCCCAGAGCATCTGGGGGGTGCAGAATGCAAGCGTCCCGCACCATCTCAGGCACTCAGTGCCTGTGTATGCAAAATAACCTGTCATCTTTGTTGGGTTAATTTGCATACTCACTCCTGGTTGGCTGGTGGGCATCGCAAAGGTACGGTCAAGTTGCATCTTACTCTTTTATTAGTGTAGATTCTGTGAAGTATCTGAAGACATGGGGGTTGGAGAAGGCAATTTGTTATGGATCAATATTCTAAGAGATTATTCCCATTATTGGAAAGGGTTGAAAAGGACATCATCCATGGAGGGTAGGTAGAATCAGGAAAGAAAACAGAGTGATGTGGAAAGGACAGGAGTGAATGTTTTGTTGGCAAAGGAGACTGGACCATGGCAGGGAGAAGACTGATGAAGAAGCATCAAGGCTGTGGATAAGCAAGAGTAGCAGAGACCTGCTAAGGCTTGTGGGCCTTGGGCCTGGTGAGCAACATGAAGTCTTTGCTCAGAGTTGCAAGCAGCTTTCAGGGGATGGTCAGGCTGGTGCCCCAAAGAGATATACCTGGAGACCTTGTGCCAAGGGCACCAGTACCAGCCCCTGGGAATTGGGAGATGAAGTTCAGAAGCTACAAAGATGCTCACTTCCTAAGAGAATAAGCAACATTTCTGAAGACAAACTTCTAGGATATCACCCACTCATGGTTTTTCATAGAAACTGGTTTTAGATCTCCATCTTTCAACTGCAGAAGGAGCAGGAAGTCCACTTGAAAAGCCAGTGAGGGCATTGCCATGTGCAGGCAGTGGTGCAGCTCAATTCAAAGTAGTTCTATTAAGCATAGATGTCTCCAGGACTCCCTTATTCTCAGCATGATGTTATCACTGTGGACGCAGCCAAGATGACTCATGTGAATCCTCCCATAAAAATCCTTGATTAAATGTGCAAGTAAGTGAGTTGAGTTGTTATTCCTTTTATTTGTACACATTTATAAATTAGAAAAAGGCCTTGGTCAGATCATGTGTCCTGAGTTTTGATTCAGAAAAGACCAATACTTCAACACCCTGCTATATAAATGATGTAAGAACTGAGGCCCAGTCTCCAGGGTCTCACCCGAGTTAGGGCAGGAACAAGTGTAATCATGGATGCTATTGGCAGTGAGCATCATAAGTTCAAAGACAGTGAGCTGCACCTTGTCCAAAACCTATAAAAGTGAAAAACGTTCCTCCCAACCCCTAGGCCACTGGGCCAATACCCATTTGGCCTCTGAGGTCACTCAGTCTTGAACTGAAAATTTTTATGATGTCGACATAGGTACTCTGAGCAGAAGGAAACACAAAGAGCATGCTTTATGGATTTCTTTGAATATAATGGGAAGAAAATTAATAGGCTTCCGTGTCACAAAGTGTAGGTCTTTATCCCACCCCCACCACTGGGATTTGTGGGCCTACAGGTAAGTTCCTTAACCAACTTGCCTCCCACTTTGCCATCTTTAAAGGGGAATACTCAGACCTGCTTCACAGGTGTTGTGAAGATTAGAGAAGGCCTATTCAAGAATGTGTCCATGGCACGTTATTAAGCAAATGCTGTTCTTTTTTATTCCTTAGTGGGAGGAGGAGATGACACAAGCCAATTTAGGACCAGTAGAGGACTCTTCACACTGCCTAGGGACAGGCTGACCACCCTGGGCTCCTCTTACTCCTGGAATTATTTGGGTGGCCACTCCCAGGGCTTAATCTAAGTAGAATTTCATTACACAATAGAGCCTTCATCTTGAAAATATACCATTTGTTTCCCTCTCTCTCTCTGCCATCTCAGCCTCTCTCAGGAGCTGCCCAAATAAATGCATGAACTCCTCAGAAGGCTATCTTCATTGCTCCTCTGGCCGAAGCCACGCTCCGGCAGAAAGCAGGCCATATATCTTCTCTCTGTGGAAACTGTCACATCCTGGAACACAGCCTGCCTTCTCTGGGTCTGGGCCTTTCAGGTCCCAGGCTGACGTCATTTCTGTTCTCCTGAGGGCTCTGCACACACTGAATAGGGGTTCTGCAGTGAATCTCTACCCTGGGGGTTTTCAATGGCTATCGCGTGGGGAGCAAGACAGCGGATGTGTCCATGGCACCAGCTGTCTCTGATTATGTGGCCTGAGAACCCTTGGGTCGCCAACTCATGTGCTGAGTTGGCAGAAGTTCCTACAATCACCGAGTTCAGCCTCCACGTGGCATAAAGAGGAGCATTGTCCTGGCAACATAAGAGACGATTGGATGAATAAGGCTGGCATTGGCACAGCGTGTTATTACCTGACCTCAGTTGATTCTGTGCCCAAAAAACGAAATATAGGCAATTCATGGAATTCTTTCTCTCCTTCTTTCTCAATAATTAATTACACAACACAAGCTATACAAGCATGCTTGCTACCAGTGGTATTTGCAAATGGATGTCTTACAGACCAAATTTCACATTAACATTTTTTTTCTGTGTTGAAAGGCCATCACCAAATGTCTTATTCATTTCTTCCTTTTGCCAAGAGTTTATATCTGTCCTAGCCCACATGTCACAAATTAAAATATAGTGAAAATTGGCCCGTGAGTTCGGTTGGATATTACCTTAGTTCTTAGTGGGTCTGCCACTGCAGGCTCCATGTGTCCAACCCGAGCTGAGTCTGTAAAATAACTGATGACCCTTTACCTCGCCCAAGGTCAGCACCTTCTCTCTTTCCAAGTCTTCAGCACTGTCTCCATATTTAATCAACCATGTAGGTGTTATGCCAGCAGAGAATCCACCACCTACTTTATCAAGATCATTGGGGTAGACACCTATAACCTACTTCCCTTCCCTGTTTCCTGTCTGTGAACTTATTCCTAGATAGCCCCTTCTTTACCTCCAGACTCAAAGAGGATGAGGTGCCTGGACTGGGGCTCAAAGCCAACCCTCCAACTACTTTCCTGATTGATTGTTTGCCTCTTGCACCTGGGAGCATGGTTCACTAATCTACCCCTCTCTCGCTCCTGTGTTTTCCAACTCCCCCTCTCTACTGGCTCTTTCCCTTCACCCCATAAGAATGCTGAAGTCACTTCTACCTTAAAAAAAAAAATTGTGTACAGGATAACACCATCTAGCTGTTTTCCCAGCTTCCTCCTTTCCTTTGAAGTCAGATGTCCCTATACACCTATCGGAATGGCTAAAATAAAACAAAGTAACTCCATAAAATGCTGACAAGGATGCAGAGAAACTGGATGCATTGCTTATGGGAATGGAAAATGGTATAGCTACTTTAGAAAAACATTTGTCAGTTTCTTTAAAAATTAAACACGCAACGACTCGGCAATTACACTCCTGGGTATTTATCCCAGAGAAATGATTATTTATATTCATACAAAAATCATGTACACAAATATTTATAGCTGCTTTATTTGTAATAGCCCCAAACTGGAAACAACCCAGTTGTCTTTCAAATGATAAATGCTTAAACAAACTGGTACACCCTTTCCATGAAATACTTCTGCTACTGTCTGAATGTTTGTGTCCCCCCAAAATTTATATGTTAAAATCCTAATACCAAGAGGTGATGGGGATTAGCAGGTGGAGCCGTTAGGGGGTACTGAAACAATGAAGGTGAAACCCCATAAATGAGAGTGGGCCCTCACAAGAACACAACTGTGCTGTCATCCTGGCCTTAGACTTCAAGTCTCCAGAACTGTGGGAAATAAATTTCTCTCAGCTTTAAGCTATGCAGCCTGTGATATTCTGTTATAGCAGCACAAATTAACTACTCACCAGTATAAAAGGAATTATTAAAACAGATATATGCACCAACCTGTGTGAATCTCAAGGTATATATTATGCTAAGTGGGGGGAAAAAATCCCAAAAAGTTAAATACTAAATTATTCCATTTATATAACAGTCTTGAAATGGCACCATGACAGAAATGGAGAACAGACTAGTGGTTACCAGAGGCTAATGAGGGTGCTATGAAAAAGGAACAGGAAGGATCCTGTGGTGAAGGAAGTGTTCTATATCTTGACTGTCAATAACAATATCATGGCTGTGAACTTGCACTATAGTTTGGCCAAATGTCACCATTGAAGGAAATGGATAAAGGTACAGTGGATATTTCATCATTATATCTTACAACTGCATGTGAATCTATGATTATTTCCAAATAAACTGATTAACTGAAAAGGTTATTGCAGAAAAACGTTTGTCTTTTCTGCTCTAAATCACCTCAAGGAAAATGGTTTTGATTTGTTGATTAGAGAAGTGGATCTGATGAAATGTTAAGGAAACGGAATAACAGAGCAGAAGGAGAGAGAAAAATAGAGAGAAAAGCAGAAAAAAGGCTAGCAAGGGGTGAAGAGGCAGAAAATATGAAGAAAAACTGAAGATACTTCAATTTAGAGCACTTGCCATAAGAAATTGATGAGAAAGCAAAGTTTGGGCATAAGAAGAATTGTGTAGAGAGGATTTTAGAAGTATATTTATATGATGTGCTATGTGACCCTCTCTTTTGGGTCTAGAAGAAAACGTCAGTAAGACGTGCAGTACTTATCAATCTTTTGTGTGTGTGTGTGTATGTGGGGGTGGGGGGGTGGATTTGTATTTATTTGAATGCGGCATCATGACAATGGTATGCTAGGCAGCCTGGAATGTTCAAATCATATTTGGTGGCTTGACTGGGTTTTCACACTTTTGGTAAATTACCTCCCTAGAACTGTGACAAGAATCAGCTTTCACAATGACCATCCAGTTGTTATGCTTATAATGCAAGGGAGCAAAGGTTGGCCCAAAAGGAGCTGTACAATCCTCAGAAGGCCTCCTTCAAAACGAGAGAAAAAGTGGGGGCTATTCTGAAATCAGAATCAGAACCATGGAGGGATATGAAATTTTAGGGCCCAGATGTGTGAAATGGTAAACACCTTTGTGTGGTTTTATGTAAGCTAAGCTGATTGAATCTAAGAAAGTCAACCAAAAGAAAATAGGCTGGGGCCTGGCCGGTGTGGCTCAGAGACTGAGTGTTCACCTATGAACCAGGAGAATATGGTTTGATTCCCAGACAGGGCACATGCCCGGGTTGTGGGATCGATCCCCAGTGTAGTGTCTGCAGGAGGCAGCCAATCAATGACGTTTCTCTCTATCCCTCTCCCTTCCTCTCTGAAATCAATAAAAAATAGGACAGGCTGGGAATTAATGTTAGCTCATACTGGGCATTAGTATATAAAATACACAATTTCTGCAGATACTGTGATATTTTGTGGATGAGAAGGTCAATGGCAGGCATGACTGGACATGTTTGGAACCCCCGGCTGGCTGCTGGAGAGAAGAAGGTCATGGAGGGACCAGTGATCAAGCAGACCACATGCTGTCCCACACGTTCAGTCTGTGGTTAGACACTCCTCCAAACACTGCAGGCTGGAAGTAGAGGAGGTTAAGAGGGTGTGCAAGGCTCAGCCCTAATAATTACCTGTGGGCACACAGCCACAGAGACCAGCGTTGTGGCAGAATGCCTGCCCGCCCTAGAAAGGCTCTGGGGCAGAGTGGGGACGTGCTGGAATTCAGAGCTCCCTGCTGCCTGTCAAGGGGAAGGGAAGCATGGAGCGGGGGATGCGGTCAGCACCTAAGGACTTCGGCTACAGTTCATCCCAGGGCACAGCTGGGCGCTGTTAGGAAAGGCAGGAACAGCTGGCTCAGACAACGGAGGAACACTTAATGGTCAAGTTGAAGAGCAAACTTCAATTTTCCGAGAGAGCCTGACTTCTTCCTGTTGGGGAATCGAATTCAGAAGGTGGAAGAGGAAAGCACGGGAGTGAAGCACGGGGTTGGAGCCGGAAGCGGAAGTGGGATGCGGACCTGGCCCCAGTGAGGAGGCACAGTGATGCAGGGGTGACTCAGCCCGCTGAGGTCAGGTCCTGCCAAGACAGGTTTGGTGGGTGGGGCTGGCAGTGGTAGATTGCTTGGCATAGGAAAACAGGGAGGAAAAGATGTGGGGGGGGGGGAAGGGCGAGAAGGGCAGGACACTTGACATTTGAGCAGCTGCTGGAAGGAGAAAAGAGGTTTTAAGGACGGTTTTTAGGGAGCATTGCGGTGTTCCGTGTCCGCAATTAACCACCAGCAAATGCCGACAAGCTAGTTTATTGAGAAGGCCCGCTCATTGGGCTATAGATGCGAAGAGTTTTTATTCTTTTCTACAACTGCTTCCCAACTGTGTCACACTCCCCTCCCCATTAGGGAGCAGCTCTCCTAGCCCCACTTGTCAGCTCTCCAGAACTTTTTTAAAAAAACACACACACACACACACACACACTTTAAATGGTTAAAACAGTCTCACTCCGGTACTGGAAATTCCAGGGCAGGCTAAAGTTGTAGCAGCAGCTTAGAGTTGGGGGGTGAGCCGGGAGGGCTGGGGGGTGGAGCCCACCTCTCAAGTACCTCCCAACCCATCCCATTCTGAGCCCAAGCCCTGAGGGGAGACAGAGAAGAGGTCCCCCCTGCGGTTCCTCTGTGGTTGTTGCTGCTTTTCTAGGTAACCCTGGTAGGCCTGGTGACTTGAGGACCAGGCACCCAAATGCTGTCCTCTCCTGGCCCAGTAAGGCCTCCTTCTGCAAGTTCCCTGACGCATGTGGTCCTCCCCTAAGAGATGAGCCTGGGGTCCCCTTACCCAAAAGACTACTTCAACCCAGCCACCTTCTTTATTGTCTCCTGGCCTGTGGGAGACCCTCAGATCGTTGCTGAGCCAGATGGCAGGGGTGCAGCTGTCCTGCGGGCCCCTGTCCGGCAGCTCTGCCATCTCTCCAGGCTCCAGCAGATCTCAGAGAGGAAGAGTCACTAGGCACCGCCGTGTTCTCGCAGCTCACGCTCCTGTCTTGAGAAGTGCTCCCTGGGCCTCGCCAGCATGGCTGCCCTGGCTCTGCCTGGCACTGCATGTCCTGCCAACAGCACAAGGCTTCTGTTTCCTGTGCACTGAGGGGTTCCACATTCCTGGGTCCTTGTGGCTTCCTCGCTACTGAACATCTGGAAAAGGCTCCTCTTTTCAAATCAGGTCAGTCCTTCATCCTCTCCCACTCAGACGGGTCAAGTGTCTATTTCCTCTGCCCCAATCCCACCTCGTGAACATACATGTTTCTAGCATGTGTCTCATGACAGTGAAACAACACCTGCAAGTACCTAACTCTCCCACACCAGACTCTACATCCCTTGAAGTCAGGAATTGGCTTTCGGATTTCCCAATGTTGTGCCTACAATAGCGTCTGATTCGTGAAGAAGTCAGTAGTGCTTATTGATCAGCCTACAGATATGCAAGAGGGAGGGGACTAAACCTCGCGTCTTTCACAGTGAGGGGCGTGTGCAGGAGACCTTCAGTCTGGGGACGCCTGCCTCTCACACCTCACAGGCTCAGGGAGCGGAAGTGAGGCCAGCCTTTCTTCTCCCTGAAGTTAGCAAAGCCAAACACTGTCCTGCCGGATCCCATGATGAGAGCCCGGGTGGGTGGTTAAGTTCAGCTGAAAGGAAGGCCTGCCCAGGATTTCACTAGAGGAAGGGAGACAGGAAGGCAGTGCCCCGGGGCTTGGTGGCAGCAGCAGGACACTGAACAGGCTGGTCCTGGGTGTGATCTGGGCCTAGGTTCCTGGTCTCCTACCCCTGCCCCTACCCTTGTTGGCCAAGCCCCGCACCAATTCTATAATCTTCCAAATATCCTTCCACTAAAATAAAAATAAAAAAATAGCAGAGGGCTTCTCTTATCTATGAACAAGAGCCCTGCACACTTGTCAATAGATGCTAACTTAGGCCTGACTTTGAAAAAAATATATATGTACATGTATAAACATATAAATCTAACTTAAAATTACATATGTAGCCTAAATATATAGTCCTTTAAGTATATTTAATTTAAGATAATCAGTGGTAGAATAAAATGGTATCTAAAACTTACATATTACAAAATAAAAAAAGAGTAAATAAAAGTTGACCAATATACCAAAAGATAAGAAAAGAAGAGGAGTAATGCAATTTATCATACAATTTAAAAGTTAAATCAATGTTATCAGTTATCAGAATAGCTGCCTCTGGGCTGTACTCCCCATTTGAAACAAAAGGGTTCTCAGGATTTAAAAGGATCACACCAACCCTGCTGGAGTGTGGTAGACTGTTGGATTGGCTCTTCCAACTCCCACTCCATCCTCTTTCCAACATTTGCAAAACTAAAAATTACCTTTTTCAAAGGCCTACAAGATGAAGGTGCTGGGTGTAAATTAGGCTGGGCCAGAAAGCTGCGCTTGAGGAAGATGCATGCGAAGAAGGTGTGTTTGGTGGGTGGAGGTGAGGTGGAGGCCACTTGCCTGCTGCTGGTTGACAGGACACAAGTCTGAGCAGATGGGAGTATTGGCCACAGCCAGGGCATGTTCCTGTGTCTGATCACTTACTGGGCAAGGTGAGGTGTGGCTCAACAGCACTAGCTTCCTAGTTCCCATACAGTAACTTGGAATCAATAATCCAGTGAAGGCCTCCAATCTCTACTCCTCCAGCCACCCCCATCATTTCAATAAGCACGGAATTGCCTGCATTAAATCCCTTTCAACTTTAAACACATGAGGTGATTTCTATTTCCTCCACAGAAATCTGGTTAATGCACATTGTTTACAAAAAGGCAGGCCTAAATCAAAGTGACCCATTAAGCATTTTTTTTTCTTTCAAAAAGATGACAAAGACAGTACAAGTGAAAACAAAGCAAAAACTAAAGTGGAGACAGTGATTTAATATCAAACAAAGAATTTAAGAAGAAAACATTATATGGAATATTATATCAATACAAGGTGCAAATCACAAAGAAGCTATAAGTTCATGAATGTTTATGTTCTGCACAAAATAGCATCTAAATGTTAAAAATACCAGTCTTAGAAATCAAGAAGAAATTGAGAGAACTGTAATCTTATTGGTAACCTTTATCATTTCTTTCATGCACTTTGATGAATCAAGTGGCAAAGGAATTAAATAATGTAATCAACAAGTTTTTCAAGATTTATAGTCCACAAATACCTAATTAATTTAATAGTCCTTTAAAATGGCCATATGGCATTTATAAACTAAGTTAATATATTAGATCATATAAGAAATTTTCATAAACTCTTACATGCAAACTCTCTGATTATAACCTAGCACAACCAAGAATTAGTAAGAAAAATATTAAATAGTAAAATCCAAATCCCAGGAAATTAAGCAATATCCTTCTAAATAACTCCTGGGCAAGAAAGGAAATAAAACATGTAATTAAATAATGTTTTGAAAATAACAATAATAACACTAGGTTTCAAAACTTCTGACATGTGACAAAGTTATACTCAGAAAAAAGATCATATTCTAAAATGAAATCATTGTTATTTTTATAAAGGGGTAATAAAAACAAATGAATTAAGCATTTATCTGAAGAAGGAAAGTTCTTTAAATTTATTTTTTGTTTGTTTGCTTACTATGTTAGAAAAGTGTTTTCACCTCTTTACTCACCAGCCTCTATCCAACAGCCTTCACAGTTTGTATATACTTTTTTTTTTCAGCTTTATTGAAGTATAAGTGATAAATAAAAATTAAGGAGAAAAAAGTTTTAAACTGCTCTAGAGAATACAAACTGTAAAAGATTTCTGATATATAAAACTCAATTTATAAAATAAAACTAATATACCCCTGAATGCAAAAATAACAATAAAAATTACAAACCAATTTGTTTTATCAGATAATTCCTAAATAAAATATTAACAAATCTTTTTGAACAGTATATTTTTTAAAACATGCCACCCCGTGTCCAGATAAGGTTTATTCCAGTCTCCAGTGGGACAATCAGAAAAATAAATGTCTGGAAGGGAGATCCCCCTGTGTAAAGGAATTACACCAAACTCCATCTTTAAAATCAGTCTGTCGTCTTTTGGAATAAATTATTTTTCTGCTTTCTATAGCAGGATTCTTGAACTAATAGGAGAGTAGTTAGTATTAATGTTCTAAAACATATATTTAAAAGTTAAGGGTTTTGCCCTGACCAGTTTGGCTTAGTAGATGGAGCGTCAGCCTGCGGACTTAGGGCCCCAGGTTCAATTCTGGTCAAGGGCATGTACCTTGGTTATGGACACATCCCCAGTAGGGAGTGTGCAGGAGGCAACTGATCAATGTTTCTCTTTCATGGATATTTCTAACTTTCTATCCCTCTCCCCTCCTCTGTAAAAAAAAAAAATCAATAAAATATATTTTAAAGAAGAAAAAAAAATTTTTAAATAAAGTTAAGGATTTTACTATGCCTCAGCAACAACTAGTTTAAAACATCTGATGGAAAAGGTTCCAAATCATAGAGGTAGAGAAATTGTGAAATATCTAAGAATAAACTTCATATAAAATAAGCAGCAATTTGCCCAACTAGACGATACAAAATACAACAAAAAACAGTTAGATAAAGGATACAATAATTGGTCAAATGGTTAATGATTTGGGGGGAAAGATGGATACTTCACACTATAAATCAACATCATTACCAGATAGATTAAAGATGGGAATAAAAAAAGTGAAATTATAAAAATCCTTAAGGAAAAATTTTTAAAATCATTTTTATATATTTATTTTGAGTAGTGAAGTACTTTCTAATAATTATAACCAAGGACAGGAATTATAGAAAATTAGATCATTAAATTTTCATAATATAGAAATACGTGTAAAAAATTCTAAAATAAGATTAACAGGCAAACAACAATTGGAGGTGGAATATTTACAACTTGTAAAGGAAGCAAAGAGTTGATATTGTTAATATACATATACTCTTGTAAACTAATGGAAAAAAATGAATGGTCCAACAGAAAAATGAACAAAGGACATGAGCATACAACTCACAAAAGAATACAAACAAATGCTGATACTGAAGAATGGTCAAGATCAATGACCAGCACAATTCAGATTTCTGAAAAATGAGATGCTACTGTATACCTACCAATTTGATAAATACAATTTATTAATGGTAATAATAACTAGAATGAAAGAACATATGGGGAAACGAGTATGCGCAGGCTCTTCGAAGGACAATTTGGAAACAAATATAAAAAACCTAAATCATGTTTATACATTTTGATCCAGAAATTCTATATCTAGGGCCCATGTCTAGACATTTATATTAAGAATATACACTTTGGCTTCAGAAAAGGCTTTGACTTCAAAAATTACATTGTTAATGCAAAAACATCAGAAGCAATCTAAAACTACAATAGGGAGTGGATTAAATATACTAATATACACTGTATAACATAACCTTATACAACCATTAAAAACCATGTTTTAGAAGCATACTTAGTGACTTGGAAAGACTGCATTATATTGGTAAATTAGAAATCGATTTATTAAACAACATGTACCACATTTTAATTTTTGTAACAATATAATGAGATATATGTTAATAGTGGTTATCACTGGCTCATGACATTCCCATTTAATTTATATTATCTTTCATTGCTTTCTGTCTTTTCCAAAATTTCTTACAGAACTTTTATAATCTAAAAACCGCCCATAAATGCTAAAAACAAACAAACATAAAAACACTAGGTCACACCCAGAAGTGGCTAAAATCCTCTCTGCTGGGTTTGTACGCTGCCCAGGACAAAAGAGGCAATAGGAAACTGAAAATGGAGCTATTATTCTTGCATTAATTACTATTATTATGGAGACACAATTGCAGTCTGTCAGTTACCCAGTTCCTGTCATTATGTGAATCTAAGTCTTCAGGGAGTCTGTGCCCTCTGGTTTCTTTCATCAGCAAATCTCTGAGCAGTAGACAAACATCCCCTTCCGGGTGAATGAGAAATGGGGCAAAAAACATCTGACTTTCAGGTGGACAAACACAGCTTCGGAGAGAAAGGAGGATTTCCCATCCCAGTAGCGGAGTCCCTGGAGCTCAGCGATGGACATCATCTTAGGCAGCATCTGTCTCCCAGCGCTCTCCTGAGTCCCTGGCACCCTGTCCTGGTAGAGCTCTGTGCTTGAACCCAGGGCCAAGGAGTTCACTGTCTCTCATATTGGGCCTTTGTAACAGTCAGCAGGCCCCTCCTGACATCAAGGGGAAATTTGCATCCCTAGATTCCACTCACTGGCTTTGATGAGAGAAAAATAATTTAATTGTTCTGCTGCATCTTTGGTTCTGCTGCAGCTTTGGTTCTGCTGGAGTCATCATCAATTGTCTATCCTGCAGGAGAAATAGAAGCTGTCAATCACTCTGCATCTATAATAGCTCTATGTGACTTTTCTTCCTTCCTTCCTTCCTTCCTTCCTTCCTTCCTTCCTTCCTTCCTTCCTTTCTTTCTTCCTTTCTTTTTTTCTTTTGTCCTTTCTTTCTTCCCTCCTTTCTTTTTTAACAGCTTTATTGTAGTAGAATTCACATACCATAACTTTGCAACTCAATGCTTTTTAATAAATTTTACAAAGTTGTACAGCCATTATTACCATAACCTAATTTTAGAATATTCCCATTTAGAATGCCCCCCAACAAAACCCTGTACCCATTTACAGTCACAACCCCCACATACACACACTCTCCCATTCCTACCTGCCCCCTAGGTTTTCATTTTATCTTTTAAATATATTTTTATTGATTTCAGAGAGGAAAGGAGAGGGACAGAGAAACAGAAACATCAATGATGAAAATCATTTAACCACGAGCCACATAGGAAGGGCTAGGTTTCTATTTTATGCAGGGGCCTACAGCTAGGCTGTCTCTTGATCATCTTTGAGGCTAGCATTTCCTCCATACTTCAAACAAACAAACAAACAAAAGCAAACCATTTACAAACACTGTTTTCTGTTCCTCCCAGCCCAGTTCTAAAGAATCCAGGTTAGCCCAGCTTTAGAGATTACAGAGGGTTGAAGGTCAAGAAGATGGCATGTCCTTGCTGTGCCTGGCCGCTACCGGGCAAGGCCAATTGGCACCCATACATTTTGGAAGCATCTTTTAAACAAAGTGGCCAATATGCTCTTGAATGAGTTTTTTATGTGATTTAATTCCATTTACTAGGGATCATTAAAGCCTAGGAGAGGATGGGACCTATATTCATCTTTGAACACTGCAGATTGTTTTATTTTAGAAGAAGGAGGAGGAGGAAGAGGAGGAGGAAGAGGAGGAGGAGGAGGAGGGGAAGGGGAAGGGAAAGGGGAAGGGGAAGGGGAAGGGGAAGGGGAAGGGGAAGGGGAAGAGGAAGGGGAAGGGGAAGGGGAAGGGGAAGGGGAAGGGGAAGGGGAAGGGGAAGGAGAGAAAGAAGCCCTTGCTTCTCACTCACCTCCTCACATATGATACTTTGAGAATCACATCAGCCCTACATTGCACTGAATTGTGAGGGGTGCTGGTGTCTTGGGCAAAAGTCCTTTGAGTGGCAATTGAAGGCCAACGAAAGTCTTCCCGAGTCCTTGTCCAGGGCATTTGGGGAACTTTGTGAAAATGCAACAATTGGGGTGGGTCCTAACATGGAGACGCGGGACATAGCCAGTGTTTGCTTTTCCCCTTCTTTCAGGATCCGAGGCTTGTGTCCTGTTTGCCACGGAAGGAATTACTCTGTCCCAAAGAGTCATTAACCCCTTAACTTTCCTTAACTTTCCAAGGAACAGAAGTCTTGAAACTGAAAATACACCTGTAGCATATACATGGGCCATATCTTTCTAATTAATTCTGTCGCCCCACACCCAACTTTCATCACCCCACACACAACATTAACATCACCAACAAACCCCTTCATCAGCTATCCACGTTAGCCCACCACCACAGATGGTTTTGGTTATGATTTTTCATTCTTGTTCCACAAGTAAGCCTGCGGCCATTATGTTTAAACCAAACTAAAACATTCAAAGTCTCTTACCCTCCTAACTTGCTGAAAGATCTTACCCAAAATTGCCTTTACCCAACCCGATTCTCAGAAAACACTTCACCCTTCCCCCAGCCTGAAAGTACTATTTCTGGGTGAGCAGTGGAGGGGAGTGGGAGGAAAGACTCCAAGTGTAGGAATAAAGCCCAGGAACAGGTTTAAAATTCCTCTGGGGTTTACTTCTGAGCCAGTGTCGCCAGCCTCAAACCACCTCCCCTTCCTGCCTCTCTCTCACTCTGGTCTTAGCTGCTCAATTACTTTTTTTTTTTTACAAAAATAAAATAAAGAGCCTCCTGAAAGAATTGAAAAATAGGAAATGGGGGGGTCCAAAACTCTCAGGAAAACATGTAACACACTCAGACGGCCACTCCCCTGCTTCCCGCACCAGCCACTGCTCGCGGACACCCAGAGGCACCCTCTTTCCCAAGGAGATCAGAAAACTATTTCACACTCTTAATGTGAAGCCAGAGTCTGATTTTTTTTAACGCTCAGAAAAATAAAAATAACGACAATTTTACTGGTCCCCTCAGGGATTTTTAAACCATTGGAATCGTACTTTAAGGTCTTAGCTGGTAAGGCCATCTCTAGTAGGTGCCCACACACACACACACACACACACGTGTGACAGCACCTACCCACACACTCCCCACACATTTTCCTACTGTATCTTTTTTTATCATTTATAAGAATGAAGTGTGGGACTTTCAGTTGTGTATGTAGTAGCCTGGAAGTAGCTACTGCATCCAAATAAGTCAAAAGCTGCACAGATGGGAACTCTTCTTGGATCCATAGGAGAGAGGAGGACAGTGGGGGGGGGGGGCGCTGCACTGTTGCTGACAAACTGCTGGAGGCTCAGGGGGGACAACCCTGAGAGTTAAAACCTCCAAGGGGGCCCAGTCATGGGAGGGGGCACAATTTTGAAGATATACCTCCTCCAGGAGCTCAGCCGGGTTCTCAGAGTAAATCTTGGAGAAAGATACCCTTACACTTCCATCAGGGGGACATGGCCATTTTTTAATTAGCCAGAGAGCACTCTGTCCTTCCTAACAAACTGTCATCTGGGAAAACTAGTTAGTCAGTGTACCCTGGTGGAGCATAATCAGAGCCTAACTAACCTGGGAAGAGGGAACTAGGGAACTACTCAATTCCAGTCAGCTCTAGACATCCTCTCGCACCTCAGGGGAGAGAGAAGACAGTAAAGTAAAACACTTGTGGAGTTCACAGTCAGAGAGACGGGCTCACTAAAAAGTTGAGATCTAATCCTAAGACTGTGGCATGCCTCCCCCCACCCCCACCCCCACCCCCCACACACACACACCTCACCACCAGGCTGCCGAATGCCTGTGTACAGAGATTCCCTTTGCCCAGGACATCGTGTCCAGCTATCAGGGAAAATGGCCATGCATAGCGAAAGGCAAAAGTACGGTTCAAAGAGGCAGAACCAACGTTTGCCATCCTTAAGCTGCCTTTTTGGGATAGTGACTTGAAGCTGTTTATTAAGAAACAAAAGAGTCAGAATAAACCTTCGACTCTTCACCCCTTTCCTGCCCAGGAAATTCAGACAGAGAAATGTGCTTCAGAGACTCACCTCATTCCCTATGACATCATAGCCTCTTTAAACACATCAAACAACTTACGATATCTCAGGGTCTCCACTGTCAGGCGTGGGACTACTCTCCAAAGACATATCTAAAGATGCACATAAACTCAGGAAGCTTTTTAAAAAAGATTTTTAAATTGATTTTTTAAGAGAGAGAGGAAAGAAGAGAGAGAGGGAGAGACATTGATGTAAATGATCGGCTGCCTGCTGCACACACCCTCACCAGGGACTGAGCCTGCACCCTGGGCATGTGCCCTGACCCGGAATCCAATGGGCAACCCTTCGGAGCACAGGACGACACCCAACCAACTAAGCTGGCATTGGCCAAGGCAAACTCAGAAAGTTTTTAAGAAGCTCTCACTCTCTGTCCTCCGATTTGGAATTTTCAGATTTTCCTCTCCCCAGCTTGCTGAATCAGCTTGATCATAGGAAGGGAAATTATGAGCTTTATGCTTCCCTTTGGACTACTATGCTTGGGTGATGTTTGGAGACAAACTATTTGCAGATTTTAGACATTGGCTTAAAGTTTGGCAGAAGACCTCATCTTATTATATGTACATACACAAGCATAAATGTAATAAGCATATATGCATGTTTATAATTATATATACATATATGTGTATATGTACTTTCATTGGCAGAGATCAATAGCAGGAGAATTGTTTTCAAGCTGCACATTAAGACAGATCAACAGTTTGCAGTTGAAATAAGTGGCATTATTTGTGAAACAACAGAACAGGGTTGGGGAGAGAGTTTATCATGGATCTTACATACTGGGCACCAATGATATCTACAGGGCATCTCTAACATCAGCTCCCAAACTGAAAAGCGACTTTATGAATTTAAAGTGTTAACCACTTTTTTTTTTCTCTCTTAACACCAGATGGTCAGATTGACAGTCTAACGTGGAACTATTCCCTATTGGAGATTCTAATATTTCCTCCTTTCTTCTGTGGTGTTCAAAGCAGGATTTTGTTGTTGTTATTCAGTTGACCCTTACATGCTATTAAGCATGTTATCGCGGACATTTCAGAGAGCTTATAAAGAAGGCTGCATTTATCTATGCACCATTTATGGCATCACCCAGGTCGCCTACAGTTGAAATAGTTTTGTTTTTGCAATCGCCAAGGCAATAGTATCTATAACCCCAAAAGGACTGCAGAGCTGATATGAAACAGGGCAGAACTGTGTGGACTCTGTGTGATGTTGGAGGCCAGATTATTTTTACAACTATCTCAACTGAACAAAGACAGCCACAACTCTGAAAGAGCTTGTGGGGTTTGTGATGGCTTGCTGTTCGATGTTCGGGAAACACCTGAGCTACCGTGACAGCAAGGGTGTGACTGGTAGCATTTATTACCTCCGAGTAGTCACTTCTTTATCATCCAGTCCACGGCCACCCATTCAAATGCATAGAAGATGTAAGGAGGTGTGCAGACAGTGAGTTAGGTGTTTGTGCTCAGGCATTTACTTTTGAAGACTGTGCAAAATTCTAAAAGTAAAAAAGTTGACAAGGATAAATAGCATTGCACAGATCCATCTTGTCCTGAGGCCACACAGAAGGATATGACCACAGATATCTTGGATACACAAACCCTAAAAATGGAGCCTCAACAATGGAGGAGATTGGAAAAGGCTTCTTCATGTATGCCAGTTGGCCATTCATGACACGTTAGTCTGTTTAAAACATTGGGTCACACATAAGTCTGGTGCCACCAGAAATGAAATAAAAGAGAGTACTAAGGTGTAGTCATAGACCAGATGGAACAGGACAGAATGCAGTGAAGCTCTTTCAGAGAAGACAACTTTGATTCAAGCTCTACTATAAAAACCAATAGCCTACGGGTATCAAGACTTTCGGTTGAAAGTGACAGAATATAAAGAAGAAATAAGAACAGCCAGTGAGTATATTGAAGAAATGATCAACTTCTGCAAACTCTTTGAAAGAAATGTAAATTAAAAGTTGACAAAGGTGTGCCGAAACCGGTTTGGCTCAGTGGTAGAGCGTTGGTCTGCAGACTGGAAGGTCCCAGATTCTATTCTGGTCAAGGGCATGTACCTTGGTTGTGGGCACATCCCCGGTAGGGGGTATGCAAGAGGCAGCTGATGGATGATTCTCTCTCATCGATGTTTCTAACTCTCTATCCCTCTCTCTTCCTCTCTGTAAAAAATCAATAATATATATATATATTTTTAAAAAGTTGACAAAGGTGTAAAAGAGTGAACAGACTGCAGAGTGTGGGTAAGTTATAGAAAGTAATTATTCCTAAGTGTCAGGTGGCAGCACAACCTCCATGGCTGCCAAATTGTCATTTGGGTCACCCTTAATTACAAGCTACAGTTGTGTTCATGAAACCTAGTATTGCCCATGGTACGCAAAGCAGGCTTTAGAAGCCAGAGATGGCAAGACTGAGACTGGAGACACCCACAGGCATACCCATCAGAACCACCACGGACTGCTGGAAGTCCTCTGACCTTGACTTGACCCTCATTTTTTTTTTCTTCTTAAAAATCTCAGAAAGGCATAGAAACAATTCTAGAATAGATGAATATTTTTAAATTTTCAGTTTCTTTACTTGATGGTCCCTGTGCTATCACAAAGCCTATAACAACTATGGTGACTTCCCAGAATACATTGGTCTGGAGGATATTTTTCGGCTTCAGCTACATTACTCTGACTTAACTCACTAATATCCCAGGTTGCAAATCCCATTAGTTACCAACTGGATACGGATGGGTTTCTAGATCACATTTCAGTGTTGTACAGAACAAGAGAGCAGTTCCTGTGGACGCTGAGGTTCACACAGTTGTGGTCTGAAGCACGGGCGGAGCCCCAGATGGCAGCAATCTGTTATTTACAGCTGTGTGATTGAAACTAAACAGCCAGCCCCTAAAAGCTTTAATTACAGCGGTGATAATTTGTCTTTTCCTGCTTGTTTTCAGTAGGAGTAGGACAAAATCCCAGCTAATGAAGCAGACATTGTTTCACGAAGGTTTAAAATTTATACACCCAGCTTAGACTGGTATATTCAGCTGTCTATGCGACATCTTTGCTTAGATATCTATTCTTAAATTTAGCTTGGTCAAAATGGACCTTTTCCCTCCCCTCTGCCCTTCCCCTACCACCCACCCCCCCAAAAAAAAAACACACACAACAACAACCTGGTTCTTGTTCCTAAGTGACTACAACAATGCCTGATACATAATTGTCATTGTCTTCCCATGTCAGTAAATGGCATTTACAATCTCCCAGTGGCTCAGGTTAAAAATCTTCCTTACACATCCACCAGCTAATCCCCATCATCAAAATTTTTCCAAGCCAAAACCAGTTTGGCTCAGTGGATAGAGCATTGGCCTGTGGACTGAAAGGTCCCAGGTTCGATTCCGGTCAAGGACATGAACCTTGGTTGCGGGCACATCCCCAATAGGGGGTGTGCAAGATGCAGCTGATTAATGATTCTCATCGATGTTTCTAACTCTCTATCCCTCTCTCTTCTTCTCTGTAAAAAATCAATAAAATATATTTTTAAAAAAAAATTTTTTCCCCAAAATTCATGCCCTTCTCACCAACCCCACAAAATCACTTATTCCAAGGAACCATCTTCTTCTGCCTGCATTATTACAAGAGCTTCCTACCTGCCAGTCTCCCCAGCCTCTATGGGACACATAGCCCTAGATTTGTGCTAAATTAGAAGGCAGGCACTCAGGCAGTGGCTTTGGAAGTAGGCAAAGACAGGGGACAGACTAGGCCTGGGCTTTCCTGTCTGCTCTCTCTTGACAGCCACAGTGAGCCTTCAGGAGCCTATTAAGAACTGTGTTTTGTTTTGCTATAGTCTTGTGGGTCTTGTGACTACAAGCTCCATTGGCTTTAGAGATAGGTGTTTTGGGGGCCGATCTCTTGGTGGAAGTCTTAAAAGTTGTGGTGCGAGATGCTGGGTCTAGATCCTTTGCTCCTCAGGGAGAAGCTGGGAGTTGTGAGTCTCCCCTCAACACCACCACCAATTGTATGAGGGGTGAGGTTTATGGTGAGAGTGTGTCTCAGCCTTTCCTACCCATTTTGTTGGTATTTTGTCATTTGCCCAATGAATAGGAATCATTCAGCTAGTTTCTAGATTTCTTTCAGAGGGAAACAGGAAGCTATAAATTTGGTGTGTGCCTAAGTGGAGGTGAATTCAGGAATTTCCTATGTCACCAACAAAACTTCCAGGGAAAGGTCCTTGGCATGTGTCTTGGCAATGATTTTTTTTGGATGTAACACCATAAGCACAAGTAACAAAAACAAAATAAACAAGTAAAAAACAAAACTGCACAGCAAAGGAAACCATCAACAAAATGAAAAGGCAACCTATGGAATAGGAGAAAATATTTGCAAATTATATATCTGATAAGGGGTTAATATCCAAACTATAAAACAAACTCCTAAACTCAATAGCAAAATAAAACAAATAAACCTAAAAACCAGATTTTAAAATGAGTAAAGAACCTAAATATATACTTTTCCAAAGAAGATATGCAAATAGCCAACAGGTATTTATATATATAACAAGGGCTTGTATATATAACAAGGGCTTCAGCATTGCTAATCATCAGAGAATTGAAAATCAAGACCACAATAAGATATCGCCTCACTCCTACCAGGATGGCTTTTAAAAAAAATCTTCATCTGATTATATGTTTTTATTGATTTTATAGAGAAGAAGGAGAGAGAAAATAATGCTCTGAGCTAGAAAGTGGATTCTAACCAGATACTGGATCTGCCAGTGCCTTCATCATGAATTTCCCTACCTCTATAATATTTATAAGCTACCGATCTCTGGTATTTTGTTATAGCAGCCCCCACAGCCTAAGACACATAAAATGGAACATTATTCTGCCTTTAATATAAAGGAAATCCTGCCATTTGTGACAACATGATAGGCTTGAGGACCTTAGGCAAGTTAAAATAAACCAGACACAGAAAGGCAGATAATGTATGACCTCACTTACAAGTAGAACGGTCAAATGCATACAAGCAGAAAATGGAATGGTGGATTTCAGGGACTGCAGGAGGAGAAAATGGGGAGATGATGGTCAAAGTGTGCAAAGCCTATGTTACACAAGACAAATAAGTTCTAAAATTTTACTACTCAGGATTATTCCTATAACTAACAATACTGTATATTTAAAAGTTGCTGAGAGTAGATTTATGTTAAGTGTTCTTAACACACACACACACACACACACACATACACACACTAAAAATAAAGCATGTGTAAAGACACTTGGGAGGTGATAGATATGTCTATGGCCTTGATGATGATGATGGTTTCTCGGTGCATACTTATCCCCAAACTCAAGTTGTATACATTAAATATGTGCAGCTCTTTACACGTCCATTTTACCTTAATAGTGTTTTGTTTGTTTGTTTTCTAAGGGGGGGGTGCATAATGAATACAGTGCAGTGACTTAAAACACACACACAATCATTATATTATCTCCCTTAGTGGTTCCTGTGGGTCAGTAATGCAGGAAGGGGTTAGGTCAATGCTCTGAGGTCTTAAGCAATTGTAGTTGGGAGATGGCTGGAGCTCGAATGTAAGAGGACTAGAGCAGTGGGGGGCTGGCCAGGCATTCATATAGTCTCTTCATATAGTCTCAGAGTTTCTCTATAATATCTTTATAAAGGCTAGTTTTAGCTCCCTCACAACATGATACCTCAGTGCAGTTGGACTGCTCCCATGGCAACTGAAGTCTTAAAGAGTGAGTATTGCAGTAAGCCAGTAATGCAGCAGGTTGAAGCTGCATTGCCATTTATGACCAGCCTAGGAAGTCATGCGACATACAAGCCCATCTGAAATCAAAGAAAGGAAAATTAGATTCCATGTATGGATGGGGCAGTGACAAAGTCACATTGTTGAAGAGCATGTGGGATTGGAATTTGGATTGCAATCCATTTTGGAGAGAAATGTTACCTAAACAATATTATGTGCTTTAATCCATGAACATGGTACATTTCTCCATTTATTTTGATGTTTAAAATTATTTTTCTTTTCAATATTTTGTATTTTTCAATGGAGAGATCTTGAACATGTTATATTTATTTTCAAATAAATAGTTGATAAATTTTGAGGCTGTTGCACATAGTATTTTTATTTCATTTTAAATTATTGATTGCTAGTACATAGAAATTAAATTTTTATACTGACCTTGTATTCTGCATTCTCGTTAAATCACTTATTAATTCTAATTGTTTGTACATTCTGTTGAATTTCATACATGTGCAATCATACCATTACAGATAATGAAAGTTTACTTCATTCTTTCCAAGCTCCATCCATACTTTTAGTATTATGTTGAATAAAAATGGTGACAATAAGCATCCTTGCCTTCTTCTTGTCTCAGTGTTCCATCATTAATTATAATATAAGCTGTAGAATTTCTGAGTAATACTTTAGCCAGATTAAGGAAGTTCTCATCAATTTCTAGTTTTATGAGAGTTTTATCATGAATGTTCAATTTTTATCAAGTTTTCACCTTAATATATTGAAATGTTTTTCCTCTATTCTGATAATACATAAAATTACATTGATTTTTTGCAATACCAAACCAAGCTTACATTTCTGGGATCAATCCCATTTTGTCATGATGTCTGATATTTTAAAATACATTTACTGGGTTCTATTTGTTAAATTTTTCTTTACAAATTTTAATCTATTTTTATGAGAGATATTGGCATAATTATTAATAGTGCTCTTTTTCACTCTAGGATAAATTTGATCACTCTGATAAATACTATGTCTTTTTGCATTTCTTTGAATTTGTAAAATTTTTTCCTGGTTCTACAATAAATTGTTTTCAAAGAGTCTTCAAAATCATATTCCCTTTCCCTCATTCTGTAGGGTTTTTTATTTATGCCCAGTTTTGAAGTGTGAACGCTAGGATTTGTGTGTGGCTTTTTCCTCATATTCAACTAAGGTGAAGTATTTCTAGACGAGATATTGGTCATCAGTCAGTGTCAGTGTGTTGTCCTTGGCCACACTGTCCGTCCACTGGGCAATGAGCATCTTTTCAGGTTCAGAGTACAAGCTGACATGCATCGTGTCCAGATCAATTTTCAGTTTCCAGAAAGTGTGCACCTAACATGGCTCCATCCAACTGAGGTTACATACTCTCCTACCTGATTCTCTCTTCCCTTGACTCATAGAGCCATCTGCAAAACTGCAATTGATATAGTGTGTCCTGCTATTAGAGACCTTCCTGTCCCCACCTTGCCTGCAGTGTTTAGCTTGTAAATACTGTACCTCCCAGGATACAGTACAAAATTGCTGGTTCTCTTTCCTCCCACCCCTCCCCCATATATATATATATATATATATATATATATATATATATATATATACAGTCCTCATATATATACACATATGAGGACTATATATATATATATAGTCCTCATATATATATAGTCCTCACACTTCCTGACTAGTTATTTCCTGGGAGGTGCTACCTCCAAATAGATAAAGTATTAGCATCCTTAAAAAGCAGCACTGCCTTACTAATACTGTATTCTTAACCATTGGGCCACTGTCTTTCCCATGCATTGAATCCTCCTAGAATGCAGACCTCCAATCAGTGTGTTCTCTGCAAAGTGAAAACTCCAGTCTGCTTGTTTTTCAAGTCTCCTTCCTGGGTTTATTCTTTTATAAACCATTTGATCAGGCAGTTAAAGCTGGGAAAATTCAAGAGAAAGGGTGGCGTGGTAAGGCCCAGAAGATACTGAGGTGAGCGCTTGATTAAGGTGCCTAATCCATAGGGGCTGAAGCCCACTTCTGGTAAAAGTGCCTTTATTCTCTTTCTTAAATATATTTTTATTGACTTGAGCCCACAACCCAGGCATGTGCCCTTGACTGGAATTGACCCTCCAGTCTGCAGGCTGACACTCTATCACTGGAATCAACTACATTCTAGACTATATAGGCACATAAACTTCTAGCAGGGAAAGGTAAACATAAAACCAACAATTTTGGTAGTTCTTATGTAATTATAAATGTGGTATGGTATAATAGTTATAAATATAGATGAAAGAGCCGAAACCGGTTTGACTCAGTGGATAGAGCATTGGTCTGCAGTCTGAAAGGTCCCAGGTTCGATTCTGGTCAAGGGCATGTACATTGGTTGTGGGCACATCCCCGGTAGGGGATGTGCAGGAGGCAGCTGGTTAATGTTTCTCTCTCAACAATGTTTCTAGCTCTCTATCCCTCTCTCTTCCTCTCTGTAAAAAAATCAATAAAATATATTCTTAAAACATTTAGATAAAAGACATTTGCTTTTCCTAAGTCAAATTATTGCTTAAGAAGCTACTTGCCCAGGTTAGTGAAGTTCAGCCTGGTGATTTCTGCTGCCCTTGAGCTGATATCATCCAGGAAAACAGGGTGGGGCCCCCTGACTCAGGCTGGGTAACTCCCGCTGTGGCTGACCCTCTGTTGGCCCATGTTGCCCTGCAGCAGTAGCTCTTTACGCTGGAGGTTCCACTCTTTCTATCCAAGCTTGACCATTAGAGTCCCATGAAGGGTCCAAGTTCACAGACTTGGTGCCTGAACTCCACAGGCCCCTCAGCAGTTGTCTCCTGGAGGCATTGCCACACTGGAGATGATGTCTCATGATCAGGTTCACAGAATCAGCAACCTTCTCCTCCAGCCCCAATGCTTCATGGTTCCAATGCCTTTAACTCCCATTCCCACCCAGGAGGCCAAAGGCCTCCAGATCCTTCCACAAAATACTCCAGGATACTTGTAAAGTCAAGAGAGCCTACTGAGGTTTAGGTTGGGGTGGTGTAGAAAAGTGTCTTTATCTTTATTTTGGGGGTTAGACAAAACAGCCTGAGAGGGGTACAAAGGAAATGCTATGAGGCCCCTTTGAAGCCTGCAGGGTACCATCAGAGTTGTGTTTCTGTGTCTGCGGAGTCAGAGGAGGCTGCTGCCTGGAGAAGAGATCATTTGGCTGAGCTGTGAAGGGGACTAGGAGTTAACCAGGAAAATATTAGACTCAATGGCATAGAAGGGCGTGTGTGTGTGTGTGTGTGTGTGTGTGTGTGTGTGTGTGTGTGTTCTGAGACTGTAGTAAAGGTAGGCAGTATATTAATAGAATTAATAGGATGATATTTTTTAAATATATTTTATTGCTTTTTTTATAGAGAGGAAGGGAGAAGGACAGAGAGTTAGAAACATTGATCAGCTGTCTCCTACACACCTCCTACTAGGGATATGCCCGCAACCAAGGCACATGCCCCCGACAGGAATCAAACCTGGGAACCTTCAGTCCACAGCTGACTCTCTATCCTCTGAGCCAAACTGGTCAGGGCAGTAGATGATATTTTGATTGTGAGTATAGTTTGCTGAATAAGGCCACTTCACTCACGTTTATATACTTCTTACCTTCTTGGGACTTTTGGAGACATCCCCAAGGGTATAGGTGGTTTTTACTTGCCAGCTGAATTCTGCAAGAACCAGAAAATTCGGAGATGTCTCTCAAATTTTAGATTGTTTAGAATGACCCACAGAAGCAAATCATTAAATATATTCCAGACTCTTCCTTATTCTGACTTTGATTTATTTCAAATTATTCACCACCAGCACACATGTGAGGACAAGTTTGGTGTAAGATCCCTGTGTGTGAAGACCTGCACACGTAGAACCCCTCCCAAAGGGAGGACATACTTGTCATTCCTCATTCTCTTAATCACTAAGTTCTCTAGCTCCTTTGTAGCTTCCTTTGGTTGTAATGGTCTCTAACAGTTTTTAAAAAGTGTTCCTTTCTCCTTTTTTATTACAAGTTTTTAAAAATAGGAAGTGGGCAAAGTCAGTTTTCTTTTCAGAATTAAAATGTAGAACAAATGAGAAAATGATGGCACTTAATCTTCCCAATTCTGAGTCTGCACAAATAATGTGCCCAAGTTTTACATTTTCAACAGCCCTTCTGCACATACTCCATTTTCTCTAAGTTGGTTCCAGATTTTATCTTCATTCCCAATATGCCAATTCCATTGTTATTTGAAAAGAAAAGGCCTTGACAAAACCAGTTTGGTTCAGTGGATAGTCAGTCTGCGGACTGAAGGGTCCCAAGTTCGATTCCGGTCAAGGGCACACCCCCAGTAAGGGGTGTACAGGAGACAGTTGGTCGATGACTCTCTCTCTCATCGATGTTTCTAACTCTCTATCTCTCTCCCTTCCTCTCTGTAAAAAAAAAAAAAAAAATCAATAAAATATATTTTAAAAAAAAGAAAAAAGAAAAGAAAAGAAAAGAAAAGAAAAGGCCTTAAAAAAAAAAAAAGAGTCTTCAAGGTCATTGTCAGAAACTGATCTTTAGCTTACCCCCGCCACTAGCTAGCAAACTACAGAGAGGATGGAGCAGAATGTGAACAGTACTGAGTGAGATACAATTCACGAGAACCACTTGATCCTTATCGGAATCTGGTTGCTACACATGACTGTGATTTCCTGTGAGAAATGGGGGAATTTCTTTCTTTTTCATGCAAGTTGTACAAAAAAGAGCAACCTCATCAGCTGAGCTGGCAGGGAGAATTCCAAGAGACCAAGGAGTTCTGAGATCTGAATAATTAAGAACACAACAGCACCTCTTTGCCAACGACCTTCTTTGACAAGGTTTCTGGTGGTGTCCTCTCCTGGGAAGAGAGCCCTACGAGAAGGAAGCAATGACTTCTCTTTCACTTGGGGCAGGTGCAGCGGGAGGCAAATGTTCACTGAGCCCACTGTGAGCCTCGCCCTGGATTTGGCATTCAGAAGGCCTGAGTTCAGATTCTTCTTCTACTTTTTCTTCTACTTCTTTTTCTTCTTCTTCTTCTTCTTCTTCTTCTTCTTCTTCTTCTTCTTCTTCTTCTTCTTCTTAATATATTTTATTGATCTTTTAGAGAGAGGAAGGGAGAGGGACAGAGAGTTAGAAACATCGATGAGAGAGACATCGATCAGCTGCCTTCTGCACAGCCCCCACTGGGGATGTACCCGCAACCAAGGTAGATGCCCTTGACTGGAATCAAACCCAGGACCTTTCAGTCTGCAGACCGATGCTCTATCCACTGAGCCAAACTGGCTTTGGCTATTTCAGCTTCTTGCTCTGGCCCTTCCTAGTTATGTGATCCTACACTAATCACTTAGTCTCTCTGAGTAACACTTTACTCACCTGTAAAATGGGGATACGTTAGTAGCTTCACCACATGTCATATCAGGATTGAATGATACAATGAATGATTCAGAAGTAATACCAGAAGGAAATGTTGGTTATCTTATTCAGTGTGATCCAACAGCAATTCCACTGAACCTGTCTCACCTCAGAGGTTCGTTCCATTCAGGGGAATTCCAAGGTCTTGTCCAACTGAAGAAGCAGATCACGTGGCACCAGAAGGGCTGCGATAGCTGGCAGGCCAGATCACTAGTGATACTTACATCAAGGACACCAGAGGCAGTCACACTTGCTCTTAGATCTAGGGTGTAGTTTCAGGGTACAGATAAAGGCTGGGTCATGAGCAGACACTGGGTCATGCTGAGCTTTTACCTCTGTGTTTACAAACACGCACCATCAAGTTTATATGAATGCTCACAAGGAAAAATATTAAAAGCCAGAGGTCCAGTTATCTGAGAGTAAAAAATAAAATGTCAGCATCAAGTATCTTTCAGACAAGGATAGAAGTCAAAGGATTTCTGTTGTTAATTGAGAATGTCATACACATTAAAAGGAAAAAAATTAAGTAAATCATATCTGGGCAAAAGCCAACTCAATTTAAATTTTTTGTTAAAAGGAGATAAAATATTAATAGAGTCTCTTAAAACTAAGAACAAAATATAAAACCTCACTCATTAAAATAAAATTTAAAAAATCATTTTCATATTGCTGGTAAACAGAGGGAGGCAGGTTAAGGAGCACGTGTGAGGCAGCAAGGAGAAGGAGCTGCAGTAGACAGAGCACAGAGAAAGAGGACTCAGCACAAGGCTCTACAGTTAGCATGGAGCCAAAGAAGCTGCTCTTGTCGCTGAAGCCGGTTTGGCTCATAGATCATCGGCCTATAGACTGAGGGGTCCCTGGTTCGATTCCGGTCATGGGCATGTACATTGGTTGCGGGCACATCCCCAGTGGTAAGTGTACGGGAGGCAGCTGGTCGATGTTTCTCTCTCATCGATGTTCCTAGCTTTCTATCCCTCTCCCTTCCTCTCTGTAAAAAAATCAATAAAATATATTTTCTAAAAAAAAGAAAAGAAACTACTCTTGTCGATCGAAGCATGGACCTCCACATAAGTTATTACTGACTTCAGTTTCTGATTATCTGAGTCATCACTTCTACTCTAGAAATAGCTTATCTACCTGGTTTAGGAATAAATGCTTCTTTCTATTGGAATTTTGAAAATTTTTGATGTGTAGGGAATGGCTTAAGTCTTAAGAATTTTCTTTGTGTGATCTTAGTTATATCTTAAAATACATTGGCTTATTTTTTTTTTATTTTTTATGTTCTTTCTGGTGACTAACAAAAACTCAGTGGATAAAAAGTGGGAGTGTCTGGCCTCACTGGACCAGACTGCTCTATCAGATTCTCAGAGACTGAACTCTAAGTGACATTCCTAGAAGAGATGACTCAGGAATCCTTAGGACTTGAAATATGTCAAGAAAATGTCACTTCAGATACTTGCTTCCAGTAATGTTCATAACAGCTAAGATTTGATAGGACAGAGGGTGGTAACATGGATATAAATTAGTGATCTCACCTTTTCTCATTCCATACCATTCATATATAGACCACACCCCCGTGGGGACATCTCATCACCATTTTCAGTCTCACAATGCAAGAAAAGTACATCGGACTCTGAGGGTAGAGTCAGATGTGGGGTGCAAAATCCCCTCCCCAGAGTTGCCATGTCCACCCCCTTTGAGAGTTACTGGTACTATGGTAGTCACTGAAGAATGAAAAGTACATCAGGTGAAAAGTACTGACCCTATAAGCTATGCTTTCCAGTCCTACACATACAGTAGGTCAGCCCCATCTTCCCAAGCTGGGCAAATGCTACAACTGCCTGTTCCTATGACAACAGTCGCAAGTCACAACAATGACAGCCACCATGCATGCATTGAGTGATTTCCAAGCATCAGGCTCTGATTACACCCTTAACACACATTATCTCATTTAATTTTTATTAGTGACTCTATGTGCTGAGTGTTATGATTATCCCCATTTTATAGGTAAGGTTATTGACAATAAGAAAGGTTTAGAAAGTTGTCCTTGGGTCATAAGTGCCAGAGCTAACTGAACCCAGAAGCCACACAAGTCCATACAAATTTCACCGTGCCACAGTGGCCTTCAGGAGCCCATTCCCTCTCTCAGGCACAGTCTTTCAATGTAGAGCCATCTTGACTCTTATGATTTAAAGACTTCTATGTCTGATAAAACTTTTATCCCTTTGTAGGCCTAATTTCCTAGTGTTGAACGAGCATCTAAGAGGGAAAAGAGTATTCCACTATGTGGGAGTTTAGATAGAAGGGAGGGAGGAAGCAGCATGGCCATGAATATGTGAGTGGTTCCAGCCTATAATGAGCTTATTGCAAAAGTTCAAAGGTCATTTGTTCCAGTTGACCAAGGTACAGGGAATGCCCCATTTCCTGGGTAATGAATGGACAATTCAGGGGCCTAGTCAGTCAGTGCTACTTCTTAGACTTTAAGCCACAACTTTAAAAAAAAATAATAATAATAAACAAGGGAAGTTCTTCAACACTTCCTCGGCAATCTATTCTGATGAATTTTTATTCAGGGAAGATGCCAAAAAAAATTCCAACTAACTACAATTTCTTTTTTTGTAAGACACTGAAAAGAGGGAAAACTCAATGTTTTTGCTGTTCTTCACTTGAGCATTTCTAATTCAAAGTAAACAGGGGGCCTCTGTCCTTTCTGTTGGACAGTGGCAGACACAGGACCCTTGTTGGCGGAGCATGATATCAGCCCATCTCAGGCCCCAGTGCACACTGAGGCCCTGTGTCCAGGCCAGTGAGATGGGCTCAGGCTGGCCTCTGGTTCCTGCCCATGCTAGTGCAGCAGCGCAAACAGTTGATATTCAAATTTCAACCCTACCCAACCCCCATAAGCATCTCTACTCTGCAAAAGAAGAGAAATCCTCTCATCTGTCATTCTCAGCAACTCTAAAACCCTCCAAACTGCACTCTCTGCCTCTCTTTCTTAGAGAAATCAGTTTGTTTCTTATTAAGAAAATGAAATAAATTCATTGTAGAATATTCAAATAGGAAAAGTAAAAAGAAGAATAAACAAACCACCCAGACCAAAGTTTCTGTACTTCGGTATATCTATAGCATCTATATGTTTCTCTAAGCACGTATATTAGAGACAATGTTTAGATCATATTGTACATTTCTTAGAGATGTGTTGTAAATAAGTCAATTGGATTTAAAAATTAAATGCAAGCTGAGACCGGTTTAGCTCAGTGGATAGAGCACCGGCCTGTGGACTGAAAGGTCCCGGGTTCGATTCAGGTCAAGGGCATGTACCTTGGTTGCAGGCACATCCCCAGTAGGGGTGTGCAAGAGGGAGCTGATCGATTATTCTCTCTCATTGATGTTTCTAACTCTATCCCTCTCTCTTCCTCTCTGTGAAAAATCAATAAAATATATATTTTTAAAAATTAAATGCAAAAGACAGTGGGATAAAATAGATGAATATAGAGTGGGCAAAAGCAGTTTACAGTAATTCATATGAAAAATACAAGAATAATTAATAATAAAGAATAAATTCTGTTTCATGTACTCACAACTGTAAACCTACTTTTTTGTCCACCCCTGTATTTATATCAGATGTTAACCTGGGGTCCATGCATAAGCTTCAGAGAGTCTATAAGCATATAATAATATGCACAATTTGATATATTGATATATAGATGTAGATATAGATATAGACATAGCTGTATGGGGAGAGAGGAAAAGACAGTTCTTGGTTTTCATCAGATTCTCCAAGGCTTGTGTGACCCAGAGAACCAAATTGGCTGTGGGTAAAACAACCAAAGTGGAAAATTGCCTACCACACAGCTGGTAAGAATGTTAAACTTAGCCCTAGCTGGTTTGGCTCAGTGGATACAGCATTGGCCTGCGGTCTAAAGGGTCTCAGGTTTGATTCTGGCCAAGAGCACGTGCCTTGGTTTTGGGCTTGATCCCCAGTAGGAGGGCATGCAGAGGCAGCCCATCAATGATTCCTTCTCATCATTGATGTTTCTCTCTCTCGCTCCCTCTCCCTTCCTCTCTGAAATCAATAAAAATATATTTTTAAAAAGAGAATGTTAAACTTTTCTGTAGAGTAGTTTGGACACTCTCGAGTGTGTGTGTGTGTGTGTGTGTGTGTGTGTGTGTGTAAGAGAGATTTAAAATAGCCATAAGATACTATACAGTTAAAATAATGCAAAAAGCCTGGGAATGAATGGGACCAAGAATATAAAAGATTTGTAATATGATAAAGCTATTATTTCAAATCATAGAAAAGAATTGATAAAAATAATGAATATCAAAAATCTTAAGATTCTTCACCATCAAATCAAATTTTATGGAGAAGTTTATAGAGCAATGGTTAGATTGGTATTCTTGTTTGGTTCCTGCCTCTAATAGGAATGCTTCCATGCTTTCACATGAAAAATTTTATAGATGGTAATTTGACATAGTTATTCCCTATGTTAATGAAGTAGCCTATTTCTGGTTAAGTAGGAACTTTTCCCACAACTATAGAAATTATTATGTTTTATCTTTGATTTTTAAATCTTTAAAAATAACTTGGTAATATGTGTGGGGATGGACATTTCTTAGATGTATTGTGATAATAATTTTGCAATATATATATAATACAATAATCATTTACATTGAACACTTGAAAGTAATATGTTACATATGTCAATTATATTTTAATTATTAAATGTAATGATTTATGTTAATAAAATACTACCTGAATTAGCAGAAAAACTCAACTTGGTCATAATATATTCTTTTTAATAACATTTTGGATTTGACTTCCTAGGATTTTGTTTACTTTTTTTAATCATATCTTTGAACTTTACTTTGGTATTTATTTTTTGTTTGTTTTTGCTTCTTTTGTTAGTTTGGGTGTTTTAGTTTGAAAAACTGAAATAGGATACTTTTTACCCTTTTTTAATGTTCTGAAACATTTTGTTTAAAAATATTTTTTAAATTGATTTCAGAGAGGAATGAAGAGAGAGAGAGAGAGAGAAACTTCAATGATGAGAGAGAATCATTGATCAGCTGCCTCCTGCATGCCCCACACTGGGGAGCAAGCCTGAAACCGAGGCATGTGCCCTGATCAGGAATTGAACCATGACCTCCTGGTTAATAGGTCGGTACTCAACCACTAAGTCATGCTGGCAGGGCTGTTCTGGAACATTTTATACAGTAAGAACATTAAATTCCTTAAGGACTAAAAGAAATATACTTTATAACTCTGTGGAATAGACATCTTTTGCAGAATAACAACGTTTCCATTTCTTCTGTGATTATTAGTCTTTTCAAATGTCTCTTCTTCTTGAGTCAATTTGGCAAGTGTATTTTATAGAAAACTTATTTATTTTAATTAGATTTTTCAAATTTTTTTAACTTTGAGTTAAATATACCACTTTTTTATAAAAAAAAAAAAAAATCTTTCCCACATGTCCTGTCCCACTTTCGTTTCCAACACTGTGCACTTATTTTTTAAAAACTATATTTTATTGATTTTTTACAGAGAGGAAGGGAGAGAGATAGAGAGCTAGAAACGTCGATGAGAGAGAAACATCGACCAGCTGTTTCTCCTGCACACCCCCACCAGGGATGTGCCCGCAACCAAGGTACATGCCCTTGACCGGAATCGAATCCGGGACCCCTCAGTCCGCAGACCGACGCTCTACCACTGAGCCAAACCGGCTTCGGCCCAACACTGTGCACTTAAAATTTTCTTTTCATTCTTCACGATTAGTCTTACCATTTATTATTTTTTCAAAGATACTCTTGCATTTAATCTTATTATTGCCTATTCTAAGCTATTCTTATTTTATTTTGTGACTCAACATTTCTGATTTTCTTAGATTTTTTTCTATTTAAGTTAAATCATCACTTCACTTAGTCTTATTATTTCTAAGTAATAAAAGAAAATCTGTGGCTACAAATGTTTCTTTGAATACATTTGGCTGAATCCCAAACCTTTTTATTTGAAAGAAATGTATTTATATTTATAGAATAGAAAATCCATGCCGAAACCGGTTTGGCTCAGTGGTAGAGTGTCGTTCTGTGGACTGAAAGGTCCTGGGTTCGATTCCGGTCAAGGGCATGTACATTGGTTGCGAGCACATCCCCAGTAGGGGGTGTGCAAGAGGCAGCTGGTCGATGTTTCGCTCTCATCAAAGTTTCTAGCTCTCTATCTCTCTCCCTTCCTCTCTGTAAAAAATCAATAAAATATATTAAAAAAAGAAAAAAAGAAAATCCTGATTTGTGCTTATTGAGTTAATTATATTAGGTAAATTTTCAAATTTATTATAATTTTACTAAATATTTATCCTTTGGAGGTGCCACAGAGAGAAATGCTCAGGTTTCACAAAGTGTATCCATTATCTATTGCTGCATAACAAAACAGCCCAAAATTCAGTGGTTTAGAACAGTAACATTTTATTATTCCTCATGATTCTGCGAATTGGATGGATTCACTCTTACAGCCAAATTCAACTGGTGGATTGGATGAGGGCTGGGTTCAGGTGGCTTGTCTCTGCTTCATTCAAATGGCCGCCCTTCCTCTACTAGACTGGATCAGACTTCTGCCCAAGATGGCAGAAACATTCCAAGAAGACAAGCCCTAATGCACAACAGTTGTTAAGTCCCTGCTTGTATCTTTGGGTTTGAATCCCACCAAACTAAGCAAGATAACATGGCCAAACCCAGACTCAGTGTGGGAAGGAACTACAGAGCTTGGTAACAGGAAGTATGCTTCATTGGGGACCGTTAATGTGATCATCTACCACATAAAGGGATTATAATTTGGCCTTGTACTTTTCCTCATATTTCTAACAGTTTTGTCCAAAATGGTCCTGTTTACATATTAATTCCTTTTTGTTACAAGTTATCATTTTCTCACAATTATATTACCTCATCAGATTTATTTTGGTTTGCATTTCCAGAGCAACTGTGTTTGCTTTTAATATCACTGCCAGGTGTGTTTCTTAAAAAGTCTCTGGTTAGACTTTTTAAAAATATGTTTTTATTGATTTCAGAGACAGGAAGGGAGAGGGAAAGAGGGTTAAAAACATAAATGATGAGAAAGAATCATTGATTGACTGCCTTCTGCATGTCCCCCACCGGGAACTGAGCCTGTGCGACTCAGGCTTGTGCCCTGACCAGGAATTGAACCGAGACCTTCTGAGCCACACCAGCCAGGCTGGAGATTGTGTTTTTCAAGGGGAGTTAGAACTATGCAAATTTAACTGGAACATATTTACATTTGTACTTACTTCTACTATCTGATCATATATATGTTTTCCAGCCTTTATATTTCCTAGATTTTTCCTCATTCTCTCCTTTTGCTATCTAGTATCTACCTCTATCTCTATCCTCCCTTTTTCCTTCAAGAAATGTGGTTATGTTATTTTTTATATATATACTGTGCCACTCACTGTTGGATGCCAATAGGATGAACATTCCTATTGGTCAAAAAATTGTCTTGCTTTATCCTGTGGGTCAGGACATGTTGTCAGCCACACAAATTGGAATTCTGTTAGCAGGAAGGAAAGGGAAGTGTTTATCCTATTGGCATCCATGGATATTGGATATTGACACTTATTGTTTTGTTGTCTTTGGCATTTATGTGACAAATGTCAATGTGGTTGTTGTTTTTTCTTTCACAGGTAACCTGATGCTTCTGTCTGAGTGGCTCCATGAAGCAAAGAACACTTTACCTGTCCATTGTCGAACCCCTAGCGCCTAACCCAGTGCCTGGACCATAACAAGCTTGTCATGAGCCAGTTGTCTGCAGAGACTCCAAAAGAGCACAGTCTTGCCTTCATATTGAAGAGTTTTCCCCCTGCGTGGAAAACTGGGAGCTGGTGCCGCTGGGAGCTGGTGCCGCTGGGAGCTGGTGCCGCTGCCCTAACCGTCATTGCCCCCTTGGCTATTCTGCCTACGCCGGACATCCAATGTGACCCCTTCCCTGTGTGCACACAGTGCCGGGCACTTCCTGATGCTTCAGAAGACGGACTTGCCCTTCCTTACGTTTTTGTGATTAACTTTTGTCTACAGCCCTGTCACAGCCAAGCTGGATCTGTTGATGGTCCAGTCCTCAAGAGACCTTTTTTGTTTTCCTGTGAGGTGAATTGAAGATTGCCTAACCATACTGTCAAACTGGTCTCATCTGCCTTAAGTCAGACAGAAATTCCTTTAAAAGTCTGGTATGTGGGTGGCATCTATGTTTTTTTTCTTCTGTTTTGAACAGTGACAGATTTCCCTATCGTTATTTATTTTTATTTTTTACTTTTGGCTGTTTCAATGGAACTTTGGAAGAGAGGCAGGAAGGGAAGTTTAATGTGGTGGTCTGAATGTCACAGAATGAAAATTTAGATTAAGTCCCCTTCCCCTTATAGACCTATGAAATGTACAACCCTCTCCTCTCATCACTAATCCCTTCTGTTTGGGGAACAAGGACATTTTCTCCTCTATCAGCTCTATGCTCCTTTTCTGGGTACTATTAAAAATATTTTGGATATCCTGATTTTGTCTTTCTCTGTCTCATCATTTATCTCTCTCTTTTTCCTTTTCCTCTGAGCTTGGGGAGATTTTTTTTAGTTTATCAGATAGATTAACCCATCACTGAAAAATAAATTATTAAACCCCCTTTATCGCTCTCAATCTTTCTTTGATTTCTCCTTCCTCAATTCTTTATATTTTCCTTTTCCTGTCTGTCCTTTGCCTCACTCCATCATCACTACCTTGTTTCCGTCAACATTATAGTTTTACTTGCCTAGGGATTTCTACACATTTGATTTAGGACTTTCCCCCTCAGCACTCTGGAGAATTCTGGTGGGGAATCTTCCCAGTCTTCAGGATGGTGTGGCTGCATGGTTGAGGCTGCTGGGAGGACAGCAGCAAAGACAGCATGGGCAGCACTGAATGCATAGCTCCTCCTCCTCCACATGGAATGGTTTGGCACGAGCTATGCGGAATCCTCTGCGTACCTCTACTACATCCAGTCATCAATCAATGAGCTGCGTGAGAAGAGAATACCTTTCATTGCAGCCAGCCATCTGGTAACTCCAAGTCTTAGAGACTCAACCTAGTACCTTGATGTCTTGGAGCAGCTTGGACCATTCATGGAACCATCAACTTCCAGACCTCAATTGGGCTTTAGGGCCATCCTGTGATATCCCTTGAGAAAGAAGGATTCAAGCTTACTACACAACTTCAATGTGCATTCCCAAGGCAGACCTGAGATCTGGGGGATAGAAGATGCTAAGCAGATCATATCAGTCTTTGGACAACGATGGACGTGAATATAACCCCCGCAGCTGAGGACAAAGCAAATGCTTCTTGTGGCTTCTTACCCGGCCCCTTATGCCGGTGATGTAAAATGTAAAAATGGACCGAGCATAAGGTTTCCCATTTGTCTTCCAGTTAGAGATAAGGAATACACTGATAGCTTCGCAGGGAGTTGATACTTGGACAGTACCTTACTTTGGATTAGATTTCTTTTCCTGGATCCCTTAACACATTAAAATCTCTTCGCTCTGACTAAACACAGTTCCCCAGAGTCCTTTCCAAAGTCTCTTTCTCATACACAGGATGACATCTGACTTTTGCTCTCCTACTGTGCCAGTAACCCTTTCCTGTTTTCCCTCTGAGTCGCCCTGCCTGCTGCTGCCACACCCACAAGGTCCCGCAGCCCCAGAAACTTAACTCTAGCCATTGCCCTATGAGGCTTGTCTGCAGGAATTTCTTCAGTGCTGCGGCCCATGGCTGCGCTTCCTCCCGAAGAATGTCTAGGCTGTTTACTACCTATGTCTTGGGCAATTGCCCATCTGAACAGTGGTGGCCTGACTCACTCAGGGAAGACGCCGGTCCTGGTTGCCCACAATCACTTCCACAGATGAATCAGGACGGAGCAGGAGGCTGATTACAGTGAAGAAGGGGACTCTTTAAATGCACACTCTGTAATGAGTCTGTAGAAGAAAAGAAAGGGAAAACTGACAGTGGGATTGTACTGGCCTCTAAGGAGAACATAACATGGTTCTCTTGTTTGCATGGGAGGAGAGGAGAAACTGTGATTTCAGGGCCAGCTGAAGCAAGAGTGTGCAAAGGCAGCCCAGGCGGATTCTCAGTGAAAAGAATCCTATTCGTTAGGTTCCATGTCCACAGAGAAACGGGGCCTTCAGGGGCCAGGTGAGACAGCAACAGTGCCCGTAGCAGAAGGAATGTAGCTTCCTTCATTCCTCCATAGCTTTCAGGGCTACCACTGGAATCGCACTCAGCTCGGACAGCAATGTATTCCATACTGCTAAAATACAAAAGGCTCACACCACCCTTTAGGAAAAAAATGATTTCTTCCTCAAAATCACATCCTGTAATTCCCCCCCCCCTCCACACACACACACACACACACACACTGCTTTGAGAAACAAATGCTTAGCTCCTGACTTACCTGTGAAACTACCCCTGTGGGAAGGTGTGTTTTGTGCATGCTGAGGGATGTAAGCATATGCTACAGCAAAGCTCTGATATGGAAGTGATAACATAAAGAGGATGGTAGGAAATTGAGAGAAAGGAAAAGTGTGGCCATTGAGGGAGTTTTTCTTTAAAGCATAGCAGATTTGTTGATATCAAATGCTGTGCTTAGCATGTAAAAAAATTCTTGCAGTTAGTTCTCACTGCAACCCAGTGAGTTCAGTTATTATTCTTATTAAAATGTGGAAACTGAGGCAACATTGCATAGAAGCCAACACATAGACCTTTAAATCAGCTCGTTTTGCTTTCAAAATTGAACTCTGTCACTCACTGACTTTGTAAATCTGGGTAAGTTACTAAATTCTTAGGTCTCAGTTGTTCTTATATTAAAGGGAGATGGAATCCATCTCATAAATTTCAGGAGATTTTCCCCTGTGAGATTAAATGGAATACACAAGGTGCTAAAGGCAAAGTGTTAACATTTTAGGATATTAGGTGTTCTTCTAATTCTATAAATAAATGTTCAAAATATTATTTCAGTTCAGTTTACAATAAATGTTGTAGATGTTCTTTAAAAAAAAAAATCCAACCTTTGATTATCTGTTTGAACTGAATAAATTGGAAGGTTTATAAAACTATAGGTGTGAACTGCCTCTTGAAAATGTTGGGAGATAATCAGTTATTTCCAAGCATTTGAATGTAGTTTGATTTGGATATTCTTTAGTTTAAAAGATGGCAAATTATCTCTTGATTTTCCAGTCCTGACAGGGACACGTGCTCATTGGCTTGATTCTGCTGCTACTTCTCTCCACCCTGACACCCTGTGTAGGCAGAGGATAGAGAAGGAAGAGCTCCTGAGCCTGTTTCTCACCAGCTTAGACAGCCAACCCTCAGCCACAGTGAACGTGATGTGTGTGTCCCCAGCAGGAAAGAAGGTGAGGGTCCTAATGAGGGTCTCGGAGAACAGGAGAGCCTGAAGAACTCCTGATTTCTTCCCTCTGGTAGCCAAGGTTAGTGCGGGAAGGAGACAGACAGACAGACAAGTGGAACAGGTCAAGACCAATGTGAAGGAGGAGGACAGAGATGCTGGAAGGGAGTCAGGGACCACTTATTAAAGAAGGTGTGTATGTGCCCGACATGCATGGGTGTGGACATAGGTACCCCAGGACTTACCAGGAAACCCTCAGCACAGGTCAGCAGGGATTGAGAGAACATCCAAGTATCCTCTGACAAACGTACTGAACAGAATGGCTTCTCAAAGCTAATTTACACTGCTCTCAAAACCCCTTTCCACTCTGGTGTTCCCTGCCCAAACGCTGAGGCCAATGGAATGATGCTTCCTTTTTGAAACTAGGTCTCTTTCTCAGCTCATATGAAACAATCTTGGCAAAAGTCAATTCTGAGAGTCTGATCCTTGGGCCAAGGAAACAGCAGAGGATTTCCCCTTCGTCCCTACCCTCACCCGACCAAGGAGAAGAGATCTACCCAAAGCAGCTAGGCTGGAGGGGTTAGGAGAAAAAAAAGTACCCAGAGCTCAGGGCATCTCAAGAATACCACTGGTCACTGCCTTTCAGGGACATACTGTCCCCTATGCATAGACCCCAAGGAACCTATTGTTCTTCCATTCTCTCCCCAGAATGTCTTCCCTTTTCCCCTTCACTTTCCCAAATTCTAGCATCCAGGGCCAGCTCAAGGCCATAAATCCTGAAAGGGCCACCCAGGTAGCTGCAACCCATACATCCCTCTCTCAGAGCGCACTAATCAGCTTGCTACCCCACACCTGGCCTCAGTGCCTGTGGCGGGTGGTCTTGGGGGGGGGGGGGGGGCGGGGGGTAGCGGTAGATAATCAAGCGCCCCATAAACAGAGGCTCATCGTCAACATCAGCCCCAGGCCAACAGGTACAAAGATACACTGATCTTAACAATGTGCCTGCCTGTGATTCTGGGGTGACTGGCCCAGTGGCAAGCGTCCGGAGAATCAAGTGTTCTTCGGTGGGACGGGGGCGCAGGTGAGCAACCTGGATGAACAAATTCTTCGCTTGCTTCTAGGGAGCACTTTCCTTAGGCCAAGTCTTAGCAGTTCACAGGTCAGGTCTCCTTCAGGGCCTCGTCTCCGACCCCCCGGCAGCTGCAGCGGACACAGGTGACCCCCGCCCGCGGCTCTGCTCCGCCGCCTAGAGCCTAGAGGCTGCCACTGCGCCCGGGAACACAGGCGCTGCTGCAGGCACCGACCCCGGCGCGGGGGCCGGACTGCGCTGAGCTACTCACTACTGGTCTGAGGGTGGTGTCTGAAGTCTGGGCGCTTCCTGCCTTTGGCCTGTCCTGGGTGCCAGGCGCCAGCGGTGGGGCTCAGAGAGTCCCAGATCGCCCCGCCCCGCCGCCCGCGCCCTGCACGGTGCGTGCAGTGTCCCCGCCCCCAGCCCCAAACCTCCACCCCCGATGCCCTTAGGGGGGCACCCCCATCGGGGCGGGAGGGTGATCCTCTGTGCCGGGTCCCGGGTGGCAGAGAGGTGCCGGTGACCGCCTGCCCATTTCCGCCCAGTAGCCGTGCCTGGGCGCTCGAGGAGCCGAAGCTCTTGGTCCTCCCTCCGCCCTCCCGCCCGCGCGGGGGCTGGCCTTGCCGAGCGGCGCCTATTTCCCGGCCCCGCAGCGCCGCTCCGCCACTCGGGCTCCGCAGGTAGGGCAGGCAGGAGGCTGGAGCGCCGCCGCCGCCGCCCGCCGCCCGGACCATGGTCCCCTCGGCTGCACAGCTCGCCCTGGTCGCGCTCGGTACGTACTCTGCCTGCTGGCTGCGCGCCCCCTCCCTCCGCGACACCCCGCTCTGCCCTGTCCCCCTTCTTTTCTTTTCTCTGCCCGCCTGGAAGAGGGGAGCCAGGTTAGTGCTTTGCAAGGGTTGGAGGCTGAGAGGTTAAGGGGAGTCCGTGGGGATGCTTCCTAGGGATGGGGGGAGCTCATCCCAAAGAGGGGAATCGGCGAACAGCCAGGCTTTCTTTCCCCGCGAAGTGGCCACCGGGACCGCGCGGAGAACTTGAACCCGCCGCCTGTGTGCTCGGACCCTTGCCCGCATCCGCCTGCCTCCCTGGCTGCTGTCTTCCCCCTGCGGGGCCGGAGGGTGTAGGCTCCCCCGCAGCGGGTGGCGAGCGCCCGCCCGGCCCTCCGCCCACCTCCCCGCTTCCCTCGGGTGCCCCCTCCCCATCCCGGAGCCCGAGCTCACGATCGCGATCGCGGCGCGGAGAGGTGCCCTCGGTCTTCTGGCTTACGGCGCTCTTGAGCTTTGGATTAGATTGGATTTTTGTGCGGATGAATTGTGTTTTCATTAACTTCCCTGGGAAACGCGGTTTAAGGGTCAGCCTAGGGCAGGAGGGAAACCCTAGTTGCCTGTTTCCTTTGAGTTTGTTCTCGGAGGGGAACAAGGAAGGGGAGGAGAAGGGAGGGAAAGTTAAACCCGCAAACCCGGGTCAGGTCTGCGGAGCCGGTGAGTTCTCAGGTCCGCCTGAAGGGGATGGGCTGCGGCCCGCGCACCGCCTGGCGGGCTCCCCGCCCTCGGGTCTGTCCAGTGTGGAGACAGCAGATCAACAGCCCAGGTGCCCTGGTTATTGCCGCCGCTTCTGTGAGATGAACTGTTCCGTAAATATCCCCTGAGCTTAACCCTGTAGAGCAAGTTGCTCGCTCCATCTGAGACTGAGAAAAGCTATGGAGCCCCTCCCCTCCGATGCCCTGAGCCGCAGCCTTGCCCAGGTCCCGGTACAGTTTCAGGGGGTTCGCGGACCCATCTGTCATCCTGCCCGTGCTGGTTAAGAATCGCATTCTCAAGGGAATGAAGAGCAGCGTGGAGCGGATGCACGCAGCTAGATCCTCATCTGAAACTCACCAATAGGTGGCATGGTTATGGATCGCTCCCCCGTGCACACCCCTTTTCCTAAGACCTTTTTATTATTTTTATTTTTTTGTATTGATTATTGTTCTGATTTTAGATGTTTTCAAAGCAATAAAACATTACCAGTACAGTAGAAGTCTCCTATATGCAGCTTCCCTGTTGTAATTTCCTTCGCAAATTCTAGTAGTAAAAATAATAGCCTGAGCATTCTACTCTGTGCCAGGCACAGTGCTAAGTGCTTGACAGGTATTAGCTCATTTACTCTAACACCGGCCTAATGAAGAAGGCATCACCACACCTGCTTATGGAGGAGGAAAGTGAAGCCCACAGGGCCCGCAGTGAGTAAGGAGCTGGTCCCCAGTTATTAAAGAGTGTGGAAGGAGTGTGGTTGTGACAAGTCACCTACCTGTGGTCTCTGTGGGCCCTGGCCCAGGTTTGGGACTTAGCCCTGAGGAGAGATTATGTGAAATGCTCTGGAACTTGCTGTTGAATTTTGTTGAATTCCTAGGATCTCAAGGTGGTCTTCAGTTCTTTAGTGAAACTCAGGGACAGGAAATGATAAAGGTAAACAAATGTGAGGGCCCTCTTTGAAAGCTGGTCTCCCCCACCCCATCACAGTGTGATTGCCCATGAAGGCTGCATTCATTCATCCTCTGATTTTCCTCTTTTGCGTGTGGCACTGAGAAGTATTTGGTGATCGAGCAGAAAGGGAGTACAACTTGATCTTTGTTTCCTTCTTTCAGAAAAAGGTGTATGACTAGGAGGGGTCAATGGGCAGAATTGGGGGACATTTGTAATATTTTCAACAATAAAGATTTTTTTTTTTTTTAAAAAGAAAAGGGTGTAGAAGCCTAAAAGATTGATTAATATGTAAAAGCTGGCTCATACAATCCCAAAATGTGCCAAGTTGGGGGGCAAGTCAAGGGAAAAAAAGGCAAGAGTAATTTACACCAGTGAGGATTCCTTTTTATTTTTATTTCTTAAATAAATAAATAGCCCACAGACCAAATGGTCTCAGGTTAGACTCCTGTCAAGGGCACATACCTGGGTTGCAGGTCCAACCCTCGGTTGTGGGAGACAATTCATCTGCTAGATCATCAGTGCCACATGCATCTTTAATTTGCCCGTTTCCTCCAGAGTTGCTTTTCAAGTCGCTGAAGGCGATACCAGGCAAATCAGGCAGCATGCCATCGCTCGCCAAGTCCTAGAAAGCCAGTATCTCGCCTCGCCTTCCCCATTTTCCTGGGGACACTCTGAGAAAGAAGCAGCCAATACTCCTGATTCCTGAGAACCTGCGCACTTGTTGGTGTTTTGGCGGAGAGAGTGTGGAGACTGGTGATTAAATGGCAACCCCGGAAACGTAATCCGGATTCCTGTGATGGCTGCCCTCCCATGTCAGGTTTCCATCGCTGGCAGAGCAAACCTCACAGGGGCTTGGCATCTCCAGTCTCACATCCAGGGAGCAAGATGTGAAATCTTGGGCGAGTTACCTAGCTTCTCTGTGTCTTGCTTTTCCCATCTCTGAAATGGAAATATGAATAGGGTTGTTGCATGTATGTAATGAACATAGAGTAGTGCCTGGCATGGAGTAAAAGCATAATTAATCTTAGCGCCATCAAGTGATCCTTGCTATTGCGTGAACCCACAGAATTTCATTACAGGTTATGTCAATTCTGTAACTGGGGGAGTGTCTGTCTTACTCCTCATTTCATCTCCCTGCTCCCCATCCTTCCTAAGCCAGAAAAAAACCACCCAACTTAAAAACCTGCCTAATGATTTTTGTGAATATCATTTGGCAGGTGACAAATTCAAGCAAGTTTAAGAGTTCTTTTGGGCATTGTGAATTCTTTCATTTCTGATGCAAAATAATTATATGTTCTCCATAACATGTAATGGTCAGTTGTTTACTGAACACAGCACTGAGTTCCAGTTTTCTCGACCGTAAAGGAGAAATAAAACTGTGCCCGCCTCACAGGTTATTATGAGAATCAAATGTGATGGAAATGTGGAAACTATTTATAAACTATAAAAAGAAAGGGTTACACACAAATGAAGGTGAATGGTAACACAGAAGTAGGTTTTATTATCTAGAAATAAACATGATTATTTTTCTGGCAGCTCCCAGAAGGAGGACTGGATGTAGACCTAAAGCAGGACATCCTAGGATTCGAAGTGTCACTAAGGATGTGTAGAGCTGAAACAGGTCAGCTTCCCTGTGGATTTGGGACTGAGGCCAGTAGGAGGCATGAAGTCAGATGTTTCTCCATTGCATGGAAATTTCGTCTTTCCGTGAAGACAGTGGGGGGGTTGGCCCAGAACATAGGTTTTCCTTCCCGGGCAGCCATAATTAGGGAAAGTTCACTTAGAACATGGCTGAAACGGTGTGCATGGAGCCTTAGAAGCTGAGTTTCCCATATTTGCTTTTCCAGAATTTGGTTTCCTCAGAATTTTTCTGTAATGCACCACATCCCCTGCAAATGGGGCCCTTTCTTGTACGGATAAATGATGCTTCATGCCGTTGTGTTACTATGGTAACGTACAAAAGCTAGGTGACTTTTTCCATTAGCCCTATCTCTGAGAGCCTTTTGAAAGCGTGTTTGAACAGGTCCTGCTCTCGGGGCTGCCCGCTGAAAGGGTTGGCAATGGGAAGTGGAGGCTGGGTCAACCAAAAAGGAATAGCCTGACACTCTGAATTGGGTGTTTTGTGCTCGGTTCCCCAGCAGTGCCCTCAAGTCACAGCCACCCGGAGGGTTTGGTAAACCAGATTGCCAGGTGGGAAACGGGAGCATGTGCATGGCTAACAAGTCCCCTGGTGTGGGTTATGCTGCTGCTGGGGAGGCGGGAGTGGGGTGGGAGGACACGGGGGGAAGCACTGCTCTTCAGTCAGTGGCTGTGAGGGAAGCTTCTGGCTTAACCAATTGCATTTTATCTACAAGTGCATTCTGGCATTTATAAACGCCACTGTGGATTTATGAGCAGCTATTAAAGGTGCCTGCCTCGTTGACCAGAGCAGAGTGAGAACCCTTGCTGAAGTCTCTCCATTGTTCTAAGTGTTTTGTACTTTATCCAGGGGAAATGTGAGGATACCACGTTACTAGACTTAAGCTAACCAATGCTAATCGTGTCTTTCTTTCTTCCTTCCTTTCTTTCTTTCTTTCTTTCTTTCTTTCTTTCTTTCTTTCTTCCTTCCTTCCTTCCTTCCTTCCTTCCTTCCTTCCTTCCTTTCTTCCTTTCTTTCTTTTTTTATTACCAAAAGTGGCTGCTGTTCTGCTACTATTTCAAATATGTATATTTTTTATCCTCACCCGATGATATATTTTATTGATTTGAGAGAGAGAGAGAGAGAGAGGAAGGGAGAGAGAGAGAAACATCGATAGGTTGCCTCCCATACATACCCTGACCAGAGATCAAACCCGTGACCTTTTGGTGTATGGGACAAGACTCCAATCGACTGAGCTACCCGACCAAGGCCATTTTAAATATTTTTAATCACTTCATTTTTAAGTATAAACTTAAGGTATAAACTAAACTTTAATGTGTTTTAAATTGCATCTAGATAGAGACTTGGGTGCTTTTGCTTTTGTTTTGCTTCCCTCCCCTCCCCCCACCATGAAATGTCAAGTTTTAAAAAGCCTGAAATAAGAAAGCCTGAAATCTGGGCTACCAGAACGTCTCTTAGGAACTCTTCATTTCAAGTACAAGACACATTCTCTTTAGACCAGTGGTTCCCAGCCTTTTTTTTGGCCATGCCTCACCTAAGCATCTCTAAGATCCTGATGCCCCCCTGTGACATATAATCCTTACTATTCAAAAAGTGAACTCCTATTCATGTGGAGGAAGCCAAAAAGGCCATTAACTTGGTTTAAACAAGTTTCCAAAGAATATGGCATCCAGGAAAGAGAAAAATAAAAGAATGAAAGAACAGTTGAAGTAATGAGGGAGAAATCACTAAGGAATTGTTTAAAATAAAAATAGTAATATGGAATTATATGAAAAAAATAGCAAATAAAGTTTCAAAACACCAGAGAACTGAAATGCATAAATATGTCTATATTTATATATATATATTGTGTATATATATATATATATGTATATATATATATATATATAACTTATGAGGCCCCTAGAACCATAAGAAATACCAAAAAAAAATTACTGTTAATAACTCATTCTCGAATTATCTTCCTTAAAAATCAAATTATCTCCCTGTAGGGCATGTGCCCCATGTTGGAAATCACTACTTTATTCCAAATCTAAAAATCTGGGTAAATTCTTTTGAAATGTTATGAATTGGTTGTATTGAAAATGACTTAAATAAATCATTACCTAGGCTTAAAGAACAAGTTGGAAGTTTATTGAAATGGAGTTTTCATGTATTTGCTAGTGCTTTTTATTAAATCATAGGAAACCATTTTCTTTCATGTAGCGTCTCTCCCCCTTGTCAAGTGAAATCTCAGTACCTTTGCTTTTAATTTTTCATTGTCCCCTTACCTTGCAAAGCTTTCCATTTCCCCCACCTTCTCCTTCTTCTTTCTGGTACTTCTCAGGTACTCGTAGGTGGTTAGGGCTTCCTCCACAAGGGATGTACACATAGCTGCATTGTGTAACAAGCTTGTACATATAACTTAATGGAATTCCAGCCTGCTATTGCCTTGCTTTTGTTTTTGTTTCTTAATCTTTGAATATGTTAACGTTTCTGGCTAGGAACCTCGGCAGCAAAGTTCTGCCCCTCCATATCCTGCCTCGGATTAGCATTGGCTGGTACTTGCCCTCTCTTTCCTATCTGTTTGAGGGCTGCTTGGGGGCAGAGACCAGCCTTCATCTCTGCCCTTGGCCTTTCTGAACACAGGTGGAACTTCAGCAGCAACTACTAGATGCTACGATAGCGTTTGAAGTAAGAGGACCCAGGCTTGTGTGTGAGATTTTTTTGTTGTTGTTTGCTCATTCGCTCTTGGTTTGTTTTTTGTTTTCTTTTGTTTTGAAGATCATTACTTTTAGGTCAAAATATTGGATTCTTACAAAGAGGTCCTATCTCCAGCTTGAGTTCCTTCAGGCTTATGATCTGAGTTTGAATGAGGTCAGTCAGTAAACAAGTCTCCTGGGCACTTAGAGGATAGTTGCACCTTAACTGCTCCTTCAGCATCTTTGCCAGGTCTGCGGCCTTCTCTGTGTAATTAGTGTTCTTCCAAGAGGTACAGGAGATTAACCGGCTAAATGGTACACGTAATTTGGTGACACAAAAGCGGCCAATGCTGATAAATGAGAGGTTTGCAATTACACACTCTGCTCCCTCCCTCCGCAGGCCTTGGCAACCAACTGGGGAAACACAAACTTAGGATATTTTTTTTAATTGAAAGAACCAGGGGGTTAGGGGAGAGGTAGAAGAGAATAAAGGGGGAATAAATGGTGATAGAAGGAGACTTGACTTGAAGTGGGGAAAACACAATACAATATACAGATGTATTATAGATTTGTACACCTGAAACCTGTGTAATTTTATTAACCCATATCACCCTGTAATTTTTAAAATTTTAATTTAACTTTTAAAAATAAGACATGGACATGGACAACAGTGTAGTGAAGGTCTGGAGTGGGGTGGAGGTGGGGCAGAAGGGGGCAAAGGGTAATGGGGGGACATATGTAATACTGTCAACAATTAAAAAAGAAGGAAGAGCTCGAGGCCTGTAACTGTGAGTGGCTCTGCGGAATTGGCATGTGAACCATGAAGGGACATAAACTCTTCACCGTGTCTGGCACCCAGCTCAGATGGAAGCTCTGGGCTTGGGCACTTCTCTCCTTGGGATGGCTCCTGGGTTGTTATTTTGCCTCGGAGGAGCATGTCATTGGGCCAGTTTGCATGCTATGCACACCCCCTGCCAACAAACTGAAACAATGACAGGTGTTTTTTTGCACATAGCAGACCTTGGGTGTTATAATTAGGGTTTCAGGGGATGAATCACAGGTCCCTGAACTAGAATAAAGAAAGCAAGCCTGGGGCCTGAGCATTTTTTTAGGGAGGTGAGGTAAACTCAGACATTACCCAGTTGGGGAATCCTCCTGGATCTGGACTCTTTCTGAACCTCATCAACCACAATCCTGCCCCCCACCCCCAGAAACACACACAAAACAAACACACTGATGCTGGTCACTTAGTGTTCACAGATGCACACCCTCTGGTTGCCACCTCTACATGCAAGCCATTCAGGACACACTCCTTCTCTGCCAGTCTCAGTTAGATCCTCGGTATTCTTTTTCCAAAATGAAATGGAAATCAGAATCTACAAACAAAAAGAATCTAAAAAACATGCACAGCCCTAGCCAGGTTGGCTCAGTGGATAGAGCCAACCTAAGGGTCCTGGTTCGATTCCAGTCAAGGGCACATATTAATACCTTGGTTGCAAACTCCTCCCCATTCCAAGCCCTGGTCAGGGCTCGTGCAGGAGGCAACCAACTGATGTGTTTCTCTCACATTGATGTTTCTCTCTCTGTCTTTCCCTTTCTCTTCCACTCTTCTCCTAGACCCCCCAAAGAAAGCCCAAATTTGATTCACTGGAGGAATCCTCTTACTAGGTTTAACCAGCAGGTAGGTATCCTACCAGATCTCATTCTGGGTATGGATTCAGATATTTGTATATTCACTTTTTTCCTTCAAAATGCCATTTAGTAGATTATGTTTCTAAATCTGCCTCTTCTTTACAGTATATAGAGAAACTATTTCTGTGGCAAACAATATAAATATATCCTGTCAACCTATAATTTTTTAATAACCAGGACACATTCCATTATAGAACTATCATTGTTTATTTATGTACCCCTTATTGATTGAGATGTATTAGATTGTTTCAGACTTTTAAATAATCAAACCTGAAATGAAAAATTTTGCAGCTAAATTATTATTAGCGCCTTTCAATTATCTTCTATGGACTAATCCCCAAAGTTGAATTACTAAGGTCAAAGGTACACACTTTTTCACCTTTTAAAATGTTTTGACAATCTGCCCTCCAGAACATCTGTACAAATTGATACTTCTACCACCCATGTGTCAATACCTATTTATCAGCAACCTTGCCCATGGTGAATATTATCATTTTTTAGACTCTTCTAATTATGTTGGAAAATTGTATCTAATTGTTTTAATTTGTATTTCTTTGGGTAAGACCAAAGTTTGGTACAATTTAAAGATTCTTCATGTTTGAATATTTGAATTTACTTGCTTATAAATTCCCTGTTTCTGTCCTGAGACCATGTTTTGAGTAGGTTGTTTTCGTGTTGATTTGTAAGCAGTTTTTTAAAAATTAAATTGAAAATATTTTCTTCATTTTGCCCTTTAAACTTTTATGTGTTGTGTTTAGGTTTACAGAAGCATGTAAACCTAAACACAACAGGTGAGTGTATTTTGTGTTTTTACAGTTAAGGACTTAAAATCTGTTCATTATTCCATGTGATTTCTACGTTTGCATAATACTTAGTCTTGGGGTAGGAAAGCATTTCAATGACTGTTTGATCTCTCATTTTCCCTTATACTTTTATGTTGTGACTTTTTGGGTTTAAATTTCAATTCTTTGGGGATGCGTTTTGGTGTAAGGTGTTAGATAAGAGTCTAACTTGCCTTTTGTTAAATAATGATCCAGTTACTCTAACACCATTTGTTGAGTAATTTGTTATCTACTTACTGAATTCAAACCCCACTTTTGTCACTTGATACCCAGTTCTTAGAAGTATTGGGTCTGTTTGTGGAATTTCTGTTCTGTATTTTTGTTTTGTTCACTAATATGAGGCTCGCCCTGTAATGAATCATTCTTTTGCATTGGGAACACATCATTGCCCCAGAAAGTTGGGGCAGAAAATACTGAGAACTGGGAAAGCAGATAATGTGTTACAGTGAGTATCACTTCACTTCTCCCTCTCTGGCAAGACTTCTCTCTCCCTCCCACCCAGGGCATGTTGGAAGAAGAAACACTTGTGGTGGTGGAGGAAACAAACATTTATTGTGGTGACAGAGAGAAGGATTACTTACCATGTTTCAGTCCCTTTGGAGAAAGGATGTCTTTCCTCACTCACCCTCAGCTTGGTTGAGGACTGATGAGCATTGGGGCTCTACTGAAAGGCATGGCGAACCTGCCTGTGCTCTCCTATTCTTTCTGGAATTTGTGCTTTGCGGGATTTGGGGGTCACGAGGCAGGCCTACAATCCACCGTGTGATACTCTGGTTAACAGAGACTCTATTTTCATGTCCCCTTCTCAAATGGGAGTGCCGTGGAGAATGCCGTGGCATACCCAGCACCCCACACCAAACCCAGCACATCTCCCTGGAACAAGGAATGATTGAAACATCTAAAAGGAACTTAGCTGGCAAGTGAGGACATTTTCTATATTAAAGCATACTCAGATGTATTAGTGAATAGAATGGAAAATTGAAATATCAAAATTAACTTTCAACACATAAAACCTCAAATAAATTAGGGTGTGTTTTTCCCTTTGTTTTAGACCAGGGGTCGGCAAACTCATTAGTCAACAGAGCCAAATATCAACCATAAAATGATTGAAATTTCTTTTGAGAGCCAAATTTTTTTAACTTAAACTTCTTTTAACACCACTTCTTCAAAATACACTCACCTAGACCATGGTATTTTGTGAAAGAGCCACACTCAAGGGGCCAAAGAGCCGCATGTGACTCTGGAGCCGCAGGTTGCCAACCACTGTTTTAGTGCCCCCAGACTCTAAAGAAATGAGTATAAGTTCCTTTTCTTTGCCATTTCTGGGATTTTAATGAAAATGTTTGAGAAATACTGTCCCATGTGGATGACTGATTTTCAGATATTTAGAGTAGAATAAGACAGTAACTAAAGTAAATAACTTTATCATATTCTTCTTACTTTGAATTTAACTTGCTTTTATTTTTCAAACTTTTCCTATAGTAAAAACTTAAATTATTGATCTTAGTTCTTTCTTCTTTGCTAATATATTTATTCGATCTTATAAATTTGCCTCTAAGTGCTGCTTTAGCCACATCCCACACATTTGGATGAGTTGTATTTCTATTTTTATTTAATTCAAAATACATTTTATTTCTGAGATTTCTTCTTTGATCCATGTATTATTTAGAAGTGTGTTGCCTAATCTTCAGTATTTAACTCCTTTGTGGTCTAAAAGTAAACATGGAATGATTTCTAGTCTTTTAAATTTATTAGTGTATGTGTTATAGTCCAAAATGTGATCTGTTTAGATAAATGCTCATGTGAGCTTGAGAAAGAATGTGTATATATACAAAATAGTCTATTGATGTCAATTACATCAAGTTGTTTGATGGTGTTGTAGAGTTCAATTGTGTCCTTACTGATTTTCTGCCTGCTGGATCTGCCTATTTCTGATAGAGGAGTGAAGTCTCCAATTCTGATAATGGATTTCTCTATTTTTCCTTGCAATTCAATTAAATTTTGCCTCATGTATTTTGACATTCTATTGTTAGGTGCATACACATTAAAGATTGTTATGTAATCTTTATCATTGTTATGTTATGTAACTTCATCATTCTTTAATGGTTCAGAAGCTATTTCAGGGTCTCTCAGTGCCTGAAGGTCATCACTAGTAAACTTTGATTCCCATATGGTACCTGTAATTATTGCAGAACTTCCATTGCTACCTGTGAATTACAAGTTCCAGTGAGTAGTTTTCTCCCTGGCTTAGTTAAGCAAAGTTCTGCTCTATTTTAAATTTCCTTGGGGGAGAAAAAAGTACAAAAGGCTTACTCCAAGTTCCTTTATTGGGATCAAATGCTCTATTAGGATCAAGAGAGTGGTACCCTAAAGAAGGCCGTCATTTCAAATAAGCTCTTATTTTGAACCTTCTGTAGGTTGTAAAAGGTTTTGGTGAATGAACTGGTTATGCCTCAGTGAATAACTTAAAAGTTAGATATTTACGCTTAGGAAAACAACATCAACTCACTGTGTAATATGAACTTATTTCTTGTGAAGTGCCTCTTTCCTTTACGGCGGAAGAGAGGGAAGATAAACAAAAGTCCTTTCAACTGAATTGGATTTATCTTTTATTTCTGATAAAAAGGCAGGACTTTTTTCCCTTTTAACAGTAATAACAGAGGCATTCAGAGTACCTCCACTGTCATCCCGTATAGACTATCTCCAAGTGATCAAACAGTTGTGGTTTTCATAAGCTGGGGCTAGTGTAATGCGGTTCTTAATTCACCAGTGATAGCCACTTTATTCACTTAATGCTGTATTATAGAGCTAATGGGCTGAATAACAAAAATAAGATTCATCAGCTCAAAGTGAGGGATGCTATTTACTTGTTTGTTGAAGGTACTTATTTTATACATGGATTGTGCAGATTCTCTGCAGGGTTTGGTGATATTAATGAAGAGGCCTGCGACCTAGCTTGGTGCCCTGCCCCTGAATTTCTCATAGCTTGTAGCAGAAGTAGACACACAATCTTTCTCAATATGATGAGATACACAGCAGGCATCTAGGGATCAAGAGGAGGGTTCTTGGTGTGACAGGGTAATGTACTCTTTGAGGAGATAATGGCCACCACTTAGCACACATAAAGCACTTCAAGAAATATGGTAATTTCTTGAAGTGCTTTATGTGTTTTGCAAACTCCTTTAACCCATCTAGAAATCCTGTTTTGCAGATGAGCAAACTGAGGCACAAAATATAAAGTAACTCACACAAGCTCCCACAGTCAGCAGGTGGAAGAATTGGGATTTGAACCCAGAATCCTTGCCTGCTGATCTAGCCATCTCACTAGTGTGCTTCTCTGTGTTGGTCATGGAAGGCTCTAAATGCTGAGGTGTCTGGAGTCACTCGAATGAGAGAATGCCATTTTTCAGCAGACATTAGATTCAACTTAATCAGATTTTCAGACAGCCACTCCCCTAAATATTTACCATATTGAGAGTACTTTCCATGCATGTAAGTGTCATGCTGGCTAAAAATAAATCTTATTACTTCCCAACACTGTGAAATATCATAAAGAAATGAGTGTGGTAGAGTCCTTTTTTTCTCTCCTTTGATCAAGACTTCAGATGTGCAAAAGACAGATCACATGAGTTGTCCTACCTGACATTTTTTGTTGTGACCAGACAACCTCAAATAAGAAATTCACTAGTGGAGGCCTGTTGGCATTTCTGCCATAATTTTTTTTAAATATATTTTATTGATTTTGTACAGAGAGGAAGGGAGAGAGATAGAGAGTTGGAAACATCGATGAGAGAGAGTCATCGATCAGCTGCCTCTTGCACACTCCCTACTGGGGATATTGCCCGCAACCAAGGTACATGCCCTTGACTGGAATCGAACCCAGGACCTTTCAGTCCCCAAGCTGACGCTCTATCCGTTGAGCCAAACCGGTTTCGGCTTCTGCCATAATTTTAAAAAATATATTTTTACTGACTTCAAAGAGGAAGAGAGAGGAAGAGAGGGGAAGAGGAAACATCAGTGAAGAGACAGAATCATTGATTGGCTGTCTCCTGCATGCCCCATACGGGATTGAGCCTGAAACCTGGGCATATGCCTTGATTGGGAATCGAACCATGACCTCCTGGTTCATAGGTCAATGCTCAACCACTAGGCCATGTTGGCCTGGCTCTGCCATAAATTTTTTAAAGGAGTAGTTTTAAAGGATGATCTCTTTCATTTATGCCTGAAAGTCACAGCACGTGAACTGTAGTCTCTAAAGCCCTCTACTAGGGTGCTGGCTTCACCTCCTCCTCACCCCGTTTCCACACCTCCCCAGTGACATTCCCCCAGATAATAGCGGAACATGGCAGAGTCTTTAACACTTTTACCTTAACACATTTAGTGCTTCCCAGTCCAACTAAAGATAGAATCTGGGTTAGCACATTTGCTAATAGCTGGCTTCCTTTCAGACTCTTCACTCCCAACTTTAGCCATGATACATACCTACAAAAAAAAGTGCAGGCATTTCCATTGACTTGGTGGAGTAGCTGATCAGAACAAAATAGCATTTATGGTTTCACCTGCCCATGGGGACTTTCTTCATGCAGTTGGCATGACCCTTGCACCTCTGAATACATAGTTTATATCTGGATCCTCAAGTGTTAGCGTCCACTCATGATTATTAAAGGCGATTTTCCCCCTTGGGTAAAGGTGAAGGTGTACGCATTGGCATACTGTATCGCCAACACGTGAAACAGCCAGTGGGACGGACCTCCTTTGCAATGAGTGAGCAGCTGGAAAAAGAAAATGTACGTTTTAAAAATCAGTGTCTCAATTAAAGGATCTTACTTGATAATCCTTTTCTACAGTTATCTGGCCTTAATTGGTTTGCTTAAAGTGGATCATCTCCACTGAAGTGCCCCTCAATTCCCACCCCCCATAGTGACTGCTTGGTGGTTAAAAGCCCATCCTGCTGGCCCATGCAGGGGAGGGGAGGGAAATGCTGACATTTTAGGGAGCCAGAAAACTAAATTATCTCCTGAGGTTTAAATACACAGATAGTAGCTCCTTATAAAAATCCCGTTGTTCTCAGAGCTGAGTGCCTGCCTGTGTTTTCCGCGGGGCTTCTGCACACTGCCCCACAGGCTTTCTTGATCTTCACTTACGTCACCTAATATCTAGTGACCCACTCTCAAACATTTCTTCCTTGATTGATGCTCTTAGTTGTAACGTTCAGTCTGAGAAAGAAAGGTTGAACCTTTTGGAACGAAACAGTCCCTTTGGGTCAAAATTCCCTCATCTTTTTCGCTTGCAACCCAGAACCTAAGGAACCAGAATTGCAAGGAGCTGTTGAGTGATGACAAGGAAAAGACTTTGGTGAAACGAGCCTGCTCTTTCCCAGCAGACAAGAAAATAAATGTTTTTAATCCCTCCTCGATGGGCTTCACCTACTAATCAGGGAACAACGCTTTCTGGCTGTTTGCTCTTCGCCTCTGAGAGGAGCTGCCTGAAGCGGGGACAGGGTTCTGCTCCTGTGGTGACTGTTCCCAGGCCAAGGGCGGAGATGGTCTGTCTGAGAGGCAGCTTCTCTGCAGAGAGCCCCACAGGCCTGCCCTGCAGATGTACAGTTTATCTGAGTTCCCAGCCTTGAGAAGTGAACCAGAGAGGGGTGTGGGTACGTTTGTTATGCCAGAAAATGGGATATGATACGTGCCTTCCATGGAATATACCATTACACAAGGCAGGTACCAGCTGCCCTTGTGATTGGGAGAGAGAGTCAAGCCCTCTCTCCGATGTGCGGGGTCTTCACCCCTGAGGACCACACAGCCCAGAGCCCGGCTCTGCTCAGCCAGGAATGCCCTCTGGGAGCTGTGATGTCATCTGATTCCACGGCGAGCAGAGCCGAGCCAATGTGGGTGAACGGCCTCACTGTTTGGCCTTGAAGATAACAGTCATTAACTTTTGTGGAAAAGCATGTTTAGGCTCCCAATAGAAAGCAGTGAAGAAATCTGGGTTGTTCTGAACTACCCACCTACATACTATCCTTGGTTTTCTCCACTTTAGCCTCTTTCATAAATGGTTCCGTCATTGTTTTCACCTGGGCTGTGTAACACCTGATGAGCTAGCTGTTTCCAGAGGCTGCACAGCAGACATTTTCTGAAAATCTGGGGCTTTGTTTATGTAAAAACTTTGGCTTTGCGGAGGCAGAGAAATTGATAGAAATAGCTATTGATATTCTTGGGTTCTACCTCCTTTGTGCTGGGGGGAAAGGGATCCACATTGATGTTGTCATCATACCAGCCATGCTTCCGGATGGCGTCTTGCTCCTTTGACAGTAATTGTGTGTGAGAGTGTGTGCGTTTCATGTAGAGGTTTCGTTTCCTATTTCATGGTCCTTTTTTTTTTTCTTGCCCCTATTCTCAACTTCTGCAGTGCCTTGCACAAAATGTAACACTGAGTGGTTGACAAATACATTTTTATCAATGACAAATAATTTACCCCCAGTTTCTCTCTTCACTTCTCTCTTCCTCTTCCTCCTCCTCCTACCCTCATTTCCAAAACTTCATTGACATAGCAATGGATATTACAGGAGCAGAAGTGGGAAATGGTTCCACTTCCTAGGTCAACTGTGATTTCTTGGAAGTGGCTGTTCAGAAGGATTTAAGGTTGCACCTGTGGGGATAGTGCTGTGATCAATTAGTAATGTCTGCTGCAGGCTGAGTATGGATGGGTGATACATGTGCATGGTATTTGATTCCTGCTAAAGATGGTAGGACACTTTAAGAATGAGAAAAAAAATATGTGTTTTCAAAGAACTGGTTGAAAACAATATGCACCACTTATGTCGCTTACACTTCATGCCCTTTTAAACACACTACTCTGGTTTTTTAAAAGGTGTTCCATAAACCTAATACCATAACCATAGAAGTGTTATGGAGTCCTGTTAGGCAGGATTAGCATCCCAGCACGGCAAGAAGCCTCTGAGGGTGTGGACTGGTATGTCCTGTCATCATTCAGGACACGGGTGTTTGCCTCCGTTCAAAGTAAGAAGCAGAAAATCACAGCTAATGCTGGGTGACGAAGCTCCATGGTGACTCAAGTCAGCCAGTCTGGGGCCCTTGTTGAGTTACCAGCAAGAGTGTTCTGGCCGCCTCCTGATTCACAAGGAACACTGACTTCCACCCGTCCTCGAGGGAAGGACTCCTTTCCCAAGAGGATGCGTGGCATGTTGAATGCTCAGCTGTATGGCCAACTTAGTATCATTACACCTGCGTCCGTGAGGGCCACTGTCTGTTCAGTTCTCTTCCATAGGCATCATGGGGTGAAGGGTGAAGGGAGGTAGGAAGGGGGTGGCTCTGAGGAAAGTAGAGAGCTAGGCTGTGCCCGCAGGTGCACAAGAGGTTGCTGCAGAGGCAGGGCATTTAGTGCAGAGAAACCCGGAGCAGAGAATAGCCTCTGAGTCTGTACATTTGCAACGTGCGCGTGTTCTGGTCCCAAGTCCGCACAGAGCCTGTTCGCTTTGCTCCTGTGTTTCTCCCGGGGAGTCCGGAGTTACCTTAGACTGCGATTCTTAGGACCTGCCTGGCGATGACTCTTCGTTTTAGCCTGTGGCATCCCAGAGGGTCTCAGGGATAGTAGGCAAACCCTGGAAGGGATTTTATTAAAAGCTCTTTAGAGAAGTTTGAGTTCATCAGGACCAAGATAAGACCCTTGTGTGGATTTGACCCTTGTGGGCATTCAGCCTGCTAATGGATTTCTCTAGCCCTGTGTTCTGGTACATTTGTTCATGTTTGCTTTTTAATTTTTTGAAAGAGAAGAGTGGTCAGGAGAGGTTTTTGAAGCTGTTGATGTTTGAACTGGCCTTGAGAGTTGAAGAAGGCCTGGGAAGGTGAAGAGAAGGCAGGGGAATGGTAGAGATGAAGGTGGGGTGAAGAGAGCAGGTCCCTGAGGAACAGGACCAAAGCGCACCTCCTGTGTTCAGTCCTCCCAAGTTCAGTGAGTCCTGTCACTCTGATGAAGTTACCTTCTACATCCGACCACTTCTCACATCCTTCCCCCCTGCCCCTCGTCTCTCACCTGGCCTTCTGCATTAGTCTCATCTTCACTCCTTCCACTTCCTGTTTTGCCTCTGGTAAGGCCTTGTCTGTTCTCTGTACCCTGAGTGAGCCCTTCAAACATATTGCTCCTCTACTCAAAACTTTCCAGCAGCGGCTCAGCCTAGAATAAAATTCAGATTCCTAGTGCTCTCCGTGAGAGAAGTCTGCATCTCTCCAGCCTCATTTCCCACCATCCTGCTCCAGCCACGCCAGCCTTCTTGTTCTTCTTTGAACAGGCTAAGCTCACTCCACCACAGGACCTTTGCACTTGCTGTCTCTTTACCATTGGATGCTTTCCCCCAGGTATTTGCAGGACTGGTTCCCTACATGTATCCAGGTTTCTGTTAGTTGTCACCAGTTCAGAAAGAACATCCACAATAATTCTATTGATCAACACACACACACACACACACACACACACACACACACATACACACATACACACACACACACACACACACACACTTCCAGTGTCTGATTTATTTCTTGGAGATCTGTCATCACACACAAGTGTTCATAGTGTCTTATTCCAGAATAAAGAACCTAGATTCCACAAAGTCCCTGTAAAGTTTTGCTGCTCAGGTATTGTCTTCTTTGGTTCACATTCCCTAGACATATGTGAGAAGGTTTGACTCAAAAAGGAACTGAATTCATTTAACAAGTACTTTTGAGAGCTATCTTTGTGTCAGGCACTGTTTGAGCATCTAGAATACAGCAAATCAAAAAACACCACCTCTTGCTCACCCCCCACTTGATCCCAAAAGGACAGAAAATAAACGAACAAACACAATAAAATGTCAGATTGTGACAGAGCTGGGGCTGAGGAGTGAGCTGCTTGCTTCATTCATTACCTGGATCATAGGTTTCCATAGAAGGATGGTGTGGAGCGCGTAAACAGACCCAGTGCTGTTCTGTCCCTTTCCTGCCTGAAGTGTAAGGAAGAAGGGAGAGGAGGATGGGAAAGTCTCTAACTGTAGCTTTATTTTGTTATGACAAAGGCTGTGCTTGACACCTACTGGGGAGCATACTCTCAGATGCAGCTGGAAGGTCAGGAAACTGGATGAAACCATCTTTCTAGCAGCTCTCATATTCTGCTCCCTCCGTCTCAGAGCTGACGGCGGGTGACAACAGACTGAAAAGTGTATTCGTAACTTGTCCTTCTCTAAGAGACAGCACATCTAGGAAAAGTCATCTATATTATTTTTTTTATTTTTTTTTATTTGAAATATATTTTTATTAATTTAAGAGAGGAAGCAAGAAGGAGAGATAGAGATAGAAACATCAGTGATGAGAGAGAATCATTGATTGGCTGCCTCCTGCATGATTAGGAATCAAGCCCACAACCAAGGCATGTGCCCTGACCTGGCATTGAACCGTGACCTCCTGGTTCATAAGTCGATGCTCACCCACTGGGAAACATCATCTGTTTTACATGAGGGGCCACAGAAGCAAGGCCAGCTGCCCTGAAACCGGGTCCTGGGTTTCCTTGATTATTTCAGAGGCTGCTCGGACTGCTGGCTGTGCCTGTCAGCCTCTCTGCTGGAAGACTTCTTTTGAAGACCCCTCACCCATTAATTCCTCCCTTCCCTCCCCTCCAGTCCCGTACCCTGCCTTCTCCCCAGCCTGTCTCCACAAGGAATGTGATTGTCCCCTGCTTTCTTTCATCGGACTTGCTCCCTGTTTGAGAGGAAGGCGCAGGGTACACAGCAGCCCAGCCCAGTCAGATCAGCCGCTGACAAAGCTGGCCATTGCCTGTCCTGGGAGCCACTGCCAACGCTGAGTGAGCACATCCCTACAACACATTTCACAACAGAGGAGAAATCACTGTGCTCCTCATACTCACTAGTAAGTTTTCAGCTGGCCAGGATTCACAGGGATGGCAAAGGCTGGTCAGGAATTTAGCTCTGTTGTCTGTCTTTCTACTCAGCCACTCTGATGAGGCAGCGATGATGCCCAGAGCCGTAGGCTCCATGGAAGGCTGCACAGTGTCTCCTCTGTCTTTCCAGAAAAGTCCAATCCAAGCTGTTTGTGCCAACTTGGCCTTCCTAGGATAAGGACGTTGTACTTGGGCTTAGGGAAACAGTAAGACTAGACATTTAGAATGTGAGTGCATAGGGTTGTAGTTGTTATCAGCTGGGGGTTTTTAATAGACATTTTTAGAGCAATTTCAGGTTTATAGAAAAATTTAGTGAGAAGTTCAGACTTCCTATATACTTCCTTATACACACAATTCCCCTTATTGTTAACATCTTGCGTTAGTGTGGTACATGTGCAACAGTTGATGGGTCATTATTGGTGCATTATTATTAACTAAAAGTAATTTTTTTTTAAACTAGAGTTAAGTGTGAGCTAAAACCCCTAGTTTACATTAGGGTCTATTCTTTGCATAGTGCATTCTATGAGTTTTGACGAATGCAAAATGGCCTGTATCCACCATTGTAGTGTCATACAGAATAGTTTCACTGCCCTTACAACCCCTGGCATTTCCCCTAAAAAATAACCATTTTCCCTCCCTTGTTCTAAGCTCCTGGAAACCCGGATCTTTTTACTGTCTTTTCCAGAATATCATATCATTGGAATCACACAGTCTGTCCACAGATTTTTATGAATAGTTTCTTTCATTTAATAATATGCATTTAAGGTTTCTCCGTGTCTTCTTATGGCTTCATAGCTCACTTCTTTTCATTGCTGCATAGTGCTCCATTGTCTGGGTGTTCCCCGGTTTATCCACTCACCTATAGAAGGTCACTTCCAAGTTTGGGCAATTATGAGTGCAGGTTTTCTGTGGACATAAGTTTTCAATCATTTGAATAAATACCAAGGAGCTCAATTGCTGGGCCATATGGTAAGACTGTGGTTAGTGTTGTAAGAAACCACCAAACTGCCCTCCAAGGAGGCTGTACCATTTTACCGGCTGATTTTGATTCCTATACCACTCTCATTGAGATGAGTTTGGTTTTCCTAAACAGTGCTTCACTAACACACTGAATGTTAATAATCTAACACCCTTTTCTCACTGCACCCTTGCCTGGGACTTAAACATACAGGGCTGCCACCCACATTCTTCTTTCTGTCATCCTCCTATTCCTGCTAGAGCTAAATCATGCTGGCAGAAAACTTCCTCTTTTCCTGCTCCTTTTGCTCTTTTGCTTCTCATCTCTACCTGTCTTCAAAGGAGCAAATAAATACAGGAGCAGGAGCAGAGTTGTTGCTGTTGTTGTTGTTGGTGGTGGTGGTGGTGGTGGTGGTGAGGGAGGGACCCACACCCACCAATTTTCCCTGGAAGAGCTACTGTGTCTTCCCTGGATTTTTGTCTTCCTTTCAAATGCTTTAAGTTGACACCACTAAATGAATCTGATGCTCTCTGTCCCAAAACTGTGGTGCCTGTCCCTTACTGGTTTGTGTCAGTCCACAAATAAGACTCTCCTATACAGCTAAGTCCTGTGGGGGCATCCATGATCAGCTTTGCTACCCAGGTCAGAAGAACTCGCGTTGCTCTGAGGGAAATACATCAGTGGCCTAAAATCGGAAAGGTGGCCTAAGAAACAGTCAAATGCATCACCTCTCCAGTCAGTTCCCGCCCTCTCGGGGCTCCTGGGAGTCTCTCTGGCACCTCATGACTGTAAAACACTGGGGGTGGGTTTGTTTGTGGCTTGTTGGTCTTGTTACTTTATAGGTGGGCTTTGTATTATGCAACCCAAATACTTTAGGTTAATATAGAGACAGACAGACAGATGAACATAAGAAAAGAGAGAATTACTGAATGGGGAAGGGAGCATCCCAGTTAACTGAGGGCAGGCTCATCACCATGGTTACTCTACAACAGAGGTAGGGAACATCTGCCCGTGGGCCACATAAGGTCCATGAAATCATTCGGTCTAACTCTGCCAAGGGATTAGGGGTGAGTTAATCAAATGTTTGACCAAGTACAGCAGGCTAATTTTTAGGTTGATAGTTTTGTATGGCCCTTATGATGTTATAAATATTCAAATGGCCCTTGGCAGAAAAAAGGCTCCCACCCCTGCTTTACAAGCTTCCCAGAGACCTTTTGCCAGGCTCTGATGAGTGGCCCTGCTGTGGATGTGACTGCCAGCTGTTGCGTTTCCCCTGAGTTTGGGGTGCTTCTGCCCATTCATTTGGAGGCTGAAGAGACTTTCCCTGTTGGGGTCCAAAATTTCTTTAAAAAGTATACTATTAGCACCTTATTTAGGCCAAAGTCCTGTGTATTACAGCAATTTAGCATTCCAGCTCTCACCCACTACATACCAGGAGTGCCCCTGAGTCATTGTGACGACCAAAAACTACCCTCAACAAAACTACCCTCACCGGTTTCCACGTGCTCCCGCGGAGCCACTGCCGGCAGTGCCTCTCCTGTCCGGGCTCAGGGTGGCAGGGTCTTTCAGGGGAAGGAGGTCAGTCTGAGCACCTCTTGCCCACTGCTCCTCCGGGCCTTTTCAGCAGCTGGTACCTGCACTTACCACTCAGGTCCTTTCTCACCCACTCTCTCCTCCTCTTCCTCCTCCTCGCCCTCTTCTTCCTCTTCCTCCTCCTACACCTCCTCTTCCTCTTTCTCTTCCTTCTCCTCTTCCTCCTGCCCCTCACTTCCTGGGCCCTAGAAAAAGAACATAGACACTGTCCCAGTTGGCAGCATGATGTGGGTTGAGAAATGTGGGGTTATCAGAACTTCTTGGTGTTTCCCCCTTAACTCTTAAAATATCTGGAGTTCTGGAAACTTGTCTCCTCTGCTTGAACCTTGCTTCTCAATCAGTGGCCCTTACCTAATCAATGAGTTCTCCACAGGGGTGTTCTGTGGCCACCCCTAAAAACACAGGGCACAGGGAAAGCCTGACAGTGGTGATCAGCATTGGGGCATCACTGCCCCCTCTGCCCCCCTCCTCCTCCCACCCCCGCAATCTGGTGCCACATCGAACTGAAATTCTGCCAAGTCACACAGGTATTTATCTTAGCCCAAACCCCAAATTTCACAGTGCCTCCTGCAGGGTGGCTCCGGGGCTGCCCTGGGTGGAGCGGTGGGAAGGGGTGAGTTTGCCATTACTAAGCTATTCACAGGGAGGAAGTGGGGCAGAAGTCAAGGATTGCTTATTTTTTACCTCCTCCCTGCTTGTAGCCTACTTCCAAGCCACTTGTAGTAAGTGATGTTTACATATGGCCTTGACGGGGCTGAAGGATTCGCCTGGCTTGGTTGGCTCTGCTGAGAAGCTAACTCTGCTGGTCTGAGGTCCGCACAGGCAAAGCCCCTGCTGACCAGAGGATGGGAATTCTGGGGCCACCACAAGCCAGGGGAAGCTGAGATGCGGGCAATGGGTCTCCCTGGACAGGGAGGGGCTTGCACCATGCAGTGGGCTCTTCCAGAGCTGGCATTTGATTCCTGAATTTCCTGGCAGCCAGGTCTCCACTCTCTGGTTCACAGTACTGAGGGGCCCGGGCCCTGCAGATAGAGCCATTGTGTCTACTGCTTTATCCTGGCCTATCTTTAGTACACTTCCCACCCCTTCTTTCCTCTGGGACTCAGGGAGTGTCCAGCGTAGTTCCTTCCACAGACACCTTAATGCCTCGACTCTGTGTCAGTCAGCTGGAACAGGATTTCAGAGCGCCTCGGCTTGGCACAGCTTCGTGTGACCTCGGAGCTCAGCCCCGGTACAGCCTGTTGGTGATTCAGTGGCCAGGGAACTCCAGCTAGCCTGGGATACTTGCCCTGCTGCTCTGCCACCTCTGCACGGGGTCCCTCAGCCCGCCAGCGCAGGAGCAGGCCTTGCAGAAGAGGAAGTTTGACTCGGGACCCAGCCCTTGGTCCAGGTCTCTGATAAGGCGTTAACTCTGCTGGAGATATGACTGCTGCCTCTGAACAGAAAGGGTGTAGCGTAGATGTGGAGGAATGAGACCAGTCACCAGGCCTTCCTCACCCAGAGGAGATGCCCATGCATCCTGGTTAACTGTTTGAGTGGAAGAGATCATTTGCCCCTGTGTGCTGTTTGCATTATTGGCAGGGGTCCTTTCAGACCACCAGATCAGGCTTTTATATTTAGTCATTTATTTTTTACACACTTTCCTGAAAGTCAAAAGAACACATGTCATCTTCTTTTACAGCTGCAGCGCTTCTCTGGTGCATGTGGTATCGGTCCTGGGCATTCATTAGGCCCTCGACTCCGAAGAAATCAAAGCATTTTATAAATTTTCTCATTTGCCCCTTGAAGTGGGGAGAGGAAGATAGTATTTGGTTCTCCTGAATCAACAGTGGAAAATGCGGTCTGGGCTGAGAGGGACAGGGAAGGCCCATGTGAGTGACTGGAGTGGGCTGTGTGCCTGCCCTGTTGCTGACAGGGGTCAGTGGGTGAAAGGTGAGAATGCTACCTGCTGGAGTGGTCAGCAGGGTGCGTGGAGGACATGGGGGTGGAGCTGGGCCTGGAAGACTGGATAGAAGTGAGGTCAGGGCAGCAGGAGGGTTTTAGGCATGAAAAAAACTGGTGAGTGTATTTAGGAGACCTGAGCCAGGTACACACATTAGGGTGGATATTCACAAACACTAGTTAGTGTGTTGGCTTCAGTTGTGTCTCCTCATCTGGACTGTAAACCTGTGGCAAGCCCTGCCTTTGCCTGCGGAGCCCCTGAAGATGAAGTGCTCAGCAAACACTGGCTGGCTGGCCAGCCTGCAGCTCCAAGCCATTCAATGAGCTCTACACCCCTTACACCCTCTGTCTTCCCCTACTTGCGGTCTGAGGTTCAGGTCTTCCTGTTTTCTCATAAAGTTTTCAGGCAACCCTATCAAAATGAGTTAAGGATCTAAAAAGAAAAAAAGGAGAAAAAAAAAGAAAACATGTTTTTTAGGGGTCATCTTATCAGTGACGAAACAACTGAAGATCATCTTGACATGCGGTTCAGCAGCTGCACTCCCAGTTCAGATGGACGACACTTCCCCCCACTCTCCATGTTAGCAATACTAGTTGACATCATTGTTGAAACAGAAGACACATTTTAACTCACCGCCCATCTGAATGGTGGTGCAGCCCGACATTTGTAATGGAATTCAATGTTTGTGGTTTCCAAGAATTGGAAGGATTCGTTTCCATGGGACAAGTGCACTGCAGACGTGAGAGAGGGAACTGTGAGTCCTTTGCTATCACAGCAGCACCTAGAACTGTGTCTGCCAGGTGGTGGGTGCTCAGTGAGCACCTGTTGGATGAATGAATGCCAGGGTTCAAGTGTCCTTTATTTCCAGTGAAATCAGAATAAGACTTAGAGCTTAGAGCTGTGGGGGTCTAGGATAGATGTGAGAAGTAAATTACCAAGGATCAGCTGGGTGTTTTTTTTATTCCCCATGTGCACACTCTCAATACCCACCCCCTCCAACCCTGTGACCTCAGAGAAATTCAGCTCCAGGGATCAAAAAGCTAACGAGGTGTGGGTGTTGTGCCAGGTGTGAGGGTAGATATGAGTACGGCACGGTTCCTGACCACGCTGGAGGTCAGATGTGAAAACTTTTGAACTACAAGGCAAATCAAATAAGGACTTCTCCAAAGAAATAATTGTTTCTGACGTGTGAGTGAAGCTTTGAGAGGCAAACTTGATACCCATGGGTAGAGGGAGGGGCCTGCCAACTTGAGAGGTTGGCACAATACATATTCATGGTAACTCTCTATAGCAGCAGCTACCATGTGTGTGCCACTCAACATACTACATGTTTCTCATGTGTCCCCTCACTTCATCTTTAACCCTGTGCAGGAGCTGGATAGCTTTCTCTCTTTTTACAGTGAAGGAAACCAAGGCTCAGGCAGTGAAGCAGATATCACACAGCTCCAAAGACTTGTCAGGTCCCTAGTGGTGTGAACCCAAGGCACGGACTTCTGAGGGAAGGCAAGTCATGTGCAGGGAAAGGGGGCAGTGCCTGACAGAAGTGATGGGAAGAGCAGGTGAAATTGGAGTTTAGGACCCAGACATGCACCTTAAATCTCTGTGTGGGACTTGGTCTGGGTTCTGTGAGCAGGAAGCCCATAGAGGGGTTAGAGGAAAAAAGTTCTAGGGTCCAGTGGGTGCTTCAGGAAGGTCTCTCTGGCAGCAGGAGCAAAGTAAAAAAAAAAAAAAAAAAAAAAAAAAAGCTGTTGGCAGGAAAATCAGTTAGACAACTATTGCGATAGCCCGGGAGAGATGATGAGGCCTGAACTGGGGCAGCAGCAGCAGAGGCAGGGGGATGGACGAGATGGACAGTGTGGAGGCAGGTTGTGTAGGAGGCTTTGATTGGATACCAGCTAAAGGAGAGGGAGGGAGGGATGATGTCTGTTGGGCCTTCAGCCCCGCCCAGATGTGAAGAGGAGGGGGTGGGACAGGTCAGGGGATGAGACCAAATGAAGTTATTTTTAAACACATGGTTTGGGGGCCAGGCCTTGGAGAGTGGTCAGGGTTGGAGATGGTGCTTGGAGCAGGGGAGCAGAGGCAGTGCCTATGGGAACGGGGGAGCTCTGTGCTGCCTTTGGTACCCCATATCATCTGCCTGTGCTGTGGTACGGAAGATTCCACTTCTCCCTGACTTTGTGCACTCCTTTTCACTTCATTTAATCCTTGCAGTAGCTGTATGAGGAGGTGTCATCCTTCTGTATGTATGTATGAGGACACCGAGTTGAGCAAGATTGGATAACATAGCCAAGGTCTCACAAGAAAAGAGTGGCAGAGTCAAGATTGGAACCCGTCTGATGTCAAGGCTCCTTTCTGCTCTTCTGTAACAGACCCTGAGTGAGAATTAGAAAATGGTAGAGAATTGCAGTGTGGACACCCATCTGTTTATTTCTTCCACCTCCCTGATCCTAATGGTTCATGCTGAAAACATTGGTTTCTCCTAGCCACAGAGATATCGAGATGAAAATGGAAATTTCCTATGAGCATTCAGGTAGCACTGGTTTGTTTTCCATGATGTCATAAGGCCTTAGCCTCACCAAGTTGGACTTTGCTGCCTATGGCCACCCCAGTAGGAAGGGCAGCTGAGGGCCCTGAGCTCACTGACCCAAGTGCATTCCCTCATGGTGAGCTTGCAATATATCACAAGCCAAAATCAAGACCGCACTGTGCTTGCTTCAGCAGCACATATACTAAAACTGGAAGACTGCGTGGAAAATGTAGAGATGGAACATAGTACACTTTTAGGTTCAGATTTGGGACCTCTTCGGTCTTCTGATATTTGGTGTAAAGATCATCATGCTAAATTGAAAGACAAAATTACCATCAACTGAACACATTCATTAGACAAACACACATGACCTTCATATTGTCTAATCCTTTTTCAAGGCAAGGGGTCCAGGCCAATGGTGGTGCTCCTTGCTGGTGCTAGATGGTTTTGTCTCTCTCTGCCTTCCTCTCTCTCTAAAAACATAAAGAACCTGTGAGTGAGAGAGGGGAAGTGACTTGCTAAAGGTGACACCATTCGTGGATGACCCTAGTCTCTGAGCTCCCCTTTAGCTATGTCCCCCATGTCACAGGACATACATGGATTATGTCCAGGAGAGAAGAGGAGGAGGTGGTCTTTTCTAGCATTTGTGTTCTTTGCTGTACTTCACAGGACAAGCAGAAACAAAGTGAAGCCAGCTGGGCCCTGTAACATGAGCCTACAATGTCTGTCGCTTACAAGCTGGGTGACCTTGGGCCGGTCACTTCATCTCCTTTACTTCCACTTTCTTAACCTCTAAAATGGAAGCATAATGGTACCTACATCTTAGGACTTGCTTAAAGTATTGAATAAGATGAAGCAGGGCACATAGTAAGTAGTCAAAGGGCTGCTTTCTGCGTTTATGGATATTGTCACGAGGGTGGCTTGTGGTCTCCTGGCCTCCCCCTGCTCCTACAACCGTTCTTCCTAATCAGTTCTTACTCTGCAACCTGCATCTTCACCAGGATGTCAAAACCTCTTGCATTAAAAAAATCACGTTGCCAAAGCCAGTTTGGCTCAGCGGATAGCGTCGGCCTGCTGACTGAAAGGTCCCAGGTTTGATTCCGGTCAAGGGCATGTACCTTGTTGCCGGGCATATCCCCAGTGGGGGGAGTGAGGGAGGCAGCTGATCAATGATTCTCTCTCATCGATATTTCTAACTCTCTATCTCTCTCTCTCTTCCTTTCTGTAAAAAATCAATAAAAAAATATATTTTTTTTTTAAATCCTGTTAAACCCCGAATGTTGCTGCTCTTATTATTATTAATGCCATTAGCCACAATGGCAATCCTATGGAGGGAGCCCAGGACACCAAACAGGCTCTGGTGGTCTTCCCTTCACCGCCCGCCACTGGCCTAGAACTGCGTCCCGGGCTAACTTGTCTCATGCCACAGCTGTGTTTGGGCACAGGGGTCGGGACCTCGCTTGTGTGGTTTGGAGCCAAAAGCTGCCCCTCCCTGCATAGTTGATTTCTTTGCTCCGTGCAGAAGGCCCTGCCCCCTGAAACACAACACTAATCTTTTCAAATAACGTCTCGATAAGACTCTCTCGTTGGGTAGCAGGGTCCAACCTGTGTTTTGAAAGCAGTGCTCCAGATGCTGGGATGGCGAAAGAAAGAGCCCTCTGTCCACAGCCGTCTGCCCAAGGTGACTCATTCCTGTGTCACATGTTTCTAAACGCTCCTCGCCATCCCCAGAGTTTTCCTAATCCCGTCCGGCCAGTTCCGCCACAAATCCCTCTGCTGCTTTGCCTGACACGGTCTGAACTGAGTGTCACTCGAGTCTGTGGGCTGGAGCAGATGTGAAAAGCCACCGTGGCCTGTCTGAGGGCTGGCCTCCCTGGGCTGGGCGATGGTGGGTGCCGGGACTGCTTTCTGCGTTTATGGATATTGTCACGAGGGAGAGCTTGTGGTCTCCTGGCCTCCTCCCTGCTCCTCCAGCCATTCTTCCTAATCAGGTCTTACCCTGCAACCTGCATCTTCACCAGATTGTCAAAACCTCTTGCATTAAAAAAAAAAAAAAAAAAAAAAAAAAAAACGGTTTGGCTCAGTGGATAGAGCATCGGCCTGCTGACTGAAAGGTCCCAGGTTCGATTCCGGTCAAGGGCATGTACCTTGTTGCGGGCATATCCCTAGTGGGGGATGTGCGGGAGGCAGCTGATCAGTGATTCTCTCTCATCAATATTTCTAACTCTCTCTCTCTCTCTTCCTCTCTGTAAAAACTCAATAAAATATATATTTTTTAAAATCCTGTTAAAGCCCTAAAACATTGCAGTTTCTGCTATGCAGTTAAAATCCGGCCATGTTTGCAGATAAAATTTAATGTTGGGATGTAATTCATGAGGGAAGAGGCCTTAAAACCTGTACCAGCAGGTCCTGGGTTCCATGTGACCCATTTACACACATGTTCATGCCCACATGGCTGCTCCGGGGGTACCCCCTGTGGACCACATGCTGAGCTGCATGCGGGATTCTTGCCTTCTAGGGACCACCCACCACTCCCTGAGCTCCTCGCTCTGTCCCTCGTGACCCCAGAGCATGTTAGGAGAGGAAGGAGAGATCCTAGCTGCCCCCAAACACCCACACTCCTTTCTGCATCTCTCTTGCCTGACTCCTGCTCCTCCTGCCTGCATCCGTTCTTTACCCATATGCCTTTCCTCACCACCTCCTCTAACTTGAGGGCATCCTTCATCCAAAGGACCTGCTGCAACCTCTCTCCACCCTCCCCACATCTCCCTGACACCAAAACCTCACCTTCACCCCCTGTGTAGAAAGCCTGGCATGGGGGACCCAAAAATGGAGGAGATGTGGAGCTCTTGATTTTTCTTGGAGGACAGCTCGCTGACCGGCACAGAGAAGTCGGTAAGAGCCTGGAAGCAAACACAGGCTGTGACAGAGGCCAGAGCCGGGCATGGCCCACTCTGCTGTGTGAGCCAGCGCCAGCGCTGTGTCCACAGAGGAGACAGCCACCAGGCTGACGAGTGGGAAAGGAGGGAGGGTGTCCCGTGCTGAAGGCACAGCCCAGGTGCCCATCCCGTGCATGAGTGAGAGGCTGCACAGAGGGCTTGGGGGAGGGCTCCCTGCTTTGTGGCCCCAGGGGAGATGGGCGCCCAGCACCTCTCAACGGCACTTCCCATTGGCGCACCTGTGAGCGGGTTTCACAATGGCTCCGTTATGTGTACTCACGGGATTAATAGCCTCCCCTCTCCCCACATGCTGTCTGCTGGGACTTCTTCCTGCCTTCCTAACAGCTGAGGTATAAGCATGGCAGCCCTCGTCTTTCCTGGAGGGCAGGTCTCGTTCCCACTCTACGTGGGGCGGGGGGTGATCAGCCTTTCATAAGGCTTTCCTTCCGTTGTGTGTGGTTTTCCCCTCACCGATCTCTCACCTTTTTTTTTTTTTTTTTTTTTAATCCATAATCCAGGGATTCCCCTCTCTGGAACTATTTAAACAGAAATGGGATGCTGGCAGGAGCCACTTGAAAGGATGCCTGCCCCCGAAGGAGGCTGCCTGGGTGGCCTGTGGCAGGAGAGGTCCGGCTTTGAAACTCAAGCGAGAGGTGCCTGTGGCTTCGGGCCACAAGCCTCTGTCTGAGCTGTGCCTGGTCTCCCTGGAGCCAGAGGGCGTGGCCGCTGTCCCAGGGCCGCGCTGGACCCGCACAGGTGCTCCGGGGAAGGGCTTCCTGTATCTCTGCTGCGCCTCAGAGGCCACGTGTTTGTGGAAGGCCTTCACAGAGCCAGGATTTCCAAGCACAGCCAGCGGTGCCTGCAGTCTAGACACCTGAGCCTTACGCAGATTGGCAGTCGGGGGTCTGGACGTTCGCACCCTTGCCCCTCAGGAGGCCTTGCTTACAGAGGAGGGGTTGGAGGCTGTGGAAATTCCCAAGAGGCAATGGATGTGGCCTCCGGAAGAGAGGGCTCCAGCTTCGATGCTAGACCTGCTGAATCTACTGTTTGGACTCATTTTGGAGGCTGTCACTGGCGAATACATACCTACCAATGTGTCGTGACAGGCTGCGGTCGGAAGGACTATTGTGTGTGTGGTAATTAAACTTTGTCTCGGGCATAGGAGTTGGACAGACTTGAGTTTGAATTGGGCTGCAGGAGCTTGGGTGCATCTCTTAACCTCTCTAAGCCTCGGTTTACTCGTCTGTAAAACCACGTATTTCCAAGGGCTGGACCAGAAGGCAGGGGGCTGGGAGGTGCCTGTATTGTGGGTTATTCTGAGGACCCCAAAAGACAACCCATTTAAAAGTGCTGGCATGCCGAATGAAAGGTCCCAGGTTCGATTCCGGTCAAGGGCATGTACCTTGGTTGCGGGCACATCTCCAGTAGGGGGTGTGCAAGAGGCAGCTGATCGATGATTCTCTCTCAGAGATATTTCTGATAGAGATATTTCTAACTCTCTATCCCTCTCTATTCCTCTCTAAAAAACTCAATAAAATATACTAATAAATAAATAAAAGTGCTGGCATATGCCCACCAAGTGGTACACATCCACTTGAGAAGTGAAATACGTGACCCTACTTTTTTGGTCTGGGACCTTCTTAGGGAGCTCACCGTATGGTGAAGGGAAAGCAGAGGCCTCACCTTTCATCACAGCCTTGGCTGAGTTGTGCCTCAATCAAGATTATAGAGAGAAGCCCAGAGCACTAGTTCAATGGAACTAGTCTTCTCACATTTGCTCAGATTATGAATCAAAACCCAGCATCTTTCATCTGTGGAACAAGGTGGGTTTGCAGACTCTGGTTAGTTCCCAAAACACCTACGTCACAGCTCCCAGAGGAGGAGCAGAGGGGGCAAGTAACGTATCCCCAAGGCTGAGGGGCGGCCCTTCCCCAGCCCCGGAGAGTTAGTGATGTTTCTGCTCTGTCCTGGCAGCAGTTGGACGACATTTGCTTTCTTGTCTTGGTTCTGCTTACGCAGAGGTCGACGTGGAGCCCAGGAACTGGACTTCCGCTGACTTAGAATGTGGGCCCAGGGAGGGAAGTGGCAGGATAACTCATCCGTCCGGGGACAGTTTGTGACTGGCCAGTGGCACTTCTTGAAGAGAGGTATGCCGAGCATCCCCGCGTTGTTATGCTGCCACAGGTTCGCTGGCTGGCTCTGGCCCTGAGCAGTTTGTGGCAGTGCCAGCAGAGTCAGTGTGACAGGTCCCAGCTGACAGTGTGGAACCACTAAGACTTCTGGCTCTGGCAGGAAAGCCTCACTCCGGCGCTTGGTGTGTGGATTACAGACTGAGCCTTTTACATATGTCCAGGGAACCTAGGGGCTGTGCTTCCAAAAGTGGTGTCTATTGAGCAGCACAAAAGAATTGCACTGGGGAGACAGGATGATTTTACTCATTTTCTCTTCTTGCCCCTAGCCCCCCCGGCTCCAGCCCAAATAGCTGGCCCAGGAGAGTTGTGAGCATGGCTGCTCTTTCTGTTCCAAACATGTTTCTCCACTGAGAGTCAAGGCTTCTTTGTCTATCCCCGAGTGGAAGAGGAATACAGACCCCACGCGCATGGTGGAGTTTGCCCTGGTCCTGCGCCGCGGAGGGGTCACGGTGAAGGACTGGGCTTGTTTTCTGTATGACTTGATTCATCTGCCTTCCAGGCAAACCTCTTGGTGGCCCGGACTCTGCGTGGCATCTTTTGCATTTCAGTTTCAGGAAGTCGTTGTATCTCAGTTCATGCTGATTGCATAACGCGTAAGAGGTTCCTTTTTCATTGGAAATTTGCTGCAGTGTTTCCAGAAACCTCTGCTACGGTAACATCTGGGCACCCAAGGTCATCCGTTGATAGGGGTGCCTTCATGGGCATGTGACTTGTGTAGCCGCAGAGTCTCACGCTCAGATAGGCCCTGGGCAAGAGGTTGATGCTGCGGCTGCAGTCTTGAAATTCTTGGTATCTCCTAAGTGAGGTCCAGAGGGACAATGGAGTGTGCACAGGGGCATGTGATCCCACCTCCTGCTTCCCCTGGTTGGATGTGGACACAAAAATGGTTGAGGTTGCCGAAACCGGTTTGGGTCACTGGATAGAGCATCGGCCTGCAGACTAAAGGGTCTCGGGTTCGATTTTGGTCAAGGGCATTTACCTTGGTTGCGGGCACATCCCCGTGGGGGGTGTGCATGGAGGCATCTGATCAATGTTTCTCTGTCATCGATGTTTATAACTCTCTATCCCTCTCCCTTCCTCTCTAAAAAATCAATAAAATGTTGTTGTTTTTTTAAATGGTTGAGGTTAGGTGCATGCAGCCATGGCATCTAGGGACAGGGCTTGGTGGCAGCTGTCCTCATGATGATCAGTGGATGACTAGATAGGCATGCGCCTCTCCCCTATTCCTGATTTAGGAACCTAATACATCCTGGTGCAGAGGTTGTAATACCTTTGGGGGGTCACCTGTCCACCCCTGATTGGGGCGCCTGGCCCTTAGAAAAAGAAACAACTGACTAGACTTTGTGCCTCTACTGGGTCACTGCGTATCCACCAGATGCTGCTGGAAGGTTACGGCCCGCCGGTGGTCACACGTGCCCTTGCATGCTCTGTCATTGGGGCCCCTGTGCCTGTGAGGGGCTCTGCTCATCTTGCAGTTATCTCCACACTTCAGAGACAGAAGTGACACGTAGCAAATAGAAAATATCATCACATGCACAATAATGTATTTGATGCCACTAAACTCTACGCTTTAAATGGTTAACGTAGTAAATTTTATATATATTTTACCACAATAGAAATATTTATATGGTATAAACAAACAAACAAACAAACAGAAAACACAACATCATGAAAGGTGGAGAGAGAAAGACCATGGAAGAAAGGAAAAAGCTTCCTGTTTAGTACTTTTAATGGCACAGTGTTCCTGCTCTTAGAACAAGGTCCCCGAATTTTCATTTCGCACTGAGCCCCCCAAATGATGTAGCCAAGCCTGCCTGTGGCCGCCTTGCAAAACTACCTAGCCTTTACCTTTCCAGAAAGATTCCTGCCCTCAAATCCTGAAAGTCACATGCTGCTGAGCTGACTCTCACCTCTCTTTCTTCTCCCCCCTCAGGTCTTGTGTTGGCTGTGTGTCAGGCCCTGGAGAACACTACGTCTGCCTTGAGTGGTGAGTCCTGTCCCCTCAGCCCCTGGGTGTGGGGTGGCACATGGGGGAGAATGGGAAGGGAGCAGGCCTTGGCCAGTTTGTGGAGCCTAAACTTCCCTCTGGGGCTCCTGCTATTGTGCTCATGCCCAGCGGTGCCCTGAGCGCTCTCTGCTTGGCCTCTTGGGCCAAGATTGTGCTACAGGAGATCTGAGGGAGCTATCTGCTCGCTCAGGGCTCAGCCCCACCCACCTCTCTGTTCAGACAATCAGTGTGGGCCGGGGTGCTGGAAAACAGCCCTGCAGGCCCTGAGAACTTGAACCTCGCTCATCTAATAATCCATCTAAAAAAGCCCAGATTCCTGAGCTCCTGTGTCTGTCTCTGCCTGGTGATCTTTGTTTAGTTATGCTCTGGTTTGTCTTTTGACATTTGTAGTCACATTTTCCTTGTTTCATTTTAAAGACCCTGGAGAAACAGACTGAGAAGTTTGGGGAATGGGGGAGGCAAACCGCTCATGGTCAGAGTGTGCAGAAGCATCCCCGTTACATTCGCACATCACTTTTGTCCACACGCACTAACAGTGAGGCATAGTGGGGAGACCATTTTGATTCCTGCTATTTTAAACTCAAGGTTTGGAGGTGTGTGCTTTTCCATGTTTCAAGAAAGTTCTAAATTTTATCCTTTTAAATGATCGCCATGTCCCATTAAAATGGACATGTGTAATTGAATTAAGTATTCCCCATTAGATAGTTACGTTGCCTTCCATTCAAGTTATGATGCTACATTTTCATGCCTAGAAGCTTTTTCCTTATTTTGGATACTTTCCTTAGGATATATTTTTAGGAGCAAGAATTTGAGCTGATTTTTATACCAGTAATGCATGAGTCCACCAAGTTCACAGTTCCCTCATTGGCATGGGGTACACTCCCATCTGTTAGTGCAGTGACCCCTTGACCTGTCTGTGTCTCCCTAATTATTTCAGGTCAATGTCAATGTGTGTGAGTGTGTGTGTGTGTGTGTGTGTGTGTGTTACCCTTGGCTAATTCAATATCTAAAACTGTTTTTAATGTTTACTAAGGAAAAATTCATACTAGAAGAAGAGAAGTGGTAGTGAAATCAATCCCCAGATACCCATCACCCGGCTTCAACCATTAGCATCACTGTCATTTTTTCTTTCATCTTTTCCTTTTCTGGGATATTTTAAAGCAAAGCCCACTTATGAATATTACTTTTATCTAACAGATAAGGACTTTTCAGAACAAAGCCACAGTTCATTACACCACAAAAGCAACAATGATTCTTTTTTGTTGGATTCTTAAATATGGAGGGTAGATGATGATGCTTTCAATTTTGTGACACTTCATTTAATTTGCATTTCCTTTCATGGTTTCATAGTTTGCTTTCTATGTATATTTACCTTTGTAAAACATGCTCATTTATATACTGCGTGACTGACTTTCACGTCTGAATCCCTCCTATCCCATACTCTGGATGTCGGTGGGCTCATTTACTGAATCCCAGACTATCTATCCACTCAAGTGTAAAGATGGGTTGTTTTAGGACAGAAGTGACAAGTGCTTAGCCCATGGCGTAAATCTGCAGGTCTCTGCACTCTAAGCATTGACAGGAATGAGAAACAATAGTAGACATAAGAAGGGTTTGTTACTTTCCTGAGTGGGTGCTGGAGCAGGACTGCAGGCATACTGGGGATCAAGTTCAACCACTCCAATGGACCAGCAAGGAGAGAAAATTGCAAACTCCGTGTGCCAATCAAGGGTGGTACCTGAGCTTAAAGGAATAGCGGTTGATCCCATGTGGCTTTCTTGTAATTCTTGTGGGGAAAATTCCATGTTCTTATTACTTGACAGTTAACCTTGGCTTGTTTTATTGAGGTTTCATTGATTTCTTCCAGTCTTCCTCTCTTTTAGATCCCCAAATGTGCAGGGCAGATTATGCCAGAGGTATAGGAAACTGACATTATTGTCATCAATAAATGCTTCTCAGGCACCTGCTTTGGGTGGGACTTGGAGGGTTGCGTGCCTTGAGCTGGAGGTCAGAAATCCTGGGGTTTGGCCCAGCTTGTCTCAGATTTATCAAGTCCCAGAGCAAGTTATTATTCTGGCTCCTATTTGGATCTTAGTTTCCTCATTTGTTGGACTTGAATCAGGAATGGCCTGTAAGATTTTTCACATTCTAATGAATTGGTGGAGACTACTTAGAAAGCTTTGTTGAGAAGGATTATTAGGCTGCCTTTAGGCTGTTAGGAAATAGAGTGATAATCCATTGGCGATGGCTGCCTTGGACCCAAGGTAGGGAAGTAATAGTGTGACTGTCATGTATTTAATTCTCTTGAAACCAGATGCTTTTTTACACTTGGGTTTCAAGACACTCTTTCCGAAACTATACAGTCCTTCTCTGTCCTTATCCTCATAGGGCCCACTATGCAGGTGAAAACACAGCATGGGAACCCATGAGAGCCTCATAATGACCTAAGGCTACACAGGCATGACATCAATAGTCTGGAGGTTAAGACAAAACGTTTTATCTGGTTGGTTGTCGATTTGTAGAGCAGGCAGAGAAACATTAGCTGGAGGCAGAGTGAGGGAGACAGCGCCTACAGCTGAGAACAGCTGTTACACCCTCCGAGGAAGGAGTTATGACCTGTCTTCAAAAAGCATCTTTTAATGTCCCTTAAAAGGGACAGAATGCACCCTGTTAAGTTGTTGGGTGGCTCCTTGCTTCACCCTCCTAAATGTTGTGCTCAGGCTGCCCATCTGGTTCTCGTGTTTTCATGAGACTCACTCTAATGACTGAGGGGTGTGGTGAGGGCCTCGCTCAGGCACCTGGGAGCCAGGCTCCAGGCTTCCCTCTGCTCTCTGCCTTGCATGATCACGGTACTCAGGGTGGTTCTTTCAACCTCTGAACTACTGCTCCTTCCTGTAGCCTGTGTCTAATCCACCCACATGGAATCGGGGAGTGTTTGAAGGCTTGCTTAATTTAGTGTCAGTGGTGGTGATGAAAGAACACGGAAAATTCACAGTGGTGTCACTCATGGGGAAGGTCACCATTAGCAGCTTGCTTGAGGAGGTGGTAGTCGGATTTTGATGGTGACATTAGGCGTAGCTATGTTGAGAGGGCGAGTTTGGGCTGGAGGTGCACAGAGGGAGGGCAAAGCAGATGATAGGAAAAAGTCTTGGAAGGTGTTACCTGTTGGGGAAACAGGTAGAACATGGGTCAGACAGCAAGCCAGGGATCTGTGTTTATTGCTCATCTTGCCAAACAAAAGCTTCTCAGAATGCAAACTGCTTCCCCATTCCATTATCTGGAGTTTTCCCATGTAGAGCTGCAGTCCTAAAATTAGAAGGCTCACGTGTACTACCCAGGTACATGGTGCACTGGTCCAAATAGTGTGCAGGGTGTGTGACTTTAGCACCAGAGACTTGGTGTGTCTTAGTTTGGGAATAAAAGCACATATATCTGTGTGTGCCAGGACTCGCTTCCATGCTTAGAGGAATGTAGAGCCTCAGAGGAGGAGGGACTCTCCTTTCTGCTCTAGGATTTATCCTTGTCATCCAATTCCTCATTTTAGCTTCCTTTTTCTCCCAAATAAAAGGGAAAGGGAGATAGGGATAAAAACATTAATAATGAGATAGAAGCTACACAGTTATCATTGATGGGCTGCCTCCTGCACACCCCTAACTGTATGTAATCTGGCTGGGAATAGAACCATGACCTCCTGGTTCATGGGTCGACGCTCAATCACTGAGCCACACTGGCTGGGCTACCTTCCACTTTTTGCAAAGGAAACTGTGCTGGGTCAGATGGAAGGTTGCTCAGGGTAGTAGACAGGCCAGAGGATATGGAATCAGGGACCATAGTTCTGACTCACTAGCTGGGTGACCTTAATGTAGCCCTCTTAAATCGCTCTGCACCTCAGTTCTCCCATCAACAAGATTAAGGAGTGGCATTAAGGCATTGTCTTTTCAAACTGTGAGTCACAAAGTTGCTTTAGTGGGTCATGACCAACTTTTTTTTTATGAGATTGAATAGCTTAGGATAGAGAATTTTGGATTGCATTATTTGAAGAAGGGACCGGTATTGTATCATGAGACTCTTGTTTTCATTATTGATGGATTCCTATATTGACATTCTGCATCATTTTATTTGTAGGAGCTATAACCATATTACACCTTTATAATTTCCAGATTTTATTTCTTTAGTGAAGGAACTTACACACTTGCAGAGTAAGTGCTATAATCCTTCTAGACCTGTCTATTTTCACACACCACACACACACACACACACACACAACACACAACACACACACACCTGGTCTCCAGTTCTTATTTATTCCTAATTTCACAGTTATTTTAATCTATTCATCTTTATCAAGAAAGTCTTCCCAAACACTCAACTTATCATAGAAACCACAGCTCTTTCCCTATGAAAAGACATTTCATTAGTTTACGTAATAAATAATTAAATTACATAAAATACAATAATGAGTGCAACAAACAAACAGGCTTGGAAATAAACACAAACGTCCTTTGGAAATTTACAGCTTAACTGGTAAAAACAGAAATGGGCTAGACAACTAGAGTAGCCAACTAACTGAGCAAAGGGGCTAGATGTTTTAGCAAAGGCAAGGAGAGGGTGGAGTGGGTGAAGCAGGGGCTTGGTGTAGTCAGGCCCAGTGAAGAGAGCATCCACCATCTTTGAAAGAAGCACAAAAGTGACACAACTCCATGATATATTTTAAAAACCTAGACTTATTGAAGCCTTACTGTTCTCCCACCTCTTAGTGATTTTTACATTTATTTAGTGCTCATTAATCAAGTACCACCTCATAACAGGTATTGTACTACGCTCTGGAGATACACATGAGAATTACAAATGAGGCCCACCATCACAGGGCTTAGGGCCCAATTGCTAATGTTGTGATTTTTAAAATATATATTTTTTTTATTGATTTTTTACAGAGAGGGATAGAGAGCTAGAAACATCGATGAGAGAGAATCAACGATCAGCTGCCTCTTGCACACCCCGCACTGGGGATGTGCCTGCAACCAAGGTACATGCCCTCAACCGGAATTGAACCTGGGACCTTTCAATCCACAGGCCGATGCTCTATCCACTGAGCCAAACTGTTTTCAGCATGTTGGTGATTTTTATATGCCAAAGTCAATCCTACACATAAGCAAAGTCCTGGTCTACTAAGATAGATTTCTTGGAAGAAAAGACCTGCTTCTACTCTATTCAGACTTCCTGTTTTTAATCCAAGTGCCAAACTGTTTACTTTCATTCTCTTTGTTACTTTGCATCTTACTCTGTTTGGTCCATGGAGCTGGGCTGTTTTACTAGCTGATCCATCACTCTTCTGGTGGCGGTGGTCCATTCTTGACGTTGGCAAAGAAGGTATCTCTGCCAGGAACCTTGTGCTGCAAGAGCAGAACTCAACTACACATCAGCCTAACAGAGGGGTGGTTTTAAGGAGTCAGCCTTTAGAGAATCCACAGCACTGCTGAGCTGCCTGCCCATGGGGACTGCAGGAGCCAGGTGTCCGCTCAGATCTCCACTGTGGCAGTTTGTGTGTGGCATGTGCTCCATACCTACCATAAAGATTACACCAACTCATTTCACTTTGGTACCTCTTAGCTCAGAGTCTCGAGGGAGAATCGGATTGGTTTGTCTTCCATGGTTAGTGGTCACCCAGCAACTGTGGCAGGGTTAGGAGGGGAAGACTGCAGGGTAGCAAGGTGCCAAAGTGCAGTGTGGGACTTGGGCAGGGCTGAGTCCCTTATCAGACCTGAGGAGGCAACGACCAGCCTCCCTAATCCAGGCTCATTCTTTGAATCACTCATTCCATCACATATTTATTGAGCACTTACTACATACCTGATCACAATAGTAAAAGGGCCTTTTCTCAAGGACCACCTAATCCCCTAAGAGAGATAGACATATTATGTTTTAATATATCAAATCAGCATATTTTTGAATGGTAGTCAATATTGAATGGTAGTGCGTGTGAGGTAAGATGGCTATGTATGTCACTAATGGATATAGATAGAGTTTTCTGAGAAAACAGATAAGAATATAGTCCAGAAATCTACCATGTTAGTCCTCAACCACAGTTTGCACAGCCCAATGGGGAGAAGCTGAGGTGCACATCCTTATAGGCGGAGATGCCTTCTCCTAAGACAGCAGCCCCTCCCTGTCCCCTGGAGGGCCTGTTCCACTCACGTGCCAGTGCCCTGCGGCCTGGGTTCAGAACACTTTTCTCCCCCGTTGTCACTTAACGACCAGGCTAGGAATATTTTTTTCCTGAGTCTATTTTCATCCTGCTTTTGGGAGTTTGGGATGTAGTGAAATCTCTCTCTCTCTTCCTTACACAGTAGGTCTAGAAAGGTAGTTTGGGAATCTTAAAAATAGAAGGTGTTAGATCCTCTATGAAATCTGCTACAGGGGAATCTTCCTGGTGCTCCAAAGCACGACAAATGGAAAAAATAATCATGAATCACATAAAGCAGTTCATAGAGCCTCTATAAAATTCTGGATCTGCTTTCCCCTTGATGTGCTGTTAAATAAATACAGCCCAGCACAGGGAAGGAAAGCTAGATGAATATCTAACCAAATGATAACCAGATTGTAGTTGTCAGTGGAGCCCATTTCCCAAGGACTGAACCCTAGGCCAGTACTTCCCAACCTTTTTCAGAGTCAAGACCAAATTTGAACAGTGTTTGAGGTCTCTCAGATAGTCATTGTGCCTTTTGCATTAAATTAAATAATTAACATGTCATACAAAAGCTGCTATGAGAACTCAGTGACACTTCAAACTAAAATTAGGTGCTTAGGAGGCATCAGGGAAAGTTTCTCAGATGTGGTGACTTTTGAACTGAGTTTTGGAGGCTGAGGAGAAGTTAGGCAGGCCGGCTTTGGGGAGAGGATGTGGCTGCAGGGGTACAGAGGTGAGGCTGGAAGAAAGCAGCAGCTGGCTGAGGAAGCCTGTGCATGGACGTTGTTCTGAAGTGTATACGCCATTATTATTGTAAATGTTTTGCCTACATCTAGCAACAGGTAGGTGCTTCCTTAAAAAAATCTTTTTATAGATTTCTGTGAAATGGCTGTGTTACTAGGCTTATGAACCACAGAGGATTAAGCCGATAGGGTCCAACACACAAAATCCATGTAGATAATTACTCTGCCCTCCCACTCTTTCACTTTACTATGTGCAGTGTTCCCCATTTGAAAGCTGCCTTGGGTGTATATCCAGTGGGGGGAGGTTTCTGGGTTAGAAATTCTCACATTATTCTCAGAGCTTCTGCTTTACTTGATTTTAGCTTCTCGTCAGCAGGTGAGGGAATTGTGCCTTTTTTATCTATTTAAATTTGGCTTGATGGAAAGGTGCCTAAAAATAAAATCATTAGAATCTGATAGCACAGTAGTTACAGTAGAGTTTAGAGCCAGGTGGCCTGGGTTCAAGTCTTAACTATGCCCCTTGAGGGCTGTGACTCTCGGTAAGTTACTTACCCACTCCATGCCTCGGTTTCCCCATCTGTGAAATGGAGTTAACAATAGAGCCTATCTCATAGGGTCATTGTTCAGATTAAACAAGATGACATATGTAAAGTGCTTGAATAGTGTCATGTGCACAGTAGGTTCTAGTTATAAGATTTACAAAGAGAGAGAGAAAGCAGGAACACGCATGTAAGAAATAGTATCTGGAATACCAAGATGGCCTGAGCCAGTTGGTGGCAAGGATATGATTGACATTTAAAGATAGAAAGGGCTGTGACAGAGTAGACCATATACCTCAGTGTTCAAGGGCCTGCATGTCCTTGAGACTTAAAGAGTGGCTCAGAGGACGTCCCACTCTGCCTGGCAGGAAGCGGAGCCATGAAACGTGCTACTCTAGCCAATGCAAAAAAATGAAGCTTGTCTTTTAGAATTACTGTACCCAAAGCAGAGCAGACATACTGGAATGTTGTGCTCTATTCTGAGCAATGAGATTTAGGAGGAACAAAGAGCAATTGGAGAGAACCACGGTGTGGAAAGGTTGAAAGCCAGTTGAGGCCCAGAGGGCAGAAAAGGAAGTGGGGAAGCACAGAGAATCCCAAAGAAGAAGAATCCAAACAGGCCCACACCCAGACACATAATTAAAATTCCAAAAATTAAAGACAAAGAGAGAATCTTAAAGGCAACAACAGAAAAGAAAACTGTTACCTACAAAGGAGTTCCCATAAGGCTGACACCTGGTTTCTCACCAGGAACGTTACAGGCCAGAAGGAAATGGCATGAAGCACTCAATGGCATGAAGTACTCAAGGTAATAGAAAGCAAGGATCTGAGACCAAGAATACTATATCCAGCAAGACTATCATTCAAAATAGATGGTCAAATAAAGAGCTTTATAGACAAAAAAAAAAAAAAAAAAAAAAGCTAAAGGAGTACATCACCATCAAGCCAGCATTACCAAAAAAATGCTAAAGGGATTGCTATAATGAGAAGAAAAAAACAGAGAGAGAAACCTAGCTATACAGAATTAAAATGGCAATAAATAAGTAATTTATTGCCCTCTCAATAATAACCCTAAATGTAAATGGATTAAATGCTCCAATCAAAAGGCGTAGGATAGCTGAATGGATACAAAAACATGACCCAATTATATGCTGCCTACAAGAGTCCCACCTCAAAACAAAAGACACGCACAGGATGAGAGTGAAGGGATGGAAAATTTTTTCCGTGCAAATGGAAAAGAAAAATATGCTGGAGTGCAATACTCATATCCCACAAAATAGACTTTAAAATTAAGGCAATCACAAGAGACAACGAAGGTCACTACATTATACTAAAGAGATCGATCCAATAAGAGGATATAACCCTGGTAAACATATATGCACCCAATATAGGAGCACCTAAATCTATTAAAAAACTTCTTGCAGACTTGAATGTAGAGATCAAAAACAAAGAGGGAAGACTTGCTCCCTGTGCCCAGGGCCCACTCATGACACAGGGGCACAGAGTGAAGACGGCACCGTCACTTGCCTGAGGAACTCATGTCCCCACTTGCTTTGAAGCCCTTTGACACTGTTGCTTGAAATAAAGTCGAGCTGGGTTGCTCCTCCTTCATGAGAGGGTTCGGGGAGAGATTGATGATTACATGCGGGGACTATTTATAGCGATTTATATGAGAAGAGTTCACTCCTGTTTCCCTTTTGATTCTAATGAGTTAAGACTCTTAAGTGGGAGCACAGGTTAGGATGTATAAAGATGGGGAAATAATTAGATAGTTAAATGAAGAGTATTCCTAATTGAGAAACTGGAGCTGCTGAGATTAAATGGCTCTTAGAATTAACCATCAGATGACAACCTGGAAGAAATTCCATTTTTTCTAAAAGAGAAAAAAAAGGACCCTGAAGAAAGAGGATGATATACTGAAGGGACCATTGGCCCAGTTAGAGTTGACTTACTTTTCTGATTTTTTTAATTCTCATAATGCAGTGTGAAGGCTGATTGCAGAGGGCTGTGCTGGGCATCGTAGATGGACAGGGTCATGCCTTGCCCTCACGGTCCTTTAAATGATGGGAGTGAGGAACAGAGCCACAGACATTCAGAAGAGAATGCAAACCATTCAAACCTAGAATGAAATGACTGCGCCCCAAGAGTTATAAGTCAATCAGTGTCAGGAAGGCCTGGCCAGCTGTCCTCTGCCTGAGGACACTGAAGGGGGCACCGTGGAGGGGTGCCTATTGAACCTGTGTTCCACCCTGGTCGGCCTTCCCAGCTTGGGAATCGGCGTCAGCAACGACAGGATACTTGGAAATGTGTGTTGGGAGGATCCTAGGTGTTCAGGAACCAGGATCTCTCATCCGTGAATCAACGTAAATCAAAAGGAGCTGAAGTAGATGTGTGACCTGGATCTTAAAGAACAGGTTCCCTAAGCAGAACCTCTCACAGGTGCAGGTGACATGTGAAACCACTGGGCCGCTGGGCTGCAGCAAAATAATGGAATGAGAGTGAGGAGAGAAGACACAAAATCTCATTGCCTTAATAGCAAAAGTGAAATTCTTCCTCGCTTCAAGTCCACCGTGGGCCTGGGCGGCTCTCCAGGGAAGCTGATGGTGCCGATTGCACCTCGGTATCAGCAAGCGGGATATAAGGTGTAGTGACGGCCTGACCACTCACCCACATATGTGTCACTTTTTAGTGCTCACATTGCATTGCCTGAAGCAACTCGTGTGGCCATAACCTGACTTCAAGGGGATGGGAATAACCAAGCCTTCTGTGTGCCCATTAGAGGTATGCCTATACTGTATGTGGTACACAAGCCACATGCAAATCTCTGAGCTGGGCCTCAGAATCTAGTTTTAACTGCACAGGTGTTCCATATCCACACTAACGTTTGAAGACCACGGAGTAAGACGGGAGTTCTGAAATTTGGCTGCACACTGGAATTACCTGGGAGTTTTTCAAACGGATGCACTGGCCTTTCCCCCAGAGGCCCTAATTCACAGGTGCTGCACTGAGGTCCAGGCATCCGCTTTTTTATTTTTTATTTTTTCAGTCTTCCAAGAGGAGTCTAATCTGGGGCTAGGGTAGAGACCACAGGTGTGGGGAAAGTGCAAGCAAGGCCTGTGGAATCCCAACCCTAACTGCCTGAGACTCAGTTTGCATATCTGTCAATGGCAGTGGAGATCAAACCTGTGAAGGTACAAGACTGAGCAAATGCTGGCCATTGTGCATTGGCAGGTGTGGACTTCTTTCTAAACTGAATCTGTGTACACTCTTATACACGTATGACGTTGATCTCCCTCCCACACAGCCAGGAGAGGAAGGAAGGTGCCCTCCACACCTTTGCATCTGTCTCCTTAGATTGCAGTCAGTAGATGGGGAGTCCCTGCTCCCTCCTGTCTGCTTATCTTGGGAGTAAAGGTGAAATAAGGAGAGGGGAAAAACGCCTTCCCTGACTTTTCCTTTCCCTTTTCCAAAACCCTTCACCTTTATCCTTCCATTGCTTTTCCCGGGCCCCTTTCTCTTCACTCTCCATTCAACCTGGGACCTCTAATCCCCTCAAAACCTCTCTCCAACTCTTCCTGGTGCTCATTCCCCACGGACACCCTGGTCCCATGCCAGGACAGACAGCAAGCACCTGGCCTGGTCAAGGCCCCTTCCTGCTTTCTGATGGTTGAGCAGCATAGGAAATCCATATTTTCAGATCATTCTTACCCAAGGCATGTCCCATAGACTGGCAGGTTCAGTGGCACTCCCAGAGATAAAGTATGCAGTAAGTGAGGTCAGCTTTTGTGAGCTGGCCTGGCACTCTTACCCACTCTTTATTTTGCTTCAGGTTATATCCTGAGATCTAGCCAACTGATTTGCAAACAACCTCTTCAAATACTTCCATTCTATAACCTGGAAATTGCCTCAGAAGTCAGTTTTCTTGAGTCATAAAAATACTGCATTGGCTTTCTTTCATTGACGGAGTTAAGAGTTAATGGTGGAATAAGCTGCTTTTAATTATTTTTCCTCTCGTGTCTAAAGGTTTTCAAGGCAGAACAATGCAGGAGTACCTCATAAGAAATAAATGCAATGCTACTTAAGAAAACTCAGATTCACACATTTGATATGAATTGTTGACTTTATGAAAGGATCAAAAGACTCTCCCACCCTAGACAGCTATGATATAGGTCCTTTTAAATGATCCTTATTGGTAATGCTTATGTAGCTGACGTCCTTGGCAGTGGAAGTTTTATTCAAGCATCCTATTATAAACAAAGGCTGGAGCCCACTACCTTCCTCCCCATCAGCCTGACCCTCCCCTCCACTGTCAGTCCTTAATCAGAAGTCGGCAGGGCTGGCATGCGATGTTCCCAAAGGAAAAGATGCTTAAGGAGCTCCCCTCCTTGTCAGCAGGGATCAGCAGCGCAGCTTTTCCATATCTTCAGTGCCTCACGTATAGTAGGTGCTGTTAGTGTTTAACATTGATATATCCATGGTGTCAGGCCTAATTGAGACATTAGAGTTTATTGAATTAAATAGAAATGCTTAGCAATCCTAAAATGAGCCTCCTTAGAGAAGATCTCTGTGGTATACACTCTTACAGATGAAATAGTTGAACATGTATTTGAACGTCTGGTTTAAGTTGCACCCAATGCAGTATCTGCCGCCTAACCATCAATTAGGAAAACCACAGTATCAACACGCTGTCAGAATCAGACCCAGGCACACTCCTGCCCTGTGAGGTCCTGCTGTATGCAGCCCCGCCTCCCTCTCCAGCTGTAGCTCACACTTCTTTCCTTCCTACTCTTTCTGCTCCAACGATCTGGCCTCCTTTCTTTTTCTCAGATGTGTTAGGCTTTTGTCTGTCTCTAGGCTTCTTGCACTTGCTATTCCTGGGTTTCTCTTTCCCCAGTTTTCTTCATGACTCACTCATTCGTGTCCTTCAGGTCTCAGATCTGCTTCCCCTTCTGAGAGTGGCCTTCCTAGAATGGGGACCTCCTACAGCTGCTCTCCATCACACCTCTGTTCATTTCCTTCATAGCACTCACTGCTGTCTGTAAGGATTTCATTTGGTTATTTATTATACTTTTCTGAGCCTACCTTCCCCCATAGACCTAAGAGTGGGATCTTGTCTGTCTAGTCCATTCACGTATTCTCAGGGCCCAGCACAGTGCTTGATGATAGAAGGCACTTGATATTTTGGTGAGTGAATGAAAGAAGGAATACTAAATGCCATCCAAGTGCTCTACATCACCATTGCATCTTTATAACATTCCCTCTTGATACTTGGGGAGATTGAGGCCCAGCGGGTTTCAGTGACTTGCCTAAGGTCAGAATCAGTAACCAAAAGGCAAGATTTGATCTCAGTCTACCTGTCTGCAAAAGTCTGGGCCAGAATCAGTTATGAGGTTATGGTTCAATCTTAAGCTTTTGCCTTATTCTGACCTTCATCGACTGAGTACCCTGTTTCCCCGCAAATAAGACAGTGTCTTATATTAATTTTTTCTCCCAAAGTTGCGCTAGGTCTTATTTTTGGAGGATGTCTTATTTTCGGGGAAACACTTCAAACTTTTTGTCCATGGCCTTGAAATAGGTCATTACCCACAGTTTTCTGCAAAAGAAGTAACAAGCAAGTGCTCTGGTAGACGCCTGTTTTGGAGGACGTTATAGATATCTGCTTGAGCATGCGGATTATAGATGATTCTTATTTGAGAAGTAATACACATACTAACGCCTAGTTTTGGGAAAACAATAAAAACAAGGATGTCATCACACGGAAAGCAGGGCCACGCCCCGGACAGCCTTGGTGATGCTCCGGTAACAACACCCTTCCCCCAGAGGCAGGAGCTCGGGGGCTCAGCGAGTGGGTGTAACGGCAGCTCTGCCGCGTTGCTGAGGTCTGTGCAGCATCCAGACTTCTTAGGCTGGAGCCCCGTCAAAGGTGCTCGGTACGCTATGCTCTGGTCGGAAAGGCGGTTAAATCACTGTTTTTACAAAGTACATAATTATGTACCTGGAAAACACACCCAAACCACCTGTTGGAAATAGTAAGAGCATCTAATAAGGTGCAACTAAGAAAATAAATAATCAGCGGTTTTCCTATAAACCATCAATAGCCAATTATAAATATACTAGGGAGGATCACCTGCAAATAGTTATAAAACAAACGATAACCTAAACAGGAACTACAAAAGCAACAAAAAAGATGTGTTTGAGATCTATTTGAAAAATACCATAAAACTTTCCTTTTGAGGTCATTCATTTAACTAAATAAAGAGGCCTGTGCTGCATTAGGAAAATATGATGATACAAAAGTGTTAGTTCCTCCCGTTATTACTTTAGAAACTTAAGGCAGTACTAGTTAGCCTTAGGACCAGAATGGGTAAGGGAGAAATTGAATAAATGTAAAGTTTACCTTTAAGAATAATGCACAAGAAAAATGTTGATTTAAAAGGTGGAGGGATTTGTGCTATCCAATATTAATGAATAATATAAAGCTGCACTAATTAAGACATTGTGAACTGGCACAAGAATGGATACATTCACGGAGCTCCAGTAGAGAGCCAATTACACATAACAGGTGGACAGGATGAACAGTGGCATCTTGCATCCCTAAGGAAAAGGAGATGATGTCACAAATGACTCTGGGGTCCCAGGTTAGACATTGAATTAGAGAAAACGTTAGACATGAAAACCTAATGACATATTAGCTGACTGAGATGTTTTTTTAAATGGAAGCATAAATTCTCTCTATGAAAACAGAGGTGAATATTTATATAACTTTCAAAAAAGGCCAGCTAATCAAGACATTAAAGTCAGAACCCATGAAGAGAAATAGATACATTAAAACCCTAATTTTCTGAACATCACCAGAAAAAACACTATAAAAAAATCCAGTGCCAATATTTGAATCTTAAAGTAGATTCATATCTTTAATACATAAATTGCTCAAACAAATAGGTAACAAAAAATTTAACACACCAGTAAGAGAACAAGCAAATTATTTTAATAAATAAGTCACAAAATAACTACCTGTGACCAATAAGCATAGAAAAGGTGTCCTACCTTGTTAGTCATCAAAGAAATGCAAATTAATTTGAGATATTGTCATTGATCAGATTAGCAAAGATAGCAATAAGTGTTGGAGTACAAAGCAGATAAGGTTGGAGACTGGTATTTTTGGGTGTGCAAGTTGTTACAACTTTTGTGAAAGCCATTTGGTAATACTTATAAGGCTTTAGAATGACCTGCTTACTCACTGACCCAGAAATACCACTTCTAAGAACTTATCCTAAGAAAATAAGCATGGGTAGATTTGTGTAAAGACAACTACAAAGATGTTCATTGCGGCAAGATATTGATCAGGAAAACCCCAAGCATTGATATGGTAAGAAGTGCTGGGGACGTTTACAATTGCTTTGAAACTGATGGATAGGGCCTGTGTCCATATTGCTGGAGCATATGGGATGTTTAGTGCTCAGGTCACGCATGTAAATGGCAACGATGCATTTGATGATCTATTGTCTGGGGAATTTTTTCTCCATTTTTATGGAAGTTCATCAGTTTTGTATCCTGCAAGTTACTGTGAATTGAGGGCCACATTTCTCATTTTGCTATTGAACACCTGCTTAGGTTTGGATAGTACTAGTGGACATAGTCATTTGCTTGAATTTCTGACTTGTGTTGGCCCTTGGATTATAAGTGTACAATTCCATGGATTTCCTCTTCCCTTTTCCATTGGTGAGGTAGGCTGAGGAATAGTCTCCCAAAGATGTCTACATCCTAAGCTCCAGAACTTGTGACTAGGTTACCTTACACAGCAAAATGGGACTTTGTAGATTGGTTAAATTAAGGACCTTGCAATGAGGAGATTATCCTGAGTTGGAAGTTGAAGGATTAGGGTCAGAGTTGGAGAAGAGATAAGAGAAGCAAAGATTGGAGAGATGCTGCCATGAGCCAAAAAATTCTAGCAGATTTAGAAGCTGGAAAAGTCAAGGAAAGGGAGTCTCCTCTACAGTATGTCAAAGGAAGCTGCCCTGATGACACCTTGACTATAATCCACAGATTCATTTCAGACTTCTGACCTCCAGAACAATAATTTGTGTTGCTTGGAGTCACTAAGTTTGTGATAATTTGTTATAGCAGCAATAGAAAATTAATACATTTGAAAAAGGTGAAAAAGCAAACTTATACTTGAGCTGTAGTTATATGTTAGTTCAGTGGTCGGCAAACTCATTTCAACAGAGCCAAATATCAACAGAACAATTATTGGAATTTCTTTTGAGAGCCAAATTTTTTAAACTTAAATTTCTTCTCACATCACTTCTTTAAAATAGACTCGCCCAGGCCGTGGTATTTTGTGGAAGAGCCACACTCAAGGGGCCAAGGAGCCGCATGTGGCTCGAGATCCGCAGTTTGCCGGCCACTGTGTTAGTTGGTCCCAGATGAGAAGTTCAGAGACTTGCATTCTGGTCACGCCTGGAGAAGCCATCTCTCTAGATCTCAGTTTCTTCATCCTTAAGGTTCCCTTCTTACCCTAAAGTTCTTTTCCTCCTTAAGCATGTGTTTACCATCATTAGCTACGTCATTGTTTTGACACTGATGTGTATGGGCGAGGCTGGTGAGTAGATGTGAGTTTGTTTTGGAAGCTGGCTACACTATTGTTAGCATTTTCCTTTTTGGGGTGTGTGCCTGGGTGTGTGCCGTGTTCTCGTGTGGAGGATCGTGGAGCAGTGCAGTAAGCCCTATAGAGGCAAGTAAGGACATACCCAGGTTAGAAGCTATTAGAACTATGACAAATGGATGGCAAGGTGCACCTGAGATTGGGCATGCAACCCTCAGAGAGTCTCTGAAGTGATCTGAGATCATTCTAGAAGGATGTTCTAGAAGATCCTTCCTACCCAGACCCCTACTCCAAATCGATTCAACGTGTTACACATACAGAATGTGAAGTTTGAGGTTACACTGTCACATGTAGGCCCTGTAGTGGAGCAACTCAGGTGTCCACATTCATTTGCCCAGTAGACCCACAAGACCTGCCCAGAAGAGAAATCGGGCCTTTGTTAGTCTTTTCTCCTCACATGGTGTCTGCATTCTGACCCACAGAAGGGACACAGTAAATGTTGTTGAGAAAACTGTTTGAAACATTGAAGGTGACAATTTTCACTTAATACCGCAGTACATGCATATTTAATAACTTGGTACTTGGGCATTTTAGAGTTTTATCACGTATGTACATTCTTTCTTCTACAAATAAGCACAAGAACCATAGTAAGTACCCATTACTGTTTGAGTGTGAATAGATAAAAAGTAAAATGTGTTCATGTAGTTTTCAAAGTGGTGTTTGTGCCTATAAGGGATCGGAGCTAAGTTTTAAAATGAGAATGAATTTTTCTTATCACCTTTAGAAACCAACTCCTGTGAAATTTAGCATTCACACCCAAAGGAAAGCTGTTTTTATCAGGGAATGGCATGAAAGACACCTTTGTTTTTCGGAGCACATTTGAAGCACAAGTGATGATTGAGACACATGTGAGGCATTTGTAGTTATAACTTGTTATCCCAACATGTGGAAAGGTTGTAAAATGGAACTGAGATTTTGAAGTTAAATGTGGGAATATGGAAAGCCCCTACTTTACCCAGATTCAGTTCAGTGATCAAAAAGGATATTAAGGAGCAGCAGATGAACAAAACAGCCTAGGAGAGTGAAAAAGGAAAAAACAATTCCAGACACACTTGGGTGCCTGCCATGTACTAATCAGCAGTGACCTTGGGCAAGTCACTTAACGTCATGAGTCTGTTTCCTTGCCTATTAAATGGGGAAAATAATATACACTTGTCTAGTGGTGCTGAGAAATAGGGGTCATGGCTGACACATTTAGCCACTCATCTCATCCACACCTGGCCTCAAGGGATGCAAAATCTGAGAAGATGCCAGGGCCATGCTCAACTGACCACGATCCAAGACACAGCTCATTAATTCCTGCTCTGGAGTCTTCTCCCTTCAGCCCCACCTTGGCCAGGTGTGAAGAAGGAAGTACCACTTGGGAGTATCTGTCCAGGCCCTTGGTAGGCTGCAGAAGGCTCCCATAAGTATTAGACAAGCTCTATCACTCTTCTCCCCCATCTCAATCCCTTATTGTGTTGAGGCCCAAGGTTTCATCTACAGTCTTGCCTTCTTTCCTCTCAACCTTCTTGGTATTTTTGTTTTTCTCTCCTTTGAGTTGCCATAAAAGGGGTTTTAACTTCACCCAGGTATGCGATCCTGGGAAGGTAGGGCATGATTTGCTCATGGTTTCTCTCTTCTATAGCAAGTTTTCTCTTCTATTGTAAGTGCCCCTATCTAGATAAAGAGCTCAGTTAAGATTTGGTGAAAATTTTTATAGAATTGAAGGTCTCACCTACAAAACACTGGAGATATACCTTCGTGCGATTCATTTCCTGAGCTGCATGAACTCTTAATCTATGCCATGTGGCCTGCTGTCCTGGGCATGTCCAAGGGATAAAAGTAAAGGAAACTGACCAGGTATCTTGGGCATGGCAAGGAAGCTGGATGTGAGCCTTTCTTATGGGGTTGGAGGATAACAAAGAGGACCTTACACCAACCAGAGTAGAACCCCACCAAGAAGGAACACTGTTATGCTACTGTGTCCAGGAAGGGGGCCTGGCTAGCTGGGGACAGGGTGAGAGGGAGACTTTTCCATGTACACTAGTGTTCCTTTTGAAAATCAAGAAGGTAAAGTGGGTGGATATTTTTTTAGACCAAGTTTTATTTAGCCAGTTTACAATCCAAGGAAGATCACAGAAGCACAGGTGGGTTTTGGTGGCACCATCTTGAGCAGAATAGGTCTCTTTGCATAAGTTGGGTTTAGATCTGGAGGATTGTTGGTCCCCTGCACACCACAAAACTGAATGCCATTTCCCCTGCCAACCTCCTGACTCTTCAATGTTGCTGCCTCAATGTGGGTTTACCCAGAGGGGCCTCTATTTCAACCCTATTCCTGACCCAGTCTAGCTGGGGACCGAATAGCCTGAGAGAAGCATCACCCAGCAGTTCAGGTCATTCTCCTCAGCCCCACTGTCAGAGAACTTGCTGGGGGAACCATGGGAGCTGACTGTGCTTTCTGTTGGAGTTAAATTAAAAGTGGGTGGGTGGGTAGATTTACTCACACATATTGAAAGTATCCACTTCAGGTATGAAAACCTAAAGATCCTGGCAGTCTTTTCATATGAATTAAGGAGAGTTGCTCTCTCCCCACACACTATTTGGGCCTGCATAAAATGAGCCACACATTTCAAGTAGATTTGATGCTGGATCCTGAAACAGCCCATCCAAGTCCATTATCTCAAGAGATAAGAAAAAGTGTGATGTTTAGGACCTAGCTGTCTTATGTTCTGAGGATTTGATTCCGGCAGGCAATTTTTGGAGATAAGAATAGGAGGCACAGCCCTAACTGGTTTGGCTCAGTGGATGGAGTGTCAGCCTGCAGACTGAAGGGTCCCAGGTTTGGTTTCGGTCAAGGGCATGTACCTTGGTTGTGGGCACATCCCCATTAGGGTGTGCAGGAGATAGCTGGTTGATGTTTTCTCTCTCATCGGTGTTTCTAACTCTCTATCCTTCTCCCTTTCTCTCTGTAAAAAAAAATCAATAAAATATATTTTTGAAAAAGATTTGTTTAAAAAAAAAAAATAGGAGGCACAGGTGCATGGTCCTTAGGCGTGTGTAAGGAATCTTTCCCCAAAAATCCTCTTTGTCACCATTTCCAAGAAATGGCTACTGGCAGCTTCAGCTGTGGATTAATACCTTTGTCACATGGAATTTGGTAAACCATGATCAGATTGGCATTTTTCTGCACTACGAGTTGGGGGAAGTTTCACTTAAAAAATAGATCACATTTGTAGACCTTCAGTGAAAGTTTTGCAGAAAAACGTATGCCCTATTTCTCCATCAGAGAAATCACTTGCAGTGAGTATAGTCAAAGATGAATGATGAACCCCCTTGCCATCGATTCCATGTGTTCTCCTTTCTTCCTGTGTTAATAGAGAGTAATTGTAACAAAACACCCAACTACATTAAAGAAGAAAAAAAGTGGGTGAGTGAGTCTATAAACTCCGTGCTGCCCCTGGGCTTGGAATACTGAATACTGGCCGTTTTTTCCACTCTCGGTTCCCAATGAATATGATCATGTCCTATGTAAAACCTGATATGATTGGGGAAACCTGAGCCAGGAGTCACTTCAATGAATGGCTTGAATTGAATGGCTTGGATTGAATGGAAAGGCTCTAGCTGCTCCCCAGACATGTCCCCGCATTGTGTTGGCATGCTCCAGGACCAGTAAACATTGGAAAAGCCAGGGAAGCCCCGGAAGCCTAGACGTGGCTTTGGGCTGACATGCTACCTAGGAGGCTGAAACGTTAGGGCAGATGTCTTTTCACAGCTCACCTATGAGTTGAAAGCAAAGGAAGGCAGGAAGGCAGAGAGAGACCCATTCATGCCCCCTTGATTATTTACTCAACATGATGCTGAAAGACATTTGTGTTTTTTGGAAGTTCTGTTCCCTGGCAGGGAAATAAAACCTCCTTTCTAGGCTAGAAAGATTGATGTCCAACTACATTAAAGGACTATGTGAGTAAAAGGAAACTCTGTATTCCCAAATGAACACAAGAACTTCCACTGTTCTCGTGTAAGCGTAGTGCAAAGTGCATTATCAAACCCAAAATTTGCAATGCAGAAATAAAAGTGTTCGGGTAAGACCAAAGCACAGAAATATCCCCACTGGTCATGTTTTGAAAATTATTGTATGAGGCGGGTGTTTTTATTTTAATCACAAGATAGGAAGAAGACGGGAGAAAGGAAGTGTTATCTTCTAACTTCACTGAAGACTAGGATTCAACCTTGTTTTATTTTATTTTTTTCTTTCTAATGACATCATTTTTGAATGCTAGATGGTAAAAGAACATCAAATCAGTGATTATGTGTTGAGTTTCTTCTCAATAAATGTTGCAAAACTTTCTATGATTCCATTTATAGAAAGGAAGGCATTTCTTAATCTTTTTCTTATAATCTATTTCTAAGTATACGAAACCAGTGGTTCTCAAACTTTGCTGCATATCAGAATCACCTGGGAAGTCTGTAAAAATCCCATCATCCCAGCTGCACACCAGACAGTTAAATCAATCTCTGGGGGTGAACCGGGCATGGATGCTTTTCCAAAGTGGTCCCCGTGTGCAGCCAAGGTTGAGAAGCACGAAACCAGAGCAGCACTTGTCCAACTGTGATGTGGACAAATCCTGGGGGGCGGAGGCTGGTTGAAATGCAGATTCTAACTCAGCAGCTCTGGGGTGGGGTCTGCCATTCTGCCTCTCCCGTGAGCTTTGGGCAGTGCCACCACTGCTGGTCTGTGGACCATACTTTCAGCAGCAAGATCTTAGACTAGAGAAGACAACTTAGAGCTAAACACTAGACAGCAGACACTGATTACGAAGTGCTGCACAGGTTCTCACTTGTCCCTTGACTGCTGTCCCCAGCTTTGTAAACAGAAAAGCTGCTGTAGTTCTTTATCTTCCTTTTCCTATAAGGTTTTATTGTTTTGTTGTTGTTGTTAATTGCAAACTCCAAAGAAAAAGCCCCTCTTTCTCAGACACTGCTTGAGGGTCTTCTTTACCTTGAGAACATCCGTCCCCTCTGAGGTGGAGATTGGGGTCCTTCCCCACTGAGGAGGTGACACCCCATATTCTCTGGTCTGGCGGCTCGCCCGGTGTGGGAACATGCCCCAGGAGTCCGTGGAGCCCTGGTCTCCTGCTCTGTGTGATGGGGAAGAGAGATTTTAGTAAACACTGCGTGGGAAGAGGAATGAAATGGGCAGAGAATGAGGTTAAGGAATGGGTGTGTGAACCGCCAGGTTGAGGGAGGCCAGGGTGCCTGGGAGCAGCATTCCAACGCCCACGTCTCTAACAGCTGGTGGGAGAAGGCGCTCACCTGCTGGGGAGGCAGGCTGTGCAGGGCACCGGGGCACATGTGCGGGGCCCTGGCCACTCAGGCATAGCTCTGGGTGCAGGGCTGTCAGAGCCTCACTCTGGGCCTGGGTATGGAAAGATATCTTGCTCCCGGTGCCCTCTCAGCTCCTGGGAAGGTCTGATTCAAGGCCAAGACCCCTGAGTTAATTTACCTGGATTCTCTGACCATCTTTGGAGCAAGGAAATCTTGGGATTGGGCTGCACGTTCTGCTCGAGGCCCCCTGTGTGCCGAGTGGGTGGAGTCTATAGAACTGCCACTCAAGACAGAACTAAAAGAAACACACATAAAAACTGGCTCAAATTCTGTTGTCCGACATCGTTGCTCTCTAGTCAGGAGTCTAGCATGGTTCCTGCTCTCCAGTCGAATTACATCTAATCTGCCTTCTCCCACCTCCACCCCCTGTACCTTTACACATATATTCCACATCAAGGGCACTGATTTTACACATTTGCTGTGCCCTTAAACATCCCATGCTTAAGCTCACCTTCTCCAACAAGTGTTCTCAGATTAAACCAGGCACGCTTAAACAATCACTCCTTTATTCTTTACTCCTTCAGCATCTAAGCATACCATTAGTAATGGGCATTAAAGGTGGATCTCTGTGTGATTCCATCTTCCTCCAAGGGCTCTCCCACTCACCATCTCACTTTTGATAGAATGAGAATCTTAATAGGAAAGGAACCTTGGCTGTATAGGGGGAACCCATTTCATAGAGGAGCAAACTGAGACCCGAGAAGGGAGTGACTTGGCCAGAGTCATCAGAGTGGCTGTCCCAGTCACTACCAGGGCCCAGGCTGCCAAGTTGGAGTGTCTTGTGTTGCCATCCTTCCAGCCCTGGCACACCCTGGCAGCCTCCAGCACATGCTAATGCAGCAGGCCAGTGTGGCTAGAGGCCTTTGCAGATCCAATCAGGGATGGTTAACACTAAGCCGAGGGCATTACAAGAAACAGTAAGTCCAGCAATTGTGTGCACAGGAGTTCCATGGAACTTGACTGCACAATGCACAAAGGAGATCTGGAGAAATGGAAAAGCATGTTTGTGACTAGGAAAACTTGATGTGCAAATGGACCAGTTACCCGTGGGTTAATTTATAATGTCACACTCTTCAAAAGAGTTGGGTATTGGGAGAAAAAATATAAATGATTCTAAAGTTCATCTGGAAAAAATAAGCAGATGGGAGTATTCTGTTTTTCAAAAACGAAGGGTGGGGCAAGGGTGAATGACAAATCTGTGCAACCAGACATTAAGTCAAATGACAAGGTTACAATAAATAAAATAGTTTTGTACTGATATGGAAATAGAAAGAATCTAAATGGAACTAAACAGAAAGACCACAAAATAAGTATTTAGTGTATGACGGAGATATATCATTTCAAATAAATAGGGACATGATGAATTATTCAGTAAATGATATTTGGATCATTGGTTGTCTGTTTAGAAAATAATAAAGTAAACACTAATCACTAAAATAAATTATAGGTGGCTGAGGATTAAATGTAAACAATAAAGCAGTAGAAGGGAACCTAGGTAAATATTTATATAATCTTAAGGGAGGGAAAGCCTCTACCCATAACGCCGAGATGTGACTTCTGCATAAACAAAATGAAACATAAACCACAGATTGCTTTATATATATAGTTATTATTTGTTATAATTTAACCCTTATTGTTTTAAGTATCTCTTACAAATAAATAAGAAAGAACATATCAATAGAAAAATGGGCAAATGATATAAGCAGCTAATTAACCAAAATTGCAATACTGGTGCTAATAATCAGGAGAAAACATTTGACATCATAAGCATTCAAGAAAATGCAAATTAATATACCTCCATGAGATTGGCAAAGAGGGAAAGGAAAGATAATATCCAGTGTTGGGAAGGATGTGAAGAAGCATTCATCTCCTCACAGGAATATAAATGTCCCAGCATGCAGCTTGACATTATGTCTCAGAAGTCTTAGAATGAGCATTCCTTTGTCACACTAATTCTGCTCTCAGAAAAAATAATCATAAGTATGCATGAACAGAGATCTATGTAGAAAGATATTCCGTTCTGTATCATTTACAAAAGTGAGGTGTTGGGAAACTTATCACAATGTCCAACAAGAGAAAACTGGAGAAAGAAAACGTACCAATAGAAACACAGCCATTGAAGATGACCTTGTCCTAGAACACTTCCCAAGATGGGGACGGGTTCATGATAGTGTCATTTATTCCTGTTAGGGAAGGAACGGGGGCGGGGCGGGGGGCTGGACGGTTGGGGGTAGGGCCCGCACTGTGTAAAGGCTATGTGCCAAAGTGCTAACGGTAGTTGTCAATGAGTGATGGACTTACAGGCAACTTAGGTGATTTCCTTTCTTTGTGCTTTTATGTTCTCTCAAGTTTTATGCCCTGAACATATGCTGCTTTTGCAATTTTAAAAATTATTAAAGTGAAAAAAAGAAAGTCATGGGGAAGAAGTTGTGCAGTTGTAAGAAGCTGGTTAGATTTACTCAGGTGACTTTGAGAAACCTCTTAGGCACTTACAGTTGGGGTCTGGTGCCACTCGGAGAGGGGCATCTAGAGGTGCCCAAACAATGACCAAAGGAGGCAAAGTGTCCTGCCCTTATTCCTGAGCTCTCCTTCCTATAAGGACTTCCGTGAAATAGAGCTGAAAGTTTCTTCACCATCTATTCTATTGTAGGTCTCCCTGAGGCATTATTTTTGCTTTGGTGTCTGAAGGCAAAATATACACCTTCTCCATTTGCAGGAAATATCTCAAAAATGGGTACATGCAAAAAAGATCTACTTCTTCAGTGGGCCATAAAAACCAATGGCTTCCTGACTTTGAAGGCTAGGAAATATATGCTCAGGACACATTAATTAGGAGACTTTGCTATGTGAGCTTTTGCCTTTCAGATACTATCTCCTTGACACCTGGTAGAAGAGAAGATCCAATTCCAGGAGGAGGCAGTGAATTGTGAATTGTGACTTCTTTTTGAAGGATATAATGTTGACCATCTTTCTGAGACAGGATAGAGAATGGCCATGGCAGCCACCCAAGTTGGGTTGTTGCCTATGTAAACATTATATACAGAAAACTATGATCACGGCCTATAAAGATTCCAGCAAGAGACAGATTGTAGCATTTAAAGTACATGTTTGGCAAGAGAGCCGCCCAGCTGATTAGTTGTCCTTGGACAGCAATGTGGGGGAGAGAAAGAGAAAGACAAAAGAATGGTAAAGCCAGATGCTATGGAGAGAGTGGCAAGTGCAGTTTGAAAAGTAAGCAGCATTCAGTCCTTTTGGATTGAATCTCAATTCTGTGACAATCCTGAATTTATTTTTAAATTTCACAAACCATTAAAGAAGGCCATGGAGCTGTGTTTATCAACTTAGGAAGGGAGAGCTTGAATTAAGAAAAAACAGTAATAATATAAAACATAGCATTACTATAAATAATTCTTAAGACTCTGGGTAACTATAGATTTTTGAGTTCACATTGGGGGCAGTGAGTAGATCAAACTTGAAATTTTTAATCCAGTTTACACCTTGTGGGCTTGCCAAGGAAATGTTTTTGAAAAACTGAAATACATGGGTGAGTCCAGTGAGCTGAATGGCCAATTCCAAGACTCTGTGGGCTTTGGAGACTTGCTGGGAAGGAACATCACTGGGTTAAGTATTGGGAGAATATGCTTGTTCTGGAGTACATTGGTTGTAGCTGGTTTACTTAAATAAAAGCAACCTTGTTGGAAGCCCACAAAATCAGCAAGAAAGCTGGAGAATGGAATTTGGAAATGAACAGTAACCAACGTGGCTCCAGGGAGCGAGGAAATGGGAATTAGAGAACCCATTTCAGAACAGGAACTGTGCTCAACATGCCACAGTGGTCATGCATGAACTCCACCCGCATCATCTCTTTGTCTTCTCAGGATTCCAATTTTAGGGAGAGAGGACGTAAGGGAGGGTGGGGCATCTTATTGTGTCTGTAAACCCATGGTGGAAAGGTAAATTTTTAAAAATCTAGATGATCTTAAGAGGGGGAAATGTTCGCCAGGCAGCCCTAAATTGTTGAAGCAAACCGGGATGTGGATGTTTGGTTCAAGAGGCAAAAGAGGAACTATCAAAAGTAATATTATCCTGGATCCAATCTGTGGATAGATGGTTTATCCAAGTAATTAATACCGTCTGGATCCTGATTACAAAGCAGTCATAAGGATAGAATGTGGTTTGACAGCAAATGTCAGATTGGTGCCTTTTCTGGAAACCTTAGCATGCCACAAATTGAGCACCTAAAAAATTCCTTACATACCTGTTGGCTGAGGTAGAGAGGGCAACAGGGACACCTGCTTTTTTGAATGCAGCCTTGCTACTAAGGTGGTACCTGTGTGTATCACTTTAAAGTTTGTAACAGCGAAAGAAACACTAAGCATAGTTCAACTTCAGAAAAGCACCATCTACAAAAATTCAGAGAAAAAAACAGATGTGATCCCATGAGTAGGATTCTTAAAAGGAATGAAGCCTGGAGGGGTCGGGAGGGGGGAGAGGGGGCCTATGAGTTTGGTCCCCAATTTATAGACAGGGTGTGCATGAGAAAGACAAAGAATAAACATTTAAAAGAGACTCAATTGCATCTGTAGAGGGACTTCTCTGGTGCACCATTTAACGAGTTATGCAGAGAAGATCAGAAGAAAGACATGTCCCCAGAGGTAGAACAGCCCTACTGAATAGCACTTTGTTGAGTGAACAAGCAGGTTGGTGCCTCCCTGGGAGCAGGTGTTGCTCTGCAGGCAGATGTTTAGAGAATGTCAGGAAGACCGAAGGACTGAAGAAACTGAGGGCTTCCCACATGGCTATTGAACACACACACACACACACACACACACACACACTTTTAAAGCTATATTTGAGAACAATCACGTAAAAAAGGAATAAATTCATTCCATGAAACAGGTGGAACAATGTTAGTGCAGAACCAGGAAAAGATTAGTACTATGATTTTGTTTTTATATTTTCTGTCAAGAAGGAGCTTCAAACAAGAGGAAATAAAGCATAGTAAATAAGAAATAGAAGGTCATCTAGTAAAAGTCCACCCAATGCCATAAATTATCAATAATTTATTTTCAAGGGTACAAATGAATTACAACTCAGTATTCTTTTTTTTTTTTTATTGATTTTTATACAGAGAGAAAGGGAGAGAGAGAGTCAGAAACATCAATGAGAGAGAGTCATCGATCAGCTGCCTCTTGCACACCCCCCACTGGGGATATGCCCGCAACCAAGGTACATGCCCTTGACCGGAATCGAACCCGGGACCCTTCAGTGAGATGGAATAACAATGACCTTGAATGAAAGGCCCCAAGGTATACCCTATACAGGTTCACCTGGGCACTTTGGGGAAGGGCAGGAAGTTTTTCACCAGGGCATCCTCAGAAAATGTTCACCAATGTATTCATGTTGACCTGGGAGGGGGCCTGTCGGGTGTGCCAGTGGGATTGTCCTCCTTTACCCACTCTGAGAATTTTATGAGCAAATTGAAGAAAGATATTGAAGGCAGGTTTATGAAATGTAGAGGTAACAAAGCCCAGAATGATAACTGAAGTGTTGTTGAATGATAGAATATGCAAAAGTATTGTTAGAATGATAGATTGAAGCCAACCAACCAGAGTAAATTGAATAATGACACATTAACAGTATTTGGTTAAGAATAATGATTCAGCCAAAACCGGTTTGGCTCAGTGGTAGAGCGTCGGTCTGCGGACTGAAAGGTCCCAGGTTCGATTCCCATCAGCGGCATGTAGCTTGGTTGCGGGCACATCCCCAGTAGGGGGTGTGCAAGAGGCAGCTGGTTGATGTTTCTCTCTCATCAACGTTTCTAGCTCTCTATCTCTCTCCCTTCCTCTCTGTAAAGAAATCAATAAAAATATATTTTTAAAAAATTTTTAAAAAAGAATAATGATTCAATCAGGAAGGACTGAGGCCACGTTTGACAGTAGTTTATGTGAAGAAAAGTTAGAGGCTAATGTTGGTTGTGGGCTCCATGACCAGTAGGGGTCGGGCAGGAGCCTGTCAATGAATGATTCTTACCATTGATGTTTCTGTCTTTCTCTCCCTCTCCCTTCCTCTCTGAAACCAATAAAAATATATTTTTTAAGTCAGAATCTGTCCTGAAATGTAAAGTTTATATATTCTTTTGCTTAAAGGGCTTGTATAGGAACTTGAAGCGCATATTTGTTATTTATTGCTGTATAACAAATTACTCCAAAATTGAGCAGCTTAAATTAATAAGCATTTATCTCATATATTCTAAGAGTCAGGAATTCAAAGCAGCTTATCTTGGAGATCTGGTCCAGGATCCCTCATAGCAGCTAGTGTCAATATGTCACCTGGAGCTGCAATGTCACCTCAAGCCTTTACTGGGGGCCAGATAATGGCTCACTCACACAACTTTTGGCCGAAGGCTTCAGTTTTTTACCACATGGACCTCTCCACTGAATATCTTCATGCCCTGGCAACTAGCTTCCCTGAGAGTGAGAGATCTAATTGAGCAAGTAAGGTAGAAGGTGCAATGAATGCCTTTTACAACCTTTTACATCCATATTCTGTCCGTCACAGAGACCAGTCCTGAGACGGTGTGGGAAGGGACTTCACAAGGCCATGGATACCTGCAGGCAGGGATCTCTGGGAGCCATCGTGGAGGCTGGCTATTGCAGGGAGGTTACCACAGAGACTCAGATTTGGTGGCTGACTGTAAATACATGAAAGGACTATTGCATAGACGAGGAAGACTTACTCTGTGTAGCTTCCAAAAACAGAATTCAAGCCCATCATCAGAGATTTCTTTAGAGCTTCATTTATATTATTGTACTTTTGATGGAAAAGAAATGTTTCAGCAAAATATAAGGTCTCTGTTCCTAAACCAGTATGGCTTGGAGAAACTATTGATCTTGATTTTGGGAGGATCCTGTAATATTTCTCTTTTTTTTAATATATTTTATTGATTATAGAGAGGAAGGGAGAAGGAGAGAGAGAAACATCAGGGATGAGAGAGAATCATTGATTGGCTGCCTCCTGCACACCCACTACTGGGGATCAAATGTCCCAATAATTCCATAAGGGACATATGCACAGGTGACCTAGGATGCCTCAGCCAGAAATCTGACACGTAGGACCCTAGGTACTTAATTAATAATCCTCCGAGCATAAATTACACAGGAGACAAACATGCCATCCATGAGAGTCCTGGTGGGTTCCAGAATCCTAGGCAGACCACCCGGGGATCCGTACCGATAAGACACACGGAGGACTTTGCAGCTGCAGCTCGGCTTGAGTTGAGGCCTCTCACAACAGCTCACAGTCCGCGGCTCAGGGTTCAGGGCTCGCGACTCTGGCAGAGCTTTCACTGGTGCAGGAAGGGGGAAGAGAGAGACCCTCTGTGGAGGAGCAGAAGGAACGTCTCTGATCTTCTGTGGAGCTTCCTCTTTTTAGGTGTCTTCAGTGCTCAGAGGTGTCTTCAGTGTGTCTTATCAGCAGGTCCCGGTCTTACATATCGGGTACAGGTCACTTTATCTATTTCCTGCATACAGGTCACTCAAGGGTGCTTATCAGTTTGTTTACATTACAGTCCATACTTTCAGATATCACACTTCAATTTCACACTTATTCAATATTATATTTATCCTTATTACTATTACTATAACATCAAGCCCGCAACCCAAGCATATGCCCTTGCCTGGAATCAAACCTGTGATCCTTCAGTCCACAGGCTGACGCTCTATCCATTGAGCCAAACCAACCAGGGCCATAATATTTCTTTTAAGAACAAAGTCCTGATGTGGTGGGTTTACACTTAGACCATAGGGTTTAAAGGAGGAATTCCCAACTTTTCATGAGGCAAAGCCTTCCGATCATGGAAGGAGCAGGAACGTGGGCACTGAGTTTTCTCTTTGGGAATCCCAGCAGACCTTGGAGAGAGGATGAGGACGCAGCTCTGGGGAATGTTGGCCCCGTCCGGCTCACATCCACCAGAGGAAACCAGCCTACAATGTGAACACGTGCAACGGACTGCTGACACTGGGCTGGGGATTCCCAGGTAGAAAACTGAGGATGCACTAATGTTTAAAACAGCCAAGGAGAAAGTTTTTAAATGGTCGGTGGATGTGGTCACCCTGTATACAAATGTAGGAAATGCCTAGAAGAGAATGAAGTTCTTCCAGGAACGTGAAGGGAGACTGGAGCATACCACTTTTTACTCCCCCTTTCTCCCATCTGCCCTTGGATGCCCATTGATATGAGTGACCACTGCAATATGAAACTTTTTCTAATCTCCTATCAGTACTCCAGGCTCTGAGGAATTTCTGCCACTGGATGTACAGATGCAATTCATCCTGCCCCAATGCAGTGACCACTCCTCTAGGAGGTGAAAGGATTGTCATGAGCAGAAACACATCAGGAGTCCAATCTTGGCCAAAACTGGTTTGGCTCAGTGGATAGAGCATTGGCCTGTGGACTGAAAGGTCCCAGGTTCAATTCTGGTAAAGGGCATGTATCTTGGTTGCGGGCACATCCCCAGTAGGAGGTATGCAAAAGGCAGCTGATCGATGATTCTCTCTCATCAATGTTTCTAACTCTCTATCCCTCTCTCTTCCTCTCTGTAAAATATATATATATATATATATATATATATATATATATATATATATATATATATTATGTAATATTTTTTTAAAGAGTCCAATCTTGGAAGGACAGGTTATGGGAGTGAGGGCAGGCTATGTATCAGTGGGACTGGGGGAGATAATATCTGGAGCCTATTAGTGCCCCAGGAAAAGACACCAGTCAGGGCTACATTGAGTAATGAACTCAGCTCTTACTCCTGCCTGGCATGGGTGCTGAGCAAACAAAGGAAGGAAAAAAACAAAACACCTTCTGACCCAAAAATACAACCCTCTGTGTATTTGCTTTGTCTCCTGCTTCTACCAAACAGATTCTTCACCTACTGAAAGTCAGTATATTTAGTTGTAAGACACCACTGCACTCGGACCAGCCGTCAGTATATTTAAACGTTTTCTTTTCTGCCTCTATCTGGGCCCAAAATATTGAATAGGATCCCACAGTCTCTGATGGAACATCCCCAACTCCCCATCATAATTGACACAGTAGATTATCCTAGGAGTCCCATCACGGACTTCTGCCTTGTGGTTGAAGAAAAACCTGCAGCTAGTTTTATTATACTTCTTTGTAAATAATCTGTTTTTATTGTCACCTCGATGCTTATGAGACTTTTTCTTTGTCATGAAAACTTGTCTAGTTACATTGAAAGTTAATGTTTTCAGTCTAAGGGGAAGTCTTTTGCACCTTAAGAAAGTTCTCTTTAATTATTTCTTTGATAACGATGTCAACCTTAGTTTTCTTACTTTTCTTTTGGCATTATTATTATCTGTATATTGGATCATTTAGTTCTGTTTTTCAGATTTCTTTTTTCTCATTATTTTTGTCTTTGTGTCCTTCTGCATTTGGGGAGAAATTGCCAGTCCTTTTTTTTCTTTTTTTTTTTTCTTTTCATTTCACTGATTTGATTTACTGTAATAACCAATCTGTTGCTCATAGGTTCATTGTGAATTCAAAACTGGTTGCCATATTTTTTCATTTCCTTGCAGATGCTTCTTGCTTATAGCTCCACAGTGTCATTTCATAGATGTAATGTCAATTTCTGACTTGAAGACACAAATTAAGGATTATCCAACATTTCCCATTTCTTAGTAGTAGAGAAGTCATTGAAATTCCTCAAGAATGTTCTTATATCATGAATCTTTTTATGTGGTCAGTAATTTCTTGCATCATCATCATTACAAAGACAAAGCAATAACATGATTTATCTTATGCAGATTTAAACCTAAGTTCCTAAAAGACCACTATTTTATAAAACTGCAGATCAACCTGTGAGTAAAACAATAAAAAGAAAAAGTAGTTTAAACAGTCAAGTTTATAATGTTGTGAGGTCTTAATTTTAATGATGTTTATTTTTGAACTCTAAAACGTTCATTTTATATTGTTTGGAAAATTATAAAAGAAAAAATAATTGCCCCTAATCCCACCACACTGTTTTTCCTCTGAAAGATCATCTTCATTAAAGGGCTTATACCTTAGGTCAACCAAAAGTCATTAATATAAAACTCAGATGAAAAGGAAGAGTCATATTTTTGTCATGGGACAAAGTCCCAGTCACAAACTCACATCAATGTTTTTAAGGGTACTGAGCTTTCCCAGGAATTTACTTCTGGATACTTCAGTTTCCTTGCTTCAAATGAAGAGTATCCTTCATCCATGCAGACTACAACTGCAACCTGTAGATGAAAAAGGCATCTGTCAAAAGTTCTGAAAGCATAGATTGTTCTATAAAAACAATTGTCCAGGTAGTGCTTACTTGTATTTAGTGTAGAGTGTTTGAAGGGATAATGGTTCAAAGATTCAACAAGAGGAAGCATTTTTTCCTAAGGGTAAATTAAGGACTTCCTGCCAAAAACTTCATCTAACCATTTTTATATTAATTAAAAAAAAAAAAAAAAAAAACACAGACACCCAGATTCTGCAACACCAGGTAGCCCTGGGCTCCAACGGGGTTCTTCCTCCAACAAAGCCAAACCAGAATTCCCCGTCCAGCAGGACTTGGCTCCAGTTCCCAGAGCCGTTCACGTTCTGGTTCAACACTGGCTGATGAGAGCCAAACATAGATATCCTTGTGTACTTTGTAAGTGGAAATTTGAAGTGAATTATTTCCTAAATGCTGGTTGACACCCAAGAGGATGTAATTAGAATAAGGGACTTTCTGGTTTGAGGATACGAAAGAAAGACATGATCTGTCTCTTTGAAATGAAAATATTAAATGGTAAAAGAGAGAGAAGAGGTTTGTTTTTCAGTCTTCAAAGCAAAATCATGACCTGCAATTTTATTTTTCTTTTTTTTTTTCTTTTTTTTTTCTTTTTTTTTGGCTGGGGGAGGGTCATCTTAAAATTATAAGGCCAAGACAGGGATAGAAGGAGCAACATGGGAGCTAGAAAGTGGATTCAGGAGGAGGAAGAGGAGCTCAGTGGGGAGGAAGCAGTCATCTGTGTCTGGTTCATTTCCCTTCTGTTTCCATCCCATTTTAACCCATGATGGATCTAAAAATGCATTTTGGGGGCTACCTGGGGTATTTCCCTTCCTCTCCCTTCCTCATGCCCTTTGAGGGAGGAAGTAGTGTTATTGGTTGAGAGCTGGGTGCAGGTAAGAAGCCAAGTTGAAATATGTATGCTTTGCATCTTCAGATGAATATGCCCAGACTCTGGTTTTATCCCATACTACGCATGATTTCACTGAGATTTTAGATTCCTAAAGTCATTTTGCCTTGGGACTTTTAGGTCTTAATTCTAAAATAACCCTGAGAATTTTCTGGTAATTTCTGATTTATTTATGGTGCCCATAATGATTTCTTAACCCTCAACTCATTCATTCATATTCTCTCTCTCTCTCTCTCTCTCTCTCTCTCTCTCTCTCTCTCTCTCTCTCTCTTTTTCCTCTTTCTCCTCTTTCTCTCTCTGAGGTGTCAAGGTGATATATTAGAAAAAGCAAGATCTTTAGAGACAGGCAACCATGAGTTCTGGTTTCGATCCTGCATTGACTAACTTAGCAGCACTGACAGCCTCAGCTCCCTGGGTTTCACTTTCAATCTGTAAGACCAGGATAGCAATGGTTACCTCACAGGATTTTTGTGAGGATTAAGTGGAATTCTCTATATACCGGTGAAATGCTAGACATAGTGCTTGCAGTTAGTAGACAATTTATTAATAGTAACCATTACTCACAATAATAATAATAATAATAATAATAATAATAATCAGCAGTAGCATCGTAGTTCAGAACCTCAGAAAATCCACATTGGGTTAAAAGCTGTTACGTACTTTAGGTAGCAAAGTATTTCTATGTTCATGTTACCTGGTTATCTTCTTTCTCCCTGTGGGACTAGTAAAAATACCAAAGATGATGCAAATACTGCCTTTGCCTTCGAACTAAGCACATGCAGGATGAACCCCATTGCAGTCAAATACCACTGGTGACTTTCTCTCTGAATGTGTATCTATTTCCCCGTCACACACACACATGCTGTGTCACTAATAACTATCTCTTTGTAGGAAAGGAGAAAATATGTTACCTGCTTCTTTACTGATACTTTTTTTCAATATAGTTCCCTACCATCCTATACCCCTTGGGTTTTAGCCAAAGAGAAATGACCAGAGGGAATTAAATTAACTCAGATGTGGCTTTTGTTTAATGCTGCAAAAGCAATTCAAGAGTCTGTTTGAGCACTGCTGTGAGCCAGAAGCCCCAGTCTCATGGGCATGAGTGCCATGTAGCCCAGAGGCTGGGAGCTCTCCAGGGCAGACTTTGTGGGAACCACCCTACTACTCCTCAAATAACCATCAACAGCTATAAAACATGAATAGATGACAAAGAGATTTCTATACGTAAAGAAATCTCTTTGTCAGCTATTTATGTTTTATAGCCGCTGCTCCCTTGTGGGAATGATAAGTTCCATATGTACAGTTCCCCTCTCCTCCCCCAGATAAAGCAATACTTCCTGTTTCTCCTAAATACTGATGACCAGAAGCTGCCTAACAAGTGTTCCCCTTCCTCTGCCACATGATTTGTAGATTTTGATTACATGCCTTCCCATCACTTGTCTTCCTAGACTTGAATAGCATCCTGATTTTCTACAGCTCTTTATTCTCTTAAAATCAGAGAGAACTGGGGTAAGATTCCAATTCTAGTACTTTCTAGCTACCTGTCTGTTGGCAAGGTTATCCAAGCTCTAGTTTTGTTTTCTCGTCTGAAAAATAGAGGCTGGTAATGCTTGCCCCTTAAGTTGGTTAGGGGTTTAATGAGATAATACAGTATCTGCACCTGTGAGTGGAGGTAGATGAGCTTAAAGCCAATTTAAGATCAGGGTAAGATGAAGGTCAAATAGGGTCAGAATTGGCCAGTGTTTGAAAAGATTGCTGAAGAATTAGTTACTCTGTGTTCAGGGATCAGATTATAGAAAAAAATATATGTATTTTATAAGTATAGGAGTTACTCTCAGGAAATTGAGAATCTTGGGGTGAAGAATAGTAGTGACAAAAATGGCACTACCCTCCCCACCCCATCTGGTGGGTGACAGGAGGAACTGCAGCACTACTTTTCTCTCATCGCTTAACTAACATGAGTGTCCCTTCTCTCTTAAATGTTGGTACTGTGAAGCCAAACTGTTTTCAAATGGTTTTATATCTATTATTTTTAAAGTACTCACTGTTCTTGATTTTAAGTGGGTATGAGTTGAGTGATTATATTTATCTCATTCTACCATTGCACACATCCCCAAAACAGCAAAATCGAGTTCCCCTTGTTGGTCGGTAGTCCTTGAGACTGAGATGGTTTCCCACTCCTGCTATAAATGTAACTGGATGGCTTTTCTGCACTCTGCTGACTTCCACTGGTCATTTGAAAGCTGCCCCCTTGCTCTCTGCCCTCTCCCACAGCCTCGGGAAATGCCCTTATTGATTAGCTTCCTTGACAGGCATTCCCCTCCGTGCTAAAGGTCAGTGTGTTGCCACACTTGGTACTGACAATGCTCTTCCTCTTTGGGATCATTTGTAAAACTTCTCAGTGCTCTTATCGACAACCCCTCCCCCAAATGTCCCGGGACCAGGGTGCCTGCTCACCAGATTCTATCCGGAGAGGATCCTGTAACCATTGGCTTAGCACTTCCGCCACTGGGTGTCAGGCCCTCTGTACCAGCCTTTTCTTCACACGCTGGCCGGTTGTGAAGGTTTGTGCTTGGAGTTCCATCCCTGTAGAATGAGCCTCTGGTGGCCTGAAGTGAGCCTTCGCCATCCCAGAACTGAGCCTAGAACTGTGTGTGATTCTAGCCTAGCCCTGCGGTAGAATGGAGGCCTTGGTACCTGGGAGCTTCAGAGAGTGGGTGTCAGCTGTGTACACTCCCCTACTATCACCAGGGGATGCTTGCTGACTCCCATCTTTGTTAAGTTCATCTACTGACTTTTCTCCTAGACATTCCAGAAGCATTCGTTGGCTTTGCCTTTGTAGTGTCTAAGAGAAAAATTATTTAATCCAAGGTCAAAAACCTTGGCTGAGAGTTCCCACTACAAAGCCAGGCGTCGTTATTAAATTGTCAGAAAATTATGAGAAAGTTAGTCATGACATTTGAGGAAGTAATGAAATGGCTATAAATGATGTAAGCTTCCTAACAGACTAGCGTGTTTGCAACTTCTGACATCTAGAGAAGAGAGTGAGGAGCCGCGGCCTCAGCTGGCCACCATCCACCAGCCCAGCAGAAAGTCCAATTAGGACCACTTTGAAAAGGGGGTGACTGTATTTGGTGGTGGGGATGCAGTTCCCTGGGGAGCAAGCTATCGGAAGGAGCTGTCCACATGACTGCCTCCCCAGCCCTTCTGAACTGGAGAGACCCCTCCTGTGAATTGATTCTGTGGTTTCCCTGCCCCTTGATTGCTGTTCCAGGCCCTTTTTCCCCTGAGTGAAGCTGGGCTCCAGCCCTATTAGAGGGTCCGTGATCTCTGGCCATAGATTTTCGCAGCTTCCCCAGAAAACAGTGGTGTCTACAAAACATGAGTTTGGTTAACATGTTGGAGGTCTCTTATACATTTCAAAACAACAGGAACTGAGCAGCTTTGAAACTCCAGCTGCTGAAGGGCTCACTATGAGGTCTGTTCTGAAAACCGGAACACTTGATTTTCCAAAACGCCCCTGAGTGCTAATCAGACTTGGTGTCTGGAGGAGCCGAGTGCAGGGGCCAGCTCTTCGCTCTGTCTGGACTTCCTGGGGGCCTCCTTGGAGTGTCCCCGTTGACTTTCACTGCCTTCCTTTTCTAAGTCAGGATTTTTCCCCTTTGAGTGTCTAGGCCTTTCCTTCTTCACTTGATCTTTCCTGGAGTTTTGACAAAGAAGAGGAAGAAAAATTAAGAAGGAGAGAGGAAAAGAGTGGAGGGAGATAGAGAAAATATAGGGAGAGGGAGGAAAAAAGAGACAGAGAGGCTGAAAGAGTCATTCTCTGGCAAGATGCTGGGAATTTGGGGATTTCCTTGTAAGGTCATCGTTACCTAAGTTACTGAGCAAATCCTCAGTGACCACCTACCTGCCTGGATTCATGAAACTTTAAGGACCGCACCTGGCACTCAAAGGGATAACCCTTCTCCTCCCCTCCTCAGCTTTCCCAGAGTCTCATTCCTCCTGGACTTACTGAAGCTTCTGGGAACATCAATAGGATGGGTGGTGTTTTTTGTTTGTTTGTTTGTTTGTTTTGTGTGTTTTTTATATATTTTATTGATTTTTTACAGAGAGGAAGAGAGAGGGATAGAGCGTTAGAAATGTCGATGAGAGAGAATCATCGATCAGCTGCCTCTTGCACACCCCCTACCAGGGATGTGCCTGCAACCAAGGTACTTGCTCTTGACCTGAACCTGGGACCTTCCAGTCCGCAGGCTGACACTCTATCCACTGAGCCAAACCGGTTTCAGCCAGTAGGATGGTTTTGTCTGCCTGGCCTGACCATGGTACAGTGTGTGTTTCCTTGGCTGATTCTGGTGATATCCGAGACAAGCCCCTTTAAAAGCCCACTCCCCCTCTCTTTGTGGCGTGCTCTGCACTTTGCACAGAGCTTTTGGGTGCATTGGTCCACGAGGCTATCCACGAGCGCCCCGATGCCACCCCTGGTCTGTGGCTGGCTCACCCTGAGGAGCGGTCAGAGCAGAGGCCAGAATGTGGCTCACTCTTGAACTGCTGCCGGTCCTCTCCTCCCTGTCCACATCCCCCAAAGCTGCAGAATGTGCTGTTGGAAACAGGACCCGCCCTTCACATCACACACATTAAACTTCTCCTCTTAGAGGCCAGGACCGCACCCCTTGCGGAGTCTTGAACTAAGTGCTCACTTTCAAAATGTTCGTTGGTATAGCAGGGGAGAAAAAGACCTGTAGCAGAATAGGAACATTAAGTTGCCATGGGTGTGTGCAGTGTATACTTACACATTTCTGGGTGGTAGATTAGATTTTTTTTTTATTCCACATTGCCATTTACAAAAGGTTTTCTACAGTGATTCCTTTGTAATCAGGGAAAAGATTTTAAAAATCAAGTGAGCATGATAATCGGCTAGCCTCGAGCTCCCCAGTCCCTCAGCACGTTTGGCTGCGTCAGACAGATGAGATTGTAGAGGAGTAGGAGCCCCGTCCTCGCCCGGTGTGTGACTGCAGAGAGCAAAATCAGCACATAGGCTGCTGTCATTGTGACGGTGGCATGGAGCTTCCTCATCCGCTGGCCTCTTAGTGAGCTGTGTGAAGGACGGAGAGGGTTTCCATTGGCCCATGCTTCTGCATTGTCTTTGGGAGATTGTGAAGGGAGTCATTCACCACAGCACATGATGTCCCCTTCAGAAGCAGCCACAGAAGAGAAGTTGCTCTCTGACCATGGACTTGGGCAAAACTGACCCCTTCCTGCCGTGCAATATGGGTACATTTCTATCTAATGCGCTAGGGGCTACAGAGCTGGATCCACCGCTCCGCTTCGGCACACGCATGTGATTTTCTGATGCTTGTCTGCGTGCATGGCCTAATACCTACCTTTATTTTCCTTTGCCCATTTACCTTCATTCCTTTCTCACTACCTGTGTCTGTCTCTGTCTCTTCCTCTCTTCTCCCTCCCTCCCCTTCTCTGCCTCTCTCTCTGTCTCTCTCTGTGTATATCTCCCTCCTTCACCCCTTCCTTTCCTTTTCCCTTCCTATGTGTATCTCTCCTCTCTCTTCCTCTCTTCCTCTCTCTCTCTTCCTCTCTCTCTCCCCCTCTAATACATGCATGCATGCGCACACGCATGCACACACTCTAATACATGCACACACACACACACCTTTCCCATCTGTATGGTAGCATTTTTATAAAGCCTCCTCAAATCATTAATGAGAAGAGACAAATATTCATCTATACTAATAAAAGGGTAATATGCTAATTAGGGCGCATGTCTTCCGGACTTCCATTCGGACAAAGCCACAGAGGCTCAGACAGCTGTGAGGCCTGGGGCTCTGGCAGCCATGAGCCCCGGCAACTGCAAGGCACAGAGCTCACGGCAGCTGCCCAGGCCTCATGGCAGCCATGGGCTCACAGCAGCTATAGTCTCAGGCAGCAGTGAGCCCCCGTGGCTGCAAGGTCCAGGGCTCAGGCCTCGTAGCCACCGCTGCTGGTAGTGGCAGCAGCAGCCAGGTGATGGGGGCGGCACTGTCCCCTGATCAGCCCAGTTGCCTCCAGCAGAGGAGCGGGCCTAAAACCATCAGTAGGACATCCCTGAGGGCTCCTGGACTGAGAGAGGAGCAGGCTGGGCTGAGGGCCCCCTCCTTTAGTAAATACATAAGATAGTGACATTGAGTCTCCTCCTCACCAGTTTGGAGAGTAGTGCTCCCAAGGTATTCTTTGGAAAAGAAAGTAGGATCCAGAGGTTTTCTTTCAAGTATAGTCTATTGAGCTGTCACTTGACCACAAAAGAGCTTCAGCAGGTTCAGGCTTCTTAGTGCAATAGGAGTTTGAATTCCTGGAAGATGATCAGCTCCTAAAAGGATGCCTTGAGGGGCCCCTGTCATTTTTGTCTCTCAGAGGCCTTTTGTCTCCACCTTTTCTGGTTACTGTTCTTTCCTGTGTGATACAAGCCTATGTCTCAAAAAATAATTTCCTGGAGGGCAAACAGTACTGATATGAAATCCACCTCAAACCTGACTTTTAAAAAAGCATCTGGAAAGCATGTCTCACAGATTCCTGGGCCCTGGCCCAAAGATCCTAATTCAGTAGCGTAAGTGTGGGGCCCAGGAACTTGGCTTCCTAACAAGCTTTGGGAAGGTGAAGCTGCTGGTCCACAGAGCCAGCTCCAAGCCCTGGCAAGGGACTCTTTCCAGCCACGTGGAGATGGTTCTCTAAATGGCCTTTCGTAGAGCTTATCAAAAGCCTTTTCTAGCCGAAACCGGTTTGGCTCCGTGGATGGAGTGTCAGCCTGCGGACTGAAAGGTCCCAGGTTTGCTTCCGGTCAAGGGCATGTTCCTTGGTTGCAGGCACATCCCCAGTAGGGGGTGTGCAAGAGGCAGATTGATGATTCTCTCTCATCGATGTTTCTAACTCTATCCCTCTCTCTGCCTCTCTGCAAAAAAAATCAATAAAATATATTTTTTAAAAAGCCTTTTCTAAGGTCTAAATCAAATCATTTTTGCTAGTCTCTAGCCCCTTCACCTTGCCATGGTCACTCCATGACAAGTTTAGTAAGCACAGAGGAGCCGGTTTTGTGAATTATAGCAAACCTTTCCAGTGTCTACTGTCAGCGAGTGCTCAGCCTTTTATCAACCACCCAAGGCTGGGACTTGCAGGTTACTGATCAGTCAAGGCAGTTCGCCCTCGTGTCCTGCAGACTGCTGCTGGACAGGGCCATGCTGCCACCAGGAGGAGCAAAGCTGTCCAGCAGCCATGAGTGGACATCTCCACCTGGCTTTGGCTTCCTGTGTTGTCCTCACATGTGAAAGCAGCTATCATTGAGGGCTAACGGGGACATTTGGACTTTTAGGCACACTATACTGAATTTATGGAGGGAAGGGGAGATTGTGTACTGGAGTGGGGGGTCTTATCACATATAGGACTTCATTAGCATCTTGGGTTGTCAGTGATGGCAACAGCAACACTAACAATTGAGTGATATATAACAGGCAATTGAGTACAGAATGGGTCAAGCTTTGTCTCATTCAGCCGCAGAGCCACCAATAAGGCAGGTGGATTCCCCATCGTGTAGAGTCCCAAGCAGGCTAGAAAAGATCAAGTACTTCCTCCAGGTGGCAGAGGCAGGATTCAAACCCATGCCTATCTTTCTCCAAAGCCCATGCTCATAATCACTAAGTCTCTCTCACCTTCTGCATCAAAGATTCTGTTGTAGTTTGAGCTTCTGCTTTTTCCACTGGAATTATGAGATTTCCAAAATTGATACTTCTAGAAGCAATTCATGAATAGAAATGCGGCAATGTGAGGTTAATACTCAGCAGTGGTCTAGAAACCCACAATATGAAATGATCTGCCTTTCCTCATAGAGCAAGAGCTCCAAGAACATTTTTTCCAAAAAATGAGTAGGAAAAACCCATTCCTCAAGGACCCAGAACACAAGCATAAAAGGACCTTTTGAAAGAAGCAACAGAAACCATCTACCATGTCATCTTGAAATAACTACCAACTGTGTCTCACAGGTTATGTGGACAAAACAAGGCTATTGGAGTCTAATTCAATAAATCCAAAGTGATGCCCTTTGGAATGGTCCATTGATGTGTTGTGTGTTTTTCCTTACTATACCCCTGGCTGGCTATTTTTATTCCTTCCTGAAAGCCAAGGAAGGAAAGCCCTGAGAGGCTTGGTAATGCCCCTGGCTCTTGAGAATTATGGGTGTTGGGCTGTAAGTAGGACCAGTCTCTGCCCCCGACTATGTTCTCTTTCCCTCCCTGCCCCCCTCAAAGCTTTCCCATTACTGTCTGTGCTGCTCCCAGTTGGACTTCTGTGCCTAAGTCATCTTCATGGCATAGTCACCCATGCCCACCACCCCGAGCAGCCCTGTTACCATTTGCATGTATACTCTTCCTAGCCTTTATGTTTGTATCAGCACAATGATACTATACAAACCATCTTGGGAATGCACCTAATTTCCAATAATGTATCATAAACATATTTTTATATCATTAATGCAAAAGCATCGGTTTAATTGTTATCTAGTACTCTTTTGTACCTCTCTTCTGGTTCCACGTGCTTAAAACAAATTTTTATGAAGGCTATCTTTAAAATTAGGTCACTGTTGCCTGGCCAGTGTGACTCATTGGTTGAGCATCGACCTATGAACCAGGAGGTCATGGTTGGATTCTGGGTCAGGGCACATGCCTGCATTGCAGGCTAGATCCCTAGTAGGGGCATGCAGGAGACAGCCAATCAATGATTCTCAGCATTAATATTTCTATCTCTCTCTCCTTCTCTCTTCTTCCCTGAAATCAATAAAAATATTTTAATTGTAAAAATAAAATTAAAAATGGTACTGTCACTTTGCAAAGCAAAATTACAGGTCACTTTGGGGTAGTAGGTTTTAAATAGTAAAATGGCTCTGGTGTCTCTGACTCACACAGAATCTGGTGGGAAGGTTGTTTTGTTTTCTACAAAGGTAAATAAATAAATAAAGCCCTGCTGGCAAGCAATGATGTCGAAGGCACTAGTCCTGGACTGGCTGGGAGAGAAGTGAGAGCTGTGGAGGGGATGCCGGTACGGACCAGAAATCCCAGCTGATCCCTCCTGACCAGGGAGGGCCAGCAGGTGTGTCTTCCTGTTCTGTGGATCTGACCCAAATGTCTTTTCTCTCCCCAGCAAATCCGCCAATGGCTGCAGCTGTGGTGTCCTACTTCAACGACTGCCCGGATTCCCACAGTCAGTTCTGCTTCCATGGAACCTGCAGGTTTCTGGTGCAGGAGGACAAGCCAGCATGTGTGTAAGTGTCCCCTGGGGTCCTGGGGTTCTGGGGCCGGGGGCAGCCGGCAAACAATTCAAAGAACATTTCCCTCCACGAGACTCCTGGAGCCTGACATGTTGGAGGATCCAAACCCAGCTGATGTAAAAGCCACGTTCTAGGGCCGCAGTCCAGAGTTACTGAGGCAGAACCCCTGGGGAGCCGGGAGCCTGGGAGCTGCATTTTAACAAGCATCTCAAATAACTACCTGATTCAGCGAAGTCTGAAAATTCCTGGGTTCACGTTTAATTCATAACATAGAAATATTGGACGGCAAGGCACTGGGTTGGATCTTTAGAGTAGCCAGAGATTCTAAGATGGGGTCTTTGCCCTGTAGCATCTTTACATGCAGCTAATAAAATAAATTGTAAAGAATACCTGAGCCCCTCCCCAACCTCTTGAATTAGAATCTGTAGAAATTTGACCCGGGAGTCACATTAGTTAAGAGCCACCAGCCATGGTCAACCGGACCGGGGGAGAAAGGCTCAGGAAAGCTTCCCAGAGCAGGTGTTGGGGCTGGGGTGATGGGGAGAACAGAGGGGTTACTCCAGGCTTGAGTGTCAGAGACCTGCTGTTACAGGTCCGTGCGGCTACAGCAGGGAGGAGATGAGGCTGAAGACGAAGGGGAGACCAGGGCCTATTGGAAATGAGCCTTTATTCTGGAGGCAGTGGGAGCCGTCAGTTTTGGAAAGGGATATTTTAAGAAAACTCATCTGTTCATACTAGAAAACTGTTAGGTGGCCTTATACCCAACATGGGCACTATTGGTTTTGGGGGCTGGATAATTCTTTGTTGTAGGGGCTGATCTGAGCACTGAAGGATGTTAGCAACATTCCTGGCCTCTACCAACCAGATGCCAGCCAATAGCACCACCACCCCATAGTCATGACAATAAAAATGTCTCCAGATATTGCCAAATGTCCTGGTGCGGGCGGCAAAACTACCCTTTCCCCCCTTAAGAACCATCCATCTATATAAAGTTACCATTCTAAAGGTTGAAAATGGTTGTGAAAGTCAGCAAATTCAATATAACAGTAGCAGTAAATAATACTAAGTGTTAATAAAAGCTAGCATTTGTTGAGCTTTTGTTCAAGCTAATCACCATTCTAAGCACAATCTGTGTGTTAGCTCATGCAAACCTCATAATGATCTCATAATGTAAGCACAGACAGGCTGAGTCCATAACCATGATGCTTAAGAATATCAAATGCGCTCCCAGACTCATTTGCCCTTATTAGGGAAGCCCCGCTCACCTTACTTGTACCCCTGGAGTGAAGAGAGGCCCCAGTTTTGAGTGTTGTGTGACAATAACAGTGTTGTGTCACTGGTGGTCATGTTGATTAGTTGAAGAGAATAAAGAGAGTAAGATATATATATATATATATATATATATATATATATATATATATATATATATAATGCATTAGCCAGGAGAGCTGTGGCAGTAAGTCAGTGAGTAGTGGTTGGCAGGGTTTTCTTCTTCCTGAGTGCGGCTGTGTGAGCTGAGCAGGCCCCTTGGGGTGCCTCCAGCCTCACCTGGAGAGGAACACTTGCCACCTTCCTCCTGGAGGAAGACTGTGTGAGGCTCCCAGGTCATGTCCACAGAGCTAGGAGCCCTTCCCACCCTATAAATACAAAGCACAATGATGATAATAGTCACAGTGATTATTCATTATTATCATTCTTATTAAGGTACACAGAGGGGCCCCTGGGGGACCGATGGGATTGTTTTTGTTAGCAGCCTGGTCATTGTGGAAAAACACTGGCCCTGGAGGAAGCGTTGCCTCTTGGCCCAGATATCAGGAGAGCTCCCAGGACAGCAGGCAGGCTTTCTCCCCTCCAGGTACCAATGCAGGACCGCAGGAGGCTGCCCCTGGCTGTGCCTTGAGAAGGTCATCTTTAGGGAGAGAGGGCAAGTCTTTGTTGAGTTCTGATCCATTGTGTCCAAAGCTCAGTTTTTTCCTTCCCACCAGATCAGGGGCTGGTGTATACTTTCTGAGAGCTGGCAGGCTTTAGCCTGGGTCAGCAGTTCAGCCAAAGTGATAACCTCATGTGTAGCTAAGACCCCTATCGCTGGAGGAAGCCTTCTCTTGTTCTCCTCAGTCTGGATCCCAAACCCTGCTCTTGGCCCAGGGAGATAACTTGTCCATCACATTTACACACCATTACATTGCTCTCTTCTCCATTTACATCACAAATATTACAATGTAGTATACTCTCAATAAAAGCCATAGCTAGCCCTAACCAGTTTGGCTCAGTGGATAGAGTGTCGGCCTGGTTTATGTGGCAGTAAATGACAACCCACATTGTTCTTCAGTGGTTTTACTTAGCTGTCAGCATTTTGGAAGTCCTGTTTTCCATCTTCATGCAGAGGCCCAGCTTCTCTAAATAAACACAAGGCTTGCCCTCTCCAGTTCTCCAGTCTCCACTTCTGTCCTACGGGAGCTTGTAAGCTCGGTGAAGACAGGACCACACCTTATGCCTGTTATATTTACAGAACCTAGAAGTTGTTCTCATTAATCAATTCCCACTAGACCAGAATCTCAGCCCATCAGAGAAAGCAGAACATTCTGTCCCTGATCTTAAGACCTGCCCCAGCTTTGGGAGCTGACAAATACATTCTGGTCAATAAAACTGACAGACCTCTAAGTAAGGCCTCGTCTTTCATGGCCTTATAAAGAAAACCCACAGCGACCCAAGATCATAGTCTCAAAAGAGGGAGTTCTTTCTACAGTACTGTCATCCTTAAGCTTTGTATTCCATAAGACCAACAGTCTTTAGGTTTCCGGAGAATTTCAAGTGACCCCTCACACTAAACTATGAGGTCAAGCAAAGAAGTTCAAACAACTCGTCAGAGATAGCCAAAGGTAGTGAAAACTGGCCTTAAACATTTGTGCTTCAGATAAACCCTAGATTGTATTTTATGTCTCCCTTTAATAAAACTCTGCTGGGCCCTAACCGGTTTGGCTCAGTGGATAGAGCGTCGGCCTGAAGACTGAAGGGTTCCAGGTTCGATTCCGGTCAAGGGCATGTACCTTGGTTACGGGCACATCCTGCACACCCCCTACCATATACATTGGTAGGGGGTGTGCAGAAGGCAGCTGATTGATGTTCCTCTCTCATCGATGTTTCTAACTCTCTATCCTCTCCCTTCCTCTCTGTAAAAAAAATCAATAAAATATATTTTAAAAAAAAAAAAAAAAAAAAAAAACTCTGCTGGTACCCAGTCACATCAGGAAACAAATGGGAAAAGAATTCCCAAGACAGTAAAGCCATAGAAATGCGAGCTCAGGACTTACACATTATTTTCCCTGAGGCAGATTCCATACTGTTGGTCTGCTGCCTGCAGAAGCCTTCAAACAAAGGAAAACAGTTGAAGGAAGCCACCCAAGCGACAAGTGACAAGTTTTAAGGGTTCTCGTGCCAGCAGCCAGTGGCAACTAGTTTAAAGTTTCTCACCTGTTCAAAACAGCTCCTCTTTCCTCCCTGACAACTTTTTCACAGCAAAGTGTGAAAACAAAGCCCTGTCGGCCAAGGAAAACATTCCATATGGCCCGGCCACAGCACATTCCGGTGGGATCTGAACAGAGTCAAACACCAGAGAAAAGTGATTGCTGCGTGTGACCAGGAACACAACCTCTCAATCCTGGTCTCTTGGGAGGTTTCTTGTTGGTGCTTGAGCCACTTTGTGTAGATCAATTCTCATTTCCACAGTCAGCAGGTGGTGGGCCCCCTGCCGGGTTAAGAAGTTATGACATCACTACCATCCACATGTCTCGAGAAAGTGTGTGTCCTCATTCTCTCTCTGTCTTCTCTGCCAGAAGCAGATACTGAGGGTCACACACTAAGCGGGACAGAACATCAGCTAAAGGCACAGATTTGAAGGTCAGACAGACCTGAGTCTCAAGTGACTTAGCCCCATTAAGCCTCAATTTCTTTGTGTGTAAAATGAGGACGTTAGTACTTCACAGAATTGTGATGAGGGCCCAGGGACCGTAATGCAGATAGAGCCATTGCTGTTCAAGACGAGAGACATTAACAAGACAGGCAAGGCTATTTAAAGTCATTTGTTTCTCGGTCTCTCTAGGCACGTTTTATTTTTTTAAAAATATATTTTTATTGATTTCAAGAGGAAGGGAGGAGAGATAGAAACTTTAATGATAAGAGAGAATCACTTATTGGCTGCTCCTGCATACCCCCTACTGGGGATTGAGCCTGTAACCCAGCATGCACCCTTAACCAGAATGAAACCTGGGACCCTTCAGACTGCAGGCTGAGGCTCTATCCACGGAGCCAAACTGACTAGGGCTCAAGCCACATTTCAAGCATCCAATGCCTTTAATGGCAGATGTGCTAGACAGCATAGAGACTGTTCCCATCATCTCAGTTCTATGACACAGCACTGGAGAACATTCAAGCCCAGCTCCCAGCAGAGCATAAGAGCAATTGGCATCAGGACTAACTCCATTGTGATCAGGTTGTTGTTGCCTTTACCACAGCTGAAGGAAGTTGAAAGGTTTTGCTGAAAGAAGCAGTGTATATCAGGTAGACCATGGTATCAGGTCTGTCCCATGAGGCCTGTAAATCAGAGCTACAAATGAAGTCTTTACTCCATCCAGTCCGCTCCTCCCTGAGCCCCAGAAGCAGAGAGGCTATAGGACTTAGCCAATCCTATTGGCCAGTTCTAAAGAGGCCATGAGTGGGCGAGGCCCATACAGATGTCCTTGGGCTCAGGGGCCTCACTCCCACCCCACCCTGTGGATTTTCTCCATATTAAAGACAAGTTGGTGTAAAATATTTCTGAAACCAAGGTCCTTGGCCCTTAGTCAATTTGGTCCTTGGCCCTCATATTAAAGACTTTGTCTTGGGACCTGTGCCAAAAGGCTTGGCTAAAAATCAGAGCATTTTACCTCCTGCCAGAAAGGACATCATTGTTTATGAAGACAACGTCTCTCAGGAGCCTTAAAAATGCTCCCATCCTTTATTTACATCTTTAGCACTTAGACAGCACTTCCTTTGTGCCAGGCACTTCACGAGGTATTAACTCACTTAGTGCTCATAACAACTCTGTGAGGTGAGTACAGTGATGATCACATTTTAAAGAGGCAAATCGATGGCACAGAGTGATTCAGTAATTTGCTCAAGGTCACACAGGCATTTAAGTGGGAAATGGGATTTGAACCCATGATAATTTGGCTCCAAAGTCTGTACTGTGCTGTAGGACCCTATCAAATGCAAACAGAGACGGGTACACAAAGATAATCACCTGGCTTTATGTATGATCTCAAAATTCGATCAGCCTAAATGGTAAGGATTCAGTGAAGTAAACCATGACCATAAATTACCATACCATCATTTTAAACGGCTTTGCAGAGTTTCAAATGATGTAGTAAAATGGTGAAGAGGGGAACTGATACAAAAATAGAAAAAAAGATCTTAACTGTATTAAAAACTACATAGAAATAGTCTGGAAGGGAACATGTTCATTGGACTGCCATTTGAAGAGATGGGTGTGTAACAATGTGGGCTTTCTTTTCTTATTTCTTTTTCTGTCTGCTTTATTATCATTTATATACCTTACAATTTGCTTAGAAACATTCCTTCTCTAGTTGGGGAAAATTTTTCTTAAGAAAAAAATTCCAAGAGCACAGCTCTACATGCTTTATCGTATTTCTTTAAAGTTTAAAAAGGATGCTCACTATGAACCACATACAAAAGGGACTTGAGGGGGAAACTGAGCAACTTGACAGGGGAGGACTCTCAAGCCCTCAACAGAGGAGAATGAAAGACATAGATACTTTCACTCTTCTTATTAAAACAGAGAGATCTGCAGCCACAAAATTTGCTTCTAGGAAAAGCACCAAAGTAACCTTCAGATAAATCAGGAACAGAAATATTGTACAAAGGCCTCAGGGACTCCTCTGGCTGGAGCATGTTGCCTTTTATCTCTATCTACACTTGCTCCGTTTGCAGCTCAGACAACCTCCTTCACAGCTCAGACAACCTCCTTCACAGCTCAGACAACCTCCTTGCCCTCCTAGGCTACACTTTCTTTTTTATGCACTTCTTTCTTCTTTTAGGAAAAAGAGCCTAAATGTAATTCCAGAGCCTCGTTTTCAGCATTATGAAGGCAAAACAGCATCCTAGGAACTTGTGTTTGGCAAAACCCACTCTAGACAGCTGAAATCTGAATGGTCAAATGATATTTTTTGAAAGTTCAGTCCTACACATTTCCCATTCCCCTTCGTGATAGATAACTCCTATTTTATTCAGATCCCTATTGTAAATAGTAGTAAAACAACTCTGTTTCTCCTGCACTTCATATAAGGTGGCCCATTTTATAGCCATCACCCTGAGGAAATGCCCCCGGGGCGGGGGGTAGAGGAGAGAATTGGGGAGGGAGGAGGAGAAGTGGCAGATTTTGAATTGTTGGTTCTTGATTCTGTGTAGTTAAATGATAGTTCTACCTTGGTGGTTCTTAGGCCTGACTGCACACTAGAATCACCTGGGTACACAGAGCAATGGGATGGTCAACTCCTGGGTGTGACCTTGGCCCTGGCATTTCCCAGAGCTTCCCAGATAGTTCTTATGTGCAGTCAGGTAGAAACTAGTACCTACCTGAGGTAAAGGAGAGTATAGCAGCTGAGTTAAGTGTCATTCATTTGTGATCAAGTGAAGTGACTCTTCCCTTCCTTGTGTAACTTGTACCTAAAATAATCAGCATAATTAAGTCTAATATTAGTAGAAGCTTGGGATGTTTAAAAAAAAATACCAAGAAAATAGTCACCAACCTTTCCTTTTTCCCCCATCTGGGAAGCATCCCCATTGATAGAACCTCCTCTCCACCTAAAGGCCAGAAGGTCTAACTTATGGTTCTTAACTTTGGCTGCCTAGTAGGTTCATCTGGGGGCGTTAAAAATAGGGATGCTCAGGCCTTATTCCCAGAGATTCAGATTCAGTTGGTCTAGGGTGTGGCCTGGACATCATCATGTTTTCAGTCTTTCCAGGCAATTCCAATGGGCAACTAGAGTTGATGTCACTGGTAAAACCTTCATGGTGGCTGTCAGCTCTGCCTTCATCAGAATTGCCTTTGGTCTTTTCTTTAAAACACCCCATTTTCAGAGTGATTTTGACCTGGGTTGTGCTAGGAAAGCCCAAGCATCAAAACCACAAGCTATTCTGCCTCTCTACTACATTTGGACTGTTTGGGGCTAAGACTTGCTATTCTCAGAGCTCACCTAGGCCATGACCTATTAGGCAGTCACCCCGGTGCCTCCTTGCCACACTGGGTAAGTTTTCATTCAGAGCACATTGGGCTCCCCAACCCAGTGAGACTGAGATTTGAGTACAGAGGACCCTTGAATGACAATCACCCTCCACGCAGTCCAAAATCCACATATTAACTTTCGACTGCCCAAAATTTTAGATATCCCTGGGTATTCACAGGGGATTAATTGCCCACCAACATTAAAGCCTGCAGATGTTCAAGTCCCCTATATAAATGCCGTAAATAAATGCATATGGTCGGCCCTACATATTGGTGGACTCCGAATCAGGGATCACAAACAATACAGGTATTTATTGAAAAAAATCCACATATAAGTGAACCATATAGTTCAAACCTGTGATGTCCAAGGCTCAGCTGCATTTGCAGCTGTAACACTGAGGTGACAGGCAATAGAGTTGGCATGAAGACATTCTTAATGTGCTAGGACCATTGTTAGGGTTGTTTTGAGTCAGGCAGAGCTGACTGTGAAGGACCCAGAACACACAGATATTTCTCTGGTAGGAAGAACTTGAAAGTCAACAAAATGTGGCCTAGCCCAGATGTTCTCTTTCTAAGGGGCATTTGGGGCATCTTTGCAATTTTCCATACTTGATGGGGCGGTCAGCAGCCCATATTCCTGTTTTGTTATGAGGTTTGTGAGTTTGTCATTAAATCACTATCCCAGAGTATCATCCAAACTAATTTGCATTACCCCAGAAAGCTAGCCTTCATAGTTGAGAGTATTGGTTTTTAAACTTCTAGAAGTTCCCATTTCCTAATCTGCAAACCAAGGTAAATATAGCCCTGAGCTTACATGCTCTGTGATTGTTCAGATTAAGAGGTCATTTGCCCTGACTGTGGCTCATTTGGCTGGGTGTGGCTCACTTGGCTGGGTGTCGTCCTGTGCACCAAAAAGTCACCAGTTCAAATCTTGGTCAGGGCACATGCCTGGGTTGCTGGCTAGATCCCCATTGGGTGGTGTGCAGGAGACAGCAGATTGATGTTTCTCATCTCTCATCAATGTTTCTCTCTCTCTCTCTCTCTCTCTCTCTCTCTCTCTCTCTCTCTCTCTCTCTCTCCCTCCCTCCCTCCCTCCCTCCCTTAAAAAAAAATAACAATAAGAGATAATTCATGTAGGAGGTTAGCCTACTGCCTTGATAAATGATAGATGCTGTAATTAGCACCTGGCTGACACCTTTTATTTAAATAGGATTTCTTAGAATTCCCAGCATTCATTTGTTAATTCATAGGGTTTTCAGAATCAAGTGGTTGGGGAGGTGGTAGGATCAGTCTCTCCCATAGCCTGAAGGTTAAAGGAGGAACATTTCAAGCCAAGTGAAATTGCTTCATAGGTGTTCACCCACCTATAACCTGGACCTTTCACAGATATTTATGCTAATCCTCACCACTACTCTTCTCTAGAAAGAAGCTGCACTAATATTGTCTTCAGAGAAGTGCTATTGGCTTGGCTGCAACTCCTGGTTAGAAATCTAACTATATACCACAAAGCCCAGGCTCCCAGCCCATTCTGTTAAATGGTTCACAGTTTTTGTATTAATAGGTCTTACCCACAAAAGCATAGAGTCTGCCTGACAGTGAGGCTAGTAGAAGGGCAGTCAGAGAGGTGGGCATAGTCCTGAAGGCATTCAGAGGAGGAGGAGAGGTAAAGGGAGAGCCATGGAAAGAGCTATGAAAGATGAATGGATGGGTGAGTGGGTCTGTAAGTTACATCTTTTTGGAAAATGTAGTATTTGAGATGGAATCTGAGGAGGAGAGTGAGTAATAATTGTCCAGGCAAATAAGGTAATAGGAGTTGAAATGGGCAAGTGGGAGGGTAGTATTCACTCATTAGGCCGGTGTGTCCTAAGTGCCTATATGCTGGACCCGTTTATTTGACACTGGGCTAGTGAAGAAGGTGAGACAACTTGGATTAGCTGGAACCTTGTTGATAAAGTGGTAATAAAGTGGAGGGAGTAGATTCCAAGGACCAAACTCCAAGGGCCCTTCTGGCATGCCAGGAGCACAGGTTTAGGGGACTCACAAATGAATGCCTCTGAGGCTAGCACTGGCACAATAGGCTGGCACACCCCGACCTTTTACCTCCTTTTCATTTTTCCATGTTCCTCGGGTGTCTTTTAATCTAAAAGTGAGGTTGGAAGGCTATCTACTTCATCAAAAAGTACTCAAAAAACAAAAGTTTAGCTATTATTGCCATGTCTGAGGGGGAGCAAAACAAAACTTAAAACCAGGGTGTGGTGTCTGGTGCAAGGCTGCCCCGGGAAGTTCCCTGTGAGAAGGAAGGCTCCCCACCTGAGAAGGCCGAGGTGATCAAACATTTTCATCACAATTTGAAAGTCACCTCAGACAAAAGAACCAAAGTGTACGCTAAGTATCTTCTATTGAAAAGAAGAATATGCTTTGAAGAGGGGAAATGCCTGCATCAGAAAATGGCCATCACTTCCTATGAACATGTCCTAAGGAATCATCACGTGAGAAGCACGTGTGGCTGCCCCAGAATCGGGGCGGGGGATGGAGGTGGGTAGGAGAGGCCAGAGCGAGATGGAAGAAGCAGCATTCGCCTTTAGCACATAGGAGGAGGCTGTTACTGAAATGTGTGATGCCAAAGAGCCTCTGAATAGTAGCCATACCAGTAAAAGCAGTGGCTTGTGTGGATGGTGTCCTTTAGATAAGCATTTTTCAACCGCTGTTCCGCGACACACTAGTGTGCCGCGAGATGTTGTCTGGTGTGCCGTAGGTGCAGACAAGACAAGAATTTTATAATTTTTCACTATTTTGTTTACTTAATATTTCACAATAAAGTAATTATAAAATACTTTCTTTGTGTTTATTTGATTCCTATTCAAGAGAATTACTTTATATATAGTCAATATAGGCACAGAGTTAAATTTTTTAACATTTTCTAATGGTGGTGTGCCTCGTGATTTTTTTCATGAAACAAGTGTGCCTTTGCCCAAAAAAGGTTGAAAAACACTGCTTTAGATTACACACATCTCACGAACATGACATCTTGTGCCCTTACTAATCCTCTAGTGGAGAAAGGCCAGCTGTTGTTGGAAATGAGGTCCAGGGTTCACAGATCAGTGGCTTCACAAGTCCTACAATGACTAGTTAGCAGTGCTGGCTCTAATGTCAGTATGTGCCTCGTGCACTGGGCCACCAGGTAAATGCTTGCAGAGCTAATTAAACTTACTGGCGTATGAGACAACCCCCTAATATTACAGTTAAAACATAGGTTTAGGCCTGTATTCACTGTATAAGACTACCCCCCACTTCAAAGAAAAGATTTACTTTGCCGTCAAGATCTGCAGATAATTTTTGTGCAATTTTAGTCTTTTGCCCCTGATTTTCAGTTGACTTTTTTTCGTTTCAAAAGTCGTCTTATACGCCGGAAAATACGGGTAAAAAAGATAAGCAAACCACAGCCTGTGTCTCCTGCTGGTTTAAGCTCATCATCAGAAATTCTGAATATACACATTTGGTTTAAAAATAACCTCAATTTTTATGAACTGCCAAAATGAACTCCGTGTCATAAACACATTTGCTGCCTCCTTCATTCTCCCAAGAGCTGGCTTGGTGACAATAACAATGAAGTGCTTCAGCAGCACCTTTCATCCCCATGTGATAAAGCTGGTTCCTTGGCCCTCATTCTCCAAGCAAGAGGTGCCTGTGCAGGGAAGTGGGGGTGACTTTCCTGACACCTGGAGGGGTCCCTTTGGGCTTTTTCTGAGGCTTTCCCTGAGGAGTTGGGGGGAACAAGACCTTCTCCCGTAGAGTGTGCTGATGCCCCTTTCTTTCCCAGCTGCCACTCTGGGTATGTCGGAGCGCGCTGTGAGCATGCAGACCTCCTGGCCGTGGTGGCCGCCAGCCAGAAGAAGCAGGCCATCACCGCCCTAGTGGTGGTTTCCGTCGTGGCCCTGGCTGGCCTCATCATCACGTGTGTGCTGATACAGTGAGTATTTGCTGCCCTACGGTCAGGTCTCCCGCCCTCCCAGGCACATCTGCAGCATGCCCTGATAACAGGGTCACCACCGCAGTTTGTGCTGTGATGTCTGATTGGTATCAGCTAAGCCAAGAGGAACTTTGGTGGCAGCCAAACTGTCAAAGGGCACATGTCCTGGGAGGGTCCCAACAGTAGGTCCCTCTCTCTCTCATTGTTGGGTTTGGAGCCTTCACTATTTCATGATGGAACATCCAGGTGCTCCAGAGTGAACTGGAAACAGTTCCCAGCCTCTTTTGGGCAGGAGCTCTTTGCAAATCCTAAAGCCGTGTCGAAGGCCACTGTTACTATTATGTCAAGTTAATGACCGCCCTTCCTCATTTTTGCACTTCTCTGCTCTCCTCATCCTTCAAAACTCAGTTTCCACCTTGCATCTTTCAGGAAGCCTTCCTGAGCCCAGACCTGTGGTCGGCAAACTGTGGCTTATGAGCCAAAAGTGACTCTTTGGCCCCTTGACTGTGGCTCTTCCACAAAATACCACAGCCTGGGCGAGTCTATTTTGAAGAAGTGGCGTTAGAAGAAGTTTAAGTTTTAAAAAGTTGGCTCCCAAAAGAAATTTTAATCATTGTACTGTTAGTATTTGGCTCTGTTGATTAATGAGTTTGCCAACCACTGGCCCAGACCATTAGAGATTGTTTTCAGATGTTTCTGACCCCCGTTTGCTCGCCCATATCTTCCCTGGTTCTGGCAATGAATAAAATGCGCTTTAGAGCCCCAGCTAGTTGACAGTAGCCACAACCTGCTCACACCCCTCTCCTGGAATAAGCCAGCATTAAGTGGTGAGAGATGAGGTCTGAACGGGGCTGGCCTTTCCTTCCTCTCCTAGCACTATCTGTTCCATTCCCGTCTATCTTGGAAAAACATCTCTCGAGGTAGTGGACAAGCAGCCCTGGTCCAACCTAGGGCAGAGCTCAGATTCTGCCACTCATGAAGACCCTCCCTGGGAGGGCAGTAGCAACTTAATGGACTACTGGCATCAGTTCTCATGGCTGGCTGGCTACCTGCGCTCACCCATCACGTTCACTGCCCTATTTCTGTGGCCAGGGGGCTCCTAGAGCCTTAGAATAAGACTGAGTGCCCACGTGCACCTCTCCAGAGGGGCTTAAAGGTTCATTTTCACTAGATTTTTTGGAGCCAAGAATAAACAAGGATATGGACAGCCTCTCTCATTCCCAGGGAGGCAGCCAGTCCCACTTCTCTGTCCTTTGCCAGCCCGTCCTTGCCAGATACCAACTTCAGAATCTTTGAGCCAGAGACTAAGCCCTCATGCTCACCAGGCTGCTAGATGTCTGGGGCTATCCTGAGTTGCAGAGTCGGTTGGGACCAACTCATCCCCTGCCAGAGAGATAAAAAGACTTTGCTCTCACTGCCCTGGGGATGCTCCTGCCTGGGGCATGACTGGGGCAAGCCCACCTGGCTAGCTGACTGCAAGACAGCAATCAATGATGGATCTGGTATCAGCATAGGAGGAGCTGGTCCCAACCTGGACTATGTAACTCAGGAGGGACTCATCCAGGCAGACTGCTGGCCACTGCACCAGTACACCTTGGGCAGAAGTATTGCAGGGCCCCTTCTCAGTCTGCTGTCCAAAGACTCAGGGGTCCCAGGAACCTTCCCAGGGCTGGGGATCATGAATTGCTACCAGGCACCAAGAGGGAAGGAAGCACAACAGGCTTGTTTCCTTGTCTGTTCTCGGGCTCATGTCAGCCAAGAGATCTCTCCCAGCCCTGGCCAGTGGATTCATAGATTACATATTAGTATACATTAAGGTTGGGAAATGAAGTCTTTGATGGAACTTCCATGGAAAACTGCCATCAGTGTCTCTAGATTAGGGGTGTCGAACTCAATCAGAGAAGGGGCCAAAATCTAAAATCCAGCCTAAATCGTGGGCCGAATGGTTTACTGAACAGTCATAAACTGTCATTGTGATAGAAACGCAGTGGAGTGCAGTGATGACAGCGCGGTGCGGGCCACATTGCAAGGCCTGGCGGGACGGATTTGGCCCGCGGGCCTTGTGTTTGACACATGTGCTCTAGATAATGAATGACTCAGTGCTTCTCCTCTGACCTTCTATAGGTTCTCTGATTCTTTTTTCATGCTAACTCTACAAACTGTTCTTTCCTGCCCACCCAAGGAGGCAGGAGCAGTCCTAATGCTTCAGGACTCTGGATAACACAGGATCACCAGGACATTAGCTTTGCCCCAACTGGAGGATGTTAGTCCTCAGAGAAGGATTCAAAGCCACTGAGATCCATGCCTCAGTCTCTCGTTCTTTCCATGAGTCAGTTCAGCCCATCCACATTCCCTGCTTCACTGCTGGCAATACCTGATGGAGGACTGCCCCCCTCCCAAGCCCTCACAGCCCTGCCAGCCTGAAGGGGCTGCTTTGTCCCAGTCCTACTCATGGAATTACCCTTCTGCTGCTTTATGGGGCGGGCAGATGGGTGGGTGACTGGGCCTCTCTGACAGTCGGGCAAGCTGGAGCCCAGTTGCCCTGAGCAGAGTTGCACAAACAGAGCTGGGACCTTGGGGTGGTCAATGGGTGTCTTTGTTGTTGTCCAGCATCTGCCCTAAAGGCCACCACCCAGCCGGGCCATCAGTCCCTTGCTGCGTCTGTCCCTCTGGAGGCTCCCATGGGAGGCTGGTTGAAAGCCCAGAGCTGCCCAGAAGGCCCCTCGGGCAGACAGTGTACCAGCTGGGCACTCATGCCAGGCTCCTGCCTCAACCGTGTCCTCTGTGTCTTTGCAGCTGCTGCCAGGTCCGAAAATACTGTGAGTGGTGCCGGGCCCTCATCTGCCAGCACGAGAAGCCCAGCGCCCTCCTGAAAGGAAGGCCTGCTTGCTGCCACTCAGAAACAGGTAAGGGGGCTGCGTTGAGGAGGGGCCTTTTCCCCTTTGGGGGAGAAAATGACACCTTCTCCAGGTCAGGGCAGAGGTTCTTGGAGGATGAGGCAGGTAAAGGGAGAAAATAGGATATTTGTCTATCAAGTCAGGTTTAATTTAGCCTAAAGTGTGTTTTATACAAAGGGGAGCTCTTTTATCCTTACTGGTGACTGTGTGACTTTGAACAAGTTACATAGCATCTCTGAGCCTCAGTTTTCCTATTTTAAAATGTTGTGCAAATTGAGTAAGTATGGACATAAAGTATCTAGTGTCATGTATCCCCAGCTGTGGATAGGTAATAGATGTTCATTTTCTTTCTTAAAAAAAAAATCACTTCCCTTTTCTCATCTGTGGAGTGAGTGGCTGGTCTATGGAAAGTCTCTAAGGTCCCTTGAAACTCTTAAATCCTGTGTCCTTCATTACGTTTTTCATTGTTTCATGTATGTTTTTCAACATCCTCAAAGCGGACTGGTCATCTAGACGTGAACCAACACACATCTCAGAAGCCCGCATCTGAGCATCGCTAGGTTGGGGCTCATGGAGCCAAATTGCTCCTTTATCCAGACAAGCTCTGAGAAGTCTCACATCTTTCTGCAGTGCAATAGAGCCCGTCATAAAAGTTTCTTTTTAGGAAGTAGTTGGTCGGAGACAATTGCCCCACGCTTATCCACCAAAGCTGTCCTTCTCTGATAAACAGTTGACATTCCAGAAGCTCAAGGTTGCCTAGGGAGAAAAGCAACTGAGGTGTTTGTTAAACCTCACGGTATCTGACCTGGAGGGAACCCGGAGGGAACGGAAGGGCCAGGAGCATCATGCATTTGTTTTTCATTTCAAGAACCACAGTAATTGTGCCTGGGCAGTTCTTTTGATCTGGGAGGATGCTAATCCATTAATCCTCAAAATAGCTTAATGGAGAGGAGGATTTGTGGGTGATACAGGTAAACTGAGTCTGCCAAAGGCCTTCTGGGGTCCCACCATGAGTCCATGGAAGGAGAAAGGGGGCACTAGGATGAGAACCAAGGTCCCTGAAAACTTCACTCATATCTCTCTTCCACTACTTCTGGGACCATCCATTGAGCTAATGGAGGTAAATTTTATTTTGTCTTTTAGCACCAATAAAAAAGTTATTTATACCTTTCAAGAAAATTCATAGTAAATTTTGTACCATTTGTCCACACCTCAGCAGAGTCATCCAGAGCAGAGTTAAGTTTTTCCTTAATATTACTTCTTCTCTACCACATTTGAGAGGACATTAGCCTTGAGCCTGGGGATAGATCTGGCCTTCCAGAGATGGCCACTGAGGCTGAAGCCCCTGTCTCTGAGATGAGGCATACCTCCCCACCTCCGGAGGAACCTTGAGAGGGACGAGGATAGGAAGTTGCTCAGGCTGACTGGGGAGCTGCTGGGAATGAGGTCCATGCTGCCTCACCACTACAGCCACAGAGGATGCCTTCAGGGCCCCCACTCATTGAGAAACAACTGGGTCCTTTCTTATATGGCCTTAGAGGAAGTGATCCTACCACCAGAACCCTAGACCAGCTCATGAATTGCCCACTAAACCATACTTTATGAGGGTGCTAGCCACAGACTGGGTCGAATCACCTCCAGTTGAATTGAGGCCCACAAAACAGAGTACATCCCCATTTCTCTTCTGCCACAACTCATTTCACTTTTGGTCAGCCTTTTTTTGGCACTGAAAGCACAGCTTCAAAAGCTGCTTCCCCTGAACTTGAACCTGCAGAATTTGGACTTGAGTCTGAGTGTCCAAGAGAACTTGGTGACCTTGGCTGATGCATCTCTGTCTCAAGTCTGTTTGGCCAGCATGGTTGGGGTCTGGCCCATAGATCTTAACCTGTCTTTCCTTCCTTGCAGTGGTCTGAAGATCCCAGAAGAGGAATCTGGCCAAGTGGACTGAAGCAGCCTAATGAAGAATGGACGGCCCAGCAAGGGATGCCTAGGACATGCTGACAGACCTTCCTACTCTGCCGGCAATCAGCTGTGCAGCCTTTTGTCTTGTGTGGGCCTTCCTTCAAAACTCTGTCAAGAACCTGTCTGCTTGGGGCTATTCAGTGTGACCTAGGAAGGAAATCAGTGGATCACAATTTACAGACTGGTCAAAAAAGAACTGCAAGGGGCGGACTTCCTGTTTACCTATACCAGTACAAGATGTGTGTGTCAGTCAACGTCTGAGTCCAGAAGTAGTTGTCTTCTACCATTCATGGATGCCGGACTGTGTTTCTTTTTAATGGACCCACAACAGCATGCATCCTGCCCAACACCGGAGATTCCTATAGTTGTTACGGTTTTTTCTCATCCATTTATTGGGGAAGAAGGTGGAGAAAGGGTAACTGCTTATAGTTATGTGAGGATGCCACCTTTAAGAAGAGCTATGTCTGTCCTCTGTCCAGGAGACCCTCAACCAGCCCAGCGTCTTCCACAAACATGCGCTATTGAGGACCTTCCCATGTCACCACCACCCTTGGAGATAATTTCTTATTTATTAGCTGGATGATGGTTTTATTTTTAATCTCTCAAGTCAATGTAAAAAGCATAAAAACTCTTTTAGACTTCTACATTCATGATGGATGTATTGCTGGCTGCAAAGTTATACCAATTAAAAATGTCTGGCCTCTTTGGGACAGCTAAGGCTTAGGTAAAGCTACCCAAGAGGTACAGAGATGGAAGCAGAGGTTGAGATGCTGATGGGAACAAAGATTAGCGTTCAGATAAATGCCCCTGGATACATTCTGGTGGAAAGGTTAGCGAATCCAGCAGCATAGATGTGTCAGCTCAGTTCGGGAGAGAGAAGAATGCTCCTGTGTGTGGGTCTGCATGGGTTAAACACAAGACTTGCTACACTGTTCTATGATTAACTTGGGCCCTCTGAGAGTCACGGGCATTTGGGGCCACATTCATGAAAGGGGAACTGGTCATTTATTTTCCATTTTGTCACTTGGTTGATTTGTTACTTCATTTTTTAAAAGGAAAAAACTAACTTTTCTATTAATCTTCAAGCATGAGGAGAAATATTTCAATGACTTTTTGTTTGTTTTCATCTGGGATGCTGGTTTTATTAACAAAAACCCTAACTAGCCATGTCTACTCTGAGAGTCTCACTTTCCCCTCAGAAAAGGGCGGAATGGTTCTCCTGGGAGTGAGGGTACATTCTGACCCATGGGCCTGCCTGTGGGAAGCACTGCCTCCCTCCTGCCAAGTAGTGGAGAATTCATCCCTAGGAATTTTCATTAAAATTCAGGAACTGAATAACAGTGAAATAATGTACAAACTCCCTACATGAGGAAAATCTTCTTCACTAATATTAGGGGAAAAGGGAAAGATTTCTACCAAGTAACCCTTCAGTGCATTGAGCTCCTCACATCCTGAAAGTGAACAGTTAACTTTGTCCTCCCCTAATTCTTCTTCCCCAGTCTATTTCAATGAATCTTCTCTCCCTTCCTTACAGTTGAGACAATTATATGACCCATGTCTTGACTTTGGCACTTTTATTGAATCATGGTGCACCCAAAGCACTGAGAGCAGAAATAGGATCTGTTTACCAGTTGGCCCTCACCATGTAATTGACACAGCTCTCAGGTTTTAACTATAAAAGAAAATAGATCTAAGTTTGCATTCCTTGGGCCATTCCTACAGATGTGTGGACTGACGCTGATATATGTAGCATCTCTCTCAGAGACCAATCCAGTTCATCCTGGCTTATAGACCCCAGCGGGCACTCACTTTTCCCCTCAGCCTCTGACAGACTGTGGTCTAAAGAGACTAATGGAAGTGGAGCAGTGTTACTTGTTAACTTGAGGTCACATTTTTTCTTTAGGACGATCTTTCCCCAGTCTTTTAGAGACTCTTTGAGGTCCAGTTACCTTTAAAAGGTTTGGACGAATGTGAAAATGTTTGTGAGACATTATTCACCTAGTGAATGGAAGAATTGATATCTGGTCTTTAGGATTCCAAGAGCTTTTGCAGAGGTGTGAGAAGACATGGGTGGAAGTGGGAGGAACCTCTTGCTTCCCTGTGGGGTCTCTGAGTTCAGTGTCTGTGAATGTCCCTGTCCTCAGATCCAAGAAGTCATAGCTGCCAACGCCCCCTTCCTTGTGCCTGTACAAGCATGCAATGAACAGGCTCGAATGTGCGCTTCCCTAGACTCTGCAAACCAGGCTTAAAAAGAGTTGGAAGCAAGTTCAGGGTCAAGGCAGGCCTGGTTGGACCTTTGTCCACGTCCCAGGACATTGCATAGTCTTACTTCTTTTGGTGATTCCTAGAAATCAGATGGCCAACAAGCTTTGGACCCCTGAGCCATTTTATGGTATTGATACTGCTTTGGCTAGCTGTAAAATGCCCCCATTTCAGGATAAAAATGCATCTTCTAGCGGGTTCCTTGTGTTTCCTTGCTTTTTAGAAAGCCATGTGTTCCTAATGATTAGGGAATCATTCCCAAGACTTGACCTGATAGGTAGCCACACCTGGGAGTGGGAAACACCGCTGTTTCCATAGCTCCCTCAGGAAAAATGAAGAGACTCCATTTTTAAAAAGGGAGGAGATGCTTCCACATCTTCTATGGAGCCTGCTCTACAAGCCAAAACTTCAAACATCTTAGCAGGAAACATTGTCCTCTAGATTGAAGACATGCAGCAGCCAATCCTGACCTGGAAAACGTGTCCAGACACATGTGGAAAAAGCAACTATGAGCTTGGCATTGGGTTCCAACAGAGGAGGTGGGCAGAATGCCCCCAAGTCTATTTTCCTGAGAAAGGAGGAGGAGGTAGGATTGACATTTCCCCACCCCCTTTGATGAGGGAGAGGAGGGTTTGGTTCTAGAGCTTCTTGGGAGACTATTCTCTGCAAGTAGAAAAAAGTATCTGGCATCTCCAACCAGGTCTTCCAGGGCCAGGTTGTCTCAGTGCACATGGGCCACTGGTGGCTTTTCCAGGCAATTTTGGCAAGAATGGATCAACCAGGCTCCAACACTGCTCAGGGGGCCCTGACCCTTTTAGTAGGATCTGCACTTTGATTTTTTCCAACCTGCTCAGTAAGGTGGGGGGATTATTCAAAAGCCCAGGACTATGGGGGACATCACAGAAACAGATAAATATTATACCTATGTATGCTCTTAAAGTTCTAACATAAGACCTATTCTCTGTAGCCACTGATTTTTACCAGGTTCTTTGAAAGATCCAGTGGTAAACACACACACAGTACTGAAAAGCAACCCCTCTTTCTAATGTAGTAACTGACTGAAGTGTTCAACTTTTCATTCTCTTTATTATACAAACCCGATGCTTTCTTTTTTTTTAGAACTTGTTACTCCGACTTCTGTATATGTTGCACTGAAAAGGTTAATATTTAATGTTTTAATTTATTTTGTGTGGTAAGTTAATTTTGATTTATGTAATGCATTAATGTGATTAGCAGTCTTTTCCTTAATATCTGAATTATTTAAAGAGTAGTGAGCAATAGAAAATGCAGTTGCATTTTTTCATTAATGTGCATTGTTCAATTGTACTGTACCTTGTTTGAAAAAATGAAGGAATGAACTTTTGTTTTCCTAAATCAAGACTGGAACTTTTCTTTCATGAGCATTTTATTAAATTTTTCAATGATAGTTGACATACTATTTGTTTCAGGTATACAACTTAGGGATTAGACATTTATATATCTTATAAAATGATCACCATGGTAATTCTAGGATCCATCTGGTACCATACATCATTATCACAATATTATTCACTATATCCCCCATGTTTTACTTTAGTATTTTTATAACCTTGGGCATTATTTTAAATTTCTCCCAGTGATTTTAATCCAGTCCCTACTGCCCTCTGGAATATACCAGGCACCAGGGAGCAGATGGCATGGGAGAGGTGTGATGCCTGAGGCTGCAAGTACCTCATACCCAGCCAGGGCATCCTACCTCAGCCCATACTTGGGTATTCTTAATGTCCAACAGATGTTAGCCACTGGGCACTCTTGAAAGCTTGGGCCTCCTTTCAAGTGGGATCATCAGAGGCAGAGAAGCAAGAAAACACCTGTGGCAACAAGGGCCATGAGGAGTACCATATGGCTACAAATGGGTGGTGGCTTTTCAGGGAGCCAATTTCTGAAATTGGGAATTAAAACATAGCGACATTTATGCCGAGTGGGAAGTAGGAGAGAGGGGGAAAGTCCTCTTTCAGTACATTTGCTCCAATGGAAGCTTCAGGCTCTGATGTGCAGCTGCACAGCTAACCTAGGAGGAGAGGAGCCCCTGCTGCCATGAAGTCTTCGTGGCAAGTTCAAGTCCTTTGAGAGAGGCCTTCTCAGGAAGTCAGAAAGATGGAATTGAGAGCTAGGCAAGGGAATCGCTCCACTAACCTGGGGGATGGGCACATGATGCTATGTGCAGATGATGTTTTATTGAGTTTTTCACTTGAAACCTGCATCATTTTACAAACCAATGTCATCCCAATAAATTCAGTTTTTAAAAAAGATGCTTACACCTCTCTCTCTGTGAAGCCTACCAGGAGCCCCCATGGAGAACCTTCCCAGCACACCCAAAGCACATCCCAAGTCCATAGATTGGAAGACTTCACATTATTAAGATGGCAATACTCCCCAAACTGATCCACAGACTCAAGGAAATCTCTATCTGACCTCTTGGTAGAAACTAATACGCTAATTCTAAAATTCATATGGAATTACAGGGTATCTGGACAAAGCAAAACAAAGGACAACAAAATAGGAGGACTCACAGTTAATGATTTAAAACTAACTACAAATGAATGGTAATTAAAGTGGCATGGCACTGGCACAAGGATAGCTAAAATTGCTTTAAAGAATAGATCAATGGAATAGAATTGAAAGTCCAACAATAAAGCCATACCTCTATGGCTAACTGATCTTTGACAGGGGTGCCAGGACAATACAATGGGGAAAGAGTAGTCTTTTCAACAAATAGTGCTAAGACAACTGGATGTCTACCTGCAAACAAAGAAAGTTGAACCCCTATATCATAACATATGAAACAATTAACTCAAAACAGATCATAAACCTAAATAAGAACTAATGCTATAAAATTCTAGAGAAAACATAGGAGTAAATCTTGTGAATTTAAGCTAGAAAATGGATCTTAGATAGGACACCAAAAGCACAAGCAACAACTCAAAAAAATAGATAAATTGGATTCCAAAATAATTAAAATATTTGTGTATAAAAGAACACTACCAAGAAAATAAAAAGATAGTCCATAGAATGAGAGAAAATATTTTAAGTCATATATCTAATAATATTCAAGTATCTAAAATATATAAAGAATTCATAATTCAACAATAAAAAGACAAACTAATTGAAAATTGGCAAAGGACTGGCCAGTGTGACTTGGTGGTTGAGCATCAACCTATGAACCAGGAGGTCATGGTTCAATTCCTGGTTGGGACACATGCCCAGGTTCTGGACCCAGTCCCCAGTGGGGGTCTTGCAGAAGGCAGCCGATTAATGTTTCTCTCTCATCTTTGAGATTTGTTTGTCTCTCACTTCCCCTTTCTCTTTGAAATCAATAAACACATATAAAAAATTATAAAAATAAAATGGGAAAAGGATTTAGATAAACATCTCTCCAAAGACATAGAATTGGCCAATGAGCATGTAAAAAGATGCTCAACATTATTAATCACCGAGAAATGCAAATAAACCACAGTGAGATACCACTTCACTCCCACTAGGATGATTAGAATTAAAAAATCAGATAATAGTAAGTATTGGAAAGGAAATGGAGGAATTGAAACCCTCATATATTGCTGGTGTGATGTAAAATGATGTAACCACTTTGGAAATAGTTCCTCAAATTATTAATCATAGAGTTTACTATGTGACTCAGAAATTTTGCTCCTAGGCATAGACACAAGAGAAATAAAAATGTATGTTCACACAAAACCTTGTGCATGAATGTTCATATCAGCATTAAAAGTGTGTGTGTTGGACGGCAGGGGTTGGGGGGGGGGGGGAGCAAATGTCCACCAACTGTTAATGGATTTTTTTTTAATATGGTTAGATTTTCATGAAATGTCTAATATATAAAATAGGCAAATCCATAGATTAGTTATTGTCTGGGGCTAGGAGAGAACAGAAAAGAGTGTCTGCTAATGAGTATAGCATTTCTTTGGGGGACATTAAAAGTGTTCTAAAATTAAGTAGTGGTGATGGTTGCACAATTTTGTGAGTATACTAAAAACTGCTTAATTGTATACCTAAAGAGGATGAATTTTATGGTATATCAAATACATCTCAATAAAGCTATTACTAAAACAGAAAAAAGACAACTAAAGACTCCATTACACAGAAAAGGAAAAAAAATAATCAATTGAAAAAGTCAATGAACTAAAGAAATGAACTGAGATTTTGGTTGTTTTTGTCTCAATACAAATATACATTTGCCGGAAATACTGTTCTTCAGCATGATGAAAATCAGGCTCAAAACATTCAGGACAAGTTAGTTGGAAACAAATAATTTGTCATATTTTTCTTATAACTGATGAGAGCATAATCTAATGATACCATATGGTTAGCTATGTTTATTCATGGAACCCAGTAGGTGTTAATGGTTTTGACTTTGCAGTTTTTAACATAAGAATTTTGGCACACATGCTCATGTCAAACAACATTGGGAAATAAATTATTTTGCATTGAGAACATTCTTGAAAAGTTCAATGTAGACAGGTCATAATTAGTCAGCATAGTTGCTGTGATGTTGATGTTAGCATGGGACTGTCTTATGAAACTTACTTCCACAGTGGCATTACTCAGCAAGGAAGCGGAATTTAAATTCGTTGTGTCATTCCCCTGGTATGTCTTTGTTGCTAAAAGAGTAAGAAGAGAACACAGGAAAGATGTAGTAATTAGCTCTCTGTACTGGATTCCCACTGTGGCTTAACCCAAACAGTTCAATGCACAGTGAATTGGCTATACAATATGGCTGGCTGCTGCACTACACAGAGGTTATGTGGCTAACTAGTGTCTTGATATAAATGCAATTTTAACTATAGGAGGGGCGGGTTATTACATCATTCATGTCATCTGAGGAAAGGTCTCCACCTCAAACTCATCGATTAAAATGGAATCAATTTTTGATATTTTTCGTCAAGATAATATCTTCAATGACTTTGAAGGGCATTCACAAGTAGTTCTCAAATGTATGATTTGCCTTGATAGTTCTAAAGAAACTATGACTTTGGAAAACTTGGGTGACAAGAAATAACCTGGCTCACTTCCTCCACATTAAAAGAAAATGAAACCTATCTTTGAATCAATATGGGGGGAAATTAAAATTGAAATTCATATTCTACAAAGAAGGAATAAAAAACTATGAAAAAACAAAAATATTTCTTTTATTTAATTTTATATTTAAAACAGTATTGACAATACCATTTATAGCATAGGTGTTTTTCTTCATAGGTCAATAAAAATAAAGTTTAATAATACTTAGAGAAGCTTATTTTTTCTGTTAGGCTTGTTTTACTCAGCTATGTGATTTCCCTCATTCCTGCAGGCAACTTTACCCTCTTGTGTAGACATATACAAACATTTATACACATATCAGAATTTTTTAACAAGTAAATGGATTATATTATAAATGTTAACTATTCAATTTGCTACTTTTCATGTAGTAGTAGTAATAATAATAATAATAATACATCATGAACATCCCTCAACATCAATAGAACTCAGTCTAAATCAGCTATTTTCAACCTTTTTCATCTCATGGCACACACACACACACACACACATATATATATATATATATATCCCTCTAAATACAGGTACTTTCATTTCTTTAGGATACAGTCATACATAGGAATGGCTAGGTCAAAAGATATATATGTATCTGATTAGAAGTATACAAGATGGGACAGAAGTAGTTTTACAGTTGTGAGTGCACAAAGCAAAGTTTATTCTTGTATTATTACTTATTAATTATTGTATTGTTTTCCACACCTACTTTTGCCCAATCCTGTATTTGGTGACCAGTGTCAACACTGTTCCTGTATTATTATCAATACTATTAATGATAGAGGCTTAAACAAATAAGGACTTGGTTTTCACACAGAACAAGGATCTGGAGGTCAATAGTAATGAGTTTTGGTTGAGGACCCCACGCTCTTATGTTTTTCTGCTCTACTCTCCTTAGCATGTTGACATTTTGCTCCATGCTTGTCTCCTCATGGTTACAAGATGGCTGCTACAACTCCAGGCATCAGTCATGTTCATATTCAATGTATAGGGGGAGGGGTATCAACACCCACAGTTGTGCCTTCCCAGAGGCCCTGCAGCAGTCTTTGCCTTATATTTTATTGACCAGAACTGGGTTATATAACCACCACTAGTTGCAAGGGCCACTGGGACATGGAGTAGCTGGAAAACAACAGGATTGTCATTACTTAAATTAATTACAATTTACCACCTTGCTTCCAGCAACAAAGTTAGAATTATATTGGCCAGGAATAAAAAAAGCTGTGGATATTGTACAGATAACTAACAGTGTCTACCATACTGTGTATTTTATCTTTTTAATTGAATTTATTGGAGTAACTGTTTAATAGCATTATATACGTTTCAGGTGTACAATTTTATAATGTCACCTGTATATCCCAATGTGTGCTCACCACCTAAAGTCTAATCTCTTTCTGTCACCATATAAATGACTCACTTTATCTTCTTTAATCGTCCCTCCACTTCCTTTCCCGTTGGTAACCACCACACTGTGCCTGTGAGTTTCTTTTTGTTTTGTTTTTTTCATTTGTTGCTTTTTGTTCTATATCCCACATGGGAAAATATTTATGGTTTAATGTAAGGGAAAAGTTAAGGTACAGAACTGCATGTACAGTATGATGATTATGTTAAGACAACTAAATTCTACATTTAAACAAAAACACAAACCAAGTAATAGAGACTGTCTAGATTCTAGTTTAGATGATGTTATAAATAATTATCTGTCATTTTTCTATATTTCATTAGCAATTACAATGGGAAAACAAACATTTTTAAAATAACTGATTCTTGAATGACTGTGCTTAAGTTTTTTTCTTTATTTTATAGTTAATTCCCATGAACAAGTTTTCATGGCCAAGTGCTTAGGCTTGTGATTAAGTCCTGCCTCTACCACTGTGAACTTTGGCCAGGTTACTTAATTTCTCTGCACCTCATTTCCTCATTATTAAAATGAGCATATTCATTGAACCTAAACTCAGGGAAGTTTTGTGAGGCTTAAATGAGTTAATACATAAAAGCTTTTAGTCCAAAGACTGGCACATGGCAAATGCTCAATAATAGATATTGTGTTCATTATTATCAACAACACAAACAATTTGCATTACATTTCTATTTGCTTTGTTGTTTTCACCCTGATTAATCCCTGGGAATCATATCATATACACACAAAGCAAGATCTCACTCATCACAGGTGTGCTGTGAATGGTCTTTGAAGCGGGTTCCCACTACCATGTCAAGCGCATGTTAAGAGAACACAGTGCAGATGAGGGGGGCCAAGTGTTTGAAGGAAGCTGGGCCAGCCAGGTTTCATCATGCCCGCTGCCTGGGAAATGCATTCAGACCTGTGCCCAGCGACTCAGCAGTCATTGCACAAGGCACAGGGAACACGCCCTCGGGGAGGTGCACGGAGTCACAAAGCAGGTAGAGCGTGTCTGCCAGGGCCCCCGCCCCTAAACCAGGGAGCAGTGAGAGGTGCCAGACACAAAATGAGACTCAGAGGCCACGTGACAATGTCATTCCTGAGGGACTCAGCAGGCCCTCCGCGCACACACATATACCCAGGCCCTCCGCACGCACACATACACCCAGGCCCTCCGCAAGCACACATACACCTTTTGGCTGCCCTGGAGGCACCTGCCCTGGAGAGGACAGCCAGAGGGCCTCCAGAGGCTGAGTAACCATTGGAAATCACGGTTCGATGAGCACTTTGAAGCAACTTTCCAGAACTGGGCATAAACTTGCCTGGATCCTTTCTTCCATTCCCAGCCTGGCCACCTGAGTTCAACGTTTGCAGGAGTGTAAAAGCTTCCTACCCACTCCCAGAACCCCTAAGGAGTCCAGGAGCTTTTGTGGCCTAATATTTATTTAATTAAACTTTCCTCAAAGAAATCACACTCAGAGCACAGCTTAAGTTTTATTTTAATTCTGCAGTGACTTAACATTGGTCCTCTCCCTAGATTTCTCGCTCTGCTGGTTTTTCTTTTCCTATCACCCTCCACCCTGCTCCCAAGGATGGGATGCAGGCATTCTACCACTAGAGTAGGACAGGAGTCAGATGAGCCCAATATATGGAACAAACACAGCAACCAGCCGAGATTCAGGAAGGACTTTTATTCTGATAGAATTAGAATATTTAAGGTGACACAAGACAGGGCCCTGACACTGAACCTAGACATCACCATTCGAAAGTAACTTTGCAGAGAGCGTTTAATGATGAGGGGCTGATGCTCACATTCTAACATCAGGAAAAACTGTAAGGGGTGATGGTGGGGATAGGGGTGGGGAGGGGGAGACCACAAGGGGGAAAAATAGTGCTTTTTCAATAGAGCAGGATGTGGATTTTCTTCTTTATGCTTTTCTGCATTTTCTATTCACCGCTTTTTACCTCATTATCATGTTTTCCACATAGACCACAATTCAACATGTCCTTCAAAATCCCAAGCTCCTGTCTCCATCTCCCTGTATCCTCACCCACTTGCTCTACACCCCTAACCCCAAATGCCTCTGTCCCCAGATTCTGCTTCCAGATGTCTGTCCCTCTAAAGCACATTGTCAGCAAGCACAGGTATATTTTTTAAAAATCAATCGTAGTTCAGGCTTCTTGTGAGAAATCAGAAGACCTGGAATACTGCTCCAGGATTCCCACGTGGCAACAACCACCATCCCCTTTAGGCCAGCATTCTTTATAGGTCCGCCTCCCCCAGCACAGCCTGTTGTCTCTGCAACCTGGAAGCTGAGAATTAGGTGATTTGTTCTTCAATAGAGAACTCTCCTTTTTCATTATCATTGGAGAAATAAAAGGTAAGTCAAGAGGTCCATCTTCCTCAAGAAAAATTAGAAATAGCCTTTCTTTATGGAATAAAGGCTTCTCCTACATATTTAATAAGCTAATAGGCCTATTTCATTCATTTCCATCAATTGCCTGACCTCTGACCTAGATGGTGGCCAAAATGCCTTTCCAAGTTGGATGCTCATGTCTCTGCGTGTGCTGGGCAGTCCCTGGCATAAAATGAGAGTGGAAGGGAGGCTCTCTGACCCATGCCCTGGCACCTGCTCCTCCACACTATCAGGTCAAACTGTAGTTTTGGTATTAATTATACTAGTCTGCAGCCTTGACCTTGGAGAAATCAAAGAAATGATTTCCTACTACAACCCCAGGACTGCAAGCCAGGAAACAGCCACCCCATCTGCACTGAGCTGCATAATACTTGGGGCTGCAAGTAACCAAAGACTCAACTAAAAGTGGCCTAAATGAATAGAGATGCAGCCTTCCTGAGCATGTGAGAAGTAGCACCACTGCAGAAAGAATGGGGAATTACTGCTGGATGGACAATTCATGGCATTTTGCACACTACCTACATACACTTTGAGCCCCCCTCAACTGTATCTGCCTCTGGCATCCCACCCCAGAAAGCCCCCCAAATCTTTTGAACCCAGAGAGCTGATTGCCTGGAGGTTGTCTTTATAATTAATAATTCAATCTTGTGGCATGGCTTGACTATATTTGGCAAAGACGAGTCAGCTCTCAGATAACAGCTGATGAATGGATGAAAAGAAAAAAAAACAAATGAATGAGTGATTCTATGACTAAATGGACTGGAGAAGGATTTGACTGGAAGAAGCCATCAGGCCAATGCATTCATTCAGGAAAGGGAGAAAGGACAGACTAAACCAGGGATAATAAGGATAATATATAGTATATTTAGAGATATGTGGCAACATCTAGTCACTGGTGGCATGTTGTGATGCGAAGAGGTTGGGAGGAGTTGACAAGGCCTCAGTTTCCAGCTTGGACTTTGTAATTCTATTCTTGGGAGATGCAAGTCAGGGTATTTCAGGGCCTTAACCTCCCTCTTACTGCCATTTCTCACTAATGCTTTAGGTACAAGAGGATGCTTTCTGGAGAGCAAGATAAAGAGCTCAGTCATGATATTAGAGTCAAGATTGTAGCAATGGGGCAGAGAGCAAATGCCAAGAGGACTGATATTTGGATTAAATCCGATCCCTGGAAACTTCCTGAATGCAAAACACTTGCTCAGGTCCCTTGGAAAGAGAGAGCCTCTCCGCTGCTGGGCTGGATTGCTGTCATCTAAATTCTGGTCCAGAGTCAACATCCAGGCAAAGGACATAGCTCCACAAATGAGCCTGCAAAGCACGGGGGTCACACGCTGCTGGGGGGGAGGAGGGGTGGTTCGGAGCACTACAGCAGAAAGTAGGTTGGGAAGAGCCCCAAACTTTTAATTAAATGAAATCAGATTGACCCAACCACTGTATTTTACATTTCTCTAGCTTAAAAAGAGGAACACAGAGGATGTGGGAGATCGTGCTCCATGGTTTGAAGTGCAGGAGGAACTACACCAAAATTATTTCCAATTCAGTTGAAATGTCTCTAAAATGGAAATGTTGACTGGACATGTCACTTATAATCAGAAAGACCTCCCTCCCACTGAATAAATCTCACCTATGGGAATTAAAGTTGGCCCACGTTCCTGGCAGAATGAGTCTATGTCAGCCACCCTTCTGAAAAGGCTCCCTATTCAGAATGTAAGGCTTTCCTCCTTTCCATTGCCCCTTCAAGCTCTCTGTTCTCTGGCCCAAACAATCTTAATTCATTTTGCTTTTCTAAATCCACTCCCTTAATCATTTTTGCTCATTTACTCTGTGGCTTGCTTCCTATTTCTCTTCGGTGCACCTCCAAATTGCTTCAGTAACATGTCAGAGGCCCAAGCCATCCCGGAGGCAGTAAGGAAATTGCCATGCATTTTTCTGCCATTCTGGATTCCTTTTCCCTGAAAAACAGGCAAAGGGTATAAGCAGGCTTCTCAGGGCCAATAACATATTCCCAATTTTACTAAAAAAGATTCACAAATTTAAATATAGGAGTGTTGTTGTTGTTGTTTGTTTTGTTTTGTTTTTGTTTTTTCAGCTCTGACTGGGTATTTCAGTTGGGTAGAACATCATCCCAGTACATTATCCCAGATTCTGGGTTTGATCGATGGTCAGCGCACATCTGAGAAGCAACCAATGGATGCATAAATAAGTGGAACAACAAATCAATGTTTCTCTATATCTATCTACCTCTCTCTCTTTCTTTCTTTCTCTCTCTCTCTCTCTTACTCTCGTGTGTGTAAAAAAAATAAATAAATAAAATAGAGCATTTTTCACTTATTTGATAAGCAAAGCTAAAAGTTATTCTTAACATTCAGTGTTGGGGGATTTTTCAAATTCTAATAGAACTAGAGGCCCAGTGCATGAAATTCATGCACGGCAGGGGGTGTCCCTCAGCTCAGACTGCACCCTCTCCAATCTGGGATCGCTCAAAGGATATCAAACTTCCCACTGGGATCGGACCTAAACTGGCAGTTGGACATCCCTCTCACAATCCAGGACTGCTGGCTTCCAACTGCTTGCCTGCCTGCCTTCCTGATTGCCCCTAACCACTCCCCTGCCAGACTGATTGATGCCTAACTGCTCCCCTATGAGCCTGTTTGCCCCTAACTTCCCTCCCCTGCAGGCCTGGTCCCCCCCAACTGCTTTCCCCTGCAGGCCTGGGTCCCCCACAACTGCCCTTTTCTGCAGGCCCCGTCACTCCCAACTTCCCATCTCTGCTGGCTGGTCACTCCTAACTGCCCTCCCCTGCTGGCCATCTTGTGCTAGCCATCTTGTGTCCACATGAGAGCAGGATCTTTGACCACATGGGGGCAGCCATCTTGTGTGTTGGAGTGATGGTCCATTTGCATATTCTTTTAATAGATAGGTTAGAAATCTGGTGCATGGTTGGGAGCCGGCTGGTTTACCCTGAAGGGTGTCCCAGATCAGGGTGAGGGTTCCCTCGGGGCATGGGGCAGCCTGGGCAAGAAGCCTGTGGTGGTTTGCAGGCTAGCCACGCCCCCCAGAGACCCAAGTGGAGGCCCTGGTATCTGGGATTTATTTATCTTCTACAATTGAAACTTTGTAGCCTAGAATGGAGCCAAGCCTTCTGCTTACTCCATGGCAGCAACCATTTATGTTGGGATTGATTTATCTTCTATAATTGAATATTTGTAGCCTTAAGCAGAGGCCTGGGCCAGCCAGGGTGTGCGGAAAGCTTGGCTCCCTCCATCACTAGGGAAACCCAAGCCTCCCACCTGCTCTCTCCATGGCTGCAGCCATTTGGGGTTAATTTGCATACTTGCTCCTGATTGGCTGGTGGACATGGCTGGTGGGTGTAGCAGAGTGATGGTTAATTTTCATATTACTCTTTTATTAGATAGGATTTGGAAGGAACTGTGTGGCAGGGAGGGAATAACTTGACATTTGTACATAATATAAGACATGTAATTGTCACCCTTCTATTCCACTTTCGTAATTTTATTCTTCAGAAATATTAGCACAAATGTTAAAGACATATGAGAAGGGTTGTAGTATTTGTTTGTTGTAGGAAAAATGGAAACAACCTAAACATCCAATAATAGAGACAAGTTAAACAAATAATGGAGAGGAAGGGACACTGGGGTGTCAACACAAGCTGAGGTGACGAGAGATGGCGGTGGCAACCTCAGGAACTGGTCGCTGCCAGCACCAGCCTCCAACTCAAGTAAGGGTGGCTGTGTGGCTGAGGCCATTTGTAGATGGAACATTTGGAGCAAACGATACCCCCTGCATACGGGGCCTGGACAGCTATTCTCTAGAGATTGCCACCTGGAGGAACCACCAGGAGACTCTCAAATACCAGTGTGATGTCTTCTATGGAGAGAGGAGTTCTCAGCAGGATCAGTACAGTCCATCCTAAGACACTGACTGGAAAGGCAGAATGCCAGTGTGCTTGCCTATGGGCCCACAGGGGCAGGGAAGACACACACAATGCTGGACAGGCAAACAACGTGAAGTGATTCCCCAGGCTCTCATGGACCTCTTACAGCTCACAAGGGAGGAGAGCACTGAGGGCCAGCCATGGGTGCCCCTCTCTGTCACTATGTCCTACTTAGAGGTCTACCAGGAAAACATATTAGAACTCCTGAATCCTGCATCTGAAGACCAGGTAATCCGAGAAGACTGTCGAGGAAACATATTGATTCTGGGCCTCACACAGAAGCCCATCACTAGCTTTGCTGATTTTGAGCAGCACTTCCTGCCAGCCAGTCGAAATCGGACTATAGGACTCACTCAGCTCAACCAGCGCTCTTCCCGCAGTCATGCTGCCCTCCTGGTTAAGGTGGATCAGCAGAACACTTGGCCCCATTTTGCCAGGTGAGGGGAAACTCTACCTGATTGATTTGGCTGGCTCAGAGGACAACTGGCATACAGTACCCGCCTGGCACCATAGTTATTACAATATTATGTACTATATTCCCTATGCTCTACTTTATATTCCTGTGACTATTTTGTAAGTACCAGTTTGTAATTCCTAATCCCTTTAAGTTTTTCACCCAGTCTCCTAATGCCTCTCCCCTCTGACAACCACCAGTCTGTTCTCTGTATCTATGAGTCTTAAAACAGTGGTTCTTAAAGTGAGGTCCACATACCAACAGCATCAGCATCTCTAGGAAATTTATTAAAAATTCTCAGGCCCTGCCCCAGACCAGCTGAATCAGAATCTCCAGAGGTGAGGCCCAGCAATCTGATTTATAATCCCTCCAGGTGATTCTTCTGCTCACTAAAATTTGAGGATCACTACCCCAGAAAAAAAAAGCGTTTATCTGGAAGTGGCAGAGACATAGATTAGGGAAATTTTCTACTCATTTATTCACTTCTGTTCTATTGGGGGGGAAAATTATATTAATGAGGGATGTTTTTCAAAGTCACCTACACATCTTATTAGGTTGTACTAACTTATCAGCTGAATCAACTTCTGCTTGTGGAAAATCCAAAATGGAAAAACTCCTATTAGTTTTTTTGTTTGTGTTTATATATATATATATATTTTATTAATTTTTTACAGAGAGGAAGGGAGAGAGATAGACAGAAACATTGATGAAAGAGATACATCGACCAGCTGCCTCCTGCACACCCCCTACTGGGAATGTGCCTGCTACCAAGGTACATGCCCTTAACCGGAATCGAACCCAGGACTTTTCAGTCCACAAGCCGATGCTCTATCCTAGGGGTGTCGAACTCAATCAGAGAAGGGGCCAAAATCTAAAATCCAGCCTAAATCGCGGGCTGAATGGTTTACTGAACAGTCATAAACTGTCACTGTGATGAAAACGTAGCGGAGTGCAGTGATGACAGCGCGGTGCGGGCCACATTGCAAGGCCTGGCGGGACGGATTTGGCCCGCGGGCCTTGTGTTTGACACATGTGCTCTATCCATTAAGCCAAACTGGTTAGGGCAAAAATTTCTATTTATGAAGCCAATAATATAGGAAGATAGCTATATTACTAGTTTCTGACATCACTGGAATAAAATAAAATGAGCACTTGGGTCAGGAATTGAACTTGGCTCTGCTGTGTAAGCTGAGGGAAGAGAGCTCAGACTCAGAGTCTTGATTGTCTCATCTATCACTGAGGGTGACAGCAGCCGCCTTGTCTCCTCACAGGTCATGGGGAGGAGCAGTTGACACACAGACAGCATACTACTTATTGCCGTATTATTAGTACCAAGGTTTCTTAACACACCAAAATGCCTCCAACAACTTAATCAACTCACTCCGTTTTACAGAAACATCATCATTGCACAAAAATCATCCCAGAAAGCTCCTCCTAGGAGAAGGGCTCCTCCCGGGAGCCTCGACACATGCCTGCCCTGATCGCTTTTACTGCTGAGCCGTGTGAAACCTGATGAGCTGGTGAATAAGTGCAAGTGATTTCTTCCCACCCATTCCCAAGCCCTCCTGCCCATCCACCCCATCCACCTCGAGCCTGCTTTGTGTGGTGTGTCTCTTTTATGGTCTGTGAAAGGCCTTCTTGTCTCTCACCTCCCTGTCCTCAGACAACAAAGCAGCCTTTTCTAGTTGCACAAAGTGCTCGTTGCTTTCTTGATCCATGAGAAGACGTGGAGCAAAAGAACAATAATGTGCTGCTTCTTTCTGCTCCAATAAAATAAAATAAAATAAAATAAATTAAAAAAAGAGTGATGAAACAGAAGCCTGGGGCCAAAGCAGGCTCCCTGTCGTGTGTTTTGACAAAGAAAGAATTTCTGTCCGCACAGTCGCTGGGCAGATGGCAGTAAGTGGATCCATGTGGCACAGATCACAGGGCTCCTGCCCTGTTGATGGAACCCAGCTAGGTGCTCAGAATAGCAGGCAGGACTCTGGCCTTCCATTCAGAAACCCCTAAACCCACCCCCATAGAAGAGGGGTGCAACTACCTGCAACTGCATGGAATTAAAGGCCCCTGAGGCCGGCCTCAGCTCCTTGTCCCACCAGGCCTGCAAGGGTCTCCATCTACCTACAGGAAAGCTATTGGGACAAATACAGGTGGATTCTCAGTCCCCTTCACCTCCTCCTGAAATACTGATTTAGTAGATCTGAGGAGAAATCCTGGAATTGGCCTTTTTTTTTTTTTTTTTTTTTTTTTTTTAACCTTTCTTGACTAATTCTGATGGTCAGCAACATTTAGGAACCAGTCTTACAGCCATCTAAAATGTTTCTGTCTCTGAAACCTTGACTCTCTCTGTTCTTCACTAGGGCCCTCTAAGGGAGCCTGTGCCAATATGATTAGTCCCCTTACACACCTTCTCTCATTCCCCCAAAAGTGAGGAGGGGTCAGGTCAACTGCATCCAGCTCCAAGTTGGCCACTTACTAGCCCATGTACTTGGGAAGGTGACTTAAGCATTTGAGCATCAGGGTCCTCAGCTATAAAATGGTTGCTCTTCTATCCTCCATCCCTTTCCATTTTTCTTTCTTCCACTCTGCTCCCCACACCTCTCCCTCCTTTGCCAGAAACAGCGCTGGACTGAGGGCAGGTGTGCTTATGTTCTAATCCTGGCTGAATAACCAACCAGAGGTGTGACCCTCGGGGCAGTTATTCAGAATTCTGGACCTCATTTTTCTCATCTGTAAAATGAAGAGATCAGAATAGACTTTGTCATTGCTTCTAACCTCTAGTCAATCTCTTCTCCACATAATAGCCTTTGCTCTGAAAGTCTAGTTACTCTCTCAGAACAGGGAGACCAGGCCAAAATGTCTGCATCTTGCTTGCAGGTGATTTGTTAATGTATTTTTATTGTTGATAGTATTACGGATATCTCCCATTTTGTAGGTGATTTTTTTAAAAAGAAAAAGAAATAGCTTGAAGAAATTTCAGAGTCAGAACCTTCAATGTTAGTGTGAGTTAGTAGTGAACTTTTTTGAAGTTTCCAGGTATAATTGTGGATTTATTTCTTCTTTCCATTCCATCAGTATTTGCTTTATGTATTCTGAATATCTTTTATTAAGTACATATATACTTAGAATCATGTCTTCTTAATAAATTGACCCCTTTCTTATTATGTAACATATCTCTTTTTTTAATATATTTTTATTGATTTCAGAGAGAAAGAGAGAGGGAAAAGGTGACAGAAACATCAATAATGAGAAAGAATTAATGATCGGCTGTCTCCTGCACACACTCACTGGGAATTAAACCTGCAACCTGGGCATGTGCCCTGACTGGGAATTGAACCATGTCCTCCTAGTTCATAGGCTGAGGCTCAACCCCTGAGCTACACGGCCTGGCAACATCCCTCTTTATATCCAATAATAGTTCTTGCTCATCCTTTGTGCTACTTTTGTCTAGTATTTTCCTTCTGCATATGTTATAAACCCCCACGCAGGTTTTCTTCCCTACCCCGAGTATCAGATGGCTTTTACTTCTTCTCCTAGCCCAGTGGTAGCAGCTGTTTGCCTAGGATCAGGGAATAGGAGAGTTTCTTCCTCTCCTCACCCCCTCTGTCAGAAGCATGTGGCTTTTGCTTCATATGATAGGATCTGGGAAGCAATTGGATTCCATTCCTGTGCAATACAGTGGGGAGAAAGAACACCCCCAAGTCTCCTACTTCACCCCGTCTTCTCTTGGTAGAAGCTCATACAAAAGAGCTGACAAGTATGGGCTTCCCTTGGGTCTGGAGTTTCCAGGGATTCTAAATTTTCATTCTAGAACCACAGTTGGCCCTCAAGAATTCATTAACATTTCAGCCCTTTTCTTATTTGTTGTTTTGGCAGCTCCTTTCCACCATACTGTACCAAAGGTGAAACGGTTCACCTCTCCTGTTTCTCCTCAGAAGACCTTCACATCCCCTGGAATTTAGTTCAATTGACCAGGTTGAGACCTCAGCTCTCTAACAGGTTCAAAATATTCCATGACTTTTTTTTCATCTTTGTCCAACTTTTTCTCATTACTAGTATGTATACAATAACCCCTTGTGGCTTCTTTGTAGTCTATAAAGAAGTGAAGTTTTATGATATTTATTCACTGAAATGGAATTTAAGAATTACCGTAAGCTGAAATGTGTTAGATACAACTCTACTTTCCCCCAAATATGTAGAATAGCTCTCACACTGAGCAATCTAATACTTTGTTCTTGCTTCAGATCTTCAGCAATGTTTTCTAAGCACCACTCAACAATTTTAAATATCATTTTCTGACAGATGAAATATCATTTTTTGTCCTTGTTTTCTGTGTATTTTAGCAAGAAATCAGGAAGTGTTTTTCCAATAGTATATGGCTTTTTGTCTTTTTCTATTGTGTAAGAAACCAAGAGATTTTAAACAGGTATTAAGTTTATTAAAATTTCTTAACAAACAGGACTGATTTTTTTTTTTATGACTTTAAATGTTTCTGAAAAACTGTAGAGACATACCTTCATGTTTTGAGTGCTCAGTTTTTAAATATGTTGCTAAATGTGATGGCTTTATATACCCATTCAGTATTATCTCAAAGCATGGTATAAACTTAGGAGGGTCCCCTTACAGATTATGGGTGTGAATTCATATTTCTTTTTTATGTAAATTTTTATTTTTTATTTATTATTATTTTTTAATAAACCTTTATTGTTCATATTATTACAAAAGTTCTTCATTTTTTTCCCCTCCACCAGGTTCCTACGCCACACTCTGCCCTTTTCCCACCCCCATTGTCCTCACCCATAGGTGCACAGTTTATGTTCAGTCTCTTCCCGCACCCCCCCCCCCCACTCCTCTTTTCCCTGAGAATCATCAGTCCACTCCCCTTCCATACATCTGATTCTATTACATTCAACAGTTAATATTGTTCATCAGGTTTTTTAATTCCCTTGGTTTTATTTTATTTATTTTTTTATTTTTTGTATTGGCTTCCAAAAGGGAGTTTAAGGTCAAAAGGAGTTTCGGGTGTGCCCAGATCCTATTCATCAAAATCTGGGTAAGCTCCTTATTTTTTGGTACAAGATTTAGCATATCAAGACCTGGTTGAGTCAAGGTCCTATTTGTTCCTCAAGCCAAGCACATGGATTAAGAAATCAGTACTGATAAAAGGATTCAGACAGTCCCTCGGGCTCAGCTGATAAGAATTAAAAGAATGTCCATGTGCCTTCTCTAGCGGCTCTCTACATCTCACCCTTTTTTACTAATTAGAATGAAATTTAAACATTAATACTAGGGCTCTAAAATTAAAAACAATTGCAAACAATGCCAATGCAAAAACTAAATTACATGCATGTTATTTTCAAAACTTGAATGTCAAGAGCAAAACTCTGGCTATTAAATAGTAACAACAATGCCAATGCAAAACAACAAAATGAGAAATCAGAATTATGGACATATTAATATTTTTAGCTACTAAATGAGTCTCTTTTGTTGCTGGTGTAGATTTACTCAGAGTCCTTGGACTTGCTGCACAAGACTTTGCAGAAGACTGGAAGCTAACAGATGCTAGCATGGTGAATTCATATTTCAAATAGTCTTTACTAATTTTCTACTTTTAACAACTTCTCATTATATCTGATTGGATGGCCACTCTTTTCCTTTATAACATGTCTGGCTGATACAACTCACTCCAGGAGGGGAAGTATTTACCCTAGTACCTTTCTGTTTACTTACACTTAAATTTCAGGATTATGTTCAACCCATGGCTTCTTTTAAGCCAATTGTTTATTTTTCGAGGGTTATTTTTAAATCTATAAATCCTTTTGTGCCCATCGTGGTTTATCTTAATATACTAAAAGTGAACAAATGAAAGCCTGAAGGTGCCACTTCTTTGTGGTTATAATCTCCATTCTACCCTCAAGATACCTCAGGTTCTATGTATAAAGGTGCTAGTATGCATTAAATGCTTAATTTCTTTTTTATTGGATTAGAAAATAAATACAAGTAAAAGTCCTAGTTATGTTTTCCTGCTCTACCAGATCCTTGGGGATCTTGCACCCCACTTTGGAGAGTATTGGCATAAAATCATGTGTGGGTGTTTAATTAATGCAAATGTTTCCTCTTGCTCTCCCCTGAGGGAACAAGCTGGAAAAAAAGATACTTGGGCTGCCATCCAATCCTCATCTCTCTCTGGTGAATCCTGAGGGTTATCTGTATATGCAGGGAGCTTAAGGAAGGACAAGGAAGGGGCCCAAGTGAGGGGAACATTTGAGGACTCTTGAGCTTGGATGAAGCTTGCATGAGACCAGAGTCTGAGGACAAAGGATGAGAGCCACTGAATCACTGCATTGGGGTCCTCACCTAGGTCCTGAGCATGGGATGGCCGTCCTCAGGAACAGCTCACTCAAATGTCCTTCAGTCCTTGGAAAAGGAGTGAAGACTCCGATGTAAGAGCTCAGATCCCTACCCAGGCAGTCTGACCTCCTGAACCGCCTTTAGCTGACAGGAGCCATGAAGGTCCCATGGATAGGAACCTCCATGAGATTCCCAAAAACATACAATGTCCCTGACTCAAAAATGTTCTCTTTAAAACAAAGTAGTTGTGACCGTGAGTATTGCTTATCTTGCCTGCTGTTTCTGGGATTTGGACAAACCCCATTGGCCTCCTTCTCCTCCTTCATCCTCCTCCCTGCAGAGGGGATGGAAAACCCTGTGGCTCCTCTGAGGGGCAGCCTGACAAGGAGTCTCTGTGCCCACACAGGAACAGCTCTGTGTGTCTGGCTGCAGGCCATGGCCTTTGATAAAGCCACAGGGGGAAAACCTCATTCAGGCAACAAGCACCACTAGCAGAGCATTTATTGGCCCGTGGAAGACCTGTGATGGTAAGTCATTGCCTCCTGCCTCCAACCCACTTCAGAGGCACAACTTAAATAACGGCTTTCATGTTAGACTCTGAAGTGAGCCAAGAATTGGGAAGCTCCTGGCTTTTAAGATGTGGCTTTCCTCCTGTTTTGAATGGTCTCCTTTGACTAAACCTTAACCAAGCTATCAATCAACAAAAAATTATTGAGCACTTGCTATATTTCATTTGACTGCAACAAACGTTTTTTAACACACTACTTGTACCCAGCTACAAGCAAAAGCTTCACATAAAGAGAGACAAGTAGAAAATAGATGTATGAGACTCAAGAACTAGAAGAAATGGTAGCTTAACTTCTGTTTTAAAGGTGACAAAACAGAGGCCCAAAAGGTTAATGTGCCTAAGGGCTTCCTGCTAGTCCCAGTTAATAAGAAGCATTAGAAGTTGAATCATGGACTCTTAGAACCGGGAGGAAGCTCCTAGTGTGTTTTATTCAGCGGGACTTGAACATAAGTTTGCAGATTCTCCCCCAAGATCTGTTGATGCAGGAGGTCTGGGTAAGGCCCAGAGATCTGCACTTCTAGCAGCTGATTCTGTTGCAGATGGCACTCTTTGAGAAACAATCTAGTCCCAATTTCCAGTAAATGCCAAATTTCCAGGAAGGCAGGACACCCGAGTTGAAGCAAGTGTGTAAGACAACACACACTTCCTGAGAGGCCAGCATATTCCTCTACTGGATGGCTCTTACCATGAGAAAGTTCTTCCTTTAGAAAACAGTATTTCAGAGAGGTGCTTTCAGGTCCAGGGGAGACACGCGCTCAGGTGACCCTGGGTGATGAGGGTGTAGGGTAGGCCATATGCAGAAGGCGGGGTTTCAGGATAGGACTCTGAGCCTGGATTGCAAGGTCCCTCATAAAGAACTGAAACAAGGGTCAATTGTCATTTGGATCCAATAAGCTCTCCCAGGGATACAGTGAGTTGTCTAGACTCAGATGCTGGCATTGGTTTTTCCCAAGAGAGAAAATTAGCAAGACAACTTTATAGTCTATAACAGTGTTTCCCAAACTTCTCTCATGATGAGAATCACCTGGTGGAGTTGTTAAAATACAGATTCCTGAATCCCAACTAAGAAGTGCTAAACTAGAATTTTTGGGAACATATAGGTCCCAACTAAGAAGTGCTAAACTAGAATTGAATAAAATTCTAGTTTAGCACTTCTTAGTTGGGATTTAGGAATCTGTATTTTAACAACTCCACCAGGTGATTCTCATCATGAGAGAAGTTTGGGAAACACTGTTCTACATCAAGCATGTCAAACTCAATAGGCTAACATGGGCCAAATAATCGAGGCCTGCAGCCTGACAGCTGCAAGTTTGACATGCTTGCTCTACATAGTTTCTTTAAAAACTTGTGATGGAAGTGAGTGGCCCTGGGTCTTAGCCAAATACCATCTCATGGAAATTAACATAGTGAGGGCTGGTGAAGGGTCTTGTAGCTCGGTCTGATGAGAAACCTGAAGGTACTTCTCCCAAAGTGTGTGCAAGAAATATATTTTTTAAAACTCAGTTTCTAGCCAAAACCGGTTTGGCTCAGTGGATAAAGTGTCGGCCTCCAGACTGAAAGGTCCAGGATTCGATCCTTGTCAAGGGCGTGTACCTTGGTTGCAGGCACATCCCCAGTAGGGGGTGTGTAAGAGGCAGCTGATCAATAATTCTCTCTCATCGATGTTTCTAACTCTCTATCCCTCTCTCTTCCTCTCTGTAAAAAATCAATAAAAATATATTTTAAAAAAAATTAAAACTCAGTTTCTAATTCCATGCCCCTTCCCAACAGAATAGCAAAAAATTTAACCTGATTATCCTTGGCATATTCTCCCCTGGGTGACATGAGTTTCAAGATTTTATGCAGTCAGTACCAGGCTATCAACTGGGATAGGAGTGAAGGGACTCATTGGTCAACCATCTGTCCCCACAGGTTTCCCCTGAAAAGCTCACTATTCCCTCTTCCCACTGGCTTGTGGATCCAGGGACTCCCTGCTAAAACTATGCCACACACACAGGGCAAGGGGTTCTTATTTGAGGCCACCTAAAGTGCATAGAGTCCCCACACAGCCATTCTCTGGGGTCTTGACATTTCCAGCTAACTGCCCTGAAGAGAAGACCCCAGATCCAACTGCTATCTCCTTTCCTCTTCTGCCCACTGTCAATCTGGAAAAATCTGTAGCCTGGAGAATACCAATCTCCCCTGACTCCGCCCTTCTCCCTTTGAGCTCCTTGGACCTGTTCCCCCAAAATATTAGTCTTTTTGAAAACTACTTGCCTAATGTAGGGAAGGGAAAGAGGAATATACAGGGTGAAAAATTAAAGTCTGGAAATGTTCAGCTATTATCCACTACATTATATAGCTCACATTGAACTTGATGTCATCAAAATCCCTCAAATATTTTTCAAGTCTACAGTTACTAAGTGTTAGCCCTAACATATTACTGATTTTATCCTAACTATTAAAGCCAGAATATGCAAATTGACCATCACTTCATGACAAAGACGGTGGCACCCACAGCCAATAAGGAGGAATATGCAAATTGACATGATAAAGATGGTGACGAGCCAGAACCAGTTTGGCTCAATGGATAGAGCTTCAGCCTGAAGACTGAAAGGTCCCAGGTTCGATTCCAGTCAAGGACATGTACCTTGGTTGCAGGCACATCCCCAGTGGGGGGTGTTCAGGAGGCAGCTGATCAATGATTCTCTCTCATTGATGTTTCTGACTCTCTATCCCTCTCTCTTCCTCTCTGTAAAAAATCAATAAAATATATTTAATAAAATAAAAAAAGATGGCAATGGCATGGCAATGAAGCAGGAGTTCTGCCCCACCCCGGCCACTCCAGGCCTCTGGGAAGCACGCAAATGCAGAAGGCAGCTCCAGGCTGGAACGAAGATGGAAGCTGGTGGCCAGAGCGAAGGCCAGAGTCCCAGATGCCAGCAGCCAGGGGAAGAAAGGCTTATTCTTTTTTTATATATATATATATTTTATTAATTTTTTACAGAGAGGAAGGTAGAGGGATAGAGAGTTAGAAACATCAATGAGAGAGAATCATCAATCAGCTGCCTCCTGCACACCCACTACTGGGGATGTGCCCACAACCAAGGTACATGCCCTTGACCGGGATGGAACCTGGGATCTTTCAGTCTTCAGGCCGACGCTCTATCCACTGAGCCAAACCGATTTTGGCAGGAAGATCTATTCTTGCACGAATCTTCGTGCATCGGACCTCTAGTATTATTGTACATAAAGTGCATGACATTTTTCCCCGTTAAATTGCATCCTATTAGTTTCAGTTAATTGCTAGCAGGATGGACTTGAAGTTTGATTCTGTGACCCAACATAGTATATAAACCACCATTCTATTCTGCCTCTTTTCTAAGCTACTTGATTTTTCAAATTTTAATGTTGTGGAAATCAAGATATATCTTACTGACAGCATCAAAAGAAATTTCACCAGGCAGAGAACTAAGTTAAAATGTTATTAGCTATACATGTGGGAAATTATCTATGCATAGAAGTTATTTGTTCATCTGACACTTATCTCAGTTGAATATTTACATTTTTAGTACCATTCACTCTTAAATTTGTATCCCTAATTACCAATTAAAATACCTTTGAAAAGAGATTACATTATATGGAGCACTGAAGCAGAAACCTGTTATTTAGAACTTTTTCTGCTACACACAAAGTACCTCAATTACATAGTCCCTCAGAATAGACTCTAGAATTTAACACTAGGACAGATTGAAGTGATCAAGTCATGCCTGTTATGAAGAATTATCCATCTGTTTAAAGCTCCCAGCTGACTTTCAGAAGACATTTTTAATTTCCAATATTAACTCAAAACAGTTTAACTAAACTAGGCCATTTAATTTAATTAAGTGCTATCTTTGTTGCCCCTCCCATTTCTCTTCTTAGTCCTCAAGGTCCAAGATTTCCAATTATGAATAACCACCACTACCACCCATCAAGAGTACATTGTATTTGGCTTTAGATAATTATGCTGGTTCCCATGCCCCAACAGAGATTGGTTTCAGAATGGGCTAATCACCCCATCCTTGAAATGAAAAAGAAGACAGAGCCAGGAATTCTTAGAAGACTCCTCGTTCTAAGAAATAATGTTCCTTTTGCTCAGGGGCCAGAACTGTTCCACCTTCCACCTGCCAGCAGCCTGAAGGAGAAGCCAGGATAGTCAGGGAGGCAGAGTAGAAAAGTGGACACAAGCTGGAACTTTGATGACATTGTTAAGTAGCTGAATCAACCAGCCCTGAAGCATGTTTGACCTCAGAACTTCCAAACTTGTAAAATAAATAAATTTCCTCACTGCTTAAGCTGGGGAGGGAGAGGAAAGGAGCCTGCCTTTGTGATTACTATCCATGGATCAAAGGGATTTAGAAGAACTACTAAGTTCTGAATATAACATAACATTTTGTTTTGGTGTTTGCAAGTATATCAAATTTAACAATGTGGCTTATAATTGGTGGTGTCTTAGAATCAAGGAAGTATAGCATACTAGATGTGCTGCTCAGAAAAAGATGCATGTTGGGAGGATATCAATTCCTTCAAACTAATTTGTAAGTTCGTTTTGACACCAATTGAAATACAATGGAATTTTCTTGAAACTTGATATCATGATTTGGAAGTACATCTGGAAAAGAACATAAAATAGCAAAGAAATATCTGCAAGTGAGATTCATTTAGTACTCACCCTATCAGATATTAAAATAGACTACAAAACTAAGAGACCAAGAACAGTGTGGTATGGTAGAGAACTAGATCAACAAATCAGCAAAACAGAATAGAAAAGACCAGAAACAGATTCAAGCGCATACAAAATTAGATCTGATAGTGAAATCAGCTCAAATAAATGGTATGAAGCACCTGGACAAACCACTGGGGGAAAGGAAACAACTCTACCCATACCTTTTGCCATATATAAACGTATGTCACAGAAAGATTGACATGCATAAAATAAACTTCTGAAATAAGTAGATATACGTACATTTATGCAAGTATGGTGAATTTTATTAACATGATAAAGAAGGCAGAAGCCATAAAGAGAAAAAGATTGACTACATTAACATTTAAAGTATTTTAAGGGGGGGAAAAACACCTTAATTAAGTTGAAAGTTACATAACAAACTGGGGAAAACATTTTCAACATATATGGCAATCAATATATAAAAAGTGTGTAAGAAAAAAAAATAGAAAGGGGACAAAGAAAATGAACATGTTACTGGCAAAAGAAAAATATCCAAATGGTCAATGACATTCAACCTCATAAATAATGAGACACTTTAGAGCTGTGACTAGGAATGACATGTAGCAGGTGTTGCTTGTAAAGCCATACTCTCGACTCAAGTAGCGTGCTACCTCAGCCTGGCCAGTGAAGAGCTCCTGCCCAGAAGACCCCTGTCCCCCCACTCCATCACCTGCCCTGACACCCCACAATCCAGCAAGTACAGGGTTGATGTATGACTAGCAGAGGATCTCCAGGACTCTGAACCCTGACATCTGTTATGGCTGACATCTGTTCCCTGATATTTCGACCTCTGGTTATGACATAGTGCATAACTAAATTTTTAAAAATAACAAAAACAATATTTGTGTTGTTTGGGGAAAATGACAATTATCCTACTCTACTAGAGTAAGTGTAATTTGGCAAAACGTTCTTGGAGGGCAATTTGGCACCATTAAAGCCATAAAAAATAAGTACTTCCTTTGACTCAGCAATTTCACTTCTAGGAATTTATCCTGAGGAAATAAGATGTACATAAAAATATAAGACAGCCCAAGTGAAGATCAACCTCTCCAAAAAACAGAAGAAATGTGTATTAATATAGTAGGGAGACACTACTTTTCCACCATCGAATTGATGATTTAGGCAGGAGGCCACCCCTGGTGAAAGAATGGGGAGTGGTGGGACTTCTCAATACAGCAGAAATGTGAATGGACACAACTCTCCTGAAGAGCATATGACATTGTTTTTAAATACATATTCAGCTATTCGACTTCTAGAAAGTTATCCTGAGAAAATCATCATGAATATGGGAGAAGTTTTAGCCTAAGGCTGTTCATCAAAATGTTTATAGTAGCTTGGATGGTGTGGCTTAGTTGATTGAGTGTTATCCCATGCACCAGAATGTCACCAGTTTGATTCCCAGTCAGGGCACATGCCTGCATTATGAGTCCCTTTCCGTGGGGGGCGGGCGGTGTTGAGGGGGGGGTGCAAGAAGCAGCAGATGGATGTTTCTATCACTCTCTCCTTCTGCCTTCTTCTCTTAAAATCAATAAATATCTTTCAAAAAATATTTATAGTAGATGAAAGCTGGAAACTACACATATATCCATCAAAAGGGAAATGGTTGCATTATAATACATCAGTATTATGCCATTCTTTGAAGTCATTAAAAATCAGAGATGAGGATAATTAATGACAAAATGTGTCCAGTTGTTTTATTAAATGAAAAAGTGGATTACAAAGTATTATATATTGTATAATTCTACTTTCATTAAATAAACATTCATTGACACAAACATAAACATTCATTGACACATACAGATTTTTTTTAATGAGATCATCCATATAAAGCATTTAGAATAATAATTGTCATGTGCTAAGAATTCAATAAATGGTAGCAGTTATTTTTTAATCCTTACATCCACCCTAAAAGGGAGATACTTTACTACCCCCATTTTACAGATGTGGAAATAGAGACATAAGGAGATGAACTTGCTCAAGTTCACACAGCTTGTAAGTAGTGGAGCATTAACATGTGATACACTGAGAAAAATGACTCAAGATATTAAGCACTCCATTACTTTATAAATATTGCTGGGATCTTGTAAAGCAGACGCTACACTATGGAACTGCACTGGGGTTTTGTAAAAGAAATTACAATTGAATATTATCTTTTCATGGGAATTTATGAAAATGTGTTTTGTTTTCATATCTACACTTCACCATGGACAAACCTACTGATAATTCCTTTGTTTATTCCTGAGCCCTGTATCCTCCCTCTAACCTTTCCTTAGTGCCATGGTGACCTTTATTTTTCACAGCCTTCAAAAAAATCATTTTTGAGGGCCCAGAGCCAGGCACAGGCTGACTCCAGTAGATAGGGCATCTTCTGTACCTGGCATCTGGCCCAGAGAACAGGGATGATTTCTAGGAACAGTTAACTTCTCCTGCTGGATTTTAAAACATTGATCTCAGACCCTAAAACTACTTAAATTAATGTAAGTGCAGACATGAATTATCTTGTGATGGGTCCATAAGGTGTTAATACCTTCTAACACAATGCCCATTACTTTTGGGCCAGAAACTGGTTTCCATATCCTCCCGGACATGGCTTACTCTCCAATTTATCTGAGCCCAAGCATCTACCCCTGAGACTAATTTAGTCTACCAAATCAAGTTGATTTATTTACAATTTTTATCTTCAGGAATTCCCTCCCCATCCATGTATACTGCTTGCTTCTCTCTCTCTCTCTCTCTCTCCCTCTCCCTCTCCCTCTCCCTCTCCCTCTCCCTCTCTCTCTCTCTCTCTCTCTCTCTCTCTCTCTCTCTCTCTCTCTCTCTCTCTCTCTCTCTCTCTCCTGAAATTACATGGAAACCTCTCATCATCAGTACCTGATATTTGATGATGTTGATCTCACAGCAGCAATAGATTAAGTTGGATGGAAGGGTTTGGATAATTGTATTTAAAAGGATGCTGATAAAAGAAACATTTTCCTTCCTCTTCTTTCAAGACAGCTTTCTTTCTTTTCTTTTTTTTTTAATTCCCTCACACCTGTCAGAATGGCTATCACCAATAAATCAGCAAACAGCAAGTGTTGGTGAGGATGTGGAGGAAATAGAACCCTTGTGCACTGCTGGTAGGAATGCACCCTATCAATATGGAGGTTCCTCAAAATACTAATCCAAAAGAATAAATATGTGCACCCCTATGTTCATTAGTATTATTTACAATAGCCAGGATACAGAAATAACCCAAGTGTTCATCAGTAGATAGTGGATAAAAAAGCTGTGGTATAGATCTAGCCAGTTATCTAAGTGGTTAGTGTCACCCTATCCAAAGGATCAAAGGTTGGATTCCCAGCCACTGGCATGTACTGGGGTTGCAGGCTTGATCCCCAGAATAGTTGGGGTATGTGCAGGAGGCAACCAATTAATGTGTTCTCTCTCAAGTCAATGTTTCTTTCTCTCTCTCCCCCTCCTCCCTCCCTTTTACTCTCTTTTAAAAAATCAATGGAAAAAATATCCTTGGGTGAGGATTTTTTTTTTAAGTACATATATGAATGGAATATTACTTGACTATAAAAAATAATGAAGTCTTACCATTTTCAACAGCATGGATGGACCTAGAGAGTATTATGCTAAGTGAATAAGTCAAAATAACAAATACCATGATTTCACTTATATGTGGCACTAAGGAAAGGTTAGAGGGAGGATACAGGGCTCAGGAATAAAGAACAAAATAAATGAACAAAATTGAACCAGACTCATAGATACAGATAAACTAGGAATCCATTATGTACCCAGAATTGAATGCTCTGGAAGATGTATGTTTCCAGACCTCTTTACGAGTTTTAATGTTCCCAGCTATAAAAAAAAAAAAAAAAATACAAAACCCAATTTTTAAAAATTTTAAACAATAGGAAATTTAATTTATATTACAAGTCATCCATCCAGAGTAAGGCAGCTCCAGTGGTTCATTCAGTAGCTAAACAATGTCATCAAGGATTCGGATTGCTTCCTTCCACCTTTCCTTCCTCCCATGCTCAGTGGGTTTTGTCCAGGCTAACTCCCCTCCTGGTTCCAACAGAGCTGCCACGAATGCAGACACCAACAGGCATACTGGACAACAACTGGAAGGGACTATTTCTTCTGTATCTATTTCTTGACTTAAGATTATTCATAGTTTACTCTATTGACCCGAACATGGGGCCCCTCTGAAGACATGGAAGATAGACAGCAGAAATTAGGGACATAGCATCATCTAACTGTGTCTGCTCTAAATACTTGTAGTTTCTCTTGCTGCTTCCCCTTCCTCATTCTGAGGAAGAGTGTCTGTTCACAGTTCATGCTACTGGCACACTGTCCTCAGCTCCTAGGAGGAAATACGTGACTTTAAGAATTAAAAACCAAAGGCTTATCCTGTCCAACAATCACAGATACAAAGTGTGCACTTAAGCACCTTTTGTTCAGGGTGACGTGCACAGGCAAATCAAATAGAATGTTATCTTGATTGACACTTCTTGTGGTGAGATCTGGTTTGCAGGTCATTGCCAGTGAAGAAATGGGAAAGCTCAAGAGGAGAAGTGAGGATAGCGTTTACCATTTATCCAACTGAAGAGTGGTTCTCTTGGAGCAGAGAGCTGGCAGACCAAATCCAGCCCACCGCCTTTTTGTGGATGGTGCACAAGCTAAGAATGGTTTTTATATTTTAAATGGCTGGAGGGCGGGGGGGGGGACAAGAAAAAAAAAAATCACTGTTCCATGACAATTGTATGAAATTCAAACTTCAATGTCTATAAGTGAAGTTCCTAGAACACAGCTATAGTCATTTACTTACACATTATCTGTGGCTGCTTTCCCACAAGAGCAAAAAGTAGCTATGCACAGACGAGCTCTTCCTTCCCACCTAAGCATTAGAATCACCTGAGAGCTTAAAAAAAAAAAAAAAAAAAAAAATTGCAATCTTGGTCCCCATCCAGAACCAATTAAAGCAAAATCTCCGGCATCTGTGTCTTTCAAAAGCTGCCACATGATTGCAAAGTGCAGGCAAGTTTGAGCATTAATGCTAGAGGCTTGTTTGCCAGGTCAGGCCTGGTTTCTGGGACTTTTTCTAAGCAAACACCATCACCCATCCTCAGGCAGGTGTTTTTGGAACAGTGAAGACCATGCCGGGATGGACTGGGGCAAGAAGACATGGAGAAGCACCCTGTGGTTAACCCCTGCCTTTCAGCATTTTTACAGATGCACAAGTAAATGACCTCACCCGTGTACAGGTGAGTTCCTGAGGTTTCCCAGGATGGGGAGTCCCTGCCACCAAGAGCTCTCCCCATATCTCATGCCAACTCTTAGCAAAGAAGCCACAATGTCTCACCCTAATTGCCACTCACTGGTTTATTTTCTTTCATTTCAAAGAGGTGCAAATGAGAGCCTGGTCTCTGCCTTACTCAGAGATAATGTAGATGCACATCTTTTTCCATGTCACCAGAGACCTCCCTTCCGCTTGATGTGTAGTTGGAGAAGATTATAACCAAACGACTAGCTCAAAATAGTCCTATCCTGTTTGATGAGATACAGAGTTGCTTTTCAAAGACAATAAACCAAGACCACAAGTCATGCAGCCAGTGTAGGCAGAGAGGAGAGAAATTTTTCCTCCAGCACCCAGAACCAAAGTCTCACCCACCCATGGAACCAGAGGACCAGGACACAACTGGGACTTAAATATCAGACGGCTCTCAGAAACCAAGGATCCCAGTTGTGTTGACACACCTTTACCATGAATGCCAACTTTCAAGGGCCTCCAATTAAAACTTGTTCCACCAACACTTTTGCACACCTGTTCCCCCAGCCCTTTAACCTCGTGCAGCGAGCAAGATGGATGTCATTACGCCTCCCATCTTCTCTGTTGGTGTCTTCTCAATCAATAAACCTTTTCTTGCTCCAAACTGACAATGAGTTTTGGTCTTTTGAAGCTGAAACCACATGGACTTTGGTTCAGTTGCAAGATGAGCCACATGCCTTCTTCCCTCCCTCAGCAGCACCAACACTTACCACACACTTTGGATTTAAGAATACAATGATAAGTGGTCAAGTCATAAAACTTCCGTCAATCTCATCTGTTAAATGAATATGACAACAGAACCCATCTCAGGAGGGTAGAGTGATGATTAAATGAATAAGCTAAACAGCACAAAGCCTAACATATAGAACAGATAGGTAGATTTGAGTTGATATGATCATTATCTACCCTTGAGGCCTCAATGCATACTCATTTATTCACTCACTCAAGTGAATTGTAATGAATGCTTACTGAGGGCCTTCCATGCTTTCGTCATAGTTCTGGGCATTGGAAATACAGAAGTGAGCAAGAAAGTCAAGATCTCTGCCCACTTGGAGCATCTATATTTAAGGAAAAGAAATAAGCTTTAATTTAAGGGAAAGAAAAACTATAAAATACATAAAGCAATAAATAAGATAATTACAGATTGAGAAAGGTGAAAAGTAAACAGCAAGACATAAGCAATATGATGAGCCCAAGACAGAGAGACTGAGAGGATAACAGACGGAATTAAAAAGTTCAAGAAGCCGAAGCCAGTTTGGCTCAGTGGTAGAGCGTCGGTCTGCGGACTGAAATCAGGTCCCGGGTTCGATTCTGGTCAAGGGCATGTACATTGGTTGTGGGCACATCACCAGTGGAGGGTGTGCAGGAGGCAGCTGGTCGATGTTTCTCTCCCATTGACTTTTCTAACTCTCTATCTCTCTCCCTTCCTCCTCTCTGTAAAATATTAATGAAATATATTTTTTTTTTTTTAAGTTCAAGAAGCTAAGAAGAGATCAATGAAGCAGCAGCATGAGGGATGGGGACAGCTTGAACCTGGCTGATTGCCAGATTGTATCAGGCCATATATACCCTGCGGGGCTTTGGATTTTACTCTAAGTCAGTGGGAAGCCTTTTAAAGGCTTGTAAAAATATTGAAGAAAATAAAAGTGGGATTTTGTTAAAAATCTATAGCAGATTGCAGATGCCCATGGGAGAGATGCTGGCTAGATAAGGTTGAGCCAGTGGAGACAGAGCCCAGTGCTATCTCTGAAATATGCCGTGGAAGTCATATTGATGGTTTACTGACAGATTAGAGATAAGTGAATGAGGGGAAAGTGAGAAATCAAGAATGACTCGTAGGCATTGTTAATGATAAGGAATTTGAGAAATCCCAAATGAAGCACTACTTTTTATGCATGTTTATAAGAAGAATGACTTGTAGATTTGTGGTTTGAACAACTTTGTGGGATGATGATTTACCATTTACCAAAATAGGGAACACTGAAGAACAAGTTTGGGGAGGAGTCCTTAGGTCTGTTTTGGAAAGTTAACATTTGAGATGGCTTATACTAATAGACAACCTGGTGAAGGCATCTTGAGTCTGTCTGTATATTGGAATCTGAGGTTTCATGTTGAGGTCAAAGGTGAGGATATGAATTAGGGAGTTGTCAGTATATTGATGACACTGGGTAATATGCTGTTGAGATGGAGAAAGGAGGCTGGAAAGGAGTTGAAGGGGGTAGGTCAGAAAGCTAAAAGGGGTGACTTCCCAACAGAAGGAGGGAGGGCAAACCTGTTGGATGCTGATAAGCAGTCTGGTAAGAGAAGAACACAGAAATGGCCATTATATTGGCAGCATGGAGGTTATCAGTGACCCATGCAGATCTGCTTCAGTGGAAAGGTAGAGGCAGAATCCAGATAAGAGTGGGCAAAAGAGCAAATGTGAGGTGACCAAGTGAAGGCAGGGAGAAAGACAACTCTCCAGAAGGTGTTCACTGAGAGGAACAGAGAACCCAGATGGTGGGAGGATGCAGGATCAAGGGTGAATTTATTTTGTTTTAAGGTGGCAGATATTTAGGTATTTGTTTATGGGGAAATGGATCCAGGAGATGAAAAATTAATGCATGAAAGAAGATGAGTGTAGTTGTTTAGAAGAGAAGGGATCCAGGCAAAGATGGGCAGGTTTCCCTCTGTATCAAGGGGGGAAATGGAAAATGGGGATATGGGTGTGAAGAGGTTTGTAGATCAGTTTATAGGCATTTCTGCCCAAATCCTTCCATTCTCTTTGAATTTCAAGGTGAAGTTTACCAGCTGAAAAAGGCAAATAAAGGCATAGGAGATTTAAAAAGAGTATAAAATAGCCTGGACCGGTTTGGCTCAGTGGATAGAGCATCGGCCTGCGGACTGAAAGGTCCCGGGTTCGATTCCGGGCAAGGGCATGTACCGTGGTTGCGGGCATATCCCCAGTAGGGGGTGTGCAAGAGGCGGCTGATCGATGACTCTCTCTCATCAATGTTTCTAACTCTCTACCCCTCTCTCTTTCTCTCTGTGAAAAATCAATAAAATATATATTTAAAAAAAAAAAAAGAGTATAAAATAGCCACCTTGCTAAGTTGAAAAACAAACTTACTATGGGAACATAGTGGGGTGGCTGGGCTGTGGTGAGTAACCATTTAAAGTAAAGGGTCATGATATTTTAATGGGAAAGAATAGCCCTGTTGGGCGATTTTCCCCAGCCACATTCAGCTGCCACTAACATGAATAGTTGGGTTCATCAGCAGCTGTGATTGTGCCAAGAAAATGTAACAGGAGGAAGATAAACAGGATGATAAACCACTGATTCTAGACCAAACAAGGAAGGAAGTGAAGCCAAAGAGAGAGATGGGAATAAAGACAGAGTTGTAGGGTCAATGGATAGGCAGACCCAAGGAGATCAGGGAATTCTGTAGTGTGGGTACCAAAGCCAGGGAGCCAGAAAAGTAAATTATTCTCAGTGGAGGGATCCTTGAAACCAAATGTTAGAGGTGAGAGCAGTTGCTGGTTGACAGTGTGTCTAGGATATAACCAAGAAAGTGGAAGACTGAGTTGTGTGTGGCAAGACTGAGGATCATCGGGTTATAGCCTTTGATATGTAAAGACTACCCTCTATTCAATCTCATAAGGCAATACTAATGCCAATGTGAAATAAAAGGTAATTGAAAGGCTTAGCTTTATAACAATCTTTATATTGTTATTTCACTGAGAATTAGCTGTCACCCACCAACAAAGGCCCGCTTATACAGTTGTTGCAATGACTGTCTTGACTGGCAGCAATGACAAAAAGGAATGGCAACTTGCAGACACTAGAGCAGAGAGCCAGGCTGGTGACCAATACAGGATGATTTTCAGTGTCTAGCTCTAAGCACTTAAGAGTTGGACTGTGGTCTTCCTGCAGCAAAAGGGGACTTAAAGATGTTTTTATAGCAGGATCACAATACTCCATTGTAATGTGATCTGCAGGATGCATGCTTAGAGGCATTTTCTAAGTTCTCCACAAAAAGCATTACTTCCCCTGCATTTAAGATCCCTGCACTGCTGCCCTTTGGTTCTGTTTGGGGGCTGCCTCAAGCGATTCAATTAGTATCTCACTTCCAGCTGGATGTCAGCTTCTGCACCCACAGGAGTGGTTTAGCTGGTGTACCCTAACTTCATGAAAACTCACTGCTGAAGTGGAGTCCATTAAACTCTCAGAAGCTGTCGCCTACTTTCTTGTTTATAAGTTAGGACAGCAACGACCAAGCAGCCAAAAAAGACCAAGTTTATTGGAGTCAGAAGGAGTCAGGCCACAATGGAATTCACGTGGTTCCCAGCATTCGGGAATAAAGGCCAGCTAACTGAGCAGAAGGCCTAAATCTCTCCTCCACCAGTGAGTAGTTATGTTGCTTTGAAAAAGCCCCAGCTGATAAGACATTTCCTCCTTTCTACAGTAGAGATAATATGGTCTGTAGGGGAGAATGAGACAAATGTGTGGAAACATGTCACCATGAAATTCTGGAGCTGGTGACATGTTTCCTCTTGGTGACAAATTTCATAGAAGCATAGCTGATCACAAAAGCCATTGGAATTGGCAAGAAATGTTGAACTCCTGCCCAGTTAAGGGAAAAAAGTAGTTGTTTTGGTTCAATTAAATGTTTTTAATCCTCACCTGAGGATATTTTTTCCATTGATTTTTAGAGAGTAGGTGGGAGAGAGAGAGAGAAATATCAACCTGAGAGACACATCGATTGGTTGTCTACCACATGCACCCCTACCTGGACTGGGGAACCTGCAACCAAGGTACGTGCCCTTGACCAGGAATCAAGCCCAAGACCCTTTGGTGTGCAGGCCAACGCACTAACCACTGAGCACCCCGGCCAGGGCTTGGTTTAATTAAATTTAGTTTATGACATGCTGAGTCTTAGAAGTGATCTTTAAGCTTACATGAATACTCAAGTTTTCCACTCATATTTGCTAACAGTCTGGTACCCAGGTAGCACCTCAGTGACAGGAGGCAGCATTCCCCAGGCTTCATTATTAGAGATTTGTGGTCCTAAGGGTTCTCTAGGACCCAGCTGCAGCCAATAATGCCCTCTTGATCCTTCTACGCTTTCATGCCAGGGATATTTGGTCTAATTATTAGATGTTTAATTACAAGAGCTTCCATCTTAGTCACCTACTGCCCAGAAAAGGAACCAACACCCTGAACCTGAGGCAAAGATCTGTGCCACCCTCAGTTCTGCTGAGCGCCTTCGTTTTTTCCTTTTTTCTTTTTTAACAGTTTTATCCTCTTATTGAAGCTTACAGTTTTACTGAACTTTTGGCCTCGAATGAAAAGGCCATTGGCAGTGGGAGGGGGCAACTGTCCCCTGGGGACTGAAGCCAGGCAGAGTGGTGGACAAGTGAGGGGCCCAAGCTGAGGAGTGCAGCAGCCTGGCCCAGCATGCCCAGAGAGCAGACTGCCCAACTCCCTGAATCGGCACAGCCCCAGGCACCTAGAAATTGACACACACAAACTGTGGGCGTGGTGGGGGGTGGAATGCAAGCCCCTGGTCCCTTGGGTATATCTTTCATGCTTGTTCAGATTCCACTTTGGAGAAACTAGCTTCATCTGACAGGACAGCAGGGGTGAGGGACACAGCTGCTCATAGTAAGAGGCCGATGAACACTTCCCACTGGCATAGGGGCGCAGAAGGGAAAGCTAGAGGCTGGAGCCCAGCCAATTGCATACAAACTCCATTACAATGACTTTTCCTGTTCCTGCTGCAAGGCTGTGCCACTTAAATGCTCAGGGTTGAAAGGACATGTAACTTCCAGTCCTCTCCTAGGTGGCCTTGCTACCTGTGTGGCCTTGACCCAGGACCCCACTATTTGGTGGCTATGACACAGGACTCCCAGCCCCCTTGGGGAACAGCCAAATCAGGAGGAGCAGGAAAAGGAGAGCACCCATATGCTTCTCCCACTCCGAAGAGCCAAGAGAGGCCGCTGGTGCACACCACCCTCTATAGATGGGCTGGGTCAGAGCATCCAAAAGCTGTCGTGGTGATAAAGCTGAGCTGAATGTTGCCCTGCCCGAAGGGATAGCTGGCCAAGTTTTGAGCACCTTCTTAATCTAAAGCTATCTAGATCCTTAAGAGCTGGCTCAGAGGAGGACTGGGGTAGAGTTCTAGATCTTCATCAACTCAGAATCCAAGGCACCGTGGCATCTACAATCCCAAGAGCAGTTAATGCAATGGCATCTGGAAGACACTGCCTTGTGCTCAGAGGCACCGGAATAGGAGCTGCTGGCCCCCTTGTTCAGGGGAGAGACAATCTGAACTTAAGGAATGCCTGCAGCTCACGCTTTAGGTCTCAGGTTCACCTCTTTAATGCCCCATGTTTCTTTCTCTTTGGTCCGATGGTTTTAATACAGTTAAGCTGGCCTGAGTCCTAGAGAAGGTAAACAATGGTAGCTAAGAAACAGCTGTACCACAGACCCCAGTCCCCAAGTTTCTCAACTTCTGATTCCCAACCCTTAGAGGACCTGCCTGCAGCTCCCTTCCAACGCTGATGTAGTGCCTGTTCTATTCTTCCCTCTGAGGTTGGGTCATAAAGGGCCCAGCCGGCTTCCCCCTGTCTTGTTCATAATGGAAGCTTCTCCTTGGCTCCCTGGGCCAAGGACGTGCTTTTCCTGGTATCCTTTTCTGAGGAGGAAAGAAAGGCCTAAAGTAGAGGGTTCTTCATGCCAGGAGGAGGCCTTAAATGGTGCCAGCAGAGACACACCAAAATAGGCTTTTGTTGGTTGCAGTCTCCTTAGGCTTTAGTAGGAAAAAGAAAGAACAGGAGCATCTTCAGCAAGAAAGAAGAACCCTGAGAAAGAGCCAAACTTGCAAGTTTGAAAACAACCCCACAGCAACCCCACTGCCCCACCCATCAGAAAGCCTCGGCAGCCAGTCAGAATCAGAGCCTAACCACCTTAGGACCGCGTGCATAAGTCACCTAAAGTAAGGTGACCAGATCGTCCAGGTGTTGGCAGGACAGTCCTGATTTCTAACAATTTTTCCCACGTCACACGGCGTTTTAAAAAAGTCCCAACACTTGTCATTGTGTGTCTTGTTGATAATGGCCACTCTTCTGTTATTTTAAATCACCAAGTTTGTGGTAATTTGTTACCACAGCCAGAGAAAACTAATACAGAATTATGTTCCATCTTCTTGAGGGTGGAATATCTACCTGTTATTTGGAATTCTGCTCAGGAGTTTTATCTCTTTGCCCCATTTATTTATTTAATCATTCCTTTATATTAGTATGGACTCATAGATACTTATTTTACACTTTGGGTTATAATTCATTATTATTTTATTTTGTTGCTCCACATTCTTTTTAAAGTCTTCTTCGTGCAGGTGCCTCTGGCAGACACATGAGACAGAGGGTTCTAGAGACTTGATGGGGATATGGAAGGTGAGTTTGTCCAGCCTTGTGGCTGTGGCCTGAGGACTGAGCATGCAAACTTTAAAATAGATATAGAAGAAGAAACTTACTATTAAAGCAATACTGTCATGCAAAAGATGATGTTACTCACGTGCAATTACAAAATAGATTTTTGCATACAGATGAGTAAATGTATAGATAATATCTGTCAAATATTTGTCATTTCTTTTCAATAATCTAGGTTATCAAGAAATTTTTTGTTTTGTTTTAAATATATTTTATTGGTTTTTTACAGAGAGGAAGAGAGAGGAATAGAGTTAGAAACATCGATGAGAGAGAATCATTGATCAGCTGCCTCTTGCACATCCCCTACTGGGGATGTGCCTGCAACCAAGGTACATGCCCTTGACCGGAATCGAACCCAGGACCCTTGAGTCAGCAAGCCGACACTCTATCCACTGAGCCAAACCAGTTTCGGTGAGGAATTTTATGTTTAAGAAGAAAAAGTTACCTCGGGTCTTGGTTGATGTCACTGATGGATTTTAGTCACCCTGAACTAAGCAAACACAGCGACTATGGTCTGCTTTCTTCACAAACCCTCCAGGGCAAGCCAGTCCACCCCCTTCTTTAGTTCTCACTCGAAGAATTTCATGCTCCTTACAAATAAGGTTTTTCCTTGTTCTGAGGAGAAGTCTTCTGCTTTCATTTCAGTTTTTAGCCAGAGAGAGTGAGACAATGAATGTGTGTTTTCAGTAAATTTGTCAATGCCCAACTTGGGTTGAGGTTAAGAAGGTTTGCAAAGGCCGTGGTGCTTAAGGGAAGGGTAAATGGAAAAGGGCCCTTGTCTTAAGTACTAGATATACAAGCCTTTCATTTCCTTCAAGTGCCATTCGTTTGCTGTGAACAAGGTTGTCAAATCAAGAACATATTTCTCAAGGAAGGAGGAGGTCATAGCCCAGTCTCAGTTAGAAAAGCAACCTTTGGCAAAGGACAGACCTTGGGTTTCTGATGATCCCTTTAACAAAGCTAAAACTGAACCCCCCAACCCACCTTGCTTTGCCCCAGATTCCTTACCCAGCCTGCACTAGCCCACTCTCAGAAACCTGGCACATTCTACCTTTAGCCTCACCTGCTGGCTAAATCTCTACCTCCCACTCACTGGAACTAGGCCCTAGAACTAACATCCTGCTCATTAGTCCCCACTGCTTCACTTCAGACATCCCCATGGATACCGGAATGACCCCATGGATACCAACACAGGCTGGCTCATACTGAAAGTCATTGTGCCCTCTAAAATTCTGACACCCCAGATATCATTCATCTCTTAATCCCTCTAGCCCTAGCCCACCACTCTATCTGACCCCTGTTCTGCTGATAGCCTGCTTGCTTCACAGCTGAGGCACTGGATACTAATCATTACCTTGTTTTAGCCCCACAACAACAACCCTTGAATTGTCCCATTGCACAGATGAAGAAACTGATCCCCAGAGACATTCAGCAATTTGCCCCATGTCATATGACTAACTTCCAGAGAACATGGGCTCCCCTGACCTCTTAGTTCAGGGCCAACTCAGCTTCCTGTATCACAGATCCAAAGCTCAAGAGAGCCAGCTCCCTAATTTTCACTTTGGATGAAAACCCAACTTTAATGGCTTGGGAAGCATCACTTCCTGGCTCCCAGGAGTTTGGCATTGATTGGTGTATGTTTCCAGAGATACTTTTCTCAATGGAGGGCAAAAAGGGGGAACATATTTCTGTTTGACTAATAAGCATGTATTCTCAAGGACTCTACTACTCATTTTTAAGCCTTCAACTAGCCCAGAGACCTGCACAAGTGGGAGAGACGGGAAAGTACTGAGTTGGGTAGAAGCATGAATTTTATTGCAAATGAGCCTTTTAGGATGTAAGTGCTGTTAATATAATCCCAGGAGGGTAAAAAAGAAAATCCATGTGCTCCTGTTACATATTTGTAGTTCTTGTTCTAGCTTGACAAGGGCCATTGCTCCATCCAGCATCCCCCTTTTCCCTCAGAGCCCTCAGAGCTTGCAAGGTCAACATCATATTAGCTCCCAGCACAATGCCATCCCTGTCCCACTGGAGGGGAATGAACCCTGGGCCTCCTTCTAAAGGTCCTGTGGTCCTGACGGATTCAGGAAGGATGGAGATCTACCGGTGTCCATTTCCTAGAGAAGGGCTTGGTAGGCATCCCAAATCCCACCCTCTCCGAAGAGCCACTCACACCATTCCCATTCTCTAGTGGCCACCTCACGAAGGCCATGCAGTAGCCCTCAGCTTTCCCTCAGGTTGACAGTCCAAACTCAGTCTCTCATCTGCTCCATTGGCAGTGCACCCCACTTCGAGTGCCAAGAAAGTGGTAGTACTTTAGCTGAGGTGGGTCAAGCAGAAAGGAAAGGATACATAACTGCAGCTGCACTGAGTCATGACGTCAGAGTCTGGAAACTGAAAAAGGCATGGGTTGGAGAAAGGGCAGGGGTGTTTGTTTGGAAACCATCTCACACCGTCCAAATAAAACGGGCTGTTTGTTCAAGTCCACGTTCCATCTCTGCCCCCTCTTTCTACTAATTCTTACCTGTCTTGAGAGTTCTCTCCCTCAACCCAATGTCTCATTTCTATCAGAAGCTAAGGAATTCTTGGTCCTCTAGTTTCTTCTAATTTTCCCTGATCCTGAAATGCCCACATAAACTTAGTATAACCCATTTTAAAATGCCAAGAACTATCCCTGGCTGGTAGCTCCATTGGTTGAGTGTTTCCCATGCACCAAGAGGTCGCCAGTTTAATTCCGGGTGAAGGCACATGCCCAGGTTGCAGGTTCAATCCTTGGTAGAGGGCATGCAGGAGGCAGCCAATTGATCTTTCTCTCTCCCTCTCTCTTTCTCTCTAAAATCAATAAAAACATATTTTTAAACTAAATAGAATTTCAAGAACTAAATAAGGGCCTACATCTTCTAGTTAAGTCTTTCCTCAAAACTGCAGCCATTTTGCCAGGCTAGTATAACTTTATGGTTGAGCGTCGACCTATGAGCCAAGGGTCATGGTCCTAATTGAGCCTGGATTGCTGGTTCGATCATTAGGCGGGGGGGGGGGGGGGGGGGGGGGGGGGTGTGTGTGCAGGATGCAGCCAATCAATGATTTTCATCATTGATGTTTCTATCTCTCCTTTTCCCTTTCTCTCTGAAATCAATAAAAATAGATTTTTAAAAAAACTTCAGTCATCTCTGATTCTCTCCTTCCTCACCAGTCTTAGAACTCTCTGACTGGATCATTCATTTGAGCATTTGAACCTCTAATTAGTCCAACAAGGACTATACCAACTATAGCTCTTTCAACTTGACTAGTCTCAGATTGTTTCATGTAAGCATATTATCTTCTTGGAAAAACTGTAAGCCTCCTGGAGTTTAGGATTGGATCATGTAGTACTTTTTAGTATGTAATGCTGTGTACCTTCATGGTTCTGAATACATGGAAAATATTTAAATATACTGGTATGAAGCTGCATGAACTAAACAGAATTAAAGGAAGGCACACAGCAAAACATGAAGCCACTGGGGACTTATCAGGACAATGATTAGTGGTCTCTAATTTCAGGTGAGTAATGCCTAGGAGGGGCCGGAGGTGTGTACCAGAACAAAACATGGACCAGTATCTGTTACAAAAGGCAAGCTGACAAAATGCTCTAAGGCTGGATTGAGCACATGGAGAGGGAAAAAGAAGAAAAATCCCTACTTCCTGATGATATTTTAAATAACAAAGATACCATGAGTTCCTAGTATCCATCAAGGAAGTAGTTTTCCAATCAGGGTAAAAAAAGAAAATTATTTGCTCCTGTTATATTTGTGGTTTCTTGTTCTAGCTTAACAAGGGTCATTGCTCCATCCAGCATCCCTCTTTTTCCTTGAGCTCTCGGAGTTCACAGGTAATCATCACATTAACTCCCAGCACAATGCCAACCCGTCAGGACCCACTGGAGGGGAATGAACCCTGGGATCATGGTGCTGACGGATTCAGAAAGGATGGAGGTCTACCAGTGTCCATTTCCTAGAGAAGGGCTTGGTAGGCATCCCAAATCCCACCCTCTCCGAAGAGCCACCCACACCATTCCCATTCTCTAGTGGCCACCTCAGGAGCTACTCTTCGGATTATTCCATGCACTCTGGTCAGATTCTCCTCACCAAGCTCCACAAATCTCCACATGCCAAGTGCAGGATAAACAGGAGTCTTTCTAAAGGAAATGGGGTTCTGCCTTTAGTTCATTAATATGGAACAGAACTTCTGGGTTAGAAGTGAGAGATGAACGAGGTGACGGTTCTGCTGCAGCCCTGGCCCGGGGCCCAAATGAGCAGAGCCTTCAGGTCCGGAGGTGGATCAGGCTGCTGCCAACCCAGCAAGCCTACACTGGGCAGGCGAGCCCGGGGTGGGCAGCACCTCCCTCTTCTGGCTTCCCGCTGTCTTCATAGTCTTTCCACATCTGCAGCAACTTCCTGCGGACAAATCTGTTAATGCCTGCCTATGTTTGGGAAACCACCAAAGCAAAGAGCAAAACAGTAGCCAAATTGGTAGGAAATGCTGTTTTAAGTCTTGAAAATAGGCAGTCTTCCGCTTCTATAAAAAACTGGATATAAAGATAACACAGAAATTGTATCACTCAGGGCAAAGTGTGTTTTGAATTTTTTTTTTTTTTTAATGTAAGTGGTAGGAACCGTGTTATGAATGATGATGCCCTTTATTGGGGAAGAACTGATAAAAATACAAAATGCAAACTGAGCGGATAAAAAAAAACAAAAGAAAAAACAATGTGTACCCTTTTAACAAGGAACCTGGGAGAGAAGCAGGTTTGCCTAGTGCCTATTGGGATAACAAAGTTCAAGGTAACATCAAAAAGGTTTTTCTAACTTTGCCTGGAGTCAATGACCATTTCAAATGAGCCTCATCTGCCTATAAACGTGCAGGTGTCCGTGAGTAAGATGAAACCTTGGTTACTTGCTGTGCCTAAGATCAAACAGACCCTTGGCTCCCTCTTGAACTCAAAGCCTACCTTGCAGTTAGCAGTGTTTTCCTTAGCCAAGTCAGCCAGTCACACAAATACCCCCACACTAGTTAAGGTGCCTTCCCACCTCAGAGACTGATGGCTCCTTGGTTTCCCGTTGATGATTCAGCATCAGCCAGACCCCAAGGCGCTTTATGGGGCTGGCACCAAGCACGACCTCCAAGAAAAGCATACATCCGGGGAATAGCAGACGGTTCCTTGTGGCTGGCACCTCAGGTGTAGAAGGTGAAATTTTCCTCTCGCTGTCCAACTACACATGAACGCCAAAAAGGGCTGGTTAACCAGGTGTGTGCTATATAGTGATTTTAAAATTGGGAAATCCAAAGTCTATGTGGAAAACAAATAGAATATAAATATAAACATAAAGCATTAAAGGGATATACAGACTGAAACATTGTGCTCTTATGTGTGAGTACTTAGTAGACACACAATAAAAAAATGAGCGAATGAATGATCCTGGCTCCTTTGTCCCATGCTGGTCTCTGTCCTTGGTGGGAAGGAGGAATGTCCACGGGCCTTCATCCCTTGCAGCTGGGTTCCCAGAGGCCACTTCACTGGCTGCCCACGTACGTGCAGGAGGTGTTCTTGAATGAGTTTTCCTGCTAAAGTATTGGTGATAATTAACATCCACATCGATTTATTTTTTTAAAAATTTAGCTTTTCCACCCATATAATCAAAATGAAGCTTGCTGACAGAATAAAGAAAATCAAAAGTGCTCTAATATATCCCTGCAATTAGACATCCTAGTGACACTGGCGGCCTTCATAGCAACAGAATGCTAATTGCTCCACAAAAATAGAACAAGGTAGATAAGCACTAGTTTTGGGTAATGTTACATTTCTTTTTTCCAATTTTAAGGAAAGGCTACCCACCAGTCAAACTCTGATGTTATCCTAATCAGAGAAAAGGTCCAGCCCTGACACACAATAGCCTTAGGGCAGTGGTTTGCAAACTCAATAGTCAACAGAGCCAAATATCAAAAGTACAATTGAAATTTCTTGAGAGCCAAATTTTTTAAACTTCTTCTAATGCCTTTTCTTCAAAATATACTCCTCCAGGGTGTGGTATTTTGTGGAACAGCCACACTCAAAGGGCCAAAGAGCCGCATGTGGCTCGCAAGCTGACCACTGCCTTAGGGAATGAGCAGGACAGGATGAATCAACCCAACCTGCTAGTGTAACAAAGTGAAGAAGAAAGCAGGGTGTTGGACAGGTTTAAATATAATCTTCATAATCAACCAAAAACCTTGTATGCATATATGCACAACCCATGGACACAGACAATAGGGTGCTGAAGGCCTGGGGCAGGGGTGGGGGTTGGGGTGGGCTGCAGGGGGTCAATGGGATAAAAGAGGGAACTTGTGTAATACTTTCAACATAAAGAATTTTTTTTTTTTAATGTAATCTCCAAGCCTGGATGAGGACGGGAAGTTCCAACCCTGTTCAGGAACAGGCCAGCGGCAGGTGAGAAGAACATTGTACCAGGGCAGCATTTCCTGTGTACCTAGCCCAAGCCTGGAGGGCATGCAGATGAGGTAGATAGCACAACCCCTGCCCTGCCCTGCCCTGCCCTGCCCTGCCCTGCCCTTGTGGAAATGGCAGTCCTTCTGGGAAGAGGAGACTAATTCCTGTGAAGAAAGGGTTGGAAAGAGGTTCCAACCACACAGGCCAGAAATGCAGAAAGGTAGGAATGAGGTGGCCGGTATTAGCTAGAGAAGGTTCTTGAATGGGTAAAGGTAGGCACTCGGGGACAGGTAAGGAAAAGTATCTGGAATGAGAGGAAGGGGGGGAAAGGGAGTAATCTAAATACCGTAGTTGGTGGAAGTTTTTCTAATTGATAGAAACCTTATGAAGCCAGGTTTCTTTCTCTCTCTCTCTCTATCTCTATCTCTATCCCTCTCTCTAATGTGTATTTTGTCCAGTTATGAAACCACAGGGTAACTCTGTAATCAGCACTTTCAGGAAAGTAAAGCCAGTCCTCTGAGGTGGCTCAGAGTCATTTAAAAATTATTAGCAAATCAGGGTGACTCCCCATAGCCCCTTGGGTAGAGGGGTCATGATTCATTGTTCCTCACACCGGAAACAAGGCTCCCTGACAGGAAGACATAGCCCCTGACTTCTCCGGAACTGTTCACCAAGATGTTCTGGCGGGTTCCATGAGCTTGCTCAGCCTGCCCTCTCCCGAAGACTGCTGAGACTTACGGTAAAGGGTGCAGCTCAGGAAGGGAGTGCCTCATTACATGTTGGGAACCTGATGCTTCAAAGCCAGAATTCACTGCGCCCTTCACCCACCTCTCACAGAATTTCTTTCCATTTCTCATAGGCTCAAAATATAGGTCCCAGAAGGTTGGCCATGGGCCTGACACATCATCTGCTCTTTCACAGAACGGGACATAAATCCTAAAGAATTGAGAGATCTGCCCAAGGTCACAGAGCTAATGCCTATCAGCCTGGAGCCCAGGCTTCCTGGCTCTGAGGAATGACACCCTCAACTGCGTCTGGTAATACTGATAGGACAAGAGCCAGCAAATATTTCTATAAAGGACCATAAAATAAAGATTTTAGGCTTAGGGTTGTTGTCAACTCTGCCTTTAGAGCTTCAAAGAAGCCGTAGGCAATCTGTGAATGAATGGTTGTGGATCTTTCTACTCCAATATAACTTCATTTATAACAACAGAAAGCTAGCAGAATTTGTTTCACCATCTATAGTATTCTAACCTCTGAACAAAATTTCAAAATTGATTACAAAGAAATCAAGACAAGGTGATACTAGCACAAGTATAGACATACAGGTCCATGGAATCAAATTAAGAATCCAGAAACAAACACTGATGAACTGGTGAACTGATTTCCACAAGGGTGCCAAGACCATTTGATAGGGGAAAGAACAGTCTTTCAACCAATGGTGCTGGATAGCCACATGCAGAAGGATAAAATAAAATCCATACCCCATACCAGATGCAAAAAAAAAAAAAAAAAAAAAAAAAAAAAAAAAAAAAAATTCAATTAGTTAAGAAAATTCAAATTAATATCACAAGTAGATACCACTTAACACTAACAAGTATGGCTATAAAAAATTTTAATGGGAAATAACAAGTGTTATTTTGAGGATATAGATATAATAGAATTCTCGTGTATTGCTGATAGGGATATAAAATGATACAGCTGCTGTGGGAAACAACTCAGTGGTTCCTCACAAAGATAAACATAGAATTACCATTTGGCCCAGAAATTCCATTCCTGAATATATCCTCAAGAGAACTGAAACATATGTCCACACAGAAACTTGTACATAACTCTTTATTGCAGCATAATAGCCAAAATGTAGAGGCAACCCAATATTCATAAACTGATGAATGAATAAACAAAAAGCAGCATATTTATAAAATGGAATATGATTCAACCATAAAAAGGAATGAAACACTGATACATGCTACAACACGGTTCAAGGATGAACCTTGAAAACGTTATGCTAAATGAAAGAAGCCAATAATAAAGGAGCATATTACATGATTCCATTCATAGAAAAGTACAGAACAGGGACATGTGTAGAGCCAGAAAGTACATTAGTGGTTGTCTGGGTTAGGGTAGGGTGGGAAACGGGGATGATTGCTAAAGGGCATGGGTTTTCTTTCTAAGCTGATAAAACGTCCTAAAATTGACTGTGGTGATGGTTACACAACTCCATATATACTAAAGACCAGTGCATTTGTACACTTTCAATGGGTAATTATATGGTATGTGCCTTATATCTTAATAAACCTATTTTTAAAAATGAAAGACTTCAGTCCTCACCCCACACTTCCATACAGAGCCATGCTGTCTCCATACCTATGCCTGAAACTTTTAAAAAACGGGCCAGCTCATTCCCTGACTTGGGAAACTGTTTTTTGAGACTTCTGGGCCCTTTTGACAGTTTGAGGTAATTGGCCATTTATGTGCAAGGACAAAGTAGCAGTTGGATAATTCCTAAAACCACAGTCCTGAATCGCAGGAGTGTGGATTTTGGAAAAACACATCAACCAACCCAACATTCAGATTCCCATGAAAGGAGGCCTCGGTTTCTGATAACTCTTAGGTACGTTCCAGCACACCCCACCCTTCTCTAGCTCCTCCTCTCCCATTTTGGCAAATTTCCCTCCCTCCTCGCTTCCCACACCCCAACAAAATCTTGACTCTGAGGAAAAGCAAGAACATTCCCGCCATCCTCTTCCCAAACAACTTGACTGCCTCCAGCCTCCACCTCCACCCCCATTCGCTCACCCCCAACACACACACTCTAAAGGCCAATTGAACTCTCTGATCTGAGTTAAAAGCTTTGTGTTGTGTGTGCTAACAAGCTGAGATTTTTTTTGCCTTTTTCCTCCAGCTCAGGTTACCTGGTTTCCAAGTAGGCCAGCTCCGGGAGAAACCCTTCCAATCAATGCCTTCAGTTGAGATCTAAATGTCCATGCCTCTTACTGCAGAGGAATAAGAAACAGACCAGAAGAAAAACATGTTGCAACACAGTCATTGCATTCTTTCTTTATAACCAAGGACTCCAGGTTGGGGAGGTTTGGGGAGGGGGGCGGAACGAAAGGTTTTCATATTGAATGAATAAATGCCTTGTAGTCCTCTTTGGCTTTTCTTTAAAGAACTCTGAACACACAGCAAATGTTCTCTCGGTCCTTCATATGCCACCCCCTCCTCAAGGAGGGAATTGGAGAAGTGAAGCCCATTTCACAGATCTGGAAATGAAGGCAGCAAGTAGCCTGATAACTTTTCTGATCCCGAAACAAGTTCTTAAGTTAAAATTTCACCATTCCATCTTTCTTCAAATGTTCCACTCCCACTACTTTATTTCCCAGGCCAAGCCTTACCTTCCCTCAAACTCTCTTCTTCCATGGTGTGGCTACAAAAACCCAATCCATGCTGATCCTCACTTTCCTGGAACACACAAAACCAAGTCACTGATTATTTTATATCTTATTCTCTAGTTGTTTTCATGTAAATGGAGTGCCTTGGCAGAGTGATACTCTGCCAGAGATGAAATTTGTGGGGAGTTGTTTGTTTGTTTGTTTGTTTGTTTGTTTTCTGTGGAAGGAGAATTGCCTGCTTCTTCAAGGCACTGGACATGGCATGGGGTATAAAATAACTTCGTAAATGTTTGCATGAGAGAAAGAAATATAAACAAAAATGGCCCAAGAACAAAGATAAACTACTACCTCTATGGTGGAAATTAGAGAAAGTTGAAGCAGTATTTTTTTTAGAAAACAAAACTTTGCCCAGCTGGTGAGGCTGAGTTGGTTGGGCATTGTACCGTGTACCAAGAAGTTGCCGGTTCAATTCCAGTCAAGGCATATGCCTGGGTTGTGGGCTCATTCCCTAGTGGAGGGTGCCCAGAAGGCAGCCAATTGATGTTTCTCTCTCATCAATGTTTCTATCTCCCTCACCCTCTCCCTTCCTCTCTCTCTCTGAAATCATTAAAAACATATTTTTTTAAAAATAAATAAATAAAACAAAACTTTGGATGGCTCTTCTACACACCTTTCAGATCTCAGCCACTGAAAGCTTTCTCTGTCTTCTCTCCCTAACCCCTGGGGTTCCCACCTCTGACATATCTCCCTCTCACAACTTCTCATCATGCAAAGAGCTCACATCCTACTGCACCTAAGTTTCCCAGGGGGGTTTGTATAGGCTCTTGACTTTCTCCCTACAATATGAACACCCATGTTCTCAAATGTATTGGTATATCTCAGTGTATTGCATTTTGCTTTATTGTACTTCGCAAATAATACATTTTTTTACAAATTGAGAGTGTGTGGCAACCCTGTGTAGGCTGCATTTTTCCAAAAGGTTCCCTTAGCATCTTTAGCAATAAAGTATTTTTTAATATATTTTATTGATTTTTTTATTTTATTTTTTTTTACAGAGAGGAAGGAAGAGGGATAGAGTTAGAAACATCATTAAGAGAGAAACATCGATCAGCTGTCTCCTGCATGCCTGCTACTGGGAATGTGCCCTCAACTAAGGTACACGCCCTTGACCAGAATAGAACCTGGGACCTTTCAGTCCGCAAGCTCTATCCACTGAGCCAAACTGGTTAGGGCAGCAATAAGATATTTTCAATGAAAGTGCATGCTTTGTGTTTTTCTTAGGCATAATGCTAGTGCACAATTGATAGGCTACAGTATAGTGTAAACATAACTTTTATATGTACTGAGAAACCCAAAATTTTATGAGACACATTTTATTGCAATAATCACTTTACTATACTGATAAAGTGGCAGATTCCAATCACTAAGGAAATCAATACTTACTCCATGACTAATATTGCTTTCACTTTCTCTTTTTTTTACAATTCAGGATTTTTTAAACTTTCCAACAAATACTACTTTGGGACAGGCTATGTATTTTTTATTGTGGTAAAGTACACATAAAATGAAATCTACCACTTTAGCCATTTTATATTGTCCAATCTAAAGGCAGTTAGTACATTCACAGTATTGTGCAAGCATCACCACTATTGAATTCCAAAACACTTTTGGGAAGCAGTCACTTTTCATTCACTCCTACTCCCAGCCCCTGGCAATCATTAATCTGTTTTATGTTTCTATGAATTTGCCTATTCTGGATTTAAATTTTGTATTAATGGAACCAGTCTTATGTGTCTGGCTTCTTTCCCTTTGCATGTTTTCTAGGTTCATTCATGTTATAGTATGTTTCAGTACTTCATCCCTTTTTATGGTTGAATAGTATTCCATTTTATGGATATTCTTAATTTTCTTTAACCATTCACTATTCATCAGTTTATAGACACTTAGGTTGCTTCCAACAAACTTTGCTTTTGCAATCAGGAAAAAAAATAAGTTTTGGATTATTGTTTTTTGTCTTATTTGGGTTACCAAACCCTTCTCTCTATAAGGCAGGAGAAGGTTTATGTTCTAGATCTTTCTTTACCTACCAACCAAAGGTAAATATCATATTTTCTCATTTCTAAGGCTCATGGCTTTTTTTTTTCTGTTTGTTTCTTGGTTTAGGATTCTTTTAATATTCCTAAAATGTGAAGGCATCTTATAACCTGTTTACTTTTATGGGTGTTTCTTCTTCCTTTCTGTAAAGCTTTTGTATGTTTCAGCTATTTTCAACCTTTTTCATCTCATGGCATACATAAAATAATTACTAAAATTCTGTGGCACACCAAAAAACATATTTTTTGGCCAAACTGACAAAAAATAGGTATAATTTTGATTCATTCACACTGCTGTTGTGTTGGTTGTTATCATTGTTTTTACTTGACAATCTAAGGGAAAAGAGTTCAGTGTCCCTGACTAAATAGTCAGGTATTGCAGTTTTTAAAAATTCTTGCAGCTCACCAGTGTGTCATGGCACACCACTTGAAATTTGCTGCCATATTTCATCAACCTGAAAACACAACCAATGATAAGATGCATCATAATTTTATGTACCTCTAAGAAAGGAAAAATAACAGCATCTAAACTATAACATAATGTTTTTCTACTCATAATTTTTATTTAAACTTATTGCAAGAGCTTTTTTTAAAGACTAATTTAAACATGCATTTTTATCTTATATAACACTTAAGCTTACATTCAAAAAAATTAACTGAAATAAATCAGTTAAAAATTTTTCTAAACTTTCTTAACATTCAGAGTCCAACCTTTCTGAATCACTTCTCAACTCAGAGTCACTGATGTCTATATTGTTACATACATATTCTCTTCGTGACCTAAAAGTGTGACACAACACTTCTTAAAAGAGAGCTTCATTATTTTCCAGGTCACTGTCACCTATTTCGAAAGGTTTAAAACTAACCTTCCCAGAAGTTAATAGGAGGTTTTAAGGCAATAACTGAAGATTTGTATTTCTTTCTTACATGATTTTGGTGACTGAAAGTGAAAAGGTAGAAGATGTCCAGTCACACCACCTGGAATGACCATCAAGGGTACATCTCATGATCATGATTACCACCTGCTCAACAGCCATTATAATGCATCATATTTTGTAAGATAGCACCTCAGAGTTGATAAAATATTTTAATATGTTTTTTATTTGTTTGAGAGAGAGAGGAAGGGAGATGGAGAGAAAAGGAGAAACATCAATTGGCTGCCTCCTGCATGCCTTCCACTGGAGATCGATATGCCCTAACCAGCAATCAAACTGGCAACTTCTTGGTGCATGGGACAATGCTCAACCAACTGAGCCAAACCAGCCAGGGCTGATAAATATTTTTTTAAATCTTAGAATCAATCAAATTGTGAGGACTTAACAATAAATACTCTATGTGTATGAACTTGCAAAAAAGAATGGTAGGAGCAGAGATAGACCGAAAAACAACGTTTCCCATGCGGACCTTTGCCTTGTGGCAATAAGGAGAGAGGTGGACATCAGAGCTTCAGGAAAGATTTGCAGAAAATGATCCAACCTGTCCTCACTCTTCAGTTGAGGAACTGTGGGCCCTGGGCAGTTCAGCAACATGCTGCTTCTTTCTCAAATGAGAAAACAGCCAGTCCTCTTTTCACACATTCATGTAAGCACACTACACACACAGCCCAAAAGTTAAGTACAATTGTATTAAATCTTGCCAAGAAAAATTGTAGAAGACTTTCAAACAGCTAAATGAGATTACTGGGTTAGAAGTGCCTTTCATTGTCTTTGAGTAAGTTGTAGAAACTGATAAAAATGCAAATTCCTTGTACCCATAGAAGTGCAAATAAACTGTATCCAGTGGAATGGAATTGATTTTGCAAAATTGCTTTCTGAACAGTTATAAATTCATTTCAGCTATCCCTATTGTCTATACATGTGCAGTTCTTTAAATTCCTCCACTGAGCCAAATGCAGCATCTTACTGGTTCCCTCATTCATTAATAATGTAAATAAAATCTTTGACAGGTGCTCATTTTATATTTGTATGAGAGTCATAATTTTACCTTTGAAAAAATTATCCATGCACTATCTGCAAAATAGAATGTCAGTCAGCCAGTAAAAAATTATGTATACAGAGTTCTTTGCTTGAATTATTTTTTTTAAAAAAACTGCTTAAGAAATATCAGTTGGGGAAAAAAAAAACACACACACACACAAGATGCAATATTGGAAACTACAGTGTGATTCAACTATGTCAAAAATGTCAAGAAAACCAAATGGAAAGAAATAAGATAAAACATGAATAAGGATTGCCAATCCTCAGTCCTTAGGTGCAAAGAGCATGAGTGGCAGTTTTTGTTCTTCCTTCTTTATAGCATTCTGCACTTGGCACATTTTTTCCAGTGAACACGAATTGCTTTATAGTCACACAAAAAAGTCTTTGAAGAAGAAAGACTACAATATACAGTATCCTCTACTTAAAGCAAGACCTAAGACAAGGTCGCTCCCAACTGCCCTCCCCTGCAGGCCTTGTCGCCTGGTCCCCCCTAACTGCTCTTCCCTTGATCAACAGATAGAGCAGGATTAGGAAATCTACAGTGCCTGCAAGACGATAAATGGCCAAGTGCCTCTACAGGGGAGATGTAACTGGCAGTTTCTAGGAAACTGAAGGGCCTCTTGCATTTCGTGGATATTTTAGTTTTCCTCTTTACAGGGGAAATATGCATGGCTCCGTGTTTGCTCCTAAGAAAACAACTTCTAGACTAATCAGTGTAAAATAAATAGAGATTTAAATTTAAATTATATGTACAGCCAGGAAAAACACCTACCCAGCCTTTAATCTCCACCAAGATGCTCATTAGGCAGTTTAGTGGATGCTTATTACCTGTCCCTGTCAGAGATAGTACCAGGGCCTATTTTTAATCGGGAAACCTACCAGAACCACATTCCGGAACCTTCCAGAATGACACAAGCCAGAGCATTCCAAAACCTTGTGCTTAGTCACTGGTACAAAAGACACATGCCACATAAAGATGAAATTTAATACTCAAACAAGGTAATGAAATGAGCTTGTTTTTACCCTTTATTGTATCTTCCTTTATAATAAAAGTATACATGGCCTGGCAGGCATGGCTCAGTGGTTGAGCATCAACCTATGAACCAGGAGGTCATGGTTCCATTCCTGGTCAGGGCACATGCCCAGGTTGCAGGCTCAATCCCCAGTGTGGGGCATGCAGGAGGCAGCCAATCAGTGATTCTTTCTCATCACTGATGTTTCTATATCTCTCTACCTCTCCCTTCCTTTTTGAAATCAATAAAAATATTTTAAATAAATAAAATAAAAGTATACATGTATGTTTGTCAACTGTTTTTATTAGGCCATAGCTCAGCTCCCTCCTACTTCCCCACTTCCTCTGAGTCTGATATGAGGCTGGTCCTCTCAAAGTTGTCAACACAACATCAAGAAAGAATGAGAATCTGGCCAGTGTGGCTCAGTGGTTGAGTGTTGACCTATGAACCAGGAGGTCACCATTTGATTCCTGGTCAGGGCACATTGCCAAGTTGCAGGCACCATCCCCAGTAGAGGCATGCAGGAGGCAGCCAAATAATAATTCTCTCTCATCTCTGATGTTTCTCTCTCTTTCCCTCTCTCTCTCTGAAATCAATAAAAATATTGAGAGAGAGAGAGAGAGAGAGAGAGAGAGAGAGAGAGAGAGAGAGAGAGACAGAGAAGAGAGAGCTTGGTAACCATTCCTTGATACAGTTCCAGTTTCTCCCCAGATTGCAGTCATGGGCACGTGCTTACTCATCCCCGAAGTGGCCACTCACATACCCACAGGTTCACTAACAGGAAGCAAGGAAAAAGGGTTGTCTATTATTCATATTACTGAATTTTGATGTAAAGATATTGGCATGTCTCTGGAATTAATCTTCACAATGTGCCAAAAGTTTGGAGAATATTGATTAAGGAAGTATTTTCCTGATTGATAAAAAATAATTCATTTTTGCCTATCTACCCCTGCTAGAAGGTTATAAGTATATTATTATATGCAGTGTATTAGGTAGTGTGTAATAAAAATTAAAAAGTGCCGAAACCGGTTTGGCTCAGTAGATAGAGTGTCAGCCTGCAGATAGAAAGTTCACAGGTTCGATTCCGGTCAAGGGCATGTACCTTGGTTGTGGGCACATCCCCAGAAGTGGGTGTGCAAAAGGCAGCTGATCGATGATTTTCTCTCATTGATGTTTCTAACTCTCTATCCCTCCCTCCTCCTCTCTGTAAAAAAATCAATAAAATATATTTTTTTAATTAAAAAGTAAAAAGAGAGAGAGAGGAGGAGGAGGAAAGGTGATGGTAAAGGGGACCCTATTTGCCACAAGTCCTGCCCAGGGGAAGGTCAGCAATGGAATCCATTGTGATCCATTTGTGAACAATTAAAGCAATTCCTTCCCTAAATAAAATTTCATTCACTAAGTAATTTTTTTTAAATATATTTTATTGATTTTTTTTTTTACAGAGAGGAAGGGAGAGAGATAGAGAGCTAGAAACGTCAATGAGAGAGAAACATCAACCAGCTGCCTCTTGCACACCCCCTACTGGGGATGTGCCCGCAACCAAGGTACATGCCCTTGACCGGAATCGAACCCGGAACCCTTCAGTCCGCAGACCGATGCTCTACCACTGAGCCAAACTGGTTTCGGCCACGAAGTAATTTTTAATTCACAAAGAGATGGAGGACTCTGGGTAGGGAGTGCAGTAATGAATCTAGGGGAGAAGATATTTGGGAGAATGGACAACACTGAACAAGGTCTTAGACTGCTGAAAGGACTCATACTCATTTCTCATTTCAGACTACATTTATAATATTTGTGTTTATTGTTTGCACCACCTGCTATGGACTACAGCATCCTCCAAAAAGTCATACATTGAAGCCCTGCCCGCTAATGTGACTGCATCTGAAGATGGGGCCTTGAGGAGTAATTAAGATCGAATGAGGTCATAAGGGTAGAACCCTGATCCTATAGGATTGGTGTTCTTATAAGAGGGGATACCAGAGTATATCTGAAACCTATATGATTTTATTAACCAATGTCACTGCAATAAATTCAATTCAAAAATAAATTAAAGGTAAAAAAAGAGGGGATTCCAGAGAACTCACATTCTCTCTCCCTGTGTGTGCTCAAAAGAAGGGGCTTGTGAGGACAAAGCAGGAGTCTGTAAGCCAGAAAGAGAGCACTCACCAGAAACCCATCTGCTGGACCATGACCGTGGACTTCCCAGCCTCCAGAACCGTGAGAACATAAATTTCTTTTGTTTAAGTCACACCGACTGTGGTTTTCATTATGACAGCCTGAGCAAACTAAGACACCATCCTTATGTTCTTAAAGAACCTGTAACTTTTTCTAAAAAATTGTACACCTATCCTCATTTCATTTTATTTTTTTTAATATATTTTATTGATTTTGTACAGAGAGGAAGAGAGAGAGATAGAGAGCTAGAAACATTGATGAGAGAGAATAATCTATTGGCTGCCTCTTGCACACCCCCTGCTGGGGATATGCCCGCAACCAAGATACATGCCCTTGATCGGAATCGAACCCGGGACCCTTCAGTCCCCAAGCCGACGCTCTATCCACTGAGCCAAACCGGTCCCGGCTCCTCATTTCATTTTAAAGCATTCATATGGGTTGCTTATAGAGAAAAGGTTTTGAATTGTTTTATTTTATAAAAATCAAATAAATTAAGGCACATATGTGCCAGATATGCTATACTAAGCTCTGGAGATACAAAGATAAATAATGCACAACCTCTGACTCTGGGGCTTCTAGTCTAGAGATAAACCTGCACATACACAGGATGATACGACGAAAAGTATATTATCAGATAAGTGCTACAACTGAGATGTATTAGAGGCACTAAGGAGTGCACAGGAAGAAATGCATAACTGCCTGGCAAAGGCCCCAAACAGGTAAGTGGAATGAGGATGAATGGTTTTTCCTAAGGAGAAAAGGAAAATGGCTTTACAGGACAAGGATTTTTCTTTCTATAGAAGAAAAGGGCCAACATTGTGACCCTGCAATAATCTATGACTGAAGTGTAAGAGGTGAATGGTCATCTAACCCAACGTGTGCCTGGAAAAGTAAGCAGGAGCCAGATCACCTGGTCACGGTCAATATGAAGACTAGGACAGACTCAGCCCAGGAGGCCCACCAATGCCCTTTATTGAATTGCAAACTATATCTTCCCAAGAAGAGTGATCTCAGGGCACTGGTCAGTCACTATGGCAAGTATCATTTTGGTTTATTAAATGTATAAACGTTTCTAATTTATCAGCATTTAAATGTGTGATGGTTAATTCCATGTTTCAAATGAGTGCCATGGGGTGTCTAAATTAAACATTAATTGAACGTAACTGATAAACAAAATATAGAGCCAGAGGGGAAAAATATTAGAATATAATAGAAGTAATCCTGTTATTTGCAGATTTTTAATATTTCCTACAACTTTTGTAATATTATACTATGTTAGTATAGTTTTGGTAATATTATCCTATATGATAAAACCCTAACATGCAAATCAACCAAATGCTGGAATAGCAGGTCTCTATGATGTGCACTGAGCACCAGGGGCCATATGCTCAACACAGGAGCTGCCCCCTGGTGGTCAGTGCACTCTACAGGGGGAGCATCACTCAGCCAGAGCCGGGCTCAGGGCTGGCGAGCACAGCAGTGGTGGGAGCCTCTCCCACCTTCACTGCAGGCAGGTGGTAAGGAGCAAGGGGTCCTGGACTGCAAGAGGGCGCAGGCCGGGCTGAGCGACTCCCCACCCGAGCGCACGGTTTTCATGCACTGGGCCTCTAGTAATATTTAAAATCTTTTTTTCTTGAAATATTAATGTTTATTGCATGTAATATTCTCATATTTAAAATCATTTTTCTCGAACAAAAAAGTAAATAAACGTTATTTCTAGGTGTGTCTGAGAGGGTGTTTCCAAATGAGATTAGCGTTCGAACTGAGGCACTCAGTAAAGAAGATGGCCCACCCTCAAGTGCCCAGAAGTGTGTGTGCATCATCCATCCCTGAATAGAACAAAAGGCAGAGAAAGGAGGCATGTACCCCCTTTTGTCTGCCTCACCACTTGAGCTGGGACATCTCAGCTCATCTTCTTTGGCCCTCAGCCTGGGATTTACACTGTGGGCTCCCCTTGTTCCCAGGCTGTAGACAGGACTGAACCACACCACTGGCTTTCCTGGGTCTCCAACATGCAGGTGGCAGATCGTGGGACTTCTCAGCCTCTGTACATGCCATGTACCTTTTTTTGAGGCCCTGAGAATTCTGGACTGAGGTTCTACCAGGGTCAGTTGGCAACCCCCATTCTTCTGTTCTGGGGGATGGTATCCCTGACAGGGCACCCGAGCACTGTGGGGGAGAATCACACAATCATTTGGACTGGTGCCAATAAAAAATCAGGTGCTTGCCGGGACCAGTTCGGCTCAATGGATAGAGCGTTGGCCTACAGACTGAAAGGTCCCAGGTTCGATTCTGGTCAAGGGCATGTACCTTGGTTGCGGGCACATCCCCAGTAGGGGGTGTGCAAGAGGCAGCTGATGGATGATTCTCTCATCAATGTTTCTAACTCTCTATCCCTCTCTCTTCCTCTCTGTGAAAAATCAATAAAATTAAAAATTTTTTAAAAAATCAGGGGCTCTATCCCAGCTGTGTCCTTACCACCATATTGCATCTCAGCAGAGGTTTTTCTCAATCATCCAAACTTCCCGTAAGCTCCATTCACACAGCCTTTCTCTGCCTCCTTCTCAAGTTACAGAGATGCAATTCAACAGGCCTGGGCTCCTTTGTCTGCTCTTCCATTTCCCACTGCCTTTCCCTCCTTCAAGGACTTTCTAGATCCCTGATGCATCAGTTACCTTCACTAGGGCCCTCACCCGTATTTACAGCCTCTCTCTTTCACCCCTGCACCCTTCATCCACAACAATGGCAAACAAGGCTGTTAGTACTGTAGATGCCCCAACTGAAGGAACTGGTTTACATTAGTGCTGCTGGAAGAAGGAGACTACATGAGTAGGTTCCCCAGTGGAAACAAGACAGGCCTTGAACTAGGGCTGGAAGGACCAGTCTTCTCAAATAGGGGTGAAAACACCTGAGGTCCTGGCTGACCCAGCCAAAGCCTGGGGAAACAAGGACTCAGCAAACTGAACATTGAATTAGAAAAGCTTAGGAATTCAATTCCTAAAGATTCTGCTCCTAGAAAGGTCAGCGCAGCCCTGTGAGCCTCCGTTGGCAGGTTTGGGAGATGTGAAACCCAGGAGCAGAGGAGAGAGTACTCAGTGGCCATCCAAGATTTCTAAAACCTTTGTGCTTCTTGCACATCCATGTGCCCTGCACATACACCGGCCCACCCACACCACACTCACCTTCTCACTGACCCAGCATCTTCCATTCAGCCCACCTCAAGAAGCTAGCACATTCCCCGGGATTTTTGAACCTAGTATGCATTCCAAGAGACAGCTGTCGCATGCCGTGATTTACTTACATTTACCTCTTCCACTGGCGGGTGCCAAGCTGCTGGAGCCCTCTCCACAACAAGCCTCTTTTCTTTGAAACAGGAAGTGCCATTTGGCCCAGCCTTAAAGGAGTGGTCCCTCTAGCACCTTGGAGGAGCGCCACCCAACACTGGCTCTGGCACCTCCCACTGCCCTCTCCGGGCTGAGGCGGTCATAGGGTGGGATCTTTCAGTCCCTGGAAAAAAGCAGGGGATGGAGTCTGGGAGTAATCCTTATTTAAAGCTTGTCTGTAACTGAACTGGCAGAGCTGGGTCATGTTTGCTGGGGAAAGACCAGTGTCCTGATCTCCATCACTTTTAGTCTGAAATAGCTTGTCCTCTGCAAGGCATGCTGAATAAATGGCTCAGTGACTACTGTTGGCGTGGGGAGAGGAAGATGTGAAAGGGAGGGACATGAGGGACAACGCTCTCCTTCGCCTTGTGACATGGGAACGTACAGGTCCACATCAGCAGCACCTGGTTGAGACTCTTCATTCACCCCCGGTCACCACCCAGTTACCAAAACTACAGCCCTGATTCAAGAAAGTGCTAAAGGACTTGTGTGCATACATATGAGCCTAACCAGTGGTCAAAGACAACAGGGGGGTGGGGGCATGCGTGGGGATGGGTGGGGGATGGGAATGGGGGGATGAGGACAAATATGTGATACCTTAATCAATACAGAAATTTTAAAATTTTAAAAAAATAAAGAGAGTTCTGCCCAGTTCCTCTTCCAGTTGATATGAGGGCCGGCCAAAGGCACTCTGTGAAATTCCAGGCTGGCTTTGAGGCTCATGTCCCCAATCCTACTCTCCCTTTGCCTAACCTCACCAGACCTGAATTCCCTGCTCGAGGACAAAAAGCTCAGACACTCAAACAATGGTGGCCCTTCTGATGGGAAGAAGAGACAGCACTGAAGGGCAGGACAGCATCCCCTCCTTCCTTCCAGGCCCATCATGCTGACAGCTGCCTATGGCTACGGAGACATACGTGGCCTGTGCAGTGGGAACTGCTCTGAGTTCTAAGCTCAGCAGGAGAGCAGCTCTGCTCCAAAGGCCCCCCGAGGTTGGATTGCAGTGAAGTGAAGACTGCCACTCTGGGACAGACAGGAACCACCACCGGGCTTGGGAGAAACATCAGTCCGCTCATTGTGGTCTCCTTCTCACCAGAGGCAAAACTGAGTCAGGGGATTTGGATTTCACATAGACAGGCTAAGAGCACAATCAGGTACAATTACATAGGATTAAACAGGTTCCTTCCCCAGCCCGGAGACTCTGCTTTCTGACCAGGGCTCACACATACCTGCGTGGATCTCTGTGGTAAACCTTCACACTAAGGGCCTAAGTCCTCTCGCCTTGGCCAGATGGCTCCGTTGGTTGGAGCGTCATCCCATAAGCAAAAGGTTGCAGGTTGATTCCTGGTCAGCGCACACATCTGAGTTTCAGGTTCGATCCCCTGTCAGGGTGCATACAGGAGGCAACCCATCAATATTTCTTGCTCACATTAATGTCTCTCTCTCTCTAAAAAAAAAAAAAAATATATGAAACCGGTTTGGCTCAGTGGTAGAGCGTCGGTCTGCGGACTGGAAGGTCCCGGGTTTGATTCCAGTCAGGAGCATGTACATTGGTTGCAGGCACATCCCCAGTGGGGGGGGTGCAGGAGGAAGCTGGTCGATGTTTCTCTCTCATCGACATTTCTAGCTCTCTATCCCTCTCTCCTCCTCTCTGTAAAAAATCAATAAAATATATTAAAAGGGTAATTACTTTAAAAAAATAAAATAAAATAAATAAACACATATCCTCCAGTGAGGATTAAAATGCATAAAGACCTAAGCCCTCTGCAATGTGATGTTACCTCTCCTCCCATCAAGAGGTGGAGTCTAGCCTAGCTGGTGTGGCTCAGTGGTTGAGCATCAACATGTGAACCAGAGGGTCACATCACAGTTCGATTTCTGGTCAGGGCACTTGCCCAGGTTGTCAATCCCCAGTGTAGGGCATGCAGGAGGAAGCCAATTGATGGTTCTCTCTCTCTCTCTCTCTCTCTCTCTCTCTCTCTCTCTCTCTCTCTCTCTCTCTCTGTCTCTCTCATCAATTTTTAAAAATAATTTTTAAAGAGGTAGAGTCTATGTCTCCGCCCCCTTGAACCTGAGCAGTCCTTGTGGAAGAAATCATATTGTAAATTTCAGAGCCTGGCCTTAAGTGACCTTACAGCTTTCACCTTCATTCTTACAAAGTGATGCTCTCCATTCAGTCTATGGACTCCTGGATGAGCGGCTTCATGGAGAACTGAGATGCTCCAGCAGACAGCCAGAACCCTCTGCCAGATATATGAGTGAGACCAGCTTGGCCTTGCAGCTCGAGCCCTCTGACTCTTCAAAGCAGAGTTTCCTAATAGATGTGTGAGGGAGGGAAGGAAGGTGGGAGGGAGAGAGGAAGGAAGGACAGATTCAGTAGGACAATGACCTTCCATTACTGTAATTCCTTGTCCTTCACAGAGAATACATTCCAAGACCCCCAGTGGATGCCTGAAACCATGTATCATACTGAACCCAACATGTATTATGATATTTTCTGTACACACATGCCTTTTCACTTTGGGGAAACACTTTACAGCTTCTCTTTGGCATATCCCAGTTGTCAGCATCACTACTCTTGAGCTTTGGGGCCATTATTAAGTAAAACAAGCACTTTGATGCTGAGACCATCAATCTGATAACCAAGATGGCTACCGAGTGCCTATAGGGCTGGGAGTGCCTACAGCATGGAGACACTGGGCAAAGGGATGGCTCAGCGTGGCATGAGATTCCATCACACCACCCAGAATGGCACAATTTAAAACTTAGGAATTGTTAATATCTGGAGTTTTTCATTTAATATTTTCAGACCACAGTAGAGCACGGGTAACTGAAACCAGGGAAAGTGAGACGGGATAAGGGAGGACTATCACAGCTTCACCTTCAGCCACTTCTCTGGTCGTGTGTTAGGATGGGCGAAGGGGATAGGTGTCCTCCTATCCAATCCTGGTTACAAAATGCTCTGGGACATACGCAAAGTTGGGTGCAAAGTTACTTGGCTAAAGTACAGAATATTTGTATTATTTTCCTAGGGGTGCCCAAGGTGAGGCTGGGTGTGGTACAGAACAGAGATGCGGACATTTGGAGAGAGACCTCAAAGCTGTTAGTCCCCACCGCTGCCAGTTTGCTCCTGGGAATGAGTCTGACAGGGCAAGATCAGTGAAGGCTTTGTGTCATCAAAAAGGCTCTTTTACTGAACATGCTGCTCAGTCAAAAGAGACTAATTACATTTTTAATAAAGATATGTTCAAGCAGCCCAATTTGCCATCACTCTTGGGAAAAATATTGTATGTGAAAATAGTTTGTCAGCTTATTATCACTCCATAAAAATGTTAGCTATTTAATTTTTCTTTTACATCATAGGCAAGACTAATGGACATAGGTCCATTATATAATAGTAGTTTTAAAACTATCTTTGAGCCCTAACCGGTTTGGCTCAGTGGCTCCTAGGGGTGTCGAACTCAATCAGAGAAGGGGCCAAAATCTAAAATCCAGCCTAAATCTCGGGCCGAATGGTTTACTGAACAGTCATAAACTGTCATTGTGATGGAAACGCAGCGGAGTGCAGTGATGACAGCATGGTGTGGGCCACATTGCAAGGCCTGGCGGGACGGATTTGGCCCGCGGGCCTTGTGTTTGACACATGTGGAGAGCATTGGCCTGCAGACTGAAAGGTCCCAGGTTCAATTCCGGTCAAGGACATGTACCTTGGTTGCGGGCACATCCTCAGTAGGGGGCAAGCAGGAGGCAGCTGATCAATGTTTCTCTTTCATTGATGTTTCCAGCTCTCTGTCCCTCTCCTTTCCTCTCTGTAAAAAAAAAATAATAAAATAAATAAATAAATAAATAAATAAATGAAATATATATTTAAAAAAAAAAAAACTACCTGTGAAGCCACACAGACCTTGGGTTCAAGTCCTGTGTTCTTCTTAACTAATTATGTGACCCTAAGCTACTTAGTTTCTATGAGTTTTAATTTCCTTATCTGTAAAATGACTTCACAGGGGGGTAATGAGCATCAAAAACAATGCAGGTAAAGCTCCCAGCAGACCACCTGGCCCAGAGTAACTTCTCAAAAACATCAGCTATCCTTATAATAAAAACAGAATAGCTGAAACTGCTTTGGCTCAGTGGTAGAGTGTCAGTCTGTGGACTGAAAGATCCCAGGTTCGATTCCGGTCAAGGGCATGTAACATTGGTTGTGGCGCATCCCCAATAGGGGGTGTGCAAGAGGCAGCTGGTGGATGTTTCTCTCTCATCGACGTTTCTAGCTCTCTATCTCTCTCCCTTCCTCCTCTCTGTAAAATATCAATAAAATATTTTTTTTAAAGATAACACTGTTTAAAAAAAAACTGAATAAATGCAGAGTGTGGCAAAAGTAGGTTTCCAGTTGTTCAGATGGAATATAATACAATAATTAATAAGTAATCATACAAGAATAAACTGGGTTTTCTGTGCTCACCATTGTGGACCTACTTTTGCCCTACCCTATATTAATAATATATTTCATACAAGGACATTAAGCTCTCTCAAGGAGGGCAATATGTCTAATCCTTCCTCCCAAACAAGCTGGGGACTGGGGTGCTGAACAGAGTTGTAGCTTTGGTTCCCCTCAAGGAATCCACTGAGGATTCAGCAACCCAAAGGCATTGGGAAAGGGGGAGAGTGAGTTTGAGGCAGTCGGAGGAGTACCATGGCAACCAGGTGAACTCAAAAGGTTCCTAGTGGAAAACAGAAGGAAATGAAGAAAATGTGAGAACCCAAAAGTAAGGCTGCAGCTTTGTTTTATTGGGCGCAAGAGGCCTCATGTTACCAGTAGCCAGGAATCCATCAAGGCACCACCAAGACCTGGCTCTCTTCCCTGTCTCTCCCCAACCCTGTGGCAAATGTTTAACAACCAACGTGGTTGGAGTGGCCTATTTGCATATATAGCTTACTGATATAAAGAATACATAATACACAATTCACAAATAATAATAAAATAGACAATACTCATTATTGTAAATTCCTTATAGCCAATTAATCAATAAACCAAAGAAGGTTTTTTATTGATTTTTGCGAAACTATTTTACAGATAGCCAACCTAAGGTTGCAATTGCCAACTGAGTATAATTCTGACATAAATACTGGTTGATATTTTGTTTATAGTAACAAATGTCTTGCTCAGTATAATACTAGGAGAATATTTTTTCATTTTTATGCTACTCACAAATGGAACAGCTGTGAAACAACACATTTATAAGTTTAATACTCATTATTAATATTTTAACCATCACTTTAAGTCTAAATAGTCAACAACAAAAAATACACCAAGCTCTCATTTTAGCCTTTCCTAATTTCTGTGGTATAAAGACTAACACCATGACCAGTTTTTGAGTTATCAACATAAGCTTACTACACAATGAATCAAAATTTTTCAATACTGTACCACTCTCTAGAATTTTCACCATATAGATAAAGTGGACATAAACTCAAAAACATAACTGTAAAAATATAGTAGAATAATTAAAATGTGATGATTTAGTATTACCTTTGCATGATATAATTTATTTAACTGTAAATTTAAATAATTTTTAATAATGGCTATGTTTAATAACCAGTTGACAAAATTCCTGAAAAATTAGCAATTAGCTCTTTCAAGTCACTATGAGCCAGCTCTAACACATTGTTGTCCCAATCCTTCCTTCCCCACCAGGACCTACTGCCACCCCCACCTGAGCCACACAGTGTTTTCCCCAGCTGGGCCAGGTAGAAGGGCTTGACAAAGTCTGCTAACTTTTTGGAGGTGAGTGTCCATCCCACAGCCACTTCCCTGACTTTTATCAGAGGCACTGAGAAATAAAACAAAACAAAGTGAAATGAAAAATTCCATGAGATTGGCAAATTCGTAACCGCATATGAAAACAAGCAATAATGTAATGTTTGTTGGTGCTGACTAGATCGCAGGCAATTTTCTAAACACTGTTTATGTGTTAAGTCAATTCTCAGATCACTCAAGTGAGATAGTTACTATCATTGATCTCCACTTTACAAATAAGGTACCTGAAGCACCGAGAGGTTAAGTACTTTGCCTAGGATTACCCAGTAATAAGTGGCAGAGCTAGGATTCAAACCACAATAACAAAAGACCCTCAGTTCTCAGTAAATGGGGGGATATGGGGAGGCAGTTTGAAAAGAGAGTTATGCATGTTTTTTTCTGAAAACATTCTGAAAGCATCTGCCACCCAAATGACCTCCTCAGGGGTGCAGTGCCAGCCGGGACACTTCATGTACAGGACTTTATCTGGGTGAGCTGTCACCGAACCCTCACACTGCACAAGCCAAGACAGGCCAGCATCCCTCTGCTCTTATTTACAGAGACCTTCATCCATTAGGCTGGTGCTCCCCCTCCTCCAAGACAGAATCAGGAAAAAACTCCATAAGCACCTCAATCCTGTTCTCATTGGTCAAAACCCAAAGGGGCTGAAACCGGTTTGGCTCAGTGGATAGAGGGTCGGCCTGCGGACTGAAGGGTACCGGGTTTGATTCCGGTCAAGGGTATGTACCTTGGTTGCGGATGTGCAGGAGGCAGCTGATCGATGATTCTCTCTCATGGATGTTTCTAACTCTCTATCCCTTTCTCTTCCTCTCTGTAAAAAATCAATAAAAATATTTAAAAAAAAAAAAAAAAAACAAAGGGGACCCCTTGCTCACCACTAGCCCTTTCCAGACGAGTTGACTCCTCTTCTTATTGACCATCTTTTTTGAGGCTCATCCCACCTTTTCCCTTCCACATCACTTCCCTTTCCTGAATTTCTTCTTCATTAAAGAATTTGCCACCTGGATCAACTTTTCTCTGCTTCTTGGATGAGTTAGGTGTCTACCCACAAAGCTAACCCATCCAAGACCTTGGCTTCACAGTTCCTTGACAGCCTGGTCTCCACTTCAGCCACCCATCCCCAGGAGCACCTCCTGGAACTTGTCACCTTGCTCCACTTTGCCAACTCAAACATCCCTCTCTCCAACCACAACACTAACTTCCCAGTTTGTTTGTCCAATTATTCACACTTAATTTTGAACATCCTTAACCTCTTCAAAACCTTCATTACATATTAAATGCTCACTATATAACAGACAACGAAAACGGTCACTTATAATGAAGAAAATGCTCAAAATTTAATTGACACTTTGAATATCTTCTAAAGATGCAGTATTTGTGGAAATGATCATTTGTAATTAACCTTATAGACAACTTTTATCTGTAAGAGAAAACATACATTGTTCATAGAGTTTTTTAAAAGGTGTTTTAACATTTCACTATTTGTCAAAATCTACTTCCCTAAGCTTTATCTCTTCTGTTAGAATATAATTAAATTCTTTTTTAACATTTAAAAATATTTTAAAGAGCGTTTTTAAATATATTTTATTGATTTTACAGAAAGAAAGGGAGGCGGGTAGAGAGAAACATTGATGAGAGAGAAATATCGATCATCTCCTCCTGCACACTCACTACTGGGGACCAAGCCCAAAATCAAGGTACATGCCTTTGACCAAAATTGAACGTGGGACCCTTCAGTCCACAGGCCGATGCTCTATCCACTGAGCCAGTTATGGCTTAAAGAACATCTTAATGGAAATCATAAATAATGATAATTAGAAAATGTTCTTTAATTAGAAAAATAACCCTTTGAGTCTTTACAAGAGGATATGACCTGGCCAGTGTGGTTCAGTGGTTGAGCGTCGACCTATGAACCAGGAAGTCACAGTTCAATTTTTGATCAAGGCACACGCCCAGGTGCAGGCTGCATCCCTGATGGGGTGAGTGCAGAAGGCAGCCAATCAATGGTTCTTTCTCATCATTGATGTTTCTGTCTCTCCCTCTCCTTTCCTCTATAAAAATATATTTTTATAAAAATATATTTTTTTAAAGAGGATATGAAAATTTACTCAAGTGAAATAAAATATTTGAAAGTTCAAAAAGACCCATTCCATTGGCCTTGTTGATCACGAACTCCCTTTGTGTTTAGTTCACTCTCTTTATAGTTTTGATTTTATATTTCATCATTTCTGTCATAATCTTGCCAATATCCTAAACTAGCTAGTTTCTCTATTCTTCTGTCATAACTGACAAAATTCCAATGTTATATAAAACCCATTATTTTTCCTTCTTTGTGCCTATGCCTGGGTAACTAAAAGCTGCTGGAGAAATCATTTAATGAGTAGAATTTTCCTACAATAAAATTTATGAACATCAATCTCAGGCAACTACTTAAAGTTGCCTTAAACAACTATTTTCTCTGGCCAACTCTCTACCATGAGGATGTCAACTACTCCACTTTCCTTAAGACTTTTGATCCTTCCCCTTCCTTCCTGAACTCAGCTAATGACTTGACCTCCTACTTAACAAGACATGGTTAGAGCTAAATTATGAGAATCTGTGAATGTATGTGTGTATTTTACCTGAACTATAAGGGAGCTTTCACATATTTTGTTTAGGTTTTCAATTTTTTCAATTCCAGTCAAAAACTACAATAAATACCATTTTATGTTGGTAAGCACTAGATTTACTCCATAGGAGGAAGATCACTCGGATTTAATCTAATAAAAGTATTCTGCCCTTAAGCAAAACTTTACTTTAAAAAGTACTATGCAGCCCTAGCCAGTTTGGCTCGGTGGATAGAGCATCAGCCTGAGAACTCAAAGGTCCCCAGTTTGATACCAGTCAAGGGCACATGCCTGAGTTACAGGCTCAGCATAGCTCAGTCAGTCATGCAGGAGGCAGCGAATCAATGATTCCTTCTCATCACTGATGTTTCTATTTCTCTCTTCCTCTCTGAAATCAATAAAAATATTTTAAATATATTTTATTGATTTTTTACAGAGAGGAAGGAAGAGAGATAGAGAGCTACAAACGTTGATGAGAGAGAAACATCGGCCAGCAGCCTCTTGCACACCCCCTACCAGGGATGTGCCTGCCACCAATGTACATGCCCTTGACCGGAATCAAACTTGGGACCCTTCAGTCCACAGACCGACGCTCTACCTCTGAGCCAAACCGGTTTCGGCTCAATAAAAATATTTTTTAAAGTACTATGTAGCAGTCTTTCATTATGTTCATTTTATTTCTTAGAATTTAAGATCTCAATCATAAAACTTTCTCTATTCCAAAACCACTTTATGAAATTTTCTTTAGAATTGTGTAGAAACCAGTATTTTGACCAATATTCCTTTTTCATATTAGTATTAATTACTTAAATATGTGCTTTTGTAATGTGCCTATTCAAGTATTTTACCCATTTTTCTACTGGTAATCTATTTTTTTTTCTTACTAATTTGAATAAAATCTGCATAGATTCGGGCCTAAACCAGCAGTCGGACATCCTTCTCGCAATCTGGGACCGCTGGCCGCTAACTGCTCACCTGCCTGCCTGCCTGATCACCCCTAACCACTCTGCCGGCTGGCCTTCTCGCCCCCAACTGCCCCCCCACCTTGCTGGCCTGATTGCTCCCAACTGCTCCCCCCCTGCCAGCCTATTGCCCCCAACTGCCCTCCCCTGACGGCAGAGGAGGAAAGAAGAAGGGAACATTTTCTGGGAGCTCATAACATTCTTACTCATGCTAGCACACTTTAGAACATAGCACAATTCCTCAGATTTTAGGAGACTACATCTTTATAGAAGGCACGTTTGCCTAACCTGCCTCTGGAGTTTCTGGGGGAACTGTCACACCCACAGACACTCGAAGGGGCAAGCCTGTCTTCCACCTCAGACTAACAAGGTGATCAGATCAGGTTTGAACACATGAGCCAAAACCAGCCAGTCCACTGGCTGGCTAGAAACCAATCATATTTTTAATAAATGGTGATTACTTTTGGAAAAAGGACCTGAAATCAAAGTTGAGATAGCCATTCTGGGCCACACACAAGATATATGAGCAGAAGCAGGTGGCCTGAAGGAAAAGGGGGGGAAAGCAGAAGATGTGCCTAGACGAACAGAGAGGGAGAGAATGGCCTTTGTTTCTGCCAGCATTTCAGTTCCTACCCAGCCCTGCTCTATTTTCTGCCCTGTATTCTGGGAGATAACCTCTGCTTCTCCCCCCACCCCAAAATAAATCCATTTCTCACTTGATCTAGCTTGAGTAGGTTCTTTTCAACCAAAAGACCATTGATTAAATAAGCAACATGTCAGCACTTCATACTCTCAAGAATATCAGAACTGGAAAGGGTCATTGCACAAAAAGCAAACCCCTTCTCTACTCAGCAGTGGCCATGAGGACTCTGGGATTGACCCTATCCCCTATCAAGGAGTGGTTTGCAAGCCAGTCATAGGGCTGCCTGTAATCTCCCACAGTGATAGGTTTTCCCATCTTCTCATAGTGTCCAAATGGAGCAAACAATCCTCACCTATGTGCTTGTGTCTGTAACAACAATAACAAGGAAAAGGAGAAAGTGTCTTTCAATGTTATGAAAGTAGCATGTGTTTCCTGAGGAAACATTTAAATATTAAGAAAGGATGAAGAAATAAATAAGAATAGCCTCACTGGTAATCAGGGAAATGCCAGAGAAAACCAATGAAATGTCACTTTTCATCCACCAAACTGAAGTGTTGACAAAGTTGTGGAAAATGGATACTTTAATACTGCAATGGAAATGTCAATTTTTTTAATATATTTTATTGACTTTTCACAGAGAGGAAGAGAGGGGGATAGAGAGTTAGAAACATCGATGAGAGAGAATCAACGATCAGCTGCCTCTTGCACACCCTCCACCGGGGATGTGCCCGCAACCAAGGTACATGCCCTTGCCCGGAATCGAACCTGGGACCTTTCAGTCCGCAGGCCGACGCTCTATCCACTGAGCCAAACCGGTCCCGGCAGAAATGTCAATTATTAATTACAGCCCCTATGGAGGGCAGATTGCCAGTATCTATTTAAGTTTAAAGTCTTAGAACCCAGTGTTCTATATCTGTCTGAAGAGATCCCTGTACCTATGTCCAAGAAATTATGTTCAAGGATGTTGACTGAAACACTATTTGCAATGATGAAAATTAAAAACAACCTAAATGTCCATGAAAAAAGGAGTAGCCAAATTATAATAAAGTCATTCTATGGACTAGCATGCTATTGTTTAAAGAGTGAAGCAGACTAATGTGTCGTAACACCCAACAAAACATGCTGTTGAGTGGAAAAATGCAATTTGCAGGAAGAAAGGTACAGTCCAATGTTATTTATGTTTTTAAAAATGCCCTTCATACAAAACAATCTGATTTTCATCTGTGTGTTTCAATAGGTGTGTGTATGAATGCACAGAAAAGCCCCCAAAAGGAGTAATGACTAAAAAGGACTTAGTTTACTCTTACCATAAAATAGTAATTTTGCTCAAGAAAAATGCAGTAACATATTAATTGTGTGATTTTACATTCATAAAATTGAGGTCTTAAATATATATATCTGTGTACATTCATACAAGAGAAAGCGTGGGCCGAAACCGGTTTGGCTCAGTGGATAGAGTGTCGGCCTGCGGACTGAAAGGTCCCAGGTACGATTCCGGTCAAGGGCATGTACCTTGGTTGCGGGCACATCCCCAGAAGGGGGTGTGCAAGAGGCAGCTGATCGATGATTCTCTCTCATCGATGTTTCTAACTCTCTATCCCTCTCTCTTCCTCTCTGTAAAAAATCAAGTATATATACATATATATATATATATATATATATATATATATATATATATATATGAGAGAAAGCGTGGAAAATACAGGAAGAACAAAGACGTAAGGAAAATAATATCCAATCCCATCTTAACTTCTAACCCCTGGGACCCCTTTTGGAACGGGACAGGGGTCGGCTCAGGGCCGCTCAAAGCACACCCGTCAGGACCTCAGCTGCCCTTTTGCCCACAAGAGTGTTTGGCTCCATTCAATCCAGCAGACCTTCTAATCCAAATGGCACCCTAGACTTTGCAAAGGTCATGGTGCCCACCCACTATTTGTGATTCAAAATACCTAACTCTCAACTAAGTTCTGAATTTTCCATGATTACTTCAATGTTCTCCTTTAAGCGGAGAATATCAAAATCTTTCAAACCAATGCTTCCCCTCCCTTTCTTTGTTCGGATATTTGTTTTGTTTTGCTTTATTCTGTCAGGCGTTTCTGTGTCCCTGCTTCTTGGTGCCTTAAACCCACGCACAGTCTGCCTGTTGACTAATCCTGCACTGCTCCTCCCCCCACCCCCAAGAAGGCCGTGTCTGCAAAGACACACCCCGTTTGCCTGCCCCCACCCGCCCCACATCTATCCCTCCTGCTTCAGTCTCACCATTGTGTCTTCAGTAAGCTGCAGAGCAATGAATTCTTAGCAGATGATGTTGTTGCCCTGTCTTCGTGGTCTGAGCCAACCCCAGTTATGCCTGGCATCTGGGAGTCAGCACTTCTTAGGCTTCTGTGACATTTTAGAGTTCACGTCCCACTTCTTCCAGCATTTGGAGAAGAGAAGGAAGGACAGAGGGGGCTCTTCTCACCACCAATGAGTTCATCCTTCTCAGAGGGGCAGTAAGAAAACGAAATTTCAATTCATGAATCAGGAAGCCTGAACTCAGGAAAAAAACACACATTCCTCAGCTGCTTGATCAGAGAACTGACCTTTCTATAAGAAGGATAAGTTAGACTGATGTCTCCTTCCTAGAAATGAGATAATTGATTAAGCAAAGAAAGACATTTGTTAATGGAAACAAAAACAAAAAAAAAGCTTTTGTGTCATCCACTTGAATTCTCTAATGTTCCTATACCTTCCATTGTCGCTTTTTCCCCTTCAATCTTCTTGCAGTTTCTGGGAGCCTTCCCAACTTCACCACTTGGGGCAGTATAACCCCCATGCTGCACTTCAGTCCCTCTGCAAACTGGGATCACTAGCTCCTGTCTTTTCTGCGTTGTTGAAAGGGTTTCCTTTGTGAGCCTAGGGCAAAATGCCCCTCCGCATAACTTCACTGTCTCAAAATCGTGGCTGCCCAATGAATGGCTAGTAAATGGTGCCGTGGGATTTGGTCTGACCCCTCCTCAAGATTCACGTCAGACTGAAGCCACTGAGTTGTCATCCTGCCTTACAGAACGGTGGCCTGGTTCTCCTCCCCCGGGCTCCTCAGAAAGGAGAAGACTTCGTGTTGTTGACCTTCTAGTTTTCTTTCAAAGCCAACTGACCGTAACAAGCTATGGAGCCACTCTGCCCCTGTTCTCTTTTCAAATTATTGCTTTGCATTCATTGTCACTCATGTCTCTGACTTTCCTTTTCCTTTCCTCAGTGGGAGTTTTGGAGACTTTGGGGTCAGAGCCTACAGGTTCTTCTTTCTCCCGTGGCCAGCATCAGTGGTTCTCTTCTCTCTGAAAGACATTTATCTTTCTACTCTTCAGTCTCTTGTGAGGTTGCCGTAAAGATTATGTACTGATTCAGGATCTGAGTTTGGTCCAGGCTTGGAGTTTACACCCTGAGCCCAATAGCCTCTTTGCAGCTTTGAAATAAATGGTGTAAATGGATTTGGTACACATTAGCTATAAATTAACCTCTAATCCTTTTATGGGCCGGTGTGCATTATTCTAGATATCTTCTTTTATGGTACCAGAGTCACCGATGTTTAATGATTTTAGAGTAGTCAGGTGTAACAAAAAATGAAAAGAAAGCTTTTAGGTTCTTTCTCTGTGGTTGCCTCATCTGTTGACTCAAAACCTCTGGAAGGAAAGGCAAAACTATGGGACAATAAAAAGATCAGTGGTTACCATGGAAGTTGGGGGAGAGATGAGTAGGCAAGATGAGGGTGTTTAGGACAGTGAAAATACTCTGGATGGCATATGATGATGGGGTTATGTCATTATACATTTGTCCAAACCCATGGAATGCACAACACCAAGAATAAACCTTCAAATGTACTATGGACTTTGGGTAATTATGATGTGTCAATGTAGGCTTGATCTTGGTGGAAAAAAAAACATGATACAATTCTGGTGAGTGATATTGAATATGGGGGAGGCTATGCATGAGTGAGGCAGAGAGTATGTGGGAAATCTCCACATTCCTCTCAATTTTATTGTATACTGGTACTTAAAACTCCTCAAAAAAAATCTCTTAGAAAAAAGAAAAAAGAAAAAAAAACTCTGAAAGTGATGTCTGTTGTCCTTCTTGGCTAATGAGCTTGCAGGAGGCTGCTCAGAATAGAAATTCCAAACTTCTAGAAGCCTGACCCTAGAGGCATTCTGCTTCATTCTCTATAAGGTATTCCTCTTGTTTCTTCTTATTTTTCCCCACCACTACCTCCACTGCCCCTTCTTTTTATCTGAGACCCAGTTTTCTCCTTTCTCTTTTTTCTCTTTCTGTCCTTGCTTGTCATGATCATTTTTGTCCTCAAAGAAGCTTAAATTGTGTCCTGACCTGAATACTAGATTGGAGTGAACCCTAAATCCAAAGACTAGTGTCCTTATGAGAAGAGGAGAGGACACACAGACACACAGACACACAGGGGAGAAGGCCATGTGAACATGGAGGTGGTGTTCCTCCCAGAGCGTTGCCTTAAATGAGCTTCTTGTGCTTCCTGCCTATATGGATCCCAGTCCTGGAGCCGTCCACCCCAGGCTTAGTTTCTACAGTGTTATGTTGTCTTAGTAACTGAAGGGCAAATAGCCTCATCATAGTCTTCTTCAAAATTCTTAGTACTTCTTTCTTTAATATGTTCTTATTGATTTCAGAGAGAGAAAGGGAGAAATAGAAATATCAATGATGAGAGAGAATCATTGATCGGCTGCCTCCTGCACACCCCACACTGAGGATGGAGCCTGCAACCCAGGCATATCCCCTGACCGGGAAGAGAACTGTGGCCTCCTGGTTCATAGGTCCACCACACTCAACCACTGAGCCACGCCAGCTGGACTTACCCAAGATTTTTAAAAAGCAACCTCTTGACCTTGTCCTCTTCTCAAGTCTCCACCCTTTACTTGTCTGTCCCATCCCTACAATGCCCTTCCCACCTGGCTTCCTGCGAATATCATCAAAAAAGTCACCAAGGACCTCTTTTTTTTTTTAATATATATTTTATTGATTTATTTTTTTATTTTTTTTTTACAGAGAGGAAGAGAGAGGGATAGAGAGTTATAAACGTCAATGAGAGAGAATCACCAATCAGCTGCCTCTTGCACACTCCCCACTGGAGATGTGCCCACAACCAAGGCACATGCCCTTGACCAGAATCGAACCCAGGACCCTTCAGTCCGCAGGCCAACGTTCCATCCACTGAGCCAAACCAGTTTTGGCACCAAGGACCTCCTTGATGCCAAATCTAGTGGTCTATTTCTAGTCTCTGTTTTGCTGCCACACGTGACCCTCAGGACCACTCCCTATTCCTGGAAACTCTGTCGGAGCCTGAGCTGCCATTCTCACCAGGTTCTCCTCCTGCACCCCGACAATGTCTCACCTTCTTAGTCTCCTTTGCCACTCTTCTTCTTCGCTTTAAGTGCTGAAGACTCCAGTTTTCTCTCCTTGGCCCCTTTTTCTTCTCATTTTACATACTCTTCCTAGAAAAGCTCATCCACTAACAGATCTTTAATATTCTTCCAAATCATCATTTTTAATCCCTAAGCAATGGAGGCATGGAGCCAGCCATGCTTTATTGGGAATTGTGGGTTCTATGAGGGCACCATGGGTGGCACTATCCTACCCAAAGTTTGGACTTCTGCCTGGTGACTCCCAGGCACTTAATGCTTAGCTGTCAAAGTGGATCCATGTGCAAAGCTTTCTGTCTGGGGGTTTTGGGGGGAGATGGTATGGATGTGGGGAATTCACATAGACTTAAAACCCTGTAAGTTGGTCACCTGCCCACCTCCTCATAACGTCCTACATGGGGCAAAGGTGCATTGGTAAACGTAACGAGAAAGTATCTTCAAGCCAAAAGAAAAAGTAGGCAATTCCATAGAATATAACGGAATTTAGTACATGGTAATTCATTTGCAGGAAGATTGGGCCTGAGTTGACAGATTGGGCCTGAGTCGACAGAAGATTTGTGCAAATTATTCTCCACTAACAGACCCCTGTTACTTTTATATAGTATAACAGGAGTACTAATGATTGACCAAAGAGACAAAATATACAGTAGCACCGAGGTCATACCTCCTGGGGGTCTTGTGATGGATGATTGCTCATATACAATACTATTGCCAGTTTGATTTTATCTTGGTTGTCATGCCATTCTGGCTATTTCTAACAAAAATATTTATGGCTACATTTTAAGAAACATAAATAAACATCAACTAGAAAGCTTTGATATGCTTGCTAAGGACAGCAGGGTTGGTCCAATGTCACAGCATAAAACTTAAATAATGAAATGAAATCCAGAACACAGAGATGGAGTTAGTTTTGTTCACATCTACATCTGTTCAGCTAGGCTACCCACTTGCCCCCACACACACACACCCCTGCCATCACATGGTCTATGCAGAAGAAAGAATAAATCAGAACGGAAGAGCTGCTCTACCTTTGCCAACACCCAAATTCCTTTGTTTCTCTTCCCAACATCCTGCCCATCACTCTATCCCATCCCCCAAGGTCAAATGGATCTGATCTCACATAACAATAGTGCCATCTACAGGAGCATTTTCAAATTGCAATGGTGCCCTCAGGGGTGTGTCAGATTGCATTTTCCAAAGATGACAAGGGAGGTTATCTCCCATCCCACCTGCTTTTCTTACAACGGGACTTTGTCACAGGGCACATCGAAAGTGGAGTTTATGTTTTCTCTTCTCAGCTGGGGAAAACTTGGAATTATGAAGAAAGCGATGCTATGTGACTTCCAAGGCTAGACTACCTTCTCCCTGGTTCTCAGCTTTAGAGCCCTGAGCCACGTGTATATAATCAATTCAACTGCCCAGAGATTGCCATGCTGTAAGGAAACCAAACTAGCCCATGCAGAGAGAACACATGGAGAAACTATTTGAGAGGCAGCTGAAGCAGACCCACACGATTCCAGCCCCAGCCATTACCTGACTATAACCACTTAGAGACTTACGTCAAAGCAGCCCTGCTGAGGCTCTTCCCAAATTCCTACACCACAGAAAACAAGGGAGGTAATAAATTAGTTAGCTCTTTTTTAATACACTGAGGGGTTGTTTGTTTGTTTGTTTGTTTTTAAATATATTTTATTGATTTTGTACAGAGAGGAAGGGAGAGAGATAGAAATCATGAGAGATGAGAGTCATCGATCAGCTGCCTCTTGCACACCCCCTACCAGGGATGTGCCTGCAACCCAGGTACATGCCCTTGACCGGAATCGAACCCGGGACCCTTCAGTCTGCAGGCCGGCGCTCTATCCACTGAGCCAAACCAGTTTTGGCAAGACACTGAGTTTTGTGTTGATTTGTTATGCAACAATAGATAACTAGAATAGTGGATCATGAATACAGTCTGGTATACCATGACCAGTATATTTTTTAAAACTAAGTAAAACAGCCTTAGCTGGATGGCTCACTTGGTTGGAGTATCATTGCACACACCAAAAGATTGCAGATTTGATTCCCAGTCAAAATTGTTTCCTAGGTTTCAAGTTTGTTCCACATTCAGGGTGCTTCTATGAGGCAACCAATCGATGTTTCTATCTCACATCAATGCTTCTCTCTCCCTTCCTCTCTCTCTAAAATCAATAAACATATCCTCAGCTGAGGATTAAAAAAAAGGGGGGGGGGGGTAAATAGAACAGAACAGAATGAAAAACGTATGTTTGTGTATGTTATATGAATTAAGAAGTAAAATGTATTTATTTCTGTGAATCATGTGCAAATTTTAAAGTTTAGGGACGCTAGATTATTGTTGGAATCCCAGAAGTTTTAAAAAGCCCACTGAGGCTAATACTGCAGTGAGTCAAGGAGACCGGGAATTCTAATACAGTGCAAGCACATTGTTATTTGTGCTTTATCATCTGAGCTAAAGAAAGCATAAATGCCTTCTGCTTGTGAGGGCAAGAAAGGTGATTGCCAGGCAAGGTGTATATTTTTACTGTAATACACTGTAAATACTCTGTTGCATTGATGGGATTTCTAAGAGAGTTCGATGGCATGTTTCTCCATGAAACTCCTGCATCAGAATCACTTGGGGTCTTATAAAATAAAGGTTCCTGGGCCTCTCCTTGAACCTACAGTATGAGTCATGGGGCTCAAGTCCCAGCTCCCTGGTCATGGCATACTAACATTTGAGATCTACTGAGTCACAGGAAGGACTGTCAACATGTTTTAAATTCTAATTTCCCTAGAAAATGAAGGTTAACTCTATTGTGCAAAGGCCAGAATTTTGAGAGTTCTCACTGCGCCATGAATGTAACTGAAAAGATCCCTGATTTTCTAGGGCTCCTATAAAGGGAGAGTTTACTTAAGCATTTTCCACAAAAAAGCTTTGTGTTTATCTAAAAACACAAAACCAGTATATGTCTGTGTTTGCATGAGTCTCTGTTTTCTGGGTGTGCCTGAGTATATTCTGTTATATATAATGCATTATAATATAGTCCTTTAATATGTATAATATGTATTACAGGACACACTCAAATATATTATTATAATTATTAAATTATTAGAGCCCTGGTGCACAAAATTCGTGCATGGAGGGGCAGTGTCCCTCAGCCCAGCCTGCACCCTCTCCTGTCTGGGACCCCTCGAGGGATGTCCAACTGCCCATTTAGGCCCCATTCTAAAACCCATCCTAAACGGGCAGTCAGACATCCCTCTCACAATCCAGGGCTGCTGGCTCCCAACTGCTCGCCTGCCTGCCTTCCTGATTGCCCCTAACAGCTTCTGCCTGCCAGCCTGATCACACCCTAATCCCTCCCTTGCCAGCCTGATTGATGCCTAACTGATTCCCTGCCAGCCCAATTGCCCCACCTGCCCTCCCTTGCAGGCCTGGTCCCTCCCAACTGCTCTCCCCTACAGGTCTGGGTCCCACCCAACTGCCCTTTCCTGCAGGCCTGGTCATCCCCAACTTTCCTCTCCTGCAGGCCTGGTCCCCCCCGCCTCCCCTGTGGGATTGGGCCTAAACTAGCAGTTGGACATCCCTCAAAGGGTCCTGGATTGGAGAGGGTGCAGGGTGGGCTGAGGGACACCCTCCTCCAGTAACATCATAATCACAATTTCTATCACATATTGGTGTGGGTTTCTATTTTATTACATGTTTTTAAATACTTTTTTTAAAAATATTATCTGAACTATTTTGAGAGTTTGGTTTTGGTTGGTTTTAGGATTTTTAGAATCACCTCACAAAACAGAAATTTAGAAACATTGATTTAACCTCATTTTCAGCTGGGAAAACTGAGTCCAAGAAGAGGAAAAAACAGCCCAAGATTGTAGGTTATTCTTTGTTTCAGATTTTCAGGAGGAAAAAAATATTTGGAGGAGATTCACATGCATCTAAGAACCTCCTGGTCTCAATCTTGAGGGAGTCCTCGGATCACTGATGAGCTGTTAAGAGTCATGGGGGAAATCAGAAGAATTAGAGCTATTGCTAAAATTTTCACAATGTTAAGTATTTAAGTCATAGGTCTGGTCCCTGAGCCTTATTTAGATATTTTGTTACTTTATTAATATTCATAACCATCTAGAGAGTTCATAAATAACTTACAGTCTACGTAGATGGGTCTAATTTGTCTGTCCTTCGTCCCAGCAAGACTCTGGGAGAGGCACCCTCCCACTCACTGTGGCAACAGGGGCAGAAACCACAATAAAGTCAGATCCATTCAGCTCTGCTATGCACACTGGCACAGATATGCAGACTCATGGGATAAACAACTGGCTCCAAGCTGCTCTGGTTTCCCTGGAGCTCACACTCAGAAGCTGGGGAAATGCTGCCACCTGGTTATAACCTTTGTTTAGCGTTTTGCTCATCTCTTTTCATCTATTTGGTGTCTTTTGTTAAATGCCTTTCTGTTCCATCTGCTCCATCCTAATTTGCTCCCGGCCAATCAGCTCCTAACCTCATGGTTCAAATTCAATGTGTGGCCTGTCGTTGCACCTCCCACATAGTGCTTTCTTTTCTTTTCTTTCCTTTTCAATATTTTTTATTGATTTTTGGAGAGAGCGTAAAGGGAGAGGAATAGAGAGATAGAAACATCAATTAGAGAGGTACATCATGCCCCCTCCCCCCCAATTGGGGATCAAGCCTGCAACCCATGCATGTGTCCTGACCAGGAATCGAATCATGACCTCTTGGTTCCTGAATCCACACTCAGCCTCTGTGCCACACTGGCCGGGCTGATCTCTACTTCTTTCCTCTACTAAGCGGCTGTCTCCATCCTGCTATTCTGCTTCAGCTGTGAGGTGAACAGTCTTCTCTATTCCCACAATAGCTATCTCTACGTGGCGCTGGAAGAACTGAAGAGTTCATCTGCCCCTAGAGTCAGGCAGGTCTAATGACATCAAGCTTAAGCCCTAAGGTTCCAGAGGCACCTCTGAGCTGCCTGGAGAAGCAGTGACCTTACACGGGTGCCCGGACATCAGGATGCAGTGGGGGGCTCCACCCTGAGCCTCACAAACTGAGCGCTAAAGGCCAGGCAGGGCCTGTCCCCAAGACCTACGCTACAGCCTCTTGGAAAATTAATGCCTTACGTGAGATGTTCTCTAGTTGCCCAGCTAACCACTCAGATCTTCTTGGGATCTTATGAAGATTCCTAGGCAGAGGTCTACTATCTTGGATAAAGCAAAGTACAATCACTTTGTTATTCACATAGTTATGTTCTGACAATTGGCCGCTAACACCAAATTAAGAGCAAATACTAATATTTCAGTGTCTATCCTTGATCTTTTTGTTTTCCACTTCATTGATGTGCTCAGAAGAATCAAACTGAAAAGTCTGCCAAAAGCACCCCTAATAATAAAATAACTAACAGTTGTAGAGCATCTTACAGGTCTTAACATATTGGTGTGGGTGTGTACACGCGCATACATACACGAAAAGGTTAACAGCAGATCCTCGTTATTAACTACTGAAAACAAATTAGCCAGTGTCTCTCCAATCAGAAGTACTTTGCATACTCTGACCACCCATCAGAGCAGAAGTCCAAGCTCCAGTGAACCCCTATCTTCCCTGTAGACTCCTGCCAGCTCACCTGCTTTCCCAAGTTAGAGAGGAAAAAATAATCCTGCTAAAGCTATGAGTGATTTATTGGGCAAGCCAGCAGAAGTGAGTAGGAGGTGTTTTCTTGAAGTTGAAGGAGGGAAGAAAAAAAATCCCATTGTAGCAATCAGATTGTCAGTCCCAAAGATAGTGACTCAGGACAGGTCCTTGGTAAGCAGGCACTGAGCTAGAAGAATCAGAACAGTATTATGTGACCCAATTGGGAAGGAATGCATTCACTCAGGAAGCCAGGTGAGGCAAGGCAGTCATTAAGGCAATCTGGGCAGAGCTATGATTAGAGATGAAAACCAAAATCCACACAGCCAGCTCCTCCACATGTGGCCGCGACTTTCCATGCTCCCGTGCTACTCCAACTAGATAGTATATCTGGGTAGTGACATGGCCCTAAGGCTTTGTGGGAAAAACACCTGACAGTATAAATAATAATAATTTAAAAGTGTTATTGTTGCCCTAACCGGTTTGGTTCAGTGGTTAGAGCGTCGGCCTGCGGACTCAAGGGTCCCAGGTTCAATTCTGGTCAAAGGCATGTACCTTGGTTGCAGGTACATACCCAGTAGGGAGTTTGCAGCAGGCAGCTGATTGATGTTTCTCTCTCATTGATGTTTCTAACTCTCTATCCCTCTCCCTTTCTCTCTGCAATGATTTAATAAAATATATTTAAAAATAACCGAAACCAGTTTGGCTCAGTGGATAGAGCGTCAGCCTGCAGACTGAAAGGTCCAGGGTTCGATTCCAGGCAAGGGCATGTACCTTGATTGTGGCCACATCCCCAGTAGGGGGTGTGCAAGAGGCAGCTGATCGATGATTTTCTCTCATCGATGTTTCTAACTCCCTGTCTCTCTTTTCTTCTCTGTAAATATATAAATAAATAAATAATTTTAAGAGAGAGACATATTTATTGGAGAAAACTTAGAAATTCCATATAAACATTCAGAAGAAAATCATAATCATTTATAATCCCATCACCCTATGTAACAAACTTTAACATTTTATTGTATAACTCTCTAAACTTATATTGCATACATACTTTTATTTCCTAGGGGGTGGGGGGAAAATCATGAGTTATAGATTTGTTACCTGATTTCTTCACTCCCTCAAATGTGACATATATTTTTCCATGTCAATAAAAAATACTCCTATATAGTATACCATCACTCTTTATGTGCTCCATTATATGGTATTTGTAGTAGTAATTTAATCAGTTTCCTATTGTTACACATTTCCATTGTTTACAAATATGGGCTATATAAATCAGTACTAAATTTTCTTGTTCACGGATTTTGCCAAACATGTTTGATTATTCCTCTAGGGTCCTCCTTTAAAATAAATTGTTGGGGGGGGGGGGGGTATTGGTAAGATATGTACATATATAGTACCTTAATAAAAAAAGAAAGAAAATAAATAAAAAATAAAGTTGTATTGATACATAAAAATAAAAATAAAAAGACTCATGAACACAGAAAACAGTATGGTGATTGCCAGAAGAAAGAGGGTTAAGGGAGGTAGAAGAAGGTAAATGAGGGATTAATAGTGATGGAAGGAGACTTGACTTGGGGCGGTAAAAACAAAATTCAATATACAGATGATATGTTGTAGAAATAGGTATTTTAAACCTGTATAATTTTATTAATCCCCCCAATAAATTTGATAAAATAATTCTTTAAATAAATAAATAAAATTGTTAAGCTAAGGAGTTTTCATGTATTTATGGCTTTTGATATATACTGCCAAATGGTCTTGCCCTACTGATAAGTCATACCATTTATATCTCCACCATCATTGTATAAATGTTCCATTCTCTCGTTTTCACATGCAATTTGTTTTATCTTGCTATCTAACAAGTTGAACAGTGACATAAGGGACAGTGATTTTATTTCTTAAATTTTTAGTGAAGCTGGATATTATTTCAGACACAATGTGACAAACTGGGTAACTTAAAACAACACAAATGTGTTGTCTCGGTTCTGAAGACCAGAAGTCCGAAGTCAAGGTTTCAGTAGGGCCTGGGCTGTGCATGCCCCCTAAGGTTCTATGGGATGTATAGCTACTCTGGCCTTATATCTCCTCTTGTACATTCATCACTATATCACTCAGGGCTTTTACATCGTGACTCGACTTCTTTCTGTCCTCTTTGCCAAACTTTTCCACTGTGCCCACCAGAATTCATTCTGTGTATAATAAATCCCCCCTATACTGGCAACCTTTCTGCTATAAATGTTTCCTTCATTTCCTTGCCTTAACTGATATCTAGATTTCTCCCCTTGGGTCTCTTCCTCTAAAATATTTTTAAATTCTATGACCCCCATTTCATTTCAAAGTACTTTTTCCTTGTTTCTTCTGCTTTCCTTTTTATTTATGTATTCATCAGTGAGCTTCATTTTTATTTGTCTAGAATCCCATTGTCTCATCTTTTCTTTTTTTTTTCCATTTTCTAGAAACCACATTTTCTTAACTTTATCTAAAGAACCATGCAGATATTATCTGGAATCTTCTTTTGTTTCCTGCCATAAGTCTTTTTTAAGGGCCTTTTTTCATCCCCTTATTCTGTGTTATAGTCTCTTTCTTGCAGGGCACTGGATTTTTTGGTAAAGCGTGTCATGGGGAGTGAAGTTAATTCGAAATGTAGAGATGGTCTAATCAAATCCTGCTAATTTTACAGATAAAGAAACTGAGTCCTAGAGAAAGAAAGGCCTAAAGTAAGCACAGATCCAAGGTTCCCCAAATGTATGAGAAACAGAGCCCTCCGGGCTAAGAACATGTATGACAGGCCTCTCTTCTTTAGGCTGAACTGGACACCACCCCACAAGACGTCTTCCTGATGGGGGCCCCTCAGCACTGCTCCCAAAGCCTGGTTCACAGCAGGCTTCACAAATTATCATTATTATTATTATTATTGCTATTGCTATCACTGTTTGTTTTCACCATAACAACCAAAGTAATAAGAGTGGGAGAGAGGGAAAGACAGGATTCCCAACAACAATAATAACTGTTTACCTCAGACCTAAGAGACACTAACTCATGGCCTGTCACCACACCCCTGAGAGTTCACAGCAGATACCTAAGGGGGAAGGAAGGAAGAGAAAGGGGAAGTGGCTCTGTCCATGGTTGCCAAAGGTAAGGCTGAAAACAGGAAGAGTTTGATGCTCAGCCCAAGATGGACTCTGTCGACCTGTGTTTAACAGAACCTAGATCTGTGACCTATATAATACTGCAGTGCAGGAGTTCCTAAAATTTTTGACCATTGTCAACAGTAAGAAATGTGATTTTACACATGTCCATATAGAGAGAATGGGAAAAGGGCTTTTACAAAACATCCTCAACCCTTACCATGCATTCTGATGTTTTCTCTTTCATTCTATTCTATTCTGTTTTGTTCTTCTTCTTTTTTAATATATTTTATTGATTTTTTTACAGAGAGGAAGAGAGAGGGATAAAGAGTTAGAAACATCGATGAAAGAGAATCATCGATCAGCTGCCTCTTGCACACCCCCTACTGGGAATGTGCCTGCAACCAAGGTACATGCCCTTGACCGGAATCGAACCTGGGACACTTCAGTCCTCAGGCCGAAGCTTTATCCACTGAGCCACACCAGTTTCGGCCTGTTTTGTTCTTTAAAAGTGCTGGTTGCAATCCCTTGAATGTATTTCACTGCACACTAATGAGTACGCCCCACATTTGGAAAACCATCTTCAGAGGAAATATGAAAGAGCAGTCCTAAAGGAGAAGGGCTGCATAAGATTCTCTAAAAAAAAAGCAGAAAGAAATTTGGTTACAGATAAAAGTAGAAGAACATTTGTGACATTAGATACAATAGCAGAAGTACACCTGCAATAGCATCTCACTATACAGAATTTTTGTTCAAAATATTTAACCCAAATCTAATCATGCAGGCAATCAGATAAATCCTGACTGTGAAACATTTTATAAGACATGAAACTTGGAAGTCTTCAAAAATTTTATTGTCATAAAAGATCAGAAAAGGTAAGAGATTGTTCTAAATTAAGAGAGACGAAAGAGATATGTCAACTAAACACAACATGTGATCCTTAATTGCATTCTGGCTGGAGAAAAATAAAAAATAAAAAAACCCACAGAGTACCTTGGAAAGACAATAAGGGAGATTTGAATGTGATTTCATATTAAACGATACTTCTGGGTCATGTTAAGGATCTTGGGGTGATGATGCTATTGTGTCATATATGACAAGACTCTTGCTCTTGAAGGTACACATTGAAGTATTTGCAGGGGGGAGAGTCATAACATTTGAAATTCACTTCCAGTGGATAAGAAAAGAGAATATGAATATAGAAAGAGAAAGAACATGTAAAGGAATATTAACAATTTGTAAATCTAGGAGAAACTATATTGGTAGATGTTCATAATAAGTTTGAAATTTTTCAAAATACAATGTTAGGGGGGAGTGAACAATATAGATTTTAATAAAAGAATTTATTCTATTTAAACTTTAATGTTGCAGCCGAAGCCGGTTTGGCTCAGTGGTAGAGCGTCGGTCTGCGGACTGAAGGTCCCAGGTTCGATTCCGGTCAAGGGCATGTACATTGGTTGAGGGCACATCCCTGGTAGGGGGTGTGCAGGAGGCAGCTGGTCAATGTTTCTCTCTCATTGATGTTTCTAGCTCTCTATCTCTCTCCCTTCCTCTCTGTAAAAAATCAATTTAAAATATATGAGTGGTGGATGCAGGAAGAGACTGAACATAAACTGTGCACCAATGGATGAGGACAATGGGGGGTGGGGAAAGGGCAGAGGGTGGGGTGGGAACCTGGTGGAGGGGGGGGGGGGAATGAGGAACTTTTGTAATAATATGAACAATAAAGATTGATTTAAAAAAAAAAAAAATATATATATATATATATATATATATATATATATATATTAAACTGTAACGTTGCAATGAACATTAAAATGGTGTTTTGTAAATATTTCTTAAAAGATATAATAGCAGTGAATCCACCCACTTACCACACGCACGCACACACAACCTCACCACCAGGTGCTGTGAGAAATGCTTCCGTTGATAAAAGCCATTTCTATAATGTTAGACTAGTGAGACCAGTAACAGTAGGGTAGAATGTGTGCATTTTAGAGTCTACCAGATCTCATTGGAATACCATTCCCACAGTGTTTTAGCTGTGTCACCTTTAGATAGTTTACTTGACCTCTGAAACTGCTTCCTGGACAAGGTAGAATTTAGCCTGAGCCCACTGATCCTGGGAAACAGTGAAGGTTAAAAAGTCCCCCACACTTTGTGTTCCAGGAGGCCTACTGCAAGCAACCACCCTTCCCCTAAGACTTTGATAAGATTCGTACATGCCTTCCTTATTCACTTATGACAAGCCCAGACATAGAGCTTCCAAATTCGCATTCTTCCCCTTATAAATGATCGACTGAACTGCTTGTCCCTCTAGTTCAGTCAATTGAACAAGATCTTAGTAACCAAACTTCTTTGTGAAGCTTTTTTCCTTTCTCCAGGTCCCTGAGCTTTGGCCCACCTTCAGCCGAAGCCAACACACAGCACCCCCAAAGTGTCCCTCCCAGAAAATAGGCTGCTCAAGGTAAAACAATCTGATCTACACCTGATTCACCATCCTTTCATTCCTCTTCCCCACACCTGGTTTTTTTGTTGTTGTTGTTTGTTTGTTTTTAAATATATTTTATTGATTTTTCTTACAGAGAGGAAGGGAGAAGGATAGAGAGCTAGAAACGTCGATGAGAGAGAAATATCGACCAGCTGCCTCTTGCATACCCCCTACCAGGGATGTGCCCGCAACTAATGTACATACTCTTGACCGGAATCGAACCTGGGACCTTTCAATCCGCAGACAGATGCTCTACCGCTGAGCCAAACCGGTTTTGGCCCCACACCTGGTTTTTATTAGCTTTGTTTACCGCTCTATTAAAAAAAAAAAAAAAAAATTAGCCGAAACCTGTTTGGCTCAATGGATAGAGCGTCGGCTTGGGAACTGAAAGGTCCCGGGTTCGATTCCGGTCAAGGGCATGTACCTTGGTTGCGGGCATATCCCCAGTAGGAGGTGTGCAAGAGGCAGCTGATCGATGACTCTCTCTCATTGATGTTTCTATCTCTCTCCCTTCCTCTCTGTACAAAATCAATAAAATATATTTTTAAAGTAAAAAAATAAAAATAAATTAAAAAAATTATTCTTGTCCTAGGTGGCTTGGCTCAATGGATAGAGCATCAGCCCAAGGACTAAAGGATCCCAGGTTTGATTCCAGTCAAGGGCACTTACCTTGGTTGCAGGCTCTGTCCTGGTTGCCCTGGTCAGGCATGTGCAAGAGACAAGTAATGGATGTATCTCTCTCACATCGCTGTTTCTCTCTGTGTGTTTCTCCCCCTCCCTTCCACTCTTTCTAAAAAATCAATCGAAAAAATATCTTGGGGTAAGGATTAACTTAAAACAAATCTTCTTGCCTTACTCTCCAGAGGTTTGCAGATTTTTTGGTTGCAGTAATCCTCTCCACCTTTAAAGTAGTCCTCCAACCCCTATTGAAATAATAATTTTTGTAAAATATATTTTATTGATTTTTTACAGAGAGGAAGGAAGAGGAATAGAGAGTTAGAAACATCGATCCATGAGCTGCCTCCTGCACACCCCCTACTGGGGATGTACCCACAACTAAAGTACATACCCTTGACTAGAATTGAACCTGGGACCCTGGAGTCTGCAGGCCTACGCTTTATCCACTGAGGCAAACGGGTCAGGGCTGAAATAATCATTTTTAATTAAACTTTCTCCTTACTAAGTCTGGATTTGATTTTTGTTTACTGCTCTATATATTAATAAATATAAATAAAGCAAATGACTTATGATTATAAATATCCTACCATTATGTAAATTCTAGAGGCCTGGTGCATGGATTCCTGCACCAGTTGGGTCCCTCACACTGGCCTGCGGGGATCGGGCCAAAACCTACAGTCCAACATCCCCTGAGGGGTCCCAGAATGTGAGAGGGAGCTCTGCAAAGTTGTTGTCACTCAGCAGCTCCTGCCTTGAGCATCTGCCCCCTGGTGGTCAGTGCACATCATGGCTACTGGTTGGTCAGTCAGTCACTTAGACTTTTATATTGTATATATATAGATCTCTTGAATCTATTCACATCTTACCAGCCTACTGTTAAACCCTAGATAAGATCACCATTATAATGAACTTCCTAAAATAATATTAAACTCTGATACCACCTAATTCCCAGTTGGTTTCCAAAGCCAACTGCAATTGGAATCATTTCTCATTAATACTACAAAACCATAGCCCTGGCCGTTGTGGCTCCGTTGGTTGAGTTGTTATCCCATGCACCAAAAGGCCGCCCATTTGATTCCTGGTCAGGGCGCGTGGGCTGTGGGATCAATCCCCTGTAAGGGGCATGCAGGAGGCAGATGATCAATGTTTCTTTCTCTCCCCTTCACTCTAAAAAAATCAATAAAAAGATATATTTGAAAAAAGAACCATTCATTTCATATACACAAACTAACAAGGCTGCATTACTCACAGAATTTTAAATTCATTTCAGTGTGGTTAACTGGGCTCCTACAATTAGGACTTGGAGACATTCAGTGTGACATTAGGAATAAGGGGGAAAGTGGAGAGTGTCAAAAAAAAAAAACTATTATAACAAAATAATTAATTAATTAATTAAAATTTTTTTTAAAAGAAAGAAAGTGGAAAGTGTCAGATTGTGCTATAAAAAAGAAACACCTCTTGGTGGAATATGGACACCTGAGTGTAAACATTAAGTAATCATGACAGAGGTTTCTACTTCTAAAGTCTGGAGCCAGTTTATTCAGGTTGGAAGTCTAGCTCCACCCATTCATGCTTCTACACATACAACCTTTGGCAGGTGGCTTCCGTTCCCTAGGCCTCAGTGTTCTCTCTGCGTGGGAGAGACGTGGATAACAAAGTACGCACCTCATAGGATTGTTGTGGGAATTAAATGAGATAATCCATGTAAAGCCCTTAAAACGGTGCCTGGCACATCGCAGTGATTGCTGGCATGACCCTGATTCCAGTGACTGCTTCTCCCCTCCCCCTCTCCCCCCCCCCCCCCGCACACCCCTCCCTGGGGATGTGCCCGCAACCAATGTACATGCCCTTGACCAGAATCGAACCTGGGACCTTTCAGTTCGCAGCCCGACGCTCTATCCACTGAGCCAAACCGGTCAGGGCATCAGTCTCCTTTTCTAATCCAGGATCCAACCAGCAGAATCACTTGGTGTCCCCAAAGCTTCAAGCTATTTCACATTCTGTTTTGTTCACAGTCGTTCCCTGTGCCTGGCATGGCATTCTCTTCACCTCCTGTGTGCCAGGCAAACAGCTTAAGAAAACTTTCCTGAGGCACCTGAGCCCCTCACCTCCTGCTTGCCAGCCTGGACCATCCCCTAGAGCACATCTCCTCCATTGCCTTTGTCTGCCCCCTTTGCCTTCATTGATGCTCCCCTGTGGGCCCTTACCCCTACCTAGCACAGTGCCTCGTGGCTAGCAAGGGCCCAATACCTGTTGAATAAGTGGAATGCATAGGATAGGGAAGTTGGGGATGGAAGGTGGGGCATTCCAGAGAGAACTGTTCCAGGAGCTCAGAGATGGCTTGCTATTGCTGCTATGTAAATGTTTCGTCATCAATGGAATATCTGTAGCCTCTGCATTGCCTTTGAAGCTGGTAATCTATACATATAAAAGGCTAATATGCTAAGCATCCCTCCTACCATCCAATCAATCGCTATGATGCACACTGATCACCAGGGGGCAGACACTCAAACAGGAGCTGCCTAGCTGCAGTGGCTTGGCAGCAGCAGTTCTCAGTGACACAACCCAAAACCAGAGAGAAGGGAACCTGATTCTTTACGGGGCCGTGCCATTCCACCGTGGGCCGTGGGTCATGTTGTTGTGGGGCACTGTCCTCCGGGAATCTGGTTTACTGCACACTTGCATTTGCGTTTCACACCCTGGACGACAGCAACTTTGTGGAGTGCCCTCTCGCACTCCTGACCACTCAGGGAATGTCAGAGAGCAGGTTTGGGCCTGATCCCCAAAGACCAGGCAGAAGGACCCCACCTGCCAGAGGGACCCAGCTCACTCCACAGGCACCTGGGAAGGACTGTAGGAGGTTGGCTCCAGGACATGTCTGGCCCTTGTCACCCAGTCCTGCTCTGCTGGCCACCTTCTAATTAATTTCCTTTCAATGTGCACGAATCCGTGCACCGAGTCACTAGTGTGCGGGTCTGGGCGCGGAGTCCATAAACATACATCTACCAACAATCTAACAAATCAACTTTGAGATATTTACCCAACAGTAATGGAAATCTATGTCTACAAAAGACTTAAGAATGTCCAGTCACCCCTTTATTCGTAACAGCTAATAACTGGAAAAGATCCAAATGTCAACAGGGGAATGAAAAAATAAATTGTGCTATGTCCATTTAATAGGCTACCATTCCACAGTGAACAGGAATCAATGACAGGCCTGGATCTCAAAAGCTTATGCTAGGTGAAGTTAGACAGAAAGAAAGAGTACATATGGGACAGGCAAAAGTAGGATTACAGATGTGATAGTTTATTCTTGTATTATTATGTATTAATGATTGTGTTATTTTCCATACCAAACAACCATAAACCTACTCTTGCCCACCCTATATATAAAATTTCAGAAGGGGAAAATGTAACCTTCTAGCGACAGAAAGCAGATCAGTTGTTACCTGGGCTAAGGGAGTGAGGGAATAAGGGGAGAGAGGGCAGAGACTGGGAAAGAACAGGTTTGTTAACATTCATCCATTCAGCTGTACACCTGAGATCTAAGCATTTCTCTGTACGTTCATTCTACGTATTGAATGTGTGTTGAGAGGTGGAAGAGAAGGAAGAGGAGTAGGGAGGGGAGAAAGAAAGGCAGTGGCGGTGCCTGGGGCAGGATCAAATGAATGAGCCACGGGTTCCGGAGGCGGCTAGGGCCGGGCGCTCTCCGCCCACACCGGGAGTCGGTGGGGAAGGGGAAACGGGCGGGGAGGAGGGAGCAGGCGGGGAAGACGGGAGGGGGAAGGGGAGCGAGCGGGGAAGGGGAACCGGCGGGGAGGAGGGAGCAGGCGGGGAAGGCCCGAGCGCGCGGAGGCGGAGGGATGGGAGGAGCGCGCGGCGTGCAGTTGCTCCTCTCGGCCGCCAGGGGGCGGCGTGGGCGGGAAGGGCGGCCGCGGTGACCCGGGAGCGGCGGCGAGGGGGCGGGTCCGGGCGCGGAGTCCATGTGGGCGCCGGCGCGGCGCGGTGCAGCGCGGGGTCGCCATGGCGGACGTGCAGCAGCTTCGGGTGCAGGAGGCGGTGGACACCATGGTGAAGAGTCTGGAGAGAGAGAACATCAGGAAGATGCAGGTAGCGGGCGGGAGCCGATTGGAGGGAAACCCGACATCCCCGGCCCCTTCCCCGCAGAACCAGCCGGGCGCCCCTGGGGTCGCGGTGGCGCCTCGGAAGCAGGCCTTGTCCCCGGGCAGAAACTCTAGCTCTTCGGCCGAGCGGATGAAAGTTGTGCGTCCTCGCCAGGCCCAAGGCCATTTATCAACCACCCCGACCTGCACGGGGGGTGACGGGGCCCGGGCCGGGGTTAGAGGGCCCGGGGGTGAGGTGTAGCCCCGCCACCTCCCCTCCTGCCCGGCCCCTCCCTCCTGCCGGCCCCTCAGCACGTGCGCCGCCCGCCCGAGGCTGAAACCACGGCCAAGGTGAAAGGCCGGGAGGCGGGCTGATCGGCCTCCTCCGTGGCCACGGGCCTTGGTGTAGATTTTGTTCTGCTTTGATCCCCCTGATGCCTGATGGTGTTGGTCCTGCCCCCCTGAAAGGATTGTGAGTTTCCCTTGTCATTAGTTAATGGAAGGCCTACCCCCTGGTGGCACTTACATTCCTAGGCTGCTGGCCTCTGACCTCTGGGGTATAGGCACCCGGTTTTCAGGTTTTGGCTTCATCTGACCCCCCCGCCACCTCCGTGCCCACCAGCCCTGGAGGTAGCACTTGCCACTGAGATAGAATCAAGAAGCCTATGAAACACTGCGAGGCACTGAGGATAATTTTCCCCGTTTGTGGTCTTAATGCCCTGATGGCTAGTCTAAGGAGAGGTGCACATAGTGACCCTCCCTCTAATCCCTGTTGCACCTCATTGGTTGTCTCTGGCCCTGGGGCTTTCCTACCTCACCTCTCCGCCCTTCCTTCCCAGGGCCTCATGTTCCGGTGCAGCGCGGGCTGCTGTGAGGATAGCCAGGCGTCCATGCAGCAGGTGCACCAGTGCATTGAGCGCTGCCACGCACCTCTGGCCCAAGCCCAGGCCCTGGTGACCAGCGAGCTGGAGAAGTTCCAGGTGAGCAGTATCCCAGACAGGGGACTCTTAGCAGGTGACAAGCGTTTGTTACAGAACTCTCAGCTCCAGTGTCTTGGTTCTGTTAACATTGGTGACAATGCTGTGGTCAACCAGTCTTCACAGAGTCTGAAATTTTGGACACAATACTGGAGATGGAGGGCTGTGTTTCCCATAGAAACAATGAGTTACCCAGGCAGTTCGTAACCAAGGGCCCTAAGCTTTTTCTTTTCTGTAGCTACCAAATATGTATGTGTGCTATATAGTACAAATCTTTCTAAAACATAGAATTTATTCATTCGTACAATAGCAGAATCCCCAGGAAAGTGGAATACACTTGTCTTAAAGCATACAGATTAGAGCAGTGGTTGGCAAACTCATTAGTCAACAGAGTGGCCGACCACTGGATTAGAGCAAGATCCTATCATCATTTTGTGGATTTGCATGCTCTGGGTGTGGCCCCTACTTGCTACACACAGAAGGTAGCCCCATGTCACTAAGGAGCAGTCATTTAGATGAAGCATTATTATTGTTGACTTCCTGCCTCACAAGCCCCTCTGAGGTCACTTGGAGTCCCCCAAACCCCTGTCTGGAGCAAAGGGTAGCCACAACTTCATTTTACTCCCTTCCTGAGTATATTTTTCTGGAAGTTGGGGGAAGCAGGGCCTGTTTCTATTCAGTTCTTCATAGTCTGGGATTCTGTTCACATGGGTAAATTATATCTAATGTGATACATTTTTATCTTCTGCTACATAAAATTCTTTCATGTTGCTGATAGGAATAATGTCTTCAAAAATCATGAAACTCCAGAAGATTTCTGCGTTTATTTTGACACCTAATTTTATAAACAGGGTCTTTGGCATTTTGACACCTGAATTGCTGTCTAACATGTCAGCCCTCTTCAGTCAGACTTACCCTTCTGCTGAGCCAGAACTGCTCCTGCCACTCCTGTCCACTGGGCCAAATGCAGTGGTCATTTCTCATTCCTCAGCTCACTCAGCCTGTCTGCATCATTGACACAGCGGATCACTTTGGCCCTTCTTGAAACACTTTATTCAGTTGGCTACCAGGACACTTCACTTTCCTGATTTTCTATCTCTCTCCCTAGCCATCCTTTTATGACCTCCTTTGCTGGCTTTTCCCCTTTCCAGCCTCTGAACATTGGAGAGCCCCAGGGCTGTTCTTGAACCTTTTTTCTATCTAGTTCTCTGGTCTCATGGTTACAATTATCAGCTATATGCTGACAACTACATAGCTTTAGACCAGTGGTCGGCAAACTCATGAGTCAACAGAGCGGCAAACCAAGGCTGGCGATCTGCATGTGGCTCATGAGCCGCAGTTTGCCGACCCCTGCTTTATACCAACTGCACTCCTGATCTCCAAATTCATATGTCCAACCGTTTCCTCCACATCTTCACTTACTTATTTTGTTGGTTTATCTACCCTTAGTGGAATATAAGCTCTATAATGGCAAGAACTTTATCTGATTTTATTCATTGCTATATCCCCCAATAGGAGAGTACCTGACACATAGAAGATAGTCAATAAGTTATTGTTGAGTGTTTTTCTTTAGCAAGGACAGACATTAAATAATCAAGATGTTTGTAAGTCTTGAAATGGAAAAACACTGGTACTAAAGTAATTGAGTAAGTGGTCTCTTTACTTCTCACTCTCTGGGAAAGGCTTCTGTACAATTTATTCTATCACTCACCTGCTTCCTAGTAATGCTTTGTCTGGGCCCTTCTGGTGCCACCCTCTGTTTCAATCGGGATGGTCTTGGTTAATTTCTCTATACGGTCTCTTTAATTTATCAAGATCATACATGTCAAGCCAAAACACAGCAGGTCTTCAAACAACATCATTTCTTATAACATTGATAAGAAACCAAAGGAGCTTGACCCTGTATATAAATTAGCCTGTGGTACATTTGGTATCGTTATACATCATTTTGCCACAGTTCCATGTCAACATTAAGTAAGGATTTAACTGTATGTAGCACAAGGCCTGCCACATGATAAGCACTCGGTATATAAAGGCCAACTTCTCAGCCTTCTCTGTTCTCTTCCTTCTTGTCACAGGACCGCCTGGCCCGGTGCACCATGCATTGCAACGACAAAGCCAAAGACTCAATAGATGCGGGGAGTAAAGAGAGTCAGGTGAAGCGGCAGCTGGAGAGTTGTGTGACCAAGTGTGTGGATGACCATATGAACCTCATTCCAACCATGACCAAGAAGATGAAGGAGTCTCTCGCATCCATTCAGAAATAGAAGTCTTTGCCATTGGCCATGGAGGCTGAGGGCAGGAATCTATTTAAAATGAAGAATGCGAATTTTGGTCTTTTAAGCAGTTTAAGGATGAAGAAATTGAGGATGGCGGCAAGTTTAAGGCATGTGTCACTTGCCTCTGGACACCGGTTCTTTTATGTTTTAATCCTAGAAAGTGAAATGGGGGAAGAAAAAGAAAAAAAAACCTGGTGCTAATGTTTGGGTCAGAGAGTTTTTGAGAGCCTAAATTTTATGTGGCAAATGCTCATCCTGGCAGCAGGCATTTCCCTCAAACCAAGCCAGAGCCTTCTGAGGTACAAACAAGCTGACAGGGTCCTCTAACCTGTCAGTGGTCTGGTAGAAGATGAGGGGAGGCGTTTCTGTTTGTTGCCAACCTCCTGTTTACTACAAGCATTACCACACCATTTTCCATAAGCTGTGAAACAAAATCCATGCGGTTACTAATTTAGAAGTGGAAAAACAGTTTCTGAGTATTTGGTTTGGGTTGGTTTTATATACAAGGGCATAAAGTTCATTTAAGATGGGGAGTTGGGAGAGGTAGTTTGGGTAAGAACTTAAAAGGGTTCCTTTGGATATCAGTTTCTGTCCAAGATATGAATATGCACTTTAATGCTCACACTTTACACCTTTCAGCTCAGAAACACTACAAAAACATGAGAGGCAGTGTCACACTGGGTATGAAAGCAGATCTTCCTTCTCACTGGCTACCGTGATAGGTCCTAAGCCTGTCTACGGCAGAATGACAGGACAATTTGCCATGGTACTCTACCTTGACGGGAAATAGGGTTTTGATTGTGCTGTATACCAATTCACGGAATAAACAGTGAGAGGGGAACTGTTGCTGCTTCATTAAGAGTTAGGAAGTACTGGATTTGGGGAAAACCTGGTTTTCAGGAATGAAACCTGAATCCAGTATTGCTTGCTTTGCCCCCTCAAATAACAGAGCCCTAACGAGACAATCTTTTGGCAACAGGAAGGTAAAGGAAGAAAAAAGGGGCAGCCCCCATTACTATATACCACTTTTGCCAGGCCCTTTGCAACATAAAGTGTTCCTACCCCAGCTCTGGAACCTTACTGTTTTGATAAGGAGCTTGTCTTTTTACCAACTTATTACTTGAAATGATAAAATAGCTTGTCTGTCTGCTGTTTCAAGACTGTGATATATTTTCCTAGTGGTCTGGTTTTAAAAAATAAATAAGATTTAATTTTCCTCTACTATTGTGTTTTTTTATATCTGGGCAGTGAATATATAACTTAGAATGCTTTTCCTTGTAATGTGTGAAATAAGTTTCTTTTTTTATTTATTTTTTAAATATATTTTATTGATTTTGTACAGAGAGGAAGGGAGAGAGATAGAGAGTTAGAAACATCGATGAGAGAGAGTCATCGATCAGCCGCCTCTTGCACACCCCCTACTGGGGATATGCCCGCAACCAAGGTATAATACATGCCCTTGACCGGAATCGAACCCGGGACCTTTCAGTCCCCAAGCCATTGAGCCAAACCGGTCTCGGCTGAAATAAGTTTCTTATGAGGTCCAGAAGAGAAAGTTATGTGTTAGTTTTGTATGCAGGACCTGGTCATTGTAAATGAGAAAAGTTTCAAGGGCAGATGAGGGCACTTTTACTTGAAGTCCATTAATGTATTAGTAAAAAGATAAAAGCTATGAAACTTAAATTAAAAAAAGATTCATCTGCTAGTATGTCAGGTTTCTAGTCTCAACTAAACACTAACAGCAGGAGGTAGAAAAGATATTCTTGTGACCCCTCTAGAGAATATGCAATGTCTAGGATTTTGAGTACCAATTAACTAAGTCTTTACTATCATTGGCATTTCAGTACCGGGGTGGACAAAAGTAGGTTTACAATTCATACGGAAAACACAATAAATAAATAATAAAGACTGTGTTTTGTGTACTCACAACTATAAATCTATTTTTGCCCACCCCTGTAGAGCCTTTCCTAAATATTAGGAATGAATTCAATTTTAGAGAACCAGCGATTCTTAGAATCACCAAAGCTTTTCTATTTTGATCCAAGTCTCTAATCCCTATTGTATTTTATTCCTTAATGTGTATTTCCCTATTTTGGGTAACTTAACTGAGAACAAGTCAGAGACTACTTTTTACACTTATGCTTTTGACTTGATAATCAATACCTCAGAGTGTTTGTGTGTTGTGCTTACTTTTGGCGGGACAGTCCCGATTTGTAACAATTTTTACCGCGTCCCGCGGCGTTTTAAAAAAAAGTCCCGATTTTTGGAAAGACGGATTCTTTCCAAAAATCGGGACTTTCCCGCCAAAAGCGGGACTATCTGGTCACCTTACCTTAATGCTTTATGTATGGGATCAAGGTACATTTTACATTTAAGTGGGGATTTGTAGGCAGTGTTACAAGAATAGCAAGAGACCATCCAATTGGGAATCTGCTTCCGGGCTCTGGACTGAAATTATTGAAAATTGAGGCATGTCACCCTACTCTGGTGCAGAGTTCACCAAATGCGATGTTAAACCCTAGGCTTCGCAAGACAATATGCTGTGGGAATACATTCCAAAGAATTATCAGGGGTCCGTGAATATAGAGCTTATTTTCATTTGCTATATATTAATAAGATAAACTATGCGATCCACTAAAATTAGGGGTTAATCCGTGTGGTTTAAAAGAGTCGGGACATACATCTGAATCTTACAGAAGAGAAAACGAAGTCACGGACTTCGCGAGGCCACACCCCTCTGCTTTGGCCAATCGCTGGCGACGCAACCGGAAGCTCGGGACGGATCTAGACGCTCAGGCTTCCCCCTTAATATCGCGAGGTAAAATGTGAACGTTGCCGGCCATCGATTGGCTAACGGATCGGTGACGTCAGACGCAAAACGCCGGGCCTACCGCGGGAGCGCCAGGGAGGCCGCGAATTCCGTTTGGAAGTGTCTGTGAGCTCGCTTGGACACCATGAGCAAAGCTCACCCTCCCGAGTTAAAGAAGTAAGTATCTGCGGGGGACGCGGGCGACTGGAAGCTTCTTTGTGTGCCCCTCCATTTCCCGTCAGTGCACCTGGCGTGCGCATTCGGGTACCATGCCGCCCAGGTCCCAGCAGGGTCCCACGCTGCCGGGCCTGAAACCGCGCAAAATCGCATTTTTGCTTGTTCGGCGTGGTTACCCACGCTCCTGAATTTCCCCGGTTTGACCCAATCGAAGTCCCTGCCCCATGTCTCTTCCCACGCTCTCCCTCCTTACTTGAAGATCTCGAACTCTTTGTTAACCATCCTGTACTAGATCCGGTATAGTACTCTGCTGAGATGGGATTTTCTTGTTTAAATCTTCAAAATATGAAATTATTTTGCTAAACTGTAATTATGTATTGAAGAATAAAACTTAATATTAAACGAAACACCACTTATTGTCTCAGATATAGCTATTGGATTGGATGTGGTTTGATTTTACAACTTCTAATTTCAAAATTTTGTTTGGTTTTGGAAACAACCAAAATAAAGTCTTTGTTATTCTATTACGGCTATAAAATCCAGCCATTGAAAATTAGGTCAGTCTTGAACGACGAAAATGTTTTTTGTAATTCATATCAGTATAAAGACTCAATTTAATGTACATTAATTTATTATAAACCTATCCCATCTTATTTATTACCTTGCCCCTTCCCAAAATACATTACTTTGTGTAAGTACTAAGTAGGGAAGCCCATTACCCACTCATCCTTTACAGGGTTTTTACTGTTTAAAATTTACTTATTCCTGTTGTGTAAATATAATTTTAGCAGTTATATAATCCTTATCTATTTGCTTTTTCAGATTTATGGACAAGAAGTTATCGTGTAAGTTTTCTTTTTTGTTTTTAATTATTCAGTTGCCCTTTACAAATGTCTTCTTGGCAGAATACAGTGTTTGCTCCAGAGATTCAAAGCACATAAGCCTCTGATGAATGAAGAAGCGGGTCCAGCAAAATCCTAACCAGACAGTTTTATTTGCCGACTTTTTGCAATTTAATAAATTACACAGCCCTTCAGATTTTTCAAAAGCCCTCCCTCTCTCTCACAAAATTAACAGGATTTTCTATTTTGTGATATTTGAAATTTTATCTCTTTTTTTTTTCTTTTTCTTTTTTTTTTAAACAAAGAACATAGAAAAGAACTAAAGATCTGACCTGCTATTATTTGAAGTTTGTAGGGTTTAAGATCATGGCTTTAGAGATAGGTAAGCAACTTTCAGTTTGAATCCAAGCCCTACCACATAATAGTTGTATAACCTTGAACCAGTTACTTTTAAAAAGCCTTGTACATCAGTTCCCTCGTAAAAAGTTGGGATAATTCTACAGGATTCTTGTAAGTTTAAATGTGGGAGTAAATGTAAAATGTTTAGCCCAGTGCTTAGCATAGAGTAAGGATAGTGGATTAAACATCTCATATACCTGATTGTTTTATTTTTTTAGGAGAGGGAGAGAGATAAACATCAGTGATGAGAGAATCATTCATCTGTTACCTCCTGCACAGTGGAGAGCAAACCCGAAACCAAGCACAAACCCTGACCCAGAATCACACCAGGACCTCCAGGTTCATAGGTGGACGCTCAATCACTGCGCCATATCGTCTGAGCTCCACCTAACTTTTAATGAATATTTGGTAGTTAATCGCCAGTTTTATTAAAGCTTCATTTTCCTTTTTTTATAGTGAAATTAAATGGTGGCAGACATGTCCAAGGAATATTACGGGGATTTGATCCCTTTATGAATCTTGTGATAGATGAATGTGTGGAGATGGCAACGGGTGGGCAACAGAACAATATTGGAATGGTGGTAAGTAAAGATGTGACATTTCTCTTAAGAGACTTATTTTTCATTTGGAATAAGCAGTAATTTCCCTCTATCAAAGTCTTGAACTAAACTGAAGTTTGGCAAATTATAGGCAACATTAGACTTTCCATCTTCCTTTGAGTTTAACACTTGGCAATCATTCAACTGTGATTAATATCCCAGTTACCTTTAAGTTAGATTTTCATCTTACGTGGCAAGTTAGATTTGCATTTTACATAGAACCCTCTGTGGTCCTTGGGCTTGAAATAGCTGTTGGAAGTCTTTTTTTTTTTTCTTTTCTTTTTTTTTTTTTTTTAAGCTTTATTCTATAATAGAAACCCATAGTCAGTCTTTATTAAGAGAGCAATAGGTCTGCATCTTTTTTTTTCTTTTTTAATATATTTTATTGATTTTTTACAGAGAGGAGGAGAGAGGGATAGAGAGCTAGAAACGTCGATGAGAGAGACACATCGACCAGCTGCCAATGTACATGTCCTTGACCGGAATCGAACCTGGGACTTTTCAGTCCACAGACTGATGCTCTACCACTGAGCCAAACCGGTTTCGGCTAGGTCTGCATCTTAATTGCACCTTAGAATCAAATTAGTTTGGGATGTAGCTTAGAGGGGCTTTTTTGTTTTTTAAGTTCTGCAGATGATTTGAATGTAAATGAAATTAACCACTGGTATAGAGCATTTACAATCATTTGAATTTAAAAAAAAAAAAACAACTAGATTCTACCCCAAAATAATTGAAGCTATCCCTAGTGGTGCTTTTTGTTTTGATAAAATATTAATGTGTAGTAAAGGTTAAGAACATGCTTATGGCCTGGCCTGCATGTTTCAGTGGTTGAGCATTGATCAAGGAACCAAAGATCACTGGTTGGATTCCTGGTTAGGGTACATGCCTGGGTTGCAGGCTCTATCCTCAATAGGGGGCATGCAGGAGGCACCCGATTGATAATTTTTCTCATTGGTGTTCTATCTCTTTATGCCTCTTCCTTCCTCTCTATATAGAAATAAAATATCTTTAAAAAAAAATCTACGAATTCTCAGATAATCTTGTAAAAATACAGATCCTAACTCATAAGATGGGGGCTGGAACATGAGATTTCTCATTTTTAACAAGTGGCCATTTGATGCATATCTTCCAGTCTGCAGATCACACTTTTATTTTTAATTGTGTATATAATTAACCTGGATTTCTAGTTTATCATATCCAAATTTAAAAGTAGTCAAGGTAATGCTGAAACCGGTTTGGCTCAGTGGTAGAGCATCGGTCTGCGGACTGAAAGGTCCCGGGTTCAATTCCCGCCAAGGGCATGTACTTTGGTTGCGGGCACATCCTCGGTAGGGGGTGTGCATGAAGCAACTGGTCAATGTTTCTCTCTCATCGACATTTCTAGCTCTCTATCTCTCTCCCTTCCTCTCTGTAAAATATCAATAAAATATATATATATATTTTTTTTTTTAATAAAAATAAAAAAAGTAGTCAAGGTAAGTCCTGACCAGGTAGCTAGCTCAGTTAAGAGTGTCATCCCAATATGTCAAGGTTGTGGGTTCAATTTTTGATGTTTCTCAGCAAGACCCAGACTGAATCCCTCTCTTTGCCCAGCACAGGACAATACACCCATTGAGTGATAAGTCTAAGTTTCTTAGGAAAGTTGAATCAAAAAGGACAACTTAGCTTTAGCAAATCATAGAGCGGAGAGACCTCTAGAGGTGATAAGAGTTCCTAATGGTTATACTTGATTTTTTTTCCCCTTTGCACCCCCCTAACCTGTTTTTTAGTGACTTATTCTAATATTTTTTACCATTTATTTCTAATATATTTTCAATACTGAATTTTTAAAGGTCCATCAAGGCTGGAAAAATAGCCTAGATATAAAACTTTCTCCCAAGTTTCCTATAAATCAACCTTTTCAGATACATTCTCCTTGAACTTCTATTTGACCTGATCTGAGTGTGACTTGATCTAGGTTATCTATATTAATAAAAGGGTAATATGCTAATTAGACCCTACATTCTTACAGACAAGCCGGGGCCTGGGGGCCTGGGGGCCTGCCGTTGGGGCTGGAGCAAAAGCTGGGGCCTGCAGTCAGGGGAAGGAAAGTCTACTCTTGCACAAATTTTCATACATCAGGCCTCTAGTACAAGAATAAACTGTGTTTTGCATGTTCACAACTATAAACCTACTTTTGCCAAACTCTGTATTGATAGAACCCTTACCTTGGAATTTTACTTATTTTTCTATTATTCTTGAACTCAGTTACCAGCCATTTCATCTGTGTTCTCATAAGTATCTGGCTTATCTTCATTTATGGACTGGCTATGTCAGGCACTTTGCTAGTCCTAAGGCCCTTTTCTGTGTAACTTCTCTTCTTGCCTCTAAACTCTCTCCCCATGTGGACCGTATGTAGGTTCATATAACACCAGGTCTTTTTAAGTAGGTACACAGTGTCCCTGGGTTTTATATCCACAGATTAAACCAACTATGGATTGAAAATACTGTTTTCATGGTTGGGAATCCATTGATGTGGAGCGCCAACTGTATGCTTTATTATATAAGGGACTTGAGCATTTGTTGATTTTGGTATCTACAGGGAGTCCTGGAAACAATTCCCTTCAAGGTACAATTGGGGAGTCAAAAGCTATACACAGATTTTCAACTGTGAGGGCATTCGGTCCCCTAAGTCCAGTATTGTTCAGAGATTGTCAATGCAGTTGCCAGAACTGGTCATTCCAACTGAAATTTTCACTAACACATTGTTGGTTTCTTGGTCCCCACCAAACACTTTTTTTTAACTAAAAATTGTATTTACATAGAAGCATTCAGAATGTCAACAAAACAGCTGCAACTTTTTTTGCAATTACAAACTGGTATTCAGTTAACAGAACAATTTTTATTTTGTATAAGCTGCATCAGAGACAACTGAAGATGAAAAAACTACCATCCCCATATATAACTAATTTGTGCTCTGCATCAAGAACCTGCTTTAAATTTCCATGCCAGATTACAAACCCCAAACTGCACCAGGCAAAGTTAGTGGCTATTTAAAATAGCACCAAGACAGGGCTATCTAAAGACACATTAGGAAGTGTGTTAACTATACAAAAAAAGACACTGTAAACACTGTACAATTTAAAAACAAATCTTACACAGCCTTACATTTCAATTTTTTTTCTTTAAAAGGAGTGGGTTGTGTACAGGGGGGTTAAAATGCTTTATAGACAAGGAAAGAAAACTGTTAGAACCAACTTATCCACTTCCTCCTTATTATCTTCATTCTTGCTTTTTTCAGCCTTGACAACTCCCTTTTTGGCAGCATCAGGCTTTCCTTTAACTCAGTATGCAGCAATATCCTTCTCATATTTCTCCTTCAGCTTAGCAGCCTTCTTTTCATAAGGCTGCTTGTCATCTGCAGCAGTGTTCTACATCTCTCCCAGCTTCTTTGCAACGTCACCACTGGATAGGCTGGGATGCTCTCCTTTGATTTTGGGGCAATACTCGGAACAAAACAAGAAAAAGACTGAAAGAGGCCTCTTGGGTGCATTGGGATCCTTGAATTTCTTTTTTGTTTCCCCTTTAGGGGGATATAAGTTTTCATTTCTCATAACGAGCTTTGTCCGCCCTTTGCCATGTTTTCAAATTTTCCTTTCTCCTTAGCAGACGGTCTTCCGCCTCTCTGAGCACTTCTTAGGAAACTCTGGGAAGTTGACTGAAGCATCTGGGTGCTTCTTGTGTTCCTCCCGGCAAGTTTTCACAGAGAAAGGATCTCCTTTGCCCGTGTTTAATTACTTTCCCTCCGTGACCTCACAGTCACCCAGTTAACGGCCGGCTCGCACTTGCCCCAGCACTGTCTCTGTGGAGCTCAATGTACTACAATGGCTGTCTCTAAACACTTTTAAGATTGGTGTTTGAAGCCTTCTAAGATTGGATGCAAACTATCTTTGTTTCCACTTCCCTTCATAATCTTTTACTGCCAATTAGATTCTTTCCTGATCCCCCAGATAGAGAAATTCCTGTTTTCTTATAAAAAATGTACCCAGTTTTCAAAACTCAAGTTAAAATGCCATTTCATAGAGCCTGCTTTCCACAACTTTCATTCTGGTTTGTTTCCTAATTGCTCTTCACCCAAAACTAATGTGCATGTTGTTGTTTTTTTGTTTTTGTTTTAATATATTGATTTTTTTTTACAGAGAGGAAGAGAGAGGGATTGAGAGTTAGAAACATCAATGAGAGAATCAATGATCAGCTGCCTCCTGCACACTCCCTACTGGGGATGTTCCCACAACCAAGGTACATGCCCTTGACCGGAACTGAACCCGGAACCCTCCAGTCCGCAGGCCGACGCTCTATCCACTGAGCCAAACCAGCTTTGGCAACATGCATGTTCTGTTGCACTTATTTTCCCATTAATTTATGGATCCCTTAGGGCAGTGATGGGTATGTTATTTTTCATTACTTCACTTTGAAAAGCAAGTCCATCGGGAGGTGAAATGAGTCATTGCAGACTTCTCAAAGGGGTAATTGTTAGCCTTTGATCTAGATAATGTACATCTCACTAAAAAGTGCTTATATGACTTTACGAGTGATTAAGAGACTTTATTTTGTATTCCTGTGTCTTGAAAAAAAGCCTCAACTTGACATTTAATACTGCAAAACCATTAATGATTTGGTGAAAATTCTTTAATCGTGGTATGTCTGTTAAATGACTTGTGATCTTTTCAAATTTACTTTTCTCTTAGGTAATCCGAGGAAATAGTATCATCATGTTAGAAGCCTTGGAACGAGTATGAAGAATGGCTGTAGTTACCAGAGAAATCAATTGCTTCCACATGTCCCCTCTCCACAGCACCCGTTTTCCTACAATATAGAGTCCTGTCCATTTTCACATTGAACTTTTGTTAAATAAACTTTTGTATTGATGAAAAAATGCTTTCTCAGATGTTCTGAACTTAAAAATTAGAATATTAGCTCTTTCTTATATAACTATACCTGGTTAATATTGATTTTTTTTCCAAGGGTTTTTATGCATTAATATAGGATGCCATTTTCCTATCTTTTAACATTGAATAAAGATAAAAGAATCTGCAAACTGAGTAGGTTTCTTCTGAGACATTATAATTTTCAAAATTCTTGTAGTAACTTTGATATACTCTGACTTTTCCAAGTACATCTACATTCCAAGTAGAGGACAATGGAAGTAATGATGCTGTTTATTTTGAATATAAGTGGGAAGATATTTTTAATACAAGAGCTGAAATAGAACTCAGAGAAAAATATTCCAGTGTATTGTTCTTTGTGGAGTAGAGTAGTGATAATACTGCCCATCATACATCCATCTAGTTCAAGTATTAGAGTGCACGAACTGGCGGATATATTACATATGATTGTATATATAAACATAGGTATATATTATATATAAACCTAACCTTACAAAGTCTAACAAATGCTTAGGCCTGCTCTTTGTGATTTGGTAAAAAGCCTACAAATTTTGAGTCCCTTTAAAACTGTAGAGAATGGGGTACATAAGGTATTTGGAAAACAACACAGTGGATGGCTTACATGTATCTCTGAAATGGTATTCCTACTTATAGGAAATGTGTATTGCCAAAGAACAGCTAGCGGGATCAAACCAACTTGAAAGTTGGTGTGATGTCCAACATTTTCCATTTTTATTCCAATACGTTTTAAATCTTCACTGAAGTTGATAGGTTTGACGTTTTACAACCACATAGAGCTGAATTGTAGAATGAATTATCAGTGTGTTCCTAAACCAGCAACATCGCCTTGTAACTTAGAAATGCAAATTTTTATATGCCACTACCACCTTTTGAAAAATTCTGGTGAGTCCAGTTGCATACTCAAGTTGCAGAACTATCTCATCCTGCCTCTGCATTCATTTTTTTTTACCAGTTTCTTCTGTAAAAAGATGAGTGAGCTGATATTTTTCAACCAATTAAAAAATTATTTAATGTAACAAAACTAATATGCTTGATATACAGATAATCTGTTTTGCTCTTTAAGGAAGCAATTTCCAACAGATTTCCTGTTGGAAAAAATTCTTATAAGTAAAAATATATCCCATTGCAAAATAAGTCTACAGATAATAAATTAGTATGTACCGGTGTAGCATATACATTCTACATATTGTCTTCATTAAAACAATATGGAAAAAATAACATTTTAAAAATAAAATTAGAAAAAAGCTGACCCTTTGACAAACTAATATTTTTTTAACAGTACATGTTAACTTATTGCAGTTACTGAATTCCCAAGCTTTTACTTGTTCCTTATGGGCAGTCATTCATGATCTGTTCAGTAGTTGTAGAACTGGTTCTCAAATTTGGCTGCATATTAGAATCCCTTGGGAAGTTTTAAAGTCTACAGGTGATTTCAAAGTGCAGTCAAGGTTGAGACAACTATCTTGAGATTTCAGCAACCAGTTTCTCAAAATGGTACAGTAGCTTAAGTTAGAACATATGCTGGACTATATCAAATGTGTCATTCTGAATGTCCTACTCAAGTCAATTGCTCTAGAATAATTTTGGTTGCCTTTGCTGTTAACTATCAATGCTTTCTTGTTGAGAACCCATTCTTCGAAAAATGAATCTGCTTTGATTATGGATTGAATTTCTTGTGACTTAAGGCACCACATACCCTTTGGAGACATTTCAGTTGCCCAATTCAGTGATTCTCAACACAGGCTGCACATTAGGAATTTTAAAAAGCTACAATGGTGAGGTCTTAGCCTCAATCTATTAAATTAGAATCTCTAATTAAGAGTGGGGAATCTATCTATATATTTTAAAGTTCCATATGTGTGCCCTGGCCTGTATGGCTCAGTTCATTGAGTGTTGTCCATGCACCAAAAGGTCACTGCTTTGATTCCTGATCAGGACACACATGTCTCAGTTGAGTCCAATCCTTAGTAGGGGGCATGCTGGAGGCAGCCAATCAGTGATTCTCTCATCACTGATGTTTCTATTTTTCTCTCCCTCAAATCAATAAAAAAATAAATATATAAAAGCTCCCTATGTGAGGTTTTGATAATAGAATGCCAATTTCTTCACATCAATAGCCTATATTTGCTTTTCATTTTACTGGATTTTTTGTATGACATCTTAAAGTTATACTACTCAGACTTCTGAATTTCATTCCTAGAAAAAGGCAGAAGCAATCAAAAGAGCGTCATTCTAAAAGTCAAGGCTTAAGTAATGGGAACATTTACTTTGAAAATGGTATAAATTACTAAAGCCAGGCATAAGACACCAGCTCCTATAGCAGATTTCACTGTGACTAAAGATCACAACCAGCTGTAAGCACAAATGAATTAGTCCCCAACTAAAAGGTATGTCTTTAAGTACTTCCTCAAGTGTTCAGCTTAAAATGCTCTAAAGTTTATTCAAAATCCAAGGCCTCACCTCTAGACCTATGGAATCAGACTCTCCGAGGAACTACGGAATTCCACATGTTTGACAAATTCTTATGATCAGAAACGTTTGGAAAACACTGTTGATGGACCTTAAAAGAGTTACAAAATTTTGGAGCAGGCTCTCTGGAGCACGCACTTGCCTTTTTCCCCCCTCTCAGGCATGCATCTTTACTTTTCTCTCCTAAACTCTAAGGGTCCCCACAAGACTTGCAACCAGGGAAGCAATGGGCAGCAGCAGTTCATCCAGGACTAACACCATGAACCCGTCTCCAAGGCCCCTTCTCTCTTTTCAGGGAGCTAATAGCAGCTCTGCCTTGGCTCACTTCTATAACGTTTATAGGGAACCAAAGCAGAGTAGCACCTAGGCTCTCTCCTTTCGCTTCTTCTACCCTAAGTCCTTTGTTTCACAGTCCCCAGCTTTAATAAATGTACTCTGAAAGTTACACACACACATTTTGGAGATGGCATAAATACAATAGTTACACCTTCACACTTAGACCTTTGTATTTTCCCATGACTCCACTGGGATTACGCTTGTTAAACAATGATAATGGCAAAAGATCTGATTCAAAATCATCTCTGCTCAGATTGTGTTCTTTTTTTGCCAGTGATATTCCATGTGGAACCAGGAGGGGGGTGGGGAATGAAAGTATTAACTCATAGTTCAGTTTTCAGTTTCTCATACAAATCCTCTTGGTCAATCATATCTGTGTGCCCGTTCCAGCGATGATAGGCGAGGAGAGCGGCATTGTGGGCTGCAATGGCACTCATTTCCATGGCACTTGCTGCACACTCCATGGCATTGAGGTAATAGAGTCGATCATGGAGTATGATGGAGGAGCATTTCTCTGGAGGCTTATAGTGAGGATATGCATGCCAGTGCTGCTTCACAGCATATTCATAGGACAAAAAGAGCTTTAAAAGTTGCTCCTTAGTAAGAGTTTCCGGGGAAAAGGCCTTCCAAACAAAAGCTCCATCTGTTGATGGTTGAGCATTATTATTTTCTCTTACAGAGGACACAATTCCAATGCTATTGATAAACAAGTGTGAATTGTCAGTGGTTAAGATTGTACTGAGACCAAGTTCATCTAAAGCTCTGGAGTTAAAAGAAGATGAATTCAACTTTCCCTTAATAAAAGTTGCCACTATTTGTTGGTAGTGTTGATGGAATTCCTCAATTGGAGGATCAAAGTTGAGAAAAGTTATATTGGACATTTTTCGATTCAATGGAGTGGCCACCAAGACGATGTCATAAAAGTCTGAACGGGTCTCAGATCCAGTTTGGTAGACCACTTGATACATTTTTGTGGGGTTTCCTAGAAGAAATAAGCATACATTTCTTTAGTGTTTCTAACATACTATGTTTTATGCCTACTAAAAATAATTCTATATCTTCTTAATTGTTTATAATCCTAAGGAATTAAAAACTTTATCCAGCCCTAGCTGATTTGGCTCAGTGGATAGAGTGTCAGCCTTCATACTGAAAGGTTCGAGTCCAGTCAAGGACTTATGCCCAGGTTGTGGGCCTGATCTCCAGTGGGAGGCGTGCAGGAGGCAGCCGATCGATTATTCTCTCTCATCATTGATGTTTCTATTTCTCTCTCCATTACTCTCTGAAATCAATAAAAATATTTTTTTTTTTAAACTTGATCCAGCCGAAACCGGTTTGGCTCAATGGATAGGCACATGTGTCAAACACAAGGCCCGCGGGCCAAATCCGTCCAGCCAGGCCTTGCAATGTGGCCCGCACCTCGCTGTCATCACTGCACTCCGCTGCGTTTCCATCACAATGACAGTTTATGACTGTTCAGTAAACCATTCAGCCCGTGATTTAGGCTGGATTTTAGATTTTGGCCCCTTCTCTGATTGAGTTCGACACCCCTAGGATAGAGCGTCAACTTGGGGACTGAGAGATCCCGGGTTCGATTCCGGTCAAGGGCATGTACCTTGGTTGTGGGCATATCCCCGGTAGGGGCTGTGCAAGAGGCAGCTGATTGATGACTCTCTCTCATCGATGTTTCTAGCTCTCTAGCTCTCTCCCTTCCTCTCTGTACAAAATCAATAAAAATATATTTTAAAAAAAAGAAAAAAAAAAAAACTTGATCCAATGAACTCATAAATAAGTGAACAACAATTTGATGTTTCTATCACTCTCTCAAAAAAAAAAAAAAAAAAAAAGACTTTTACCTATTAGGATAACTGTCCCAAACTGAGGCCAATTTCCTACTCAGAATAAAAATAATACAAGTACAAAATAAGAAAATTTTACTTTTGAGAATGGAATTTTTTAAATCCAAGGAATCATGCCACTATACTCAAGTACATTTAGGAGTATTTCCACATGGCACAACACATACAATTTAAAATTCCATCATTTGGAACTGAGTGAGAAATGAAGGAAGGGAGGTTTTTCTCCCTGAGCAATTGTTTTCTACAGGGGAAATCAGGAACAATAAAATAGAAATGCAAGCTCACCTGTCTGCTTGGTTCTTGTTTTCTCTATGTACATGACTGAGCCAGATATAAGGTTGCTTTTGGAAGCCTGAAGGAGCCTTGAACAAACAAGTTTATTGCCACCTTCTATTGCCCAAAGGCCAGAATCAGCACCAGCTAGGGACACTGCCCCTGTCAGCATTAGGAAAAAACGTGATTTAATTCTAACTCTGTAAGGAGCCTCCACCCACTCTCCCTTCCCAATTAGGTGAGTTCTGCTCCCAATGTCTCCACACATTGCCAAATGGCCCCTAGGGGCAAAGTCTCCTCCAGGTGAAAACCATTCCACTAATGAAAACTAAGGACACTCTCCCCATAAAAAATGCATATCTACATTTACACAATTTTCGCCAACAACGCCTGAGGTTTCACAGAGAAAGGTATCTTCTCCAACTCATGGCTCAGGTCAGAAGTAACCATAACATCTGGTATGCCCCTGGTGAACCAATTCTATAACCTTTCCAAGCACTGGCTTACCTACAAAGCCATTGATGTCCATGCTTTGGCCATAATTGACCCTATTGATGGGAGCAATCATTTCATCAAGGAATTTCTCAGAGAAACCTGCTTTCTGTAAGGTTTCGAGAAATGTCCGGTTAAGCATTCCAAGGAAGTCGTCCCCTCCTAGAGAATGCAGTAAGTTTTCTACACTACTGAAGGCATAGTCATGAGACTGGTAGCGGTAGATCCTTTTAAAAAAGAGAGAGAAATGACCATTACACATCAAACAAAATAGGGGCAAAAGGGTGCATAAGTAAAGGAAATAGCATCATAAGAATCACTGACTTTCATGTTTCTCTTTGATGGGATCCTACTTATCACTCCACATCATCAGCAGGTGCGAGTGGGGCGGGCTCAGTCAGCACATGGGAGAGGCAGTGGGAGCCCGGCAGAAAGGGGACCAGGGGCCACAGTGGGAGTGGCCAGGCGGGGGTGCAGAGGATGGGCCAAGACCCACACCTGTGCCCACTGCAGCCTTGCAGCCTACAGTTCCTTTTAAGGTACATAAATTTGTGCACTGGGCCCCTAGTGCTCTACATATTACTCCCTAATATTGTACTACCTCTTCCCTCCAACTGGAATACAGTTCCCATTCCTAAACAGAGAACAGCTACGCTTCCTTCAGAGCTTGAATCACACCTCCTCTGCCAAGTGTTGCCCAACCTCTCAGTCCACAGTGATGTCATCTCCACAAATCCCATAAAACTTAGCACCTATAAGGGTAGCCAAAGGAGGTACACACAAGGCCAAAAGTGGTAAGGAATTATAAATTTATTAGGTCATCTGGAAAACTAGATGGGCTGAGCCCCAAAATGACACCAGCACCCAAGGATGGGAAGTCAGAGGTTTTAAAGGACTCTAGGCGGGCTTTTTCGGCAGGGAACTATCTGGATGGGTCTGGATCCTGGGAAAGATAATGGTCTTAGCAAGTGAAATGTGACCTAAGTGAAAGGGAAGGTTGGTTGTGAAGTGATCTAAAGGTCAGTTCCTAGGCCCTAACCGGTTTGGCTCAGTGGGTAGAGCATCAGCCTGCAGACTGAAAGGTCCCAGGTTCAATTCTGGCCAAGGACATGTACCTTAGTTGCGGGCACATCCCCAATAGGTTTGCAGGAGGCAGCTGGTTGATGTTTCTAACTCTCTATCCCTATCCCTTCCTCTCCATAAAAAATCAATAAAATGCTTTTTTTTAAAAAATTAAAAAAGAATATAAAGGTCAGTTCCCAAGGGAGGGAGTATCTAATGATTTAATTTTCAGAAAATATCACCTGACATATCTCTGTATTTTATGGACTTAAAAGAATGTCCACATAAATTAGTTCATGCAGTAATTCAATACATAATTTTTCAGATTCCAAGTGTTACAAAAATGAGAAAGACATGGTTCCTTTCCTTCAAGAAGCTTATAGTTAGGAACAGGTAATAAGGAACAGGCACAAATATATAAAAAAAGGAAAAAATAAGTGCCAAAGAAATACATTTATCAATGATCAAGGGAAGAGTTTTACATCAACTATCTTCTCCAAAATAAACTGTAAATTTTTAGAGAGTAGGGGACAATATCATATCCATTTTATTTTTATTTTTATTAATATATTTTATTGATTTTTTACAGAGAGGAAGGGAGAGGGATAGAGAATTAGAAACATCGATCAGCTGCCTCCTGCACACCTCCCACAGGGGATGTGCCTGCAACCAATGTACATGCCCTTGACTGGAATCAAACCTGGGACCTTTCAGTCCACAGGCTGACGCTCTATCCTAGGGGTGTCGAACTCAATCAGAGAAGGGGCCAAAATCTAAAATCCAGCCTAAATCGCGGGCCGAATGGTTTACTGAACAGTCATAAACTGTCATTGTGATGGAAACACAGCGGAGTGCAGTGATGACAGCGCGGTGCGGGCCACATTGCAAGGCCTGGCGGGACGGATTTGGCCCGCGGGCCTTGTGTTTGACACATGTGCTCTATCCACTGAGCCAAACCAGTTAGGGCTCATTTTAATATTACCTACTGTCTACCAGTGAACTGTACAAAATGTTGAATAAGCCGAAACCGGTTTGGCTCAATGGATAGAGCGTCGGCTTGGGGACTGAAAGGTCCCGGTTTGATTCCGGTCAAGGGCATGTACCTTGGTTGCAGGCACATCCCCGGTAGGGGGTGTGCAAGAGGCAGCTGGTTGATGTTTCTCTCTCATCGACATTTCTAGTTCTCTATCCCTCTCCCTTCCTCTATGTAAAAAATCAATAAAATATATTTAAAAAAAAAAAAAAAAAAAAAGGTTGCCAGTTCAATTCCAAGTCAGGGAATCAACCAATGAATAATACATAAATGAACTGAACAACAATGCGATGTTTCTTTCTCTCTCTATCTACCTATCTTCTCTCTCTTTCAAATTAATAATTTTTTTTTTTAATTTTTAATCAACTAATGAGCCCTAGCTGGTTTGGCTCAGTGGACAGAGCGTAGGCCTGCAGACTGAAGGGTCCCAAGTTTGATTCCGGTCAAGGACACATGCCTGGGTTGCTGGCTCGATCCCAGTGGGGGGCAGCCAATCAATGATTCTCTCTCATCATTGATGTTTCTATCTCTCTCTCCCTCTCCCTTTCTCTCTAAAATCAATAATGTATATTTTTTTAAATCAACTAATGAATGCATGAATGGATGGAGCAACACCCTTCCTCTCTTGTCTCTAAAATCAATAAATTTTAAAAAGGAACAAATTATACATACAGATCTCTGTCTCTTTCCCTTTCTCCCTCTCTCTCTCAAATCAATCAATAAATAAAAATTTATTTAAAGTAAACCAGCATAAAAATTAGCTCATGCCTACAGCCTTAAAAGAAATAGGTTGCATTTTTCAAAATTGCACTCGTTATCTTATGTTATTTTTCCCAATTATCAAAGCAATGTGCGTTCATACACACAGATGACTTTGAAAATACAGAACAACATAAAAAAATAAAATAAAGAAAAAAAAAGAGGCACTCCCAGAACAGTGCTGAAATTTATTAACAATTTAAATTCTTAGGGCACAGAACTGATACCCTACCTCAGGTTGCTGGCTCACTAAAACGTCATGTCACAATTAAAGCCCACTTTTCTGATCCTTTCTACAAGCTCTTATACACATGACCTCACCCATCTGATCCATAACACCAGCACAGTGAAGTGACTAAGAGTGAGGACTGGAGTCAGCCTGCTTGGGTAGAATCTCTGGGTAGAATCTACCACTAATAGGTGGGTATACTTGCACACTTGAAACTCCACCTTCCATATCTGTAAAAAGAAGCTAATAAATAGTACCTTCCTAGAGAGCTGTTGTGAGAATTCAAGTTAACATTTGTAGAGCTTTTAAGAGTGTCTAGCAATACTAAACAAGCATTTGCAAAATACATTTTCAGAAGCAAAAATAAGCTACCCTTTTAATTTCCAAGTGGGTAAATGGTCTGCGCATTTTAGACAAAACTTTTTGCCTGCCTTGGCCAGCTTGGCTCAGTGGATAGAGCAATAGCCTGTGGACTGCAGGGTCCTAGGTTCGATTCCGGCCAAGGGCTCATGCCTGGGTTGCAGGTTTGATCCCCAGTCGGGGGCTTGCAGAAAGCAGCCAATCAATGATCCTCTCTCATCACTGATGTTTCTAACTCTCTTTCTCCTTTCCTCTCTGAAATCAATAAAGAAATATGTTTTTTTAAAAAACAAAACTTTTTGCCTAACAAAGAAGCCTTCCAGTTAGGTAGAGAACTGTTCCAAGAAACCATAATTCCTACTGATCATCTAACCAAAAGGTCTTAGGGTTAAATGGAAGGGGAAAATATTACCTCATAAACTTGTCTAATACATCCTCTACCCACATGTGCATTCGAAGGGGCTGAAATCCATACTGCCAGATTAGTTTAATTATGTTAATTATAAACCAGCTGCTCTCCTCAAACACCAGAGTATCTCCGTTAGAGACCCCTATTAGGCCACCAGAGCTCTGAAGAGTAGAGAGACCTGCAAAAACAGAAAGGGTAGCCAAGTCAGTAGTTTCGATGCTGATCAAAGGAAAGGTTAATCTGAACTTATCGGGGACACTCTGAAATGAATTCCGGGCTTCCCCTTGTTCCCAGGAGATATATCAAAGGAGCACTATCTTTAGAATAAGTGATATGATACGCTCACTACACTGTCCAAACGCAAACTCTCTTAAAGAGGAGGTCATGCAGATATATCAAAATTAGGCTGGCTATTTTTAGTCTGAAGAGACTAAAAAGTCAAAGAAAAAAGCCAGAGTATCAACTAAATTCAACTTAAAAACAGAACTGCCAGACTCGAATCTTTGCAGCATAAGTTGCTCCTGGCATACATCTGCCCTCGTGGAGAAAAAGAGGCTCCGGAAGCATCCACAGAGATGGGGAAGGTAGCTAAGGGAAAGGAGGTTTGCTAGTCTTGTGCAAACACCACTTTGCATAACTGGGTATTTCAGACAACTGGGAGGAGGCCAATATTACCCAATATTCTTTGAGAAAGGAGCCTGCAGAGGCTTGCCAGATTTCCCTCACAACCTGTCCAGCTTCTACGCTGGTAGGGGAGTAGTCAAATTTCTGGTTTCTAAGCACATGTCTGCACCCATAGCTGTGAGTGACTTGAAGCCGGACACAAGCCTCTGAGTCTCATTTCCCCCTGCTGTAAAATGAGCTCACTGGGTTTCTGCTAACTCAAACCATTCTCTGATTCAACAGAAACCCACAGGTTGAAGAAATGACAACAGCAACCATCCCCATTACCCCCCCACACACACACACCATGGCTGTAATTCCAGATAACTTAAGATACTGAGAACTAGTGTCCCCTTACAGGAGAGTGCCTCCTAACCAAGGCAGTACCAACTGCTAGAAGGAAAGTGAGGCAACAGTTTCACCAGCTTGTCTGTAAAAGACAACAAGCAAAGTGGAAAAGTTTCAGTTCCCCATCGGACAGAAATATCCGTGGATGGTCACACAGAAAGCTGCGCGGCTCTGAGAGCCAACTACGTACCCAGGTCCTTGACAAAACGCTTCATGTGCAGATTTAAAGGGTGGATGACAGAGCCTCCAGCTTCATACTCTTGCCCCTGTAAGGTAATGGTGGCCAGGCGGCCCCCCACCTCGCCTCTTTCAAACAGGTCAATCTTCACATCTTTCCCAAATTTCTGCCGCAGGTAGTAGGCTGCCGAAGTGCCACCAATTCCAGCTCCAATTATGGCTATGGAGGGGGGAAAGGAACTTTATTTCACTCTTACCAGCTTTGTGGGTTTTGTTGTTTTTGAAAGACCATGAAGCAAGAACAGAGGTTACTTAAGGCTATTCTGAACAATTTAGGGAAGCCTGTAGATAGGGGAAGGCCAGAAAGAGTTGCAGTGAAGATATTATAGTATTCTGAATCTGGACACAAACACTGAACCTCCCACAAAAGGGGCAGTAAGTGAACTTGCAAACTGACATTAACTCGCCAGATGTCCCCAAAGATCCTAACAGTTCTTTGTGGAGCTATCCATGGGCCTGCACCACCTTTTTCTTTTCTTTTCTTTTTGCCCAACTCATGGCAGCAGAGGAGATGGGTCTGTCCAGCATACATTCTCAACAAAGTGGCCGCCATTTTTTTGCCTCGATTTGTTGTTTCATTCGTGTAGGCAGGGCAACGACCCCGGCCAAAGAGCCGTTTTAAAGGGACTAAGAAACAAAGCAAAGCAAAAACGGACAGGAAGCAAACACACAAAAACGACTGAAAGCAAGAGAGAGTGGATCATTTCAGCTGTGTAGTAATCCCAGGCAGGGACATTGTGCAAGCCAGGGGGGCCCTGAGAGCAGCAGGCCTGCTGCAGCAAAGCTTCAAGCAGAGGGAAGGGCCGCGGCCGGGGTCAGCGCGTTTTCCCCGCTCCATGTGCTGCGCCGGCGGCGTGCGCCTGTCACCTGCAGGGCGCCCGCGGCCTGTGGCTCCAGGACCAACCAGAAGGCCGGCCTCCGCAAGGGGCAGCAGGGGAGGGGGCGAGAGGGCGCACGGTCTCCCCCTCCCACCGCCAGGCTCCCGAGACCTGGGCTGCAGCAGGGACGCCCGGAAGGTGCCTGCCCGCCCCCTAGGGTCCCCCTTCCACGGCCCGTTCCTCCTCCAGTGGGCACACCCCCACGCCCGCCGCGCTCCGGGGCCCCGAAAACGACCCGGAGACCGCGAACCGGCAAGATCACCGGCGCGGAGGGCTCAGCCCGCGCGTCCCGGTCAGTGCGGGGCCTGGCGCCCCGGGCAGCGGCCGCCCGGCGCGGGGCGGTCCCGCACCGCCTCCCGCGCCGCCCCGCGCTCGCCTACCGATCCTGTCCGGCGGGGCCCGCAGCCCGGCGCCCCCGGGGCACGCCCAGCTGCACAGCAGCAGCCCCAGCCCCAGGAGCGAAGGGGTGAGCTCCCCCGCGGCGCGGCCCATGTCTCCCCGATCGCTGCCCTCGGGAGCCCCAGAGCGCCACTCTGAGCTCCGGCCCGCGGCTGCGCGGCGGCGAGCTCCGCGCCCCGCCCCCGGGCCCGCCCCCTCTCCCCTCTCCTCCCCGCACCCCACCTCACCCCTATCCCCTTAGCCAGCTCCCTGACACCTCTCAGTTCCACCCATCCCTTCCAGGGACTCCAAAAAGTCTACCCACCCTACTTCAAGGAGACACCAAAGGCACCCAGCTCCCCCAGCTCCCCTTCCTTCCCATCTGTTTGGACAAAACACCTTATTTCTTCACTCAGATCCTCCTCTGTACCTTTAACCACTCTCTCTCAAACACCGCTAATCCCTGTCTAAAACAGACCAGGGGAGTTCCAAATACTTTTTTTTTTTTTTTAAGATATTTTATTTATTTATTTTTACAGAGGGGAAGGGAGAGGGATAGAGAGCCAGAAACATGGATGGGAGAGAAACATAGACCAGCTGCCTCCTACACACACCCCCACCGGGGATGTGCCCGCAACCAAGGTACATGCCCTTGACTGGAATCAAACCTGGGACCTTTCAGTCCGCAGACCGACGCTCTATCCACTGAGCCAAACTGGTTTTGTCTCCAAATACTTATTGGTCACTAGGTCCCGGGGATTGTTAGGTAACAGATGAATGGGTAAATGATGTTAATTGAAAGGGACAATGAGGGCGACCTAGCATGGGCTCCAAGGTGAAGGAAGGGAAGAATAGTGTACCCAAATATAGGGTGGAACATTATATGCAAAGCTTTAAGAAGAATGACCTGTAGCTATGGTCCTGTATTGTTAGGTGAGAAAACTGGTGGCTGAGTGAAGGGTACTATACGATCCCATTTCCGTAATTAAAATACCCCACCCATCCAGACACCCAAAAAGGAAATAAAAATCAGTATATGAATATGAGGAACAGTATAGGGGGAGGGAAAATAAGTTGAGTAAAAGAAAGGTTGAAGCTTTTTCATAATAGGATTGCCACCAGAACACAGGTGTGATGAAAACCATTCCTACATCAAAGCCAAAATGGGAAAGGAAAAGACTCATTTCAACTTTGTCATGAGGGAACAGGTCGATTCTGGTAAGCCTATCACTACTGGCCATTCTGATCTATAAATGTGGTGGGAATGACAAAAGAACTATTGAACATTTTTGAGAAGGAGGCTGCTGAGATAGAAAAGGGCTCCTTCGCCGGGACCGGTTTGGCTCAGTGGATAGAGCATCGGCCTGCGGACTTAAAGGTCCCGGGTTCGATTCCGGTCAAGGGCATGTACCTTGGTTGCGGGCACATCCCCAGTGGGGGGTGTGCAAGAGGCAGCTGGTCAATGTTTCTCTCTCATCGACGTTTCTAACTCTCTGTCCCTCTCAATTCCTCTCTGTGTAAAATCAATAAAATATATTTAAAAAAAAAAAAAAAAAAGGGCTCCTTCAAGTATGCCTGGGTCTTGGTTAAATGAAAACTAAACATGGGCATGGTATCACCGTTGGTATCTCCCTGTGGAAATTTGAGACCAGCAAGTATTATGTGACCAGGACACAGAGACTTTATCAAAAACATGATTATAAGCACATCTCAGGTTGACTGTGCTGCTATTGGTGTTGGTGAGTTTAAAGCAGGTATCTCCAAGAATAGGCAGATCGGGGAGCGCGCCTTTCTGGTTCACACACTGGGTACGAAACCACTGATGGTTGCTGTTAGCAAAATGGACTCCACTGAGCTGCCCTACAGCCTGAAAGATGTGAGGAAATTGTTAAAGAAGTCAGGATCTACATTAAGAAAATTGGCTACAACGCTGACACAGTAGCATTTGTGCCAATTTCTAGTTGGAATGTTGACAACATGCTGGAGCCAAGTGCTAATTTGCCTTGGTTGAAGGGATGAAAAGTCACCCGTAAAGATAGCAATGTCAGTGGAACCACAATGCTTGAAGCTGTGGATTGCATCCTATCACCAGCTCATCCAACTGACAAGCCCCTGTGTATGCCACCTTAGGATGTCTTTAAAACTGGTAGTATTGGTACTGTCTTGTGGGTCTATTGGAGAATGATGTTCTTAGATCCAGCATAGTGACCATCTTTGCTCCACTCAGTGTTACACTGAAATAAAGTCTGTTGAAATGCATCATGAAACTTTTAATGAAGCTCTTCCTGGGGACAATGTGGGCTTCAATGTCAAGAACATGTCTATCAAATGTGGCACTCACCATTGGAAGCCTCTGGCTGCTCAGTTCGTGTGATTATCCTGAACCATCCAGACCTGATTAGTGTTGGATATGCACCTGTGCTGGATTGTCACAGCTCACATTGCTTGCAAATTTGCTGAGTCAAAAGAGGTCGACTGTCATTCTGGAAAAAAAGCTGGAATATGGCCCATTGTTTTTTAAATCTGGTGATGCTGCCATCATCGATATGGTTCCTAGCAAGCCCAGAGAGCTTCTCTGACTATCCTCCTCTGGGCCGTTTTGCTATAGGTGTCATCAAAGCTGTAGATGAGAAGGCAGCTGGAAGTGGCAAAGACAGCAAGCCTCCCCAGAAAGCTCAGAAGGCTAAATGAATATTATCTTTAATATCCGCCACCCCAGTCTTAGTGGTGGAAGAGCGGTCTCAGAACAGTTTATCTCAATTGGCCATTTAAGTGTAATACAGTAGTAAAAGACTGGTTAATGATTACAATGCATCCTAAACCCTTCAGAAGGAAAGAATGTTTTGTGAATCATTTGGAGTGTGTGAGGGGGAGCAGTTTTTAAATTATTAGTTTTTTTTAATTTGTACTTTTTAATGGAAACAACTTGACTAAAAATCTGTTGCAGATTTTTTTTTATTTTTTTTTTGAGAGAGAGAAACATCAGTGTGAGAGTGAAACATCTGATTGGCCACCTCCTGCTGCATGCCCCTACTAGGGATGGAGTCCACAATTGGAGTACATACCTTGCCCAGGAAACCAACAGGCAAACTTTCTGTGCACAGGATGATGGTCAACCAACTGAGCCAGCACATGGGCCAGGGCTGTCACAGAATTTTGAGATCCATTAAAACAATGAGAAACGTGTGTGTGTGTGTGTGTGTGTGTGTGTGTGTGTGTTTAATTTATTGATTTGAGAGTGAGAGAGAAAGGGAGGGAGAAAAACATTGATTTGTTTCCCACTTATGTATGCATTCATTGGTTGATCAAACCCACAATGTTGAAACTGGGTGGTTTTTGGTCAACACTAACTTTCTATGTACTACTTAAGTAAAAGACTTAAGAGTTGCCCATAACCTATGTTTGATGTTATATCTGCTGATACTTTAGAACTAGATAATTCAGTTGTTGTTGTTTTCGGGGTGGGAACTTTGCTTTTTTCCATTTTGTCTTAAGGGGTGGAATCTGGTTACATAGCAAAAGCTATAAAAAGGTTCTATTGGTACAACACTAAATAAGGTTAGGACAAATAAGCCAAGAATAACTAGTTTATAAAGGTAAAATTCTGTTATGTTCAAGTTCATAGGTTGCATATAAAATGTTGTAGCTACATCAATATTAAATAAATTTGTTGGTATGTCAAATTTTAGTTGAATGTGAATTCATATTTACAAATACTGAGGTAGTTTAAAGAACCTAAAATGAGGTTTAAATAGTATTGAGCATTGTCTTGCTATAATTCATTGTATCCGGATTCTAAGGAAAATCAATTATACTGAAAAGAAAAGTTGAACTTAGAGAAAAGGAAGTAGAAAATTCAGTGCAGCCAAAACCAGTTTGGCTCAATGGATAGAGCGTTGGCTTGGGGACTGAAAGGTCCCGGGTTTGATTCCGGTCAAGGGCATGTACCTTGGTTGCAGGCATATCCCCAGTAGGGGGTGTGCAAGAGGCAGCTGATCGATGACTCTCTCTCATCGATGTTTCTAACTCTCTCTCTCTCCCTTACTCTCTGTACAAAATCAATAAAATATATTAAAAAAAAAAAAAAAAGAAAGAAAATTAAGTGCAAAAAAAAAAAAAAACACCCACATTTATTTACTGGACAAATATTTACTGAGTTCCTTCTAAGTGACAGGAAATACTCTAGGTCAGCGTTTTTCAACCGTGCCGCGAGATGTTGCCTGGTGTGCCGTAGGTGCAGACAAGACAAGAATTTTATAATTTTTCACTATTTTGTTTACTTAATATTTCATAATAAAGTAATTATAAAATACTTTCTTTGTGTTTATTTGATTCCTATTCAAGAGAATTACTTTATATATAGTCAATATAGGCACAGAGTTAAATTTTTTAACATTTTCTAATGGTGGTGTGCCTCGTGATTTTTTTCATGAAACAAGTGTGCCTTTGCCCAAAAAAGGTTGAAAAACACTGCTCTAGGTGAATGAGAAAAATCAGTGAATAAAACCAATTTTTAAAAATATTTATTCTAATGAAGCTGACATTCTAGTGAGGGGAGACAGATGGTAATTAAAATATGTAAGTAAATTATGTAATATATAGAATGGGGTATGAGAAATGGGAATGAGTTGCAATTGTAAATATGATGGCAGGGTAGTAGGCCTTATTAAGTTGGATGCCATTTGAGCAAAGCTTGGAGCAAGTGAGGGGAGTAGACCAGGCAAATATCTGGGGAAAGAACTTCCCAGGCAAGAAGAACTTCTGGTGTGTTTAAGGAACAGCAAGGAGGCCAGTGGAGCAGAGTAAGGAAGAGAAAGTGGAAGTGTTAACGAATAAAATGCAAGTCATACAAGAAAGAAACACTTATGCCGAAACCGATTTTGTTCAGTGGATAGAGCATTGGCCTGCAGACTGAAGGGTCCCAGGTTCGATTCCGGTCAAGGGCATATGCCTTCGTTGTGGGCACATCCAGTGTGCAGAAGGTGGCTGATTGATGTCTCTCTCTCATCAATGTTTTTAACTTTCTATCCCTCTACCTTCTTCTCTGTAAAAAATCAATAAAAGATATTTTAAAAAATAAAAGAAGAAAGAAACACTTCTACTTACTAGTAAGAACATGAAAATACAAAGATTAAGCCCTCTTTTTAAAATTTCTTTATTGATTAAGATATTATATATGTGTCCTTATCCCCCCATTGTCCCTCCACCCCCCTCTTTTGCACTACATCTAGAAATTACAAAGAAAGAACTATACTATGTGTCTTTTACTTTCCTATTTTCAAATTACATTATGCCCACAATATGTCAGTGCATTAAGCCTGACTAGGCCCTCAATTTCTGTTGGTTGATTGGAATTGGCATTTAAATCACCTTAACAAGTATCATATTTAGGAAATTTCATTTCTGCTACTGAAACCTTGGAAAGGAATTTACTGAAAGGACACAGTGAAGAGATAGTGTAAAAGACTTGCAAAGTGGGAGAAGTGGGAGGTGGATTACAGGCTGTCTTATTCTGCACTCTTGGCCTTTTAAAATAATACTGCTACTGAATGAAATTCAAAAAGATTTTTTTAAATATTTATTTTTATTGTTTAAAATATTACATATGTCTCCTTTTAAAAAGTTTCTTTTTAATCATGGGGGGAAATGTTACCTCATATATAATGGGTAGTAATAAGGTAATATAACAAACATTTATTCAAGAGTGTTGCTTAAAAAAGCAGTCTCTCTAGGAAGCAAAACACTAAGATTCTCTCCTTCAGCAAACTCTAGCCCAGCTTCTCTCCGAGGCCTCCTCTTGATTAGGCCTCAACTTTGGCCTATAAAGATGAAAAAACAACTGACAGTTTCTAACAGCTCAAAGCAGCCTCCTTGCAATAGCCTTAGCACCCCTAACAGTGCCTGTCTGAGAAAACTCAAGGTTCCCCAAATTATTGACTGCTTGTCCCACCCAACACATGAAGATAGTGCCCTGTGTCACAATCCCCAATACCCCAAACCCCCATCCCGTCTTGATTTTTGTGATCTTTTACTTCCCTGACTTTACTGGCCCCTGCTCACCCCCCCTCCCTATTTCTTCATTCTCCCTTGAAAGGTCCCAGTCACTTCTGTGCAAACCAAAGTTCAGTTCACACTGCACTCTTTTCCCCGTTGTCATAGTATATTATGATTACAATTTAAACTTTAGCATCTGGCTTTGTTAATCTTTGACAACACTCAAATCTATAATTCTGTCTCTGCTCCGTGTCTTTTTTTCTTCTTTGAAACTACCTTGAAGGACAACCAATGAACACAGAACTCTGGGGAGGGAGGGTCTGTATGGGGGGGGGGGGTAATGGTAAGATATGTACACAGATATAATTTAATTAAAAAAATAAGGGGGAAGAAAAGAAACTACCTTGAAGGAATTCATTTTTATACTATCTTACTTCTTCATATCTCATTTCTTTCTTATTCTAAATAGACTACACATTAATTCTGTCTTAGACAAGACAGGAAATTCAAAAGTGATATAAGAAAATGTAAACATATTTGACTACATAAAAACATTTTAAGATGGCTAAAGAGAGAATTTTAATTCTACAGAAACAGAGTAATCAGTTATAAAAATATACATACCAGCCCTAATTGATTTGGCTCTGTGGATAGAGCATCAGCTTGTGGATTGAAGGGTCCTGGGTTCAATTCCGGTCAGGGGCACATGCCCAGGATGTGGGTTTGAACCTCTTGGGGGTATGCAGAAGGCAGCAGGTCAGTGATTCTCTCTCATCATTGATGTTTCTATCTCTCTCTTCTGACTCATTTGGTTTTAGAGTTCTTATGGCCAATTTGTATTAAATAATTATTTAAAAAATATTTTCCAATGTACATTGAATATGCTAAAAAATGCAAATAAAAAAATTGGGCAATGATCTATAAAAATTTTCCTGGCTCTCAAAAATCTGGTTAACACAAGACAAATTCTTCTAATGAAATTCTTACTTTAAAAAAAATAGATATACATTATAGCTTTTTATTATTTTAATTAAAATTATTGGAGTGACACTGGTTAGTAAAATTGTGTCCACCACCCAAAGTCAAATCTTCTCTCACCATATATTTGATACCCTTTACTCTTCACCTCCTCCCCCTTCCTTTTGGTAACCACCATACTATTGTCTATACGTTTTTGTTTGGAAACTCTTACCTTTTAAAATAAAAAATATTTTAATTGAATCTCTAATACTATTAACAACAAAAAATATTTTTTTAATGAGAATTTTCTATATAGAAAAAAATAGAAACAGCCATTCAATTGTATTTGGGAAGATACATTCCTTATATTAACGAAAAATGGCAAGTTATAAACTCTCAGACTTTTATTTTTAAATAAATAAACAAATCATCCTCCTCTGGGATCAGATGCGTGCTTTCATTTGATCCTAAGATATTTCAGCCAGCCCAACGCTCATCAGCGCCGCTGGTGTAGTGGTATCATGCAAGATTCCCATTCTTGCGACCCGGGTTCGATTCCCGGGCGGCGCATGGCCTCTTTTACTCTCGCTACGAGATAACTTGAGTTGATGAAACCTTTCTTTTTCCGGAAACACAATTTTTAATGTGAATGAAAATGCTTATGCCATAATGTACTGTTGAAACATTCGAGTCTGGAGCGGGAAGACAAAAAAAGTTTCAAAGGACAAAAAGCGAGTCCTGAAGTAGTTAAGCCTTACGCCTGCGCAGTGGGAGACATTCCTAATGTCGGGCGGCGGGGCGTCTGCGCAACAAGTGAACCTACGGATCCGGGAGCCGCTCGCGACCGGAAGGTTGAAAGTGCAGGACTGTTCTGCGCATGCGCGGCCCGGGTCACTCCGCTGGCTGTTCTTAGGCTCCCGGCTCGCCGCCATCTTGTATTGGGGCTTCATTGTTCGCGCTGGGCCGGGCGGTTTAGTGTCATTGCCGCCGGGAGGAGGAGGCGGGATAACCTCCGGTCCGCCGAGAAATCCCGCTATTCTGCAAGCCAGAGCCACTCACACGTTTTGGGAGGTAGTCAAGGGTAGGGAGCTGGACCCAGAGGCGCCGCGGCGACAGCAGCAGCCATGGAGGACGAGATGCCCAAGACTCTGTGAGTCTGAGGCAACCATGAGGGGAGGCGGGATGGTGGTCGCCCCGGAGGGAGGCCTCGGCCCTTCGCTGCCCCCTGAGCTTGTGTGTCCTCCGTGGACGCCGCGGTTACCACGACCCCCTGTCCTTAGCGCACACCTGCCTGCTGAGGGACCGACCCCCCCGGGCTGTGAGAGGACCGACGAGTCGGAGGGCGTGGGGGGCTCAGCCACCAGAGCGAAGCCCTTCACTGCGCACCACAGCCTGGCCTCCGGCCTCGCCACCGGCCCCGGCGCGCTCCGGCCCGGAGGGGACAGTTTTTCATTCAAACCTCTTGTCAGAACGCGGCGAGCCTGCCTTTTGTCCCACGCTTCCCGTCTCCCTTTTCCCGCCCCCACTTCTTCCTCAGCCTCCTTTGGTCTTCACAGCCAACTGCCTTTCCTCTTTGATTTTTCTCCTCAAACTGTTCCCTCCTTCCTTCTCCTCCCCCCCTCCCCCCCATTAATTTTATTGAGGCTGCTTGTACTCGTTTTCAGTGAGTTAAACTTTATTCTCCGCAATTGCCTACTGGAAAAACAGCCAAATGGCTTTTCCTTTGACCTCTCTTTGGATTCACTTCCATAACACTTACTCCCCCCCCAACCAAAGAGCCTAACACCGGACACCCTAAGGATTTTGAAACTGCTTTTGGTGAAAAATGGAAATGTCACCTGGAGATATATATCAGCCGAGAGGCAGTAGACATAATGTATTTTTATCATCGTTTGGTACTTGTTAGGATTGACATGTTGCTGAAGGAGCAGGCAGCTTTTATGAAACGGCGGTTGATAAATACCTTTAACATATATAGTCACCTCTGAATTTTTACACTTAGCGTTAAATTATTTCAGCTTTTCATTGTTGTGTGGTTCTTCTCCCCCCCCCCCCGCCCCCCCAACACCCCCTTCCAGCATCCTCCTTTGTTTTTCAAAGTATGTGGGGAGAGTTGATTCTGTCATTGTTACTTTTCTGGAAAAGAAGGAGAAGTCTGATGAGTCTTTTTACATACCTTTTTTGTTTGAATTCTTATAATACTGACAGTGTGAGAACTCGATGCGTTAAAAACACAATTTTAGGTTTCTGCAACTCTAGACATTAAAGTTGTTACAAAGTACAATGTAATATTTTTTTCATCACCAAAAGTTTCTATGTTGTAATCTACATGAGAAATAATAGTCACGCTTGTTTTCTTAATAGATTAAACTTTTTTTCATAATTTACCTGATAATGTTAGTTACCTTAAGTATCTTTTTAATAGGATGCAGCAATTAGTGCATGACCTTCGTTTTTTTTAAAGATTGTATCTGTAGGTGAATACTCCCTAGAAAACTATTGGCCCATAGAGTTTATGGAAATCTATTTCCTCTTGCCTCTTTGCCAGAAGTATGATAGCCAACAAGCATATTGAGTGACACAGTGCTCATCTTTTATAATGTCTTCAAACTTAAGATTCTTAAATTATTTCAAATTTTTTAATTTCAGAAAATGCCAGAAAAATCTGGGATCTTAACCTTTTTAGCATGTTGATTTGGGAATATCAAATAATGAAGACAACTTCACCTTTCTCAGGCCATTCTACAAAAGCAGTGCAGGAAACCAACCATTGCAGGAGGAATAATGAAGGACGTTTTATTCAAACAAATACTTGGAGTGTTTATGATTTGCTAGGTTTCCGTGTAAAGTGTTTTACCTGTTTGTTTAATCCTCTCAGAACTCTGCAGTAAATGGGTCTATTTTGCAGCTGGAGAAAAGCCAAAGTCACCCAAGTTCATAAACTTTTTTGTTCATTTTCCTGCAACTCTTCTGTCCTCAGCTCTTAGCTCTTACATGTATGACTTATTTTGACATGTATACTTCACTAGAACACCCCATCTAAGAACCTTTTCTGCAGAGGAGTCCAAGCTCTAACATGTCCTGCTACCCTGTTTCCACGAAAATAAGACAGTGTCTTATTAATTTTCACTCTCAAAGATGCGCTAGGTCTTATTTTCAGGGGATGTCTTATTTTTCCATGAAGAAGAATACGGTACACATTTATTGTTAAATGAAAATAAAGGAAATTTATTACCTGTATATGGTACGGTAGTACGGTAGTTATCTACACAAACCAGACAAACTGTGAATCCTACAGTATCAAGAATTTACTCATTTATTGAATGACAATCATGTCATCATCTTCTGGAACATCATCATAACAATCCAATTCCTGAATTTCCTGGTGAATTTCTTGTGACTCCATTTCTTTCAGAATCAGTGGACCAAATCTCTCATGTTTAACCTAGGGGGGGCCTTATTTTTTTTTGGGGGGGATGTCTTATTCACTCAGAAGGAAACCTTTAAGTAGGTCTTATTTTCAGAGGATGTCTTATTTTCGGGGAAACAGTATCTGCTCTGCTTCTACAACCTTCAACCAAAGCTCCTATTCTTCCAGGGAGCCCAATCTAATATGAGTAGCTGCTAACCCCTAAATTTTCCCAGCAGTGTTTTTACTTTTAATATAAAATGTTTGTTTTAATGATTCTAAGAAGTCAAGGGCTTTTAATACATTCTTAGCACAGTATCTGATTTGTGGTAAGTGGTGAATAAATTTGTTTAAATTTATTTGTTTAAATTTAAACAAATAAATTTGTTTAAATTTATTCACCACTTACCACAAATACAATTCCAAGCAGTGAACCCAGATATTACTCATTCTTGGAGGTAAGATATTGTCTGAATCTCAGTATCATCCATGGCACCTAAATGGTTCAAAGCAAGCATGTCAAACTCAAAGGCTAACCCAGCTAAATAAGGTTTAAGTTTATGTGGGCTGCAAAAAAACAAAAGCTTCAATTTTCATAGAAACATGGGTTTATTTTGATAGAGACATGCTGAATACAAAGGGCTGAAATAAATGAGTAATCATTAACAGAATAATATAACATTTTAATAAAAATTAATATTTTTTGTTGAACATTAACTTACTAGACACTGAGTAACTGCACAAATAAGTATAATGAAATAAACCTATTTTTCTCCTCCAAAAAAGAAATATTTCCTATTGTGCACACCAAACAAGTCAGTACAAGACTTATATACAATACAAGACTAATGAAGTAGCAGTCAGCTGCTAAAATATTTGCTGCTAGTGTTAATGGAGAGAAATGGTGCACCTGCACGTAAGGCAAATGAATGCAACATGATTATAGTTAGCAGTCATTAGCAAATGTTGTAGTTCCTTATTAATAATTATGTATAACAGGATATTATAAAAATAAGTTAAGAAATTTTTATTAAGACATTTTTTACATACTATTGGCGCTGCAAAAATATTAGTTGTGGGCCACATGCAGCCCCACGGGTTGTGAGTTTGACATACTTGGCTCAGAGACTGCCTTCGTTTTCAGCAAATTAGTGTTCAGAATCACCTTGTTAAGTTAGAAATTGCCAATATTCAGTTTCTTGTCAGCAATACTTTTGAAATATATTGTGAGAAGTGGGTTGATTCTGGAGATATTTTGAAAGTAGAGCAACAGCAATTACCAGTGGTTTGTATGTGGGATGTGAGAATGAAGTCAACAATAAGGTTTGTTTACCAATGTGTAATTTCAGTCATTTAAAATGATAGTTTGTTGCAGAATGTAAGTAAAAATGAGAACAATTTTGAGATCATGAATATCTAGGATGTCTTCAGGCATAGTATTAGATACATTTGTTCAAGCTGGTTTGTAAATATAGCCTGATCTCCAAGTGAAGGTGTCGAAGGTGATAACATAAGAGGGTTTCAGCTATCATACAGACTATCTTTTGTGAAGAGTAAACAGTTGTTTAATAGTAAAGTTATGATGCTGGTGTAGAATGTGTGTGTATGTATAGGCAACTGTCCATACATAAAGGTTTACAATCCATATGGAAATAATATAATAAGTATTAGCATACTCACAACTGTATACCTATTTTGCCTATATAAATGCTTATATACATATATAAGACTGCAAGAGGGCGTAGGCTGGCTAAGGGACTCGCCCAAGTGCATGAATTTCATGCACTGTGCCTCTAGTATAGTAAAAGTAAAAATATCTTTATCAGATTTATCATTAGCTAAAAACCTATCTTATGTTTTTTATTAAAATTTTCACAGAGGCTTAATATCAAATTCTGCGCTTTTTAGTAAATTTATCTTTATTGTTTAAAGTATAACAGATGTCCCCTTATTTTCCCCCATTGACCTTCTCCACCTACATTTTTATACAATAACTAGAGGCCTGATGCACAAAATTTGTGCAAGAGTAGGCCTTCCTTCCCCCAGCTGCCGGCACCAGCTTCTCTCTGGCATCTGGGACCCAGGCTTACCTCACAGCCCTGGCTTCATCCAGAAGGTCATTCGAAAGGATGTCTGGTTTAATTAGCATATTATAATTTTATTATTATAGATTGTGGCTCAAAACAATGCATCATAACTTTCTGTTTTATAAATGTTTTCTTTAGGTTAAACTTTTAAAAGTTGTAGTAATATGAATTAATGTATGTTTTAGAGTCCAGTTTTATAACTCTCTGAACTTAGTTATCAGCTTCAAAAATATATGTTAAATTGATATAAAATTCTATCCCTGGCAGAATGGCAAGTTTTCATTAATAACTTTTTATTCTGAAAATTTTAAAACAGAAAAGTAACAAAAAATAGTACATCAAAGAGTTACATAACTTTTGTGTGGATTTATCCATTGCTAATAGCTAAATACTCAAAAGTAATTATATGAGAATGCAGTTATCTTTTTTTTTTAACCGTTTGAGAAAACATCATTACACTTTAGGCCTGTTTTACCCTATATTTTCCTTCTGAAAACAAGGGCATTCTCTTAAATAGCCATGATAAACAAGGGCATTCTCTTAAATAGCCATGATAAAATTTTCATATTAAGGAGACTACATTCATACAAATTTTGTTGTTAATCCTCACCTGAGGATATTTTTTCCATTGAGTTTTTGGTTTGGGTTTTTGTTTGTTTGTTTGTTTGTTTGTTTTTTTAGAGAGAGAAGAAGGGAGGGAGAGAAAGGGTGTGAGAGAGACACATCTACTGTTTGCCTCCTGCAAGCACCTAGCCCTGGGGCTGAGGATTGAACCTGCAACCTAAGTATGTTTTCTTTTCTTTTTTTAATATATTTTATTGATTTTGTACAGAGAGGAAGGGAGAGAGACAGAGAGCTAGAAACATCGATGAGAGAGAGTCATCGATCAGCTGCCTCTTGCACACCCCCTACTGGGGATATGCTCGCAACCAAGGTACATGCCCCTGACCAGAATCGAACCTGGGTCCCTTCAGTTCCCAAGCTGACGCTCTATCCATTGAGCCAAACCGGTCTCGGCAAGTATGTTTTCTTGACACTGGAATCAAACTTGAGGCCCTTTGGTGCTGATGCTCCAATCACTGAGCCTCAGGGGTCACGGTAATACAATGTATAGTTCATATTCATTTATCCAGTTGTCCAAGGAAGACATTTTTTAACATCTCCCTCTCTCTAAAATAAATTTTTTAAATTTATTTTAGAGAGAGGGAGAAAAAGAAACATCAATTTGTTGAAATTCATTCATTTGATTCCTGTATGTGCTCTTACCAGGGATCTAACCCAAAACCTTTGCCTATCTGGAATGATGCTCTAACCAGCTTAGTTACCCAGCCAGGGAGGAAGGCATTTCTTAGTTCGTTGAAGTCTATATGCCTTAAAGTTAATTCTCTTCTTCTCTTGTCTTTACTCTCCATTCTGCACAAGATTAATATATGATTTCAGAGATGATATAACATGTGATACTTCAATCCATACTGCTTACAAACAATCCATGGAACAGCTAAAAAGGGATATTTTAATTTATTCCCCCAAAATACTTTGAAAAATAAAAACTAATAAATGTAAGAAAATTATAATTTTGTTTAGTAGTCCAGTAGAAATAATAGGGAACTTGGAACTGCTCTGAGTATCAGTATTTGTATCAGTCAGGATTTTCTTAAATTCAAGCAGCAAAAAAATTTAACCATAAAAGGAATTTATTAAAAAGATAAAGGACACGTCCTGGACGGTGTTTCTCAGTGGTTTGAGTGTCTGCCTGAAGACCAGTTCCCGGTCAAGGGCACTTATTTGGGTTGCATGTCCAATCCCCAGTCCCAGTGTGCAAGGAGTAACCAGTGAATGTATCTCTCTCACATTGATGTTTCTCTTTCTCTGTCTCTCCCCATTACCCTGCCTCCCTTCCACTCTCTAAAATTCAATGAAAAAAATATCCTTTGGTGAGGATTAAAAAAACAAAGATAAAGGACGCTACCAAAATTTGTAGGAAGGTTATGGATCCTGTCTTGGAAAATGTTCAGGAAAGTAAACTGGCAAGCCATAGTCCTTCCTAATCAAGCCACAGGCCATCCCAGAAAAGATACCAATACTGAATCCACTGAGGATCAAATTCACTGACATGGGACTCCATTGATGTTTGCCACCAAAATGGATTCTCGTCATGCTTCTTCTTTAAGCCCTATAGGTTGAGGATTGGTATCTCTGATTTAGTATAGATCAAATACAAAAAAGATTATAAAACCATATCTAGGTTTTTCAGCTTCTATAGAGAAGTCAGGCTCTGCCTTAGGATGAGGATTTTTCTGAAACGTTAATTTAAATTCATACTGTTAATTGGAAATCTTTTGGTCAGTTGTTTAGTATGAAACAACTAAATACATTTATATATAAAACTGAGAATTGCTAGGCCAGAGTGCCTCAGTGTTTGAGCATTGACCCAATATACCAGGAATCAGGGTTTGATTCCCAGAAAGGGTACATGCCCAAGTTGTGGGCTTGATCCCCAGTAAAGGGGATGCAGGAGGCAGTAGAGCAATGATTCTCTCTCATCACTGATGTTTCTATCTCTCTCCCTTTTCCTCTAAAATCAATAAAAATATTTAAAAATAAATGAAATTGAGAATTAACTTTGTAAAGTATGGAGCATTCTACAAACTAAAAAACTTGTGTATTTTCTTTCTTTTTTTAAATGTATTTTATTTATTTTTATTTTTATTTTTTACAGAGAGGAAGGGTGAGAAATAGAGGCAGCTGCCTCCTGCACAGTCCATACTGGGTACCGTATGTGCCCGCAACCAAGGTATATATCCTTGACCAGAATTGAACCTGGGACCCTTGAGTCCGCAGGCCGACGCTCTATCCATTGAGCCAAACCGATTAGGGCTGAAACTTGTGTATTTTCTGTTGAAAGTATCCTATTAATAAAAGGCTAATATGCAAATCATTATATAAAACCTATTATGATACGCACTGACCACCAGGGGGCAGGCACTCAATGCAGAAGCTGCCCCTGGTGGTCAGCGCACTCTCACAGGAGAAGTTGGGTTCATGGATGGTGAGTGCAGTGGCGGTGGCAGCAGCACTAAGGATGTCTGACTAATGGCTGGGAGTGGGCCTAAGCTGTCCGTTGGACATTCCCTGAGGGCTCCTGGACTGCGAGAGGGCTCTAGTTTTGTCTATAAAAAGGATCTGCAGATTTCAAATTTGGTCTTTCTGTCTCAAACTCCTACTTAGCAAATAAACTTGGGAAGTTATAACATCATTAAGTTTTTAAAATTTTGAGATAGGTATTAGTAATTAACTTATTTGTAAAAAGAAAAAAGTAATGAAATTTTTATTAGTACAAGAAAGAAAGAGCCGGGACCGGTTTGGCTCAATGGATAGAGCGTTGGCTTGGGGACTGAAGGGTCCCGGGTTCGAATCCGGTCAAGGGCATGTACCTTGGTTGCGGGCATATCCCCAGTAGGGGGTGTGTAAGAGGCAGCTGATCGATGACTCTCATCGATGTTTCTAACTCTCTATCTCCCTTCCTCTCTGTACAAAATCAATAAAATATATTTAAAAAAAAAAAAAAAGAAAGAAAGAAAGAGATCTTGTCCTTTGGTTTCTTTAATATGAAAATGTTATATATGTTACTTGTAGTTTATTGTAATGGTGCCTAAGGCTGAGAGCAAATTGTTTCTGTAACTTCCTCGAAGAGCATTTCCCTAAACAGCTGTGTGTAGAATTAATTGATAGAGGTTCCTGGAGCTTACATCAAATAAACAAGTGAAAGGCAATACAAACCACATTAATTGATTGCTTATTTATTTATTTATTTGTTTGTTTGTTTATTTTGAGAGAAACATCAGTTTGTTGTTCCACTTATTTATTGGTTAACTTTTGTATGTGCCCTGACTGGGGTTCAAACCAGAAACCTTGGCATATTGGGATGACCCTCTAACCAACTGATATACCCAACCAAGGCCCCACAGTGCTTTTTAGAGTAGCTTAATCTTTTTTTTTCCTTCACGTCTTCAAATTAGTTAATGTCATTCAGAAAATATTCAATATTTCTCAGATGGTAAAATCCAGGTTCCCTAAATACTATGTAGTTGTTACTAGGTTATCTAGCTTTTTCAAAATACATAGATGTTAGAATTAAATTTTTAGAAGAGCCATTAAAAAAAACCACGCATTTTTATTGTTGACAACATTACAGATGTTCCCCATTCTCCTCACACACTTTATCCCACTCCACCTATCTCCTACCACACCCAGGAAGAGCCTTTTTTTTTTCATTTAGACATTGCAATCCTGAGAATTTCTTATGGGTACAAAAGTCGAGTGAGAGAAGAGTTTCAGAGAAAGTACAGTTCTCATATAACCTTCACCCATTAACAATTTACATAACCATGGTATACTTATCAAAACTAAGAAATTAGCATGGTACAATACAAGGTTTATTCCAGTTTCTCCAGTTTTTCCACTAATGTCTTTTTTCTATTCCAGGATCCATTCCAAGATATCGCTGTATTTAGTTTTGTCTCTTTATTCTCCTTTATTTTTTTACTTTTAAAAATATATATTTTATTGATTTTTTTACAGAAAGGAAGGGAGAGGAATAGAGAGTTAGAAACATCGATCAGCTGCCTCCTGCACACCCCCCACTGGGGATGCGCCTGCAACCAAGGTACATGGCCTTGACTGGAATCGAACTCGGGACCCTTCAGTCTGCAGGCTGACACTCTAACCACTGAGCCAAACCAGTTTCGGCTCTTTATTCTCCTTTAATATGAGAAGATAACTTTAATCACGGCACTTTTGAAGAGTACTGTTTCTTCACTTTACAGTGACTACTTTTCTCAACATAACTCTATTGTATTAATTATAATAGATTTGGCCAAAACCGGTTTGGCTCAATGGATAGAGCGTCGGCTTGGGGACTGAAGGGACCCGGGTTCGATTCCGGTCAAGGGCATGTACCTTGGTTGCCAGCACATCCCCAGTGGGGGGTGTGCAGGAGGCAGCTGATCGATGTCTCTCTCTCATCGATGTTTCTGGCTCTCTATCTCTCTCCCTTCCTCTCTGTACAAAATCAATAAAATATATTTAAAAAAAAAAATTATAATAGATTTGGATCACTAAGACTAACCCAGACTGAAACAGAAAGAAATTAAGGACTTCATAGAGGAAGGCATATCAAAGAATTTGTGAATATATATTAAAACAATCATTTCATTGGTTGAAATCAGTAATAAGTATTTTTTGAGATAATTCAAGGCTCTACACACCCTATTTCTTCTTAAAGTTATATCAACTATAAAATATCCATAGGTGAATTTTGCCATTTGCAGTTACTACTATAGTATTTTAATGATCATTTTCTTCATTCCTTCTACATTTATTAGCATTCTGCAAGAAAAAGCTATCTCTCCTCCCCAATCCAGGATTCAGTCAAATATTGTTTATTATATTGGTTCGGCAACTAAGTAATTGCGGATTTTAAAACACAATTTTTTTATGGAACTAAATAACTTTATTCTGTAATGTATTGCCCATTTTGATCAATGACCTTTTGCCATCTTTCAGGCAGCATCATAATCCCACGTTCAAAAAACTTCTGGTTTTTATTAGCAAAAAACTGAATCAGGTACGATTTGACATCATCATCATTATTGAAATTTTTACCATTCAAGGAGTTTTGTAAAGATCGAAACAAAAAGTAATCAGATGGTGCAAGGTCAGGACTATATGGTGGATGTGGCAAAACATCCCAACCAAGCTCCATTAATTTTTGCCAAGTGACCAAAGATGTGTGTGGCCTTGCATTGTCATGATGGAATACAACACCTTTTCGATTTGTCAATTCGGGCCGCTTTTCTTCAACTGCATTGTTTAATTTCGTTAGTTGTTCAATGTAGACATCAGAATTGATCGTTCGGTTGGGTGGTAAGAGTTCAAAGTAGACAATTCCTTTGTAATCCCACCAAACTGATAACAAAACCTTCTTTTGATGAATATCAGCTTTTGATGTTGTTTGAGTTGGTTCACCTGGCCTGCTCCACGATCTTTTCCGCTTGATATTGTTGTAAACAACCCATTTTTCATCGCCAGTTATCAGTTGTTTTAAAAATGGATCATTTTCATTACGTTTCTTTAGCAAATCACAGCTGCTAATGCGTTGCGTTAACTGTGATTCTTTCAGTTCGTGAGGAACCCATGTATCGAGTTTTTGAACATAGCCAAGTTGTTTTAAGTGATTTTCAATGCATGTATGTGATACATGAAGCTTCTCTGCAATCTCACGTGTTGTACTGTGACAGTCCGAATTGATTATTGCTTTGATTAGGGCGTCATCAACTTCAACTGGACAACCAGAGCGTTTTTCATCTTTGAGTGAAAAATCACCAGAACGAAATTTGGCAAACCAATTTTGACACTGCTGTTCTTTTAAGGCTTCGTCACCATAAACAGCACATAACTTTTTATGAGCTTGCGATGCGTTTTTCCCTTTGCGGAAATAAAAAAGCAAAATATGACGAAAATGTTCCTTTTGATTTTCCATTTTTCAACGAACGCCAAACGAAAACTACAAAACAGATCAAAAAACTTTTTTTACTGATTAACAGCTGAATAGCCAACTATCAAATAACAAAATGTGTTTTACATTTGTACTACGTCTGCAAACCTAAAAATTCAACTGAAGCCATATATGTGTGAAACCCGCAATTACTTAGTTTCCGACCCCCCAATATTTAGTTCTCAGTGTCTTCTAAGTCCTTTTAAATAAGAACAGTCCACTCTGCCCTGCCCCCCACTTTTTAAAAATATATTTTTATTGATTTCAGAGAGGAAGGGGGAAAGGGAGAGAGAAAAACATCAAGGATGAAAATCATTTATCAGCTGCCTCCTACATGCCCCACATGAGGGATCGAGCCCACAACCCAGCTATGTGCTCTGACTGGGAATTTAACCGTGATCTCCTGGTTCATGTTCAACCGTTGAGCCATGCTGGCTGGGCCTTCCTTTTAGTACTTTTTTTAGAAGAATATTTTGAAGAGATCAAGTAAGTTGCCTTATACAGTATCCCATATCTAAATATATGTATTTGTTTTATATGTTCAATATTTGGTAAGCTTTAGTCTAAATTTAAGCTTGACTAGATTCAAGTTAGACCTTTTTGAGTTGACTACTTCACAGGTGATGTTGTGTAATTCATATTGAACACACAATGTCTCATTGCCCATCTATAAAGTGATTAAAAGTTTGATCACTGGGTCAAAATGTTAAAACAGCCAAAGCTCTCACTTGTTTGTTTTTTTAATGTTTTTATTGACTTGAGAGAAAGAGAGGAATGGAAAATATACCTTTGGTAGAGGATTAATAACAAAAAACCCCACATTTATACATGTCAGAAAACACGGATTCATTTCCCTCCTTCCATTTACCCATTCAATAAACATATTGAGTGCTGAAGGCTCTGGAAGAGATTAAAATGGTAAAGGGAGAAGTACTGAATCTATCAAGTAGAATAATGATACTCAAAAAAGCAAAGCCAACATTTACCCAATAACAGTTTTTCCAGGATCAGAAGTTAGTAGTATAACAAGTCCTTGTTCTGAAACTCAGTACAGTTGGAGGGAGAGAAGCATTATCGCCTATAAGCATTTACCTTGCCTTTTGATTAGAAACTCCAGTGGGGTGTAATCTAATAGCTTTAGTTGTTGAGGAAAAAGCTCTTCTTTGCAGAAAAAATGCTAATCAATAAATTTAGGCAGACCATATTAAATTAACTGAGTAAGTCCTAATACCATAAGTATTTTCAGGGTGTCAAAGTAATCACATAGTAAGGAAAAACCCTGTTATAAAAGTGAGAGCTTAATCCCAGCCAGTGTTGCTCAGTGGTTGAACATTGATCTATGAACCAGGAGATCATAGTTCTATTCCCAGTGAGGGCCCATGCACAAGCTACGGGCTTGATCCCCAGTAGGGCATGTGCAAGAGGCAGCCTCTCTCACATTGATACTTCTCTCTCTCACTTTAAAAACAAAACTATTGCCCTAACTTGTTTGACTCATAGATAGAACGTTGGCCTGTGGACTGAAGGGTCCTAGGTTTGATTCCCGTCAAGGGCATGTATCTTGGTTTTGGACACATCCCCAGTAAGAGGTGTACAGGAGGTGGCTGATAGATGTTTCTTATCGATGTTTCTAACTCTCTCCCTCTCTGTAAAAAAAAACACACAAATATATTTTAAAATTTTTATTAATTTCAGAGAGAAGAGGGAGAGATATAGAAACATTAATGATGAGAGAGAATCATCAATTGGCTGCCTCCTGCACACCCTATAATGGGGGTCAAGCCCACAACCAGGGCAGGTGCCCTGGCCTGGAATCAAACCCTGATTTCCTGGTTCATAGGTCGATACTCAATTACTGAGCAATACTGGCCTGGCTCCGTTGATTTAGAGAGTGGAAGGGAGAGAAGGGGGAAGAGAGAAAGAGAAACATTGACATGAGAGAGACACATCTATTGGTTGCCTCCTGGATCAAGCCTGAAACCCTCTAACCACCGAGCCAAACCAGTCAGGGCAAGTCTTGATCTTTCAACACATGTTTTCCGTTTCTGAAGGATTCTTGGCAGATGAATAAGAAACTACAGTTGTTGAGAGTCTACATTCTCTTATTTCAGAAGTGATAAACTTCTAACTCTAACCGTTTTAGAGGTGATCTGGTTTCAAAGTCCCATTTTGAAAATTTATAAACTCTTTAAATAAAAATTATCTCAGTCATGTGATCTTCTAATACATTATACTAGTTAAGTTTGCTAGTCACCAATTTATATTATCTAAAAGACCTCTCCTGGCATCTTCCTATGCTACATATCCACTGACCAGTGATATCCACTGAAAAGTTTTTTTTATTCCTTTGTGAGCATTTGCAATACCTGATAAATTATTTACCTGTGATTTTTCAAAAAATTTGTTTATTGTGTAAACCAAAGTAAATTTAAATTGGATAGTGTTAGGAGAATCGTGAATTAAAAATTGAGGAAATTTTATTGTTCTTACTAATACTGTAGTAGAAAGAATTGCAAAGGTTTCCACAATTGATTGTATAAAATGTTCTGTATATGTAATGATTAATTTGAGAGATTTTTATTTATTTATTTATTTATTAAATATATTTTATTGATTTTTCACAGAGAGGAAGAGAGAGGGATAAAGAGTTAGAAACATCAATGAGAGAGAATCATTGATCAGCTGCCTCTTGCACACCCCCTACTGGGGATGTGCTCGCAACCAAGGTACATGCCCTTGACCGGAATCGAACCCGGGACCTTTTTGTCCGCAGGCCGACGCTCTATCCACTGAGCCAGACCGGTCCTGGCTAATTTGAGAGATTTTTAAAGTAATATCTTTCTAAGGTAAGCCTAGGAACTTGGAAATAAACAACAGGTTTAATTTGCAACATCTTTACCAAAAACACGCACTAGCTTTTCCTCCACTAGCAGTGTCTAATATACTTGCAGTTTGCACATAATATATTCGTTTTGAAAGAGATTTTAAAGTTTCGGCAAACTTTTATAAGCTAGTCCCAAATAGTGTAGTTTAGAGTAAAGATCTACCTGCTCCTAAACTCATTTTTCAATAAGCAACTGTATAAACTGATCGAAAGAAGCAAATTTAAATGGCAAATATTTTTCTTTGTGTTTCAGATATGTCGGTAACCTTTCCAGAGATGTGACAGAAGCTCTAATTCTTCAGCTCTTTAGCCAGATTGGACCTTGTAAAAACTGCAAAATGATTATGGATGTAAGGGTATTTTACTTTAATTAACTTTCTTCTTTTTTTATGTTTATTACTTAAATCCATTACTTCCAAGAACTCACAAATTAGTTTACAAAGCCTGATTGCATAGGAATTTTAGTGAATTTGTAGTGAATCAGTTTTGGGACCTGAGTTTAATTTATTAAAGGAAGAGCAGAACTAATCATTTCTAGAGTAGATGAGAAGTATACACATTTTTAAGGTGCACTGATTTATCAGAATTGTTTATGTCAGTTGATAGCCTAATCAAGAAATTTAGTTATTATAATTAGATTAGGACATTAGGTAAAAAAAAAAAAATAGACATGTGATACTGTGAAATGTTTGTAACTTTATTTTTAAAGGCCATGATTCAAGTTTCTCTTGCATTATGGTAATTACCATCCCTCAGACTTTAATGTATAGAAAAAATTAATTCATCTAATTGGTGTTAACCCTGAATCAAAACATGCTTAAAAAGACATTAAAATTTTTTTTTAAATATATATATATTTTTAATATATTTTATTGATTTTTTACAGAGAGGAAGGGAGAGAGCTAGAGAGCTAGAAACGTCGATGAGAGAGAAACATCACCCAGCTGCCTCTTGCACACCCCCCACCGGGGATGTGCCCGCAACCAACGTACATGCCCTTGACCGGAATCGAACCCGGGACCTTTCAGCCCGAAGACTGACGCTCTACCACTGAGCCAAACCGGTTTCAGCTGCATTTAAAATTTTTTAATGGGGAAGACAGTGCTAATGAGAATCCATTTATCCACAGTCTCTTTTTGGTTTTCTTTTCCCCAGGAAAAAAAAACCCATATACCAGTATGTGTATCTGCTACTTTTTTCCCTATTGTTTTCCAGTTTATCTCTCTTTTTTACTTCATATTTAGAAAGTAATTTTTAGCCTGATGGTGAAACAGGTTGGTTAGGCATCATCCAGTCAGTGCATAAAGTTTGCCTGTTTGATTTCAAGTCTGGGCACATACCTGGATTGTAGGCTCAATCCCCAGTAGGGGGCGTGCGGGAGACAGCTGATCAGTGTTTCCCACTTTCTCTGAAAATGAATAAAAATAGATTTTTAAAAGTAATTGTTTAGCCAATTAACTTAAAACCAATTTTTCCTTGATTTGGGTCTACTTCCTTATCCCAGTAATAGCATTTTTTAAACGCTTACCTGTTATTTTAACCCTGATGCATTATTACAAATGTTAAACAGAAACTTTGTAAAGCACATTATTCCCATTTAGTATTTGCAGAATTAAGGCAAAGCTGCCCTACCTGGTGGGCTCAATGGTTAGAGTTCACAGAAGGGTCTCAGGTTTGATTCCCATTCAAGAGCATGTACCTGGGTTGCAGATTTGATCCTCCACCCCATTCAGGACGTGTGGGAGGCAACCAATCGATGTGTCTCTCTCACATCAATATTTCTTTCTCTTTTCTCTTCCCAACATCCTTCCACTCTCCAAAAAAAAAAAAAAATAATGGAAAAAATATCCTCGGTGAGGATTTATCAATACAACAACCCACCCCCCTCAAAAAAAAAAACAAAAAAACAAACAAACCAGAATTAAGACAAAACAAGCATGTAAAATCCAGATTGAACTATCTGAATATAAATCCTCTTCATTGGCTTATAGGCTGTCATTCTCTCCTTGTCTGGGTCATTCTTGGTTTGTCTGGTAAAGATCACTAGGCAAAATGTTAATGGCTGCTTGACCTTCAGAAATGACTAGCTTTGCCTTTGCCACTTTGTATAAATTTGGATTAACATTTTGTTTTTATTATTAAAGTCTAAATTTTAGTCTATTCATATTGTAGGACTAGTGTTCATACTTATGAATTTTACACTTACTGGAGTATTGAGACTGATATGTATGCTTACATTCTTTTTATCTAAAAAATAGCTTTTTGAGGGTACAAAGCAACTAACTAAAGTGACATTCTTTTACAGTTTATTGCTCTACTCTTAAATATATTACTTGTTCTATGTCTATCAACATTGATCTTTGTAGTAGAATTCTCATTAAGTGTGGTGCTAGTTTGAATTTTACAATTTTTAAAACATTTTTATATTCCCTAATGTTTTTAAAATAAAACAATGGGCAATGTCAATATCAATTTGTGATTATCTCTTCACTCTAAAATTCTTCTTTTTTTTCAACCTGCACCTGGGGATATTTTTCCCATTGATTTTTAGAGAGACTGGAGGGGAAGGAAGAGAGGGGAAGAGGGACATTAATTGGTTGCCTCCCACACGAGCTCTGACTGGGGTTGGGAATCAAGCCTATAACCCTCTGTGCATGGGCCAACACTCTCACCACTGGGAAATACTAGACAGAGCCTCTCAATTCTTAAAGATCATTACCAGTGAATTTTTTATTTTTAAATATACTTTATTGATTTTGTACAGAGAGGAAGGGAGAGAGATAGAGAGTTAGAAACATTGATGAGAGAGAGTCATTGATCAGCTGCCTCTTGCACACCCCCTACTGGGGATATGCCCGCATCCAAGGTACATGGCCTTGACCGGAATCGAACCCGGGCCCCTTCAGTCCCCAAGCCGACGCTCTATCCATTGAGCCAAACCGGTTTCGGCACCAATGAATTTTTTAAATTATTGTGCTTGAAACAAAATGGTACCTTTATTTTAGCATCATTCTCGTCTTTTTAAAAAATATTCTTTTATTGATTTTAGAGAGAGGAAGGGGGAGAGGGAAACATTGTCATCGGCTGCCTCCTGCACACACCCTGCATAGGATCCAGTCAGAAACCCAGGCATGTGCCCTGACAGAATCAAACCAGACACCTCTTGGTTCATGGGACATGCTCAATCCATTGAGCCACACTGGCTGGGCTCATTCTAATCCTTACTTTCTAATTTTAGGAGAGTATAGAAAGAATTTGTAAATACTCTGAAGTCATTTGATATTGAGCACTGATAGGTATAAGATATTAGGTATTGCCCTAACTGGTTTGGCTCAGTGGATAGAGCGTTGGCCTGTGGACTCAAGGGTCCCAGGTTCGATTCCGGTAAAGGGCATGTACCTTGGTTGTGGGCACATACCCAGTGGGGAGTGTGCAAAAGGCAGCTGATCAATGTTTGTCATTGGTGTTTCTAATTCTATTGCTCTCCCTTCCTCTCTGTAAAAAAATCAATAAAATATATATATATTTTTAAAAAGATATTAGGTATTTTTTCTGCCTTAATTTACAATAAAACATTCAGGCTTTCCATATTATCAAATGTCAACTACTTGGAACACCAGCAGAAAAGAGGAGAGAATTTTTAAAAGAATATTAAGCAGCTGAAAAATGATGTCAGAAAGTCCAAATTCTAAAACCTATTTTAAAACTTCACTTAGCAAAGGACCTCTTACTTTTCAGAGCCTATTTATTTATATTTTATAAACAAGCTTAAGATAGTTGGTTGATGTTTTCTGCTACTCACTAAGAGGTAGCAAGTCTATATGTACATTTATGTACATAAAAGGTAATATCATGGGGAAGAGGCAGAAAAACCAATACCAACACTTGAGAATATAGGATACTAGTCAAACTTAACTGCTGTAACTTTTTTAAAAAAAATTGTATAATGATGGGGAGAATGTAGCTATATATCCATCTGTCCATAATTAGGAAATTTAATTACTAATAAGCAAATTATATATAGTAGACTAGTATAACTTGTTGATAAATATAGCTTTCTAGCCCTGGCTGGTTTGGCTCAGTAGATAGAGCATCAGCCTGCGGTCTGAAGGGTCCCGGGTTCGATTTTGGTCAAGGGCATGTACCTGGGTTGCAGGTACATCCCCAGTAGGAGGTGTGCAGGAGGCAGCTGATGGATATTTCTCTCTCATCAATGTTTCTAACTCTATCCTTCTCCATTCCTCTGCGAAAAATCAATAAAATGTATTTTTTTTAAAAAGATAGCTTTCTATAAAAATAGATCATTTTAAAAAATAATATATTTTTATTGGCTTCAGGGAGGAAGGAGAGGGGAACAGACAGAGAGAAACATCAATGATGAAAGAGAGAAACATTAATGATCAGAGAGAATCATTAACTGGCTGCCTTCTGCATGCCCCACACTGGGAATCGAGCCCGCAACACGGGCCCCTATCGGTAAAACACCAGAAATCGAATCCTGACCTCTTGGTTCATAGGTCAGCGTTCAACCACTGAGTGACACCGTCCTGGCATAAATAGCTCATTTTTAAGTGTTTATTTCCTTACCTAAAGATTTACTTGTGGAGCCCTCGATGGGTTGGCTCAATGGACAGTGTTGGCTTGTAGACTGAAGGGTCCCAGGTTTGATTCCAGCCAAGGGCACATGCCCAGGTTGCAGGTTTGATTCCTAGTAGGGGGCGTGCAGGAGGCAGCAGATCAATGATTCTCTCTCATTGATGTTTCTCTCTCCCTTCCTCTTTGAAATCAATAAAATATATATATAAGATTTAATTGTGGAATGAAACCTCTATTTTCCATTGGTCTGGTAAATGAGGTGTTACAATTTTAAGGTAATGGGAGTATACAACTTAAAATTGACTATTGTGTTTTTTTTCTTCAACAGACAGCTGGAAATGATCCATATTGTTTTGTGGAGTTTTATGAGCATCGTCATGCAGCTGCAGCACTGGCTGCTATGAATGGGCGGAAGATAATGGGTAAGGTAAGCTGTCATAATTAAAGGTGACTTGAACTAGAAATTTGTTGTTATTCCTCAACTTGAGGGTATTTTTATCCATTGATTTTTTTAGAGAGAGCGGGAGAGAGGGAAGGAAGGAGGGACACACACCACACACACATAGATGTGAGACACATCTATTGGTTGCTTATGCTTGCACCGTAACTGAGGTGGGGATCAAATCTGAAACTGGTTGTGAGCCGATATTCTAACCACTTAGCTACACTGGCCAGGCCAAACTAGAAATTTCAGCTGCACAGTTTTGTTTCCTTTTTAGAAACATTATATTCACTTTATCACAAAAAGTCACATTATTAAAAGGTGGGCTAAAGCTTTTAGAGGACATGTTTATTGCATGTGATAAGTACTAAAATATTTATTGAATTACTCAAGCTTGGATGAAACATCTAGGAACATTGGATACTAATGGGGAAGACTAAAAGGCAAAAGTTCATTGGTACTTTAGATAAAAAAGGTTGATTCAATATTAACAGGTAAGTATGTAAGATTAGGATTTGACAACATTATTTGCATAAATGTAGGTTAAATGATAAGAAACATCGACTGGAACTGATACCTATTTCATCTTAAAGATATACTTCCTATTGTATACAGATACAAATCTTGTAATATCTGATTTTGAGCTTTATTTTTATGGAATATAAATGTAGAACAAAATTTTTTTAGGAAGTCAAAGTGAATTGGGCAACAACCCCCAGCAGTCAAAAGAAAGATACAAGCAGTAAGTATATATTATACTTTTTGAACATTTGTTTTTATTGTACACAGTAGTTTTATTGTAAAGCATAAAAACATCATACGTGTTTGCAGTAATGTTTTGATCTTTATCCTAAGATATGATTGAATGTGTTTGTGTTAATAAATTTAAGAACAAATCTAATCTTTGTCATCAGGTAGTACCGTTGTCAGCACACAGCGTTCACAAGGTAATTGTATCTTCTTAAACATAAAATGAAATCTCTTGAAAAGGGTATTGACTAACCACCTGAAGTTTTTTGGTTTTGTTTTTTTTTTATATTGGGGGGAGTGGGGAGGGAGGTGGTTGTATTTCTATTTGTCTCTGGCAATATTTTTCCCCCTTCTTCCCAGTGTTGACCAAGTGTGGCTTGTCCACTACTTTGGTGCTATTTCAAGCTCTCTGACCCTCTTGGAGGCAGCTGATGCCTTAGAAATACTTTCACCAACTAAAGGGCAAGATACCCTGCTTCCTTGTGGTCACGATCTGTGCTCCATATCCAGATCTTCTGATTGCTTGAGTTGCTCCTGAAACTTTCCCAAATGGCAACGCAATGTGTTGCTTAAGGCCTGCCAAGTAGGGGTAACTTTTCTTTCCAAATATATTTTGTCAAAATTAATATATATGTCTATTTTAAAATGTTGAAACAACTATTTCGTATTTTTAAGTGTTTCTTTTCTTGAGCATTGTCTTTTTTTTTTTTTTTTTAACTTCACATGGGCTCGTTATTTCTCTCCAATGCTTTTTTAATGGCTCTAATATAAAGTGAAGGGATTACTGTTTTCATTTTGTTGCCTTCAGTCTTAGTTCACATGCACATGGATTCACATAAACTGAATGGTGTAATGTCTGGGCAACCAAAACTGTTGGCTTTTGAGAAAACTGTCAAATACTTTAACATCAAACTGTTGCAATGCAAGGTATTTCTTTGCTTGTTCTTCACAAAATATGGTTAAACCAAGTATATCATGTCTAGCTTCAGTCTTAACTGAGGCAAATCTAGTCTACATAATTCTCAATACCACTATTTTATTTTAAATTATAAAGCTTTAATATAGTGGTAAACTAATTAAATGTAAATAATTACTATTAAAACAGTAATGAAGTCATTAATTTCTTATGAAAAACTTATATATTATTAGTTTATTTTCTTAGGCCAGAATAATAATTGGCTGAAAGCAGAAATATGACTGTCAGATATATCAGTCTTTAGGAAGGATTGTCACCTTGATTCATTATGTTTAAAATTGATAGTCTTTGTATAGCTATAGAGTAGTGTTTTATTTGTATGTTACTATAATCCATAAATTATTTTAAAAATAATTTATTGAATAAATTTCAGTATTTTTAAATTCTAAAATTTTATTTTTCTTTTCACTTCCCCTTACCTTCCCCTTATAAGATCATTTCCATGTCTTTGTTGGTGATCTCAGTCCAGAAATAACAACTGAAGATATAAAAGCTGCATTTGCGCCATTTGGAAGAATATCGTAAGTAATAGAAGATACTTTTAATTAGAAACAATCTTATTTAGAAGTACTTTGAAAATATACTGTGAATTTTGTTTATTAATTTTAACACTTGAATATAAGATATTACATTGTTTAGAAGCTATTTAAGCAGTTAAGAGCCAAAGATTGTTTTCCCATTAAATAAATCTTTGGTCTTCAATTATCTTAAAATCTATTTTTCAATTAGCATTAGCTTTTAAGAGACAATTTTACTATTCTACATATTGCTTCACGTATAAGTCATAGTCTTTAGTAAATTGTGCTGTGACCAAGGAATTTAGACCTTTTGGGCACTTCTATGATACCATGCTTTTGTTTGTTTCTTTTGTTTGTTTGTTTTTTTTTCAGAGAGGAAGGGAGAGAGAGAGAGCTAGAAACATCAATGAGAGAGAATCATCGATCAGCTGCCTCTTGCACACCCCGTACTGGGGATGTGCCCGCAACCAAGGTACATGCCCTTGACCGGAATTGAACATGGGACCTTTCAGTCCACAGACTGATGACGCTCTATCCAATGAGCCAAACCGGTTTCGGTGATACCTTTTAACAAAAAGAAACATAATTTTAACCCCCAAAATAGTTACTGAGTGTTAATTTCAAGTCAACCGACCCTTTTGTTGTTGTTACTAACAACAACAGTAATAATGCCTTTAGTTTTTTATAAAGTTCTTTCCTGCTTGCATTTGTTATTAAATATACAGTTTAAGCCCTTTGAAATAGCTCACTCAATGTAGTATTCATCATAAAAAATTCTAATACTTTAAAAAACATGCCATAATAGAGTAAGACTAATAATTTGATAATAGTACGTTTTTGCATGTAATCACTGAATTTAGAAAACAGAATTTTTTTAGGGTTTCTGGTTACTTTATTATTATTCCAGCTATAAGAGTAGTAAATTATCTTAACTAAAGCACAAAGGAAACACTAGCTTTGGTTTAGTTTCATGCACAGACCAACAGCAAATATGAGGTGAGGAGAAAGATAAGTGCCAATAGAACAGGTGATGAATTTTTGGAATTTTCGTTTGAAGAGTTGTAATTCGTTGGTAGGATGATGAACATGCATAGTAAGAGACCATCTTTAGAGGCAATTGCAAAATTATGGCTTACTAATAACAGACTCTTTTGTTAGGTGACATTTACCTTTATGAGAACTGATTGGAAAAATAAGTTCTAATTTATTGTTCCCTTTAATCTGTCATAGGGTTTTGATGATGGTTAACTTGCTTTCAAGTATCTAGACTGGAAGGTATTAACCCTTAGCCTCTCAAAGGCTCTATAAATCTCTGTATGCAAAGTGTTGTGTTTGTTTTCCTTTTGGTGTGGAGTATCTTTTGTAAGTTTTATTCTATTTTCAGAGTAGTCATAGGACCATAAAAGGATTAAAGAAAGATTAAAGAACCATGGTCTAGATATTTGCTGCTGCTTCCTTAGAAATCCTTTCAGAAATAAGTAAGAATTAATTGTATTTCAAGGCTAACATTTTCTAAAACTTAATTCTAGAAAGAAAATTTTCTAATGTTTTAACAGGTTATATAGCTATTTTATTGAATGCTTTAATTTTGATTGAAGTAAATTCTGAAAATGGGAATTTTAGTTTGGGATTAGATAAAGATTACTTAACAATGAGTTCAAGTTAAACGACATTCAAATTTTAGTAATTTCATGACTTTTAATCACGGATCAATAATTTCTTTTTGTTAAATATGTTGGTATCATAATTATAGTCTAGCTTTTATTAAGGCCAACCATGATTATTGATATATTTTTCTTGGGTAAGGCCATCACTTAAATTTTATAATTTTAAGTTGAGGCAATATATAAATAATATTTAAACTTTAAATAATATTTAAAATTTAAAAGAACCATTTTCAGTAGGGTAGCATCATTTTCTGATTTTTTTTGTTGTTAAAGGAGATAAGTTGATAACTATACTAATATATTGAAAGGTTCTTATGATAGTCTCAGTAGAGATCCTACAACAGTGAGTTATAGAAGACATGCAGTAAATGGTGACCTATTAAAATATTAGTATAAAAAATATAGTACTTTCTTTTTCTAAGTAATATAGTAAACTTTCTATTCCTTGAGTTTTATATAATTAACAAATTTTGAAATAGAAGTGAATCTGCTACCAAATTAATGCATGTGTGCCTTACAGATAATAAGTATTTTTACATAGTAAGAAGTGACTTGCATTAGTTTTCCTTTTTTTACCACTACCTCTTTGTCATTTTTGACCTTAAACATTTCATAAATCACTTCTAAGGTGATCAAAATATGCTTATGTATACTTTAATATAAATTATATTGCATGGCTTTCTGACTTGGGTTTTTGTTGTGAAAGTGCCTGTTTTGTTCATGTGTCCTGAGAGAACAAGCATTGTAACATACCTGGCTAACTTAAAAGCAGATTTGCCTGTGAAGCACAATTTGAGTCCAATTTTTTGAGGTATGGAGTTTTAGCTATCATGGCTGGGTTTTTTACTCAATCTCAAATAATAGGGCTCTGGTTATTTTGCAGAGTATCTCTGAAGAATGGACAGAATTGCCCTGGCTAACTACAAGCTACGGTTCACAGTGGATAAATGTTGGCGTGCTTTTTTACTTTCTGACTTTTTAAGATTTTGCTCTTATATCTTACAGTTTCCAATCAATCTTATATGATTGCTATTTTAAAATTCAGTATAAAATCCTTTCATATATAATTTAAAACTAAAATGTGTGTCTAGTTTTTTTCTTCAATTATTTAGCATTTCTGAAAATGTCAAGTTTTCAAAGTTTACCAATAGTCCAAAAGGGGGCGGGGGTATGAATTGATCTGAGAAAATAATGTATTTAATTTAGGGAATATACAAGTTTTTTATTCTCTTAGTTTTCAGTTTTCTATTTTAATGATTAGGTAGTATATGGTATCAAATAGTAAGTTATAAATTGCATGGTTAAAGAAAGCCATTCATCTAATGTGCCTGTGAACCCTGTAAGTGGTTAAATAATCATCTGAATAGCTGTCTTCACCATGCTTAATATTTAAAAGTTTAAAACTTTTTGAAATGGGAAGCAGTTTTTGTACAATGTATATATACATATTTAAAGAAGTTATTGATTTGCATGTTTATAAAATTAAGCCTTATTTGCTAATACATAAATTTTATAGAATAAAAGGTGAATTTGCATTAAAGGTTCATTTTAATGAAGATGAAACATGAAAATAAGTTGTGTGTGAAATTCTCACTTGATAATACACAGGAGAGTTTGCAAACCTAAACTTCTGATTGTTCTAATTTCAGAGATGCCCGAGTGGTAAAAGACATGGCAACAGGAAAGTCTAAGGGCTATGGCTTTGTCTCCTTTTTCAACAAATGGGTGAGCTCAATAAAAAGTGCATGTGCAACAACAACAAAAAAGAACAAATGCATGTGCAGTGCTTCAAGAGTAAAGAATTAAAGTACTCATTTTGTTTTCATAGTCTTTTCTTTCTTTTGCCATTTGTTCATTTCACTGATAATTAACCTCCCTCACTAATGGATATTTTCATTATCTCCCTGTTTTGTATTCCTGTAATAATTTAAGAGTAGCTAATAAAATGCTCCAGGAGGGGACTTTTTTGTTGTTAATAAGTTATATATATATATTTTTGTTGTTGTTAATAAGTTATATATATATTTCTGTTGTTAATAAGTTATATATATATATATATATATATTTTAATTGTTTTTTAAAGACAGGAAGGAAGAGAGAGAGTTAGAAACATCGATGAGAGAGATACATCAATCAGCTGCCTCCTGCACACCCCCCACTGGGGATATGCCCGCAACCAAGGTACATGCCCTTGTCCAGAATCGAACCTGGGACCCTTCAGTCCGCAGGCTGATGCTCTATCCACTGAACCAAACTGATTTCGGCAATTGTTAATAAGTTTTCATTGATTTTTAGAAAGAGAGGACAGGAGAGAGAATATAATAGTGCGGGCCACACTACCTGGGCATGTCTCAGGTTTGATTCTGGTCAATGGCATGTACCTTGGTTGCAGGCTCCATCCCCAGTAGGGGGTGTACAGGAAGCAGCTGATTGATGTTCTCTCTCCTCAATATTTCTAACTCTGTCCCTCTCCTCTCTGTAAAATCAATAACATATATTAAAAACATAAATCTGATCATGCTCAACTCATACTTAAAATCTTTCAGTTTTTTCTTCTGGCACCCTTTTTGTTCACTAGATTCCAGTGAAATTAGGTATCTTTCACATTCTTCTTTCAGATGCATGCCAGTCTCTTTGCTGCCTTTACACAGTTTACAATGCTTTTCCCTTTTCCAGAACTTTCTTCCTGGAAGAAAGTTGTGGGGTTTTTTTTGTTTTGTTTTGTTTTGTTTAATATATTTTATTGATTTTTTTACAGAGAGGAAGAGAGTGGGACAGAGAGTTAGAAACATCGATGAGAGAGAATCACCGATCAGCTGCCTCCTGCACACCTGCCACTGGGGATGTGCCCGCAACCAAGGCACATGCCCCCCGACCGGAATCGAACCTGGGACCCCTCAGTCCGCAGGCTGACGCTCTATCCACTGAGCCAATATGGCTTTGGCTGGAAGAAAGTTTTTTTTTGTTTGTTTGTTTGTTTTTAAAATATATTTTTTTGATTTTTTACAGAGAGGAAGGGAGAGAGATAGAAAGCTAGAAACTTTGACGAGAGAGAAACATCGACCAGCTGCCTCTTGCACACCCCCTACCGGGGATGTGCCCACAACCAATGTACATGCCCTTGACCAGAATCGAACCTGGGACCTTTCAGTCCACAGACCGATGCTCTACCACTGAGCCAAACCAGTTTCGGCTGGAAGAAAGTTTTTGATGTTTTGACGTGGCTTGCTCCTTTCCCTCTCAGTTTCAGCTCAAATATCATTTCAAAGAGACCTTCCCTAATCATGCTACCTAAAGTAAATCCCCAAGTCCATAATCTCTATATCTGCGTTTTGTTTCTGTTATAGCATATACAATTTGTAATTACTTTGTCACCTCCATGATAGTAGAGCCCACATCTGCCTCATTCACTAATATATCCCTAACATTTAACCTGCTGTCCAGAATATGATATCTGTTCAATATTTATTTACTTGTTGGATTGTATAAAGTGAGATTTTCATCCATAATAGTCTTAAGTTGTTACATGAACTTTATAATAGCTACCTCAGAAAGGCTTTTGGGCTTTGGACTTTTTTTGGGTGATTAACATAACTATAAAAGAAAGATAATTTAAAAGCGCCATTCATTGCATTGTAGGTGAGCTATCACATATTGTGTATCTCATAAAGCATTTTCACTCAAAAAAAATTGTGAAAAGCATACATGAGTTTTCTCTACTGCTAATGTTTAACATCAACTAATAATGTCTTTGTCATTTCTAATGTTGTGTGGAACAGGATGCAGAAAACGCCATTCAACAGATGGGTGGCCAGTGGCTCGGAGGAAGACAAATCAGAACTAACTGGGCAACCCGAAAGCCTCCAGCTCCAAAGAGTACATATGAGTGTAGGTGTATTGGAGAAGAAAAGGAAATGTGGAATTTTGGAGGAAAATACACTAGATTTTAAATGTTAGAGCTGTTCCTGGAGACTTATTGCAGAAATAGATGAGAAGCAAATCAAGACTACTGTTCTAAAATGTACTTAGTTTTCATTTTTGTAATTACAAATAGTAAATATTACCTCGAATATGAAGTCTCCTATTAAATATAGAATATTGAGTAATTTTTAAGACATTCTTGGGGGAGGTATAATCATCAATCAAATATAATGTGTAGTATGTAAGCATTTCATTCAAGGTAGATATTACTATTACAGTAGTGTAGTTACTAGTAATACTGAATTTCTCTTTCTGAACATTTTATTTAATGAATTAATAATATAAAACTTTCCATCCCCAGCAAACACCAAACAGCTGTCATATGATGAGGTTGTAAATCAGTCTAGTCCAAGCAACTGTACTGTATACTGTGGAGGAGTCACTTCTGGGCTAACAGGTATGGGAGCTTTACCAGTATGGCATTTTGAGGTTAATTTTGAAATCGAAAATTTTAATATTTGTGGATTTTAATATAATGGGTGTGTTTTTGTGTTTGTTTGTTTTTTATCTTAACAGAACAATTAATGCGTCAGACTTTTTCGCCATTTGGACAAATAATGGAAATTCGAGTCTTTCCAGATAAAGGATATTCATTTGTTCGGTAGGTGTGGCTTTATTAAAAAAATTCCCCCAAAATTATTTTTATATATTTAACTTAGTGTTTTTCTTAAAATTTTATTTCCATTATAAAGAAATAAAAATTTCTCTAGCATTTAGCATATTTGCCACTGTTTTTTAATAGTTTCCATCTTTCAACACAAAGCCAGTAAAACATCTTCTGTTAAAAGAAGTTTCTCCAGAATTTTAGGATTTGAGGGGGGAGAATATGCCATCTTATTGATTCTTTTATGTGAACTGCCTGGCTCAACTTGATTTTTTTTTTTAATATGTATTTTAAAGAGTAAGGGACAAGGATAGAGAGATAGAAACATCAGTGAGAGAGAAATATTGATCAGCTGCCTCCTGTATATCCTCTTCTGGGTATCAAGCCTGCAATCTGGCAAGTACCTGACCAGGAATTGAACCGGTGACCTCGTGGTTCATGGGTCACTACTCAGTCACTGAGCCACACCAGCTGGGCTCAACTTGATTTTAAAAAAATGAGTTTTATTTTTAAGTTTTTAAACAATTTATATTGGTGATTCTTAATATTGTTTTCAATAGATTCAACTCCCATGAAAGTGCAGCACATGCAATTGTTTCTGTTAATGGAACTACTATTGAAGGTCATGTTGTGAAATGCTATTGGGGCAAAGAAACTCTTGATATGATAAATCCTGTGCAACAGGTGAGAGGGTTCTTGACTTTGCGAAATAATTACTGGGCTAATACTAATAATATTGTTTTAGAATGAAATTGTTTATAATCCATGTTAATAAGTTTCTAGTTCATACTAAAATGATAGTATATGTAAGGGCTCATCCTACGTGTATTATAGTTCCAGAGTGGTGGCTCATGGATTGCAGTGGTGACATGATGAATGTGACCGCCTCAATTGACTCATACACAGTGGATTTTAAAATGCTCCGACAAACCTAACAGGGTATTAAATTTTTTCTTAATACTTGGTAGATTTATTCACATATTATATGGAAAACTCACAAGCATTGTTGACTTGATTGAAATAAAAATGTAGTTATACTTATATTTAGGGCCTTGCATTTTGCTGCTTTTGTTTTTCCAGGCAGCTTTAGTGGTTAACTTGATCCCACAAAGATTTCTATGAGGGAATTGTAAATGGAGCATTAAGATAGGAGTAATAAAACTGAATGTAGAAATAATCTTTGTATCTTTCTTATCTAAAGGAAACAAGTCATGTGAATAGTTTATAAAGCACTAAACATTATACTGAATTTAATATTTATTACTAGAACATTATCCACTGCCTTACAAAGAATTTGCTATTCAGAGTATTATGTCAAGTTATAGTAATATAACCTTTTTTTTTTTTTTTTTTTTTTTTTTAGCAGTCACTTTCTAAACTCTTGTTTATCCTTTCATTTTAATTGTAATAATGGCCCTATTTGGTATGGCTATGTATATTAGTTATTTGTGGTATATTAAGACATATAACTTCAAATAATACTAAATTATCTGTTATAATTTTACTTAATAGCAGAATCAAATTGGATATCCACCAGCTTATGGCCAATGGGGCCAGTGGTATGGAAATGCTCAACAAATTGGCCAGTATATGCCTAATGGTTGGCAAGTACCTGCATATGGAATGTATGGCCAGCCATGGAACCAGCCAGGATTTAAGTAAGAATATTAGCTCTTTTTATTTATTATTAGTCTTTGAAAATGTCAAGAACTTAGGGAGAGATTTTAAGTAATTAGTAGAAAGCATGGCCCTCTTTCCAAAGCATAGCTTTAACCTTTGAAAGACTTAGTTTAGGGTAGATTTTAGTTTATAGTTTTAGATGTATCTCTTTAAAGTTTTGCCTAGAAATATGTTTCTTTGAGGTATAACCATCGTTATAAGTTATGATGGCTCCCTTGGCCATTCTTGAATACAATTTTGTTGTTAGTTGCTTTATTTGTTATTCATTTTTTCTGTGTAAAAAAGTATATTATTACATGGAAGCTTATTTTTTTTTAAAAAATATATTTTATTGATTTTGTATAGAGAGGAAAGGAGAGAGATAGAGAGTTAGAAACATCGATGAGAGAGAATCATCGATCAGCTGCCTCCTGCACACCCCCTACTGGGGATATGCCCGCAACCAAGGTACATGCCCTTGACCGGAATCGAACCCGGGACCCTTCAATCCCCAAGCCGACGCTCTATCCATTGAGCCAAACCGGTCTCGGCGTGGAAGCTTCTTTATACACCCTAAATTATGCAATTTTACTTAAATTTCTGAAAAACAATCTGAGAAAGTAAAGATTAAAATACTTTACAGTTTTTATTTTAAAAAGCTTGTATTTATAATATTGAAAAAATTTATGTGCTTATATATATACTTTTTTCATTGAGTAATGTAAGTTCTAGTCTTATCATATCAAATGGTCAGGTTTATTTCAGAAAGTGGCTTGTTCACCACATGTCCAACCCAGTTGTATAGCATTTCTTCCTGAAATGAAAGATGAGTTTTTTTTCTGAGGTCAAAGGGGATAAATGTTTACAGGTTAAGGGTATTTTCTTAACTGTAATTAAACTAACAAGAGTAAGCTGTACAAATTAAACCTATGAGGATGCTTGTACTGTTGTTTTCCTTGGCATAATAATAATTATTTTTTTTGAACTAAAGAAAAAGTATATTTCCTCTCTGTATGTTATTTGATCTTGGTGTTATCTTTCATTTTAGTCAGTGGATTTCTCTCCCCTCTTCTTTCACATGCTCTCCCAGTCAGACACAGACTACTCCGCCATGGATGCAACCAAATTATGGACTGCAGCCACCTCCAGGACAGAACGGCAGCATGTTGCCTAATCAGCCTGCAGGGTATCGCGTGGCAGGGTATGAAACCCAGTGAAAAAGGACTCCAAAATCTAAAGCCAGTGGCTTGAGGCTACAGAGAGTGTAGTAAAGCCGTTGTTTACTTAAAGATTTAATCAAATCAGTCAGTGCAAATGTCAGATACAATGTATTTATTTAAATGTTCATTTTTTAATCATGAAATTACTTAACCATCCATATTGTTTTAAAAAGAAACAAGATGCTGGATGTCTGCCAATTTTTGCCTTCATTACCTTTTTTAATAAAGTTTCTCAGATCCTTGTTTCAAACACAAATGCAGGGATTGCTGCCACTTTTTAAAAATTAAGAGGCAGAAAATTGCACAATGTTGAACTTTTTTTCCACTAAAGTAGTGTGCAGTTCTAGTTTGCATTCCTGATATGATTTAAAACATGTAATATAAAGATATAAAAAACAAAACATGAAAAACCAAAACTGTGCAGTCTCGAAGTTCTTTATAATCTTCAGATTGTGCACAATTCTGTTTTAAGTCTTTTTACAAAGGTTTGTTTGAACTATCCCATCTCCACTGTTTTCCTTTTGGGGTTTTTTAATATAAATTATTAGTTTACATCATTTTTGTATCTACATTTTTTCACAAATTTGTCTTGCCTTATTAAAGTTCTGTATAATATACTTAAATGGAAAAACAAATGTTCACTTAGATTGAAAATTTTTCTCAGATGGATTGTTAATTGCATTCATCTTGTGTTTTATATGAGAAGGTGCCTCAAGAACTCCCTGTTAACTTTGTTTAAAAGAATTTTTAACTTCTGTGATAAATTTTGCTGTGTACCAGGAATATAAAAACAAAAAACTTGTTACTAAAGCAAATCTCTGAAATGTGATAAGTTCTTATGAACTGTGCTAATTTCATGTGTCAACTTCTACATTTACATGTATTATTTCATTATGAAAATGTTTTAGCAGTTTAATATTTTGCACAGTTAGCTAACTTTGTATGTCATTTCCTTCTTAAAGGTATCATGCAGAGTTGACAGGAGATTTGTAAGATTTTAAGTTGTTTGCATGTGATTATCAAATATACACTTTGGTAGTCTTTGAATACAAAGTCATCTGCTCTTGTTTTTTGAGAACTTTTAGACAAAGTTGTATGTAAAGGAATATATTAATTTGCCATTTCCTAGTTTGTATTTACTCAAAAAGAGTAAATCAACTTAATTTTAATATGTACAGATAATAGCTGTGAAACTAGAATATCCTTACGTCAGGCTTGGGGTTCATTATGAACTCCAAAATTAGCCTGAAGGACCAGCCGGGCAAAGCATTTTTTAAATATTCAGAGGCCAAAAGATAAACAAAAAAAACCTTTAAAATCCTACCTCCTTAAACAGCCTTCAAAGAGGAGAATCCTCAGTGCAATCATTATTTTGATTCTTTTGGTACCTGTTTTCCTGGAGTTCCCAATTTTATTATATTTTGGGGTGACTCCAAGCATTAAGAGATTTAATCTTTGATAGCATTGTTCTAGTTTTGAAATTTCTAGTACATTTCAGAGTCTCTTAGAATAGTTTTGTTTTGTTTTGTTTTGTTTTTTCATTGAAAGTCACAAACTCCCTTCCTTGACTCACAAAGGGGAAGGGTCCCCAGTATACATATTTGGGTGGTCAGTTGTTTTTAAGAGCTTCAGATAGCTCCTAGTACGTTATTTAGGAACAGAAAAGGCCTGTATCTCCTAAAGGGGAACAAATGACTCTAAGCTGGTCTCTAAGCCAATGCTCTTGTAAACCAGAGCCCAGGAAAGACAACTCATTAGTATATAATTCTCTGGAGCTCAATTCTATGCAGTTGTACTAATGTTTCATTAAGTCACTGTGTATTTTTAAGTGTTGCTACATTAAAAGTTGCTTTATGAAAGATGAGTAAATTATTTAAATACTTGGAAATTTTATTTCCTTGTTAACTTCTACAGATCAGGACATGCAACCAAAAGTAGTGTAAGTGAAATAACTCAAAAAATAAAATATCAGGAAGCTATTTTTAAATTATTCTGGCTTATGTTTCTATTTTAGGACCTTCATTTTTCACTGTTTCAGAAATATTTACTACACATCTGTGGAGAGCAGGGTAAATTATTTGGGCATAAATAAGCAAAAGTATAGTTTTTCTTTTATTTTGACGATGTCAAGTAGTAATACTTTTTATTAGCCAGTATATTTTTTTAGTGTACAAATCTTAAAACGTACATTGACTACTTTCTGGAAGAAAAAAAATGGTATGATGAAAAGGTTACTACTGAACAAATTCATATTTAGGAACGTTGATAATTTTTATTTTAATCTTACTCTGTGAAAACAAATCACTTAACCTTTTTTCTTTAGTCTAAACTTACTGGCATTAGTATCAGGAAAATAAATTATAAGTTTTAAAAATGGTTTTATTCTTTACAATATGCATTCAAATTTTATTTTTAAATACATCTGGTACTATAAGGAACCTGATGTGACTCACATTTAATGGGTCATTAATCCAGTATTTTTTGCCCTGTTTGGATATTAAAGTTTCTTTATGTTTTCTATAACTTGTGGGATCTTCAGTGATTATTGTGTGATAGACTTTTTTCTTTTTGGTCTAACCATATTGTTATATTCATTCAGATATTTGTTAGATTTTTAAAAATCTTATTCCAGAAACCATGGTTTGCATTGTGTTTCTGTTTAATACAACAAAGAATTGGAATTATTTAGATTCAAGTCATTATAAACCAAGATCTTATTTTCCTTGATATTATCTCTTTGTAGAAAATGAAATTCACATTATAGTTTTATTCTGTTTTATCCCTGTGTTTTCTCCTCTCCTTTTGTATTCCTCTTCCTTTTGTGTTAAGAGTTCTACTACATTTGAGAAGGACTAGATTATTAGGACTAGATTGCATATACAAAGAGAGTTAGGTTTACTAAGTGCTATTGGTGCTCTTCAGGTGATAGTCAATTTGAAAAATAAAATGCGTTTATAGGAAATAAAAAGCACACCCTTCCATTGAAAGAGTGATTTCTAAAAATCATTTTTTTGGAGGAGGTTATTACATTTTTTCCCAGTCACTGCATTTTACTGTTGTGTTTAGAACTTGAAGAATATACCTCTAAAACAAGAAATTTTAATTTAAGAGCCTTAATAAAATTTATGTGAATGTGTCTCAATTGAATAGGATTTTACATTACAGCCTCTCAAATTGGAGGCTGAAGTTATTCTGATAATAATTCAACTAAAAAAAGGAAAAAGTAGACTTCTGACTCAGTGTTACTAGGCTAGGATGAAATACTTTACAGAAAATAGGGATTTAAGTACAAATTTACATGCTGGATAAATGAGATTCCCCACCTCCTCCTTGTTCAGCTCTGACACATGAACGCCACACTTGCACACACAAAGGGGGATTTGGAGGAGCCTTCTGTGGAAAAACTAAACTTTTAAAACTTTTTAAATATATTTTTAGTGATTTCGGAGAGGAAGGGAAAGAGAGAGAAACATTGATTGGCGGTCTCCTGCACCCCCCAAACGGGATTGAGCCCGTAACCCAGATATATGCTCTGATCAGGGATTGAACCGTGACCTGGTTCATAGACAACACTCAACCACTGAGCCACACTGACCACGCTAAACTCTTGATAGGAAAAAAAACCAAATGGCCACCAATCCCCCTATAGTGAAGCATGGGGGGAGCATGCCAGTCATTAAGCCCTTCCCATGTACGCAGATCTTCCAAAACAGGTTTTTAGCTCTTCACTTTTAAAATTGGACAGCCAGAGATAACCAGAAATTGAAGGAAACTTTGTGAAAGGTAGATCTAAACAAAAAGCAACTATCAATCAGGAAACTTCCAAGAACTGTAATATCCTGAGAGGAAAGAAGATGTATTCAAGAAATTAGAACAGTGATAATAGTAAAATATCAGAACAAGAAATTAAAATAGGAATAAATTCACTGATAATATTAAGAGACAAATGTTCTACTCCTGGCCAAGCTTGGTTAGAGCGTCAGTGGGGGGGGGGTGCAAAAGGCAGCTGATCAATGATTCTCTCTCATCGATGTTTCTAACTCTCTATCCCTCTCTCTTCCTATTTGTAAAAAATCAATAAAATACATATTTTTTAAAATCTGCAAGTTCCAGAAATAAAGGCAAATATTTTTTAAAAATCATAACAAAAAATTGTAGAAATTCCAAAACACGTACTTATGAGCCAAAGACAATATCACAGTAAAAAACGTTTAAATATAAAATTGTTAATGAATGAAAATAATACATATCAGCCCTGCCAGTTTGGCTCAGTGGATAGAGCGTCAGCCTGTGGACTCAAGGGTCCCAAGTTCGATTCCGATCAAGGGCATGTACCTTGGTTGCAGGCCCATCCCCAGTAGGAAGTGTGCAAGAGGCAGCTGGTCGATGTTTCTCTCTCATCGATATTTCTAACTCTCTATCCCTCTCTCTTCCTCTCTGTAAAAAAATCAATAAATATATATTTTTTTAAAAAAATATCAAAATTTGTGGTTAAATGGCACTTTGAAAACAATGTATAACTTTAATGCTAATAGAAAAGAAGGGATTAAAATTAATGAGCTATGTTTCCTGCTTAGGAGGTTAGAAAATGAATAATGAAAGAAATTATGAAATGGGGGCAAATATTAATATAATTGAAAACAAATATATAATAAACTAGCTCAAATAAGCCAAAAAGTTTGTTCTTTTGAAAAGATTAATAAAATATATAACATCATGTGGTAAAACTAATCAGAAAAAAGAAAGCACAAGTAAAATTAGGAACAAAAAGAGGGTTTTCGCTATAGATACAGCCAAGATTTAAAAAGAAGTTGGAGCTGAAACCAGTTTGGCTCAGGGGATAGAGCGTCAGTCTGTGGACTGAAAGGTCCCAGGTTCGATTCTGGTCAGGGGCATGTACATTGGTTGCAGGCACATCTCCGGTAAAGGGGTGTGCAGGAGGAAGTCGATGTTTCTCTCTCGTTTCTGGCTCTCTATCCCTCTCCATTCCTCTCTCTAGAGAAAATCAATAAAATACATTAAAAAAATAAAAAGAAGTTGGAAATTTAAATGCATATTAGTAAATGAAAGAAGCCAATCTGAAAGACTAATCTATAATATCAATCATATAACCTTTGCTGAAACCGATTTGGCTCAGTGGATAGAAAGTCAGCCTGCTGACTGAAGTGTCCCGGGTTCGATTCCAGTCAAGGGCATGCACCTTGGTTGGGGCACATCCAAGGGGGTGTGCAAGAGGCAACTGATCAATGACTCTCTCATCGATGTTTCTAATTATTTCTCGCCCTCTCTGTAAAAAAAAAAATCAATAAAATATATTAAAAAAATAATATAACCTTCTGGAAATGGTAAAACTTTGGACATAGTAAAAGTATCAGTGGTTTTAGGGGGTTAGGAGGAAGTGAGGGATGAACTTGAAAGTGAGGACTTTTAACAGTGAAACTATCATAAGAAAGTGAGGACTTTTAACAGTGAAACTATTCTGTATACTACAATGGTCAATACCTATTATTTACATTTGTCAAAACCTATAGACTATATACACCATCAAGAGTGAACCCTAGTGTAAAATATGGATTTTAGGTGATAATGATGTTTCAATGTATTGTAAGTTCATCGATCATAACAAATTTACCACTGCAGTGCAGGATGTCAATAGTGTGTTAGGAACAAGGAGTGAATAGATGGGCACTGTCTGTACTTTCTGTTCAATTTTATTTTATTATTTTTTCATCACCGTTTATTACCCCCCATACCCTCTTCCACCTCCCTCCCTCCCACCCTGCTCAATTTTTATGTGAACCTACAACTGCTCTAAAAAAAAGTTTATTAATTTAAACTAAATTATATCCTAGAGGGGGAGAATAACTATAATAAAAAATATTATCTCAAGACGAAAGTGTGCCTTTCTCCCTTTTACCTCCTGGAAAGGATCATTTTCCCAGGCAACCTTCTCACAGAGCCAGGAAAGTAGCAAGACCAGGGCCATAGTTTCAGGAAATCGACACACACACTCCTCTCACCCTTAATACACTGCACTCAGGAGCGATCTTCACTCACGAACAAAAATCATATTTATTTAAAAAAATCATTTATTCTTCGTGATCCCAAGGACCAGAACTAGGACGTAGGACGCCGATTTCAACGCATTATATAAGGGAAAACGTTAAAATAATATGTCAGACTACAGTTAAGAGAGAAAAAGATAGCTTAATATAAACGTAGAAGGGATAGAGCGCATAACCTGTTGAATAAGACTTCCTTGGATAAAATGGCAAGACGCCACCGGTATCTGCTAATCACGTAGAAAATCTAAGACGATTTTTTGTCTCATCATTACCAATGGAACTCTTACTCAGAAACAGGACTCTCACAGGCCTGCAATAGTCCAGACCAGCCCTAGAGCTGTCAGTGCCTTCCGATCTAGGAGGGTCGGCCAGAGACACTGCAGCCCCTGCAGTGAAGAATCTGAGTGAAACTCCCCAGGTAAGCGCAGGTTCCACCACGTATTCTGCAGCTATTCTCAGCAGCCTACAGGAGAAAACTCCAACTCCCATCAGACAACGCGAGTTGAGGTGGGCGGGCACTCACCGCGCATGGGCGGCTCTGGCCAATAACGACTGTCGTTACAGCGAACAGTTTGGCCGCGTTTGTAAAAGACCGCGGCAGGCGAAGAGAGAGGAGGTGAGGGCGGTCGTCAGCTTGGGGCCTTGGGGCCGCGAGGTGGGGGGGTGGGGGCCCGGGGCAGGTGAGGGGGCCGTGCTGACAGAAGGCGGGGGCGGCGGTGGAACGGGTGTAGAGCCTAGAATCCCAGCGGGGAGAGTGTCCAAGGAACAGGGCGCGAGCCAGGTGTTGCTTCTGTTCGGGGCCTACTTAGAACCGGAAGTGAGCCCTCGCGCGGGGAGGATGCCGGGAAACTGGCCCGGGTGGTGCCGTCGGGGGCTGGCTGGTTCCGGAATCCGGGAGGGAGGTGCAGCCTAGGAGGCCCCTTTACCAGAGACGACCCTGCATTTCTCCATTGGCCTTTCTGCGGCGTTCGACTCCGCGCAGGGCTAATGGAGGCATCTTGGGCCGTGAGTCGGGGGTTCTGGCTTCTAGGCCTGCCCCTGCCTCTCATTTGTGTTTTGTCCAGGAAGCCATCAGATTCCGAAATCACACTAGGTCCTAGGATATCAGGTGGCTGACTGTGAGACATTCATCACAGCATTCCTTTCTCCGAGTCAGTTTCTTCCTCAAGATGAGTGTGTTAGTAGTACCTACTTCGCAGGATTATGGAGTTCACGAAAGAAACGTCCAAATCTGCAAGAATTTGTATGAGTGTATTTGAGCCAAACCATTTCCAGGAAGCAAAATCTCAACGGAAAGAGAAAATGCTCCAGAGAAGAGCAGTTTTGCACTTTATTTTATACATTAGGATCAAAGGGAAAGATGTAAGGGGGATACATGAACTTCACTGTTGATAGATTAGGGAGGTGGTAGAAAGCAAAACTGGGAAATCTCTGGGATTTGATAAATATAATAGACAATCTACTTCTTTTACACAGGTTTGTAAAGGATAGTTAACAGTTAACCTGTTAACCGGGGAGTTCCCTTTTTAATTACGCAACAATTACGCAACGTACAACGGGCGCATACTCTTTCACTAGTAGGACGTGTCAGTACGTCACTCCCCGTAATTTTATATTATTATTATTTTTATTTATACTTACTTAAAATAAATTAAATATATATTTTTTCGTTTATTTATATATAAAGCACAAAGGAAAATACAAAATTACAAACAAATAGAAAAGGATACCAACAAAAAAATGGAAACATCGAATTAAAAAATTACAAATTTTACAATTATAAAGATTACAAAAATATATATTTTTATTTCTATACACAATAAAAATATAAAAAGTTAATTACAGAACAATAAACAAAAGCACACAAATAAAATAGAAATATTGAGTTTAAAAAATTGAAATATAGATGTAAAAATTCAAAACTCAACTTCCGTGTGATATATTTTAAAACAATTGTTGATACATAGTGCTACCTTACAATCCACCAGTATGTAGATTCTTTCCAAACACCTTTTTTGTAGCAAACTCGGCATTTCCTGGATTTAGTTTTTCCTATATCGCTTTTCATTTGTTCTGGAAAATGCCTTTTAACTAAGTGAGATGGTTTAGATGTAGAGCTGCTTGTTGATGTCTTTGGGTGGGTTTTCATTATGTTGTTATCTACCAATTTCTCTACACTATCAAAAAGTGTAATCGATCCAAATGACCTTTATCTTTTTTGTATATAATATATGCACTGAAGCAGCACATATTAATTAATCATAGGAAAAAATTTAAAATTTTTTTACCCTATTACGGACAGCTGTGTAGGCCACTATAACTCCATCTCCCAAATCTACGCCGCCCATATTCTTGTTATAATCCAGGACAACATTCGGTTTTTCTTGCCTTCTTCCTCTCTTTTCAGTCATTGTCTTTTTGTCATTATGAATAGAACTGAGCATCAATACGTCTTTTTTTTTTTAAATATATATTTTATTGATTTTTTACAGAGAGGAAGAGAGAGGGATAGAGAGCTAGAAACATCGATGAGAGAGAGTCATCGACCAGCTGCCTCTTGCACACCCCCTACCGGGGATGTGCCCGCAACCAAGGTACATGCCCTTGACCGAAATCGAACCCGGGACCCTTCAGTCCCTAAGCCGACGCTCTATCCATTGAGCCAAACCGGCCTCGGCAATACGTCTTTTTTATCCTTCCATTTTAAAACCATAAGTTTGTCTTTGATTCTTACATATATTCATTTTTCTGTAATTTTTTTGTTTTTATTTCACTGGGGATTCCGACTCTGTTTATCCTCATTGTTCCAACAATGTCTGTATTGTTTTGACACAAGAGTTCAGCCAAATGAATTGACATATAGAAATTATAAGTAAATCCTATACCCTTTATTCAGTAAGTCATGTGTTAACTCCAAAACACTTCTTGTTGATTGTTTTTCTTGTGGGTTGTTCGAACCATAATTTGTGTCCTTGCCTGTGTATAAAATTATATTTTGTACATATCCAGATTGGCTTGCACTCAAAATAAACAACTTCATTCCAAATCTAGCTCTTTTTATAGATATATATTGTTTCCAAGATAAATTCCCTTTCCATAATAAAAGAGATTCATCTACGCATATTTCTCGTTCACATACATAAAAACTTTTAAATTTTTCTGACAAATTATTGATGATTGGATCAGTTTTATATGTTTTTTATTATATAAAGGTTGGAGATATAAAAATATATAAGTAAATAATATAAATACGAAAATAGGTACCATATTTTCCGGTGTATAAGACGACGTTTGAAACGAAAAAAAGTCAACCGAAAATCGGGGGCAAAAGACCGAAATTGCACAAAAATTACCTACAGATCTTGACGGCAAAGTAAGTCTTTTCTTTGAAGTGGGGGGTAGTCTTATACAGCGAATATAGGCCTAAACCTATGTTTTAACTGTAAAATTAGGGGGTCGTTTTATACGCCAGAAAATATGGTAGGTAAGTGTAAATACGTACCCGTCACTGCTCACCCAGAACACATCTACCACTCTCAATAGCGAAATTATTCCCTCCATGTCTTAAATTCATGTTGAGACATGTATGGATGACTAATACCTTTGTTGTTCAAAAATATACATCCTGCCCGTTTCAGGGTGCAACATATATTTCAAGGAGGTATTCATACGTCCTACCCGTACCCGATATTGTTTACGTTTGACGTATTTATACGTCCCGCTCGGTTAACAGGTTAACATGATAATGGTAACAATGAGAGGTTCTGTGGTTTCCTGTCTGGTGGGAGAATTATGCCCTGAGGGGTTTGTGAAAAGGAAATTATCCTGACATTTCAAAAGTATGTTATTGGTAGATGCAAAAAACAAATCCTCTCCCTGTCCCCCCAAAACAAACAACAACAACAACAAAATAACAGTAGGCTCAATTAAGATAAAGACCTTTTGTCAAGGAAGATATTGGCCCTCGCTGGTTTGGTTCAATGGATAGAGCATTGGCCTGCAGACTGATCCCGGGTTTGATCCCGGACAAGGGTACATGCCTAGGTTGTGGGTTTTATCCCCAGTAGGAGGCATGCAGGAGGCAGCCAATCAGTGATTCTCATCATTGATGTTCCTCCCTCCCTCTCTCTTCTCTATTATTGTTAAGATGACACTACTCCCGAATTGATCTATAGATAACCATATAATCCCTATCAAAATTAACAAGATAATCAATAAAAAATATATTTTTAAAAGGAAGATACTGGCCTAGGACATGACTATAGCCATGACTCACTATTAGTTAGGAATTTTAAATTTCAGACCATCTTATGTGGTTTCATTAGGTGTCTGAGTTTGTAAGGCCTTTGGCCTCCCCTGAGCTTGTCTGCTTTAGAGTGTGGCTCCTTTTTCATCCACAATGGTGAGAAATACATGAGGAAAATAAATGCATGGGAAGGGCTAACTTGTACTTAGTAAGCATTAGTAAGTTTTATGTTTATTTTATTTATTTTTTAAATATATATTTTATTGATTTTTTACAGAGAGGAGGGGAGAGAGATAGAGAGCTAGAAACATCGATGAGAGAGAAACATTGACCAGCTGCCTCCTGCACACCCCCTACCGGGGATGTGCCCACAACCAACGTACATGCCCCTGACCGGAATCGAACCTGGGACCTTTCTACCGCTGAGCCAAACCGGTTTCGGCAGTAAGTTTTATGTTTAATTCATGGTGATCATTTGTTGTCTTCACTTAGTGTAGAAAATTTACATATCTGTAAAAATTTAAATAGGAAACATTAAATAGCATCCACCAAGATGTATAGCTCTACAGCCAAATAGTAATTGAATGGCAACCCTCCTTCTAGGGAGCATTTTTAGGTTTGTTCTTCCAGCACTACTCCCTTTACCCCATCTTACTGAGACACCCTTTCATAGGCAGGATTCAAATACAGGTTCCTTACTAGTTGTGTTAACTTGTTTGAATATGCTTTCAATATAGAATCTAATAAGTGATACCAGTACATGTTTAAAATTCAAATATTAGAAAACAGTGAAATGTAACTCTCCCCTGGCCCTGAGTGTGTTTGCCAAGGCCAGCCAGTAGTGTGTATTCTTAACTTTGCGTAGGAAAGATTTCACAATCCAAATCCTGGGGACAGTGAAACAAGGAAAGGCTTAGCATAAAAGAAGTAACAGGAGAGCCTGGCTTGGGCTGCCTTAGCCTACTGGGAAGTCAGAGAAAAGGGGTTACCTCCGGCAAGCTGAGCTGCTGCTGCCCATTGCTCCCTTGGTTGCAAATTTTGTGGGGTCCCTTAGAGTTTAGGAGATGCACACCTGTGGGGGAAGAGGAGGGGACAGGGCATAGCACAAGCAAACTGGTTGTCATCATAGCCTTAGCTAACACCTCCATCACATCACATAATTGCCATTTCTTTTTTGTGATGAAGACATTTAAGATCTTGGCAACTTTCAAGTATACAATACAGTCTTATTAACTGTAATCACCGCCAAAACTGGTTTGGCCAGTGGATAAAGCGTCAGCCTGCGGACTGGAAGGTCACAGGTTCGATTCTGGTCAAGGGCATGTACCTTGGTTGCAGGCACATCCCCAGTAGGTGTGCAGGAGGCAGCTGATTGATGTTTCTTTCTCATCGATGTTTCTAAGTCTCTATCCCTCTCTCCTCTCTGTAAAAAAATCAATAAAACATATTTTTAAAAAACACTGTAATCACCATGCTGTATAGTAGATACCCAGAACTTGATCAGAACTGGAAGTTTTTACCCTTTGACTGATATTTCCCAATTTTTCCCACTCCCCAGCCTGGAAACCACCATTCCATTCTCTATGAGTTTGGCTTTTTTAGATTTTATATAGAAGTGATATATAGTATTTGTCCTTCTCTGTCCACATTGTCTTAATTTGATTTGTAATAAGTTTTAAAATCAGGAAGTGTGAGTCCTTCTACTTTATTCTTCTTAAGATTATTCTGGCTCTTCCAGATCCCTTGTATTTTTTTTAATGAATTTTAGGATCATCTTGTTAATTTCTGGGGGAGGAGGGAGTATCTGTAATTTTGATAGGTATTACATGGTATTTGTAGATCAATTCGGGGAGTAGTGTCATCTTAACAATATTAATTCTTCTGGTTCATGAACATGGGATGTCTTTCCTTTTTTTTAGGTCTTTAATTTCCTTCAACAATGTTTTGAAGTTTTTAGTGTACAAGTCTGCTTTTGTTGCTCAGTTTGTTTTCATCTTTGGACTTTGCTTGTAGTAATTTTTGATGTGCAGAAAATTTCATTTTTATGTAATCAAATATCAGTTTTAGTTTTTAAAATGGATAAAATATTTGAGGCTTTCTTTAAAAATATTTTTAATATGTTTTTATTGAAAGAGGAAGGGAGAGGGAGAGATAGAAACATCAGTGATGAGAGAGAATCACTGATCAGCTGCCTCCTGCATGCCCCACACTGGTGACCGAGCCCGCAACCCAGGCATGTGCCCTTGACTGAAATCTAACCTTGGACCCTTCAGTCCACAGGCTGACGCTCTATCCACTGAGCCAAATCAGCTAGGCTTAGATAAAATATTTTAATAGATTTCCCCCCAATGAGATAGACACATGGTTAAATGAGCATGTGAAACATTAGTGAGATGCCACTTCAACACACTATAATCAAACGGCTATGAGAAGATAGTAACATGTATTGATTGGCCAGGAAGTGGAGAAACAGGAACTTTCATTTGTTACTTGTGTGAATGTAAAATGATACAGCCAGTTTGGCAGTTTCTTAAAAAGTTAAACAAAAACTTATCTGATTCAGCAATTCCACTTCTAGGTATTTACCCAAGAGAAATGAAGCCATTTGTCTTCACAAAGACTTGCATGTTTATTTTCTCAGAAGCAGTGTTCATAGGAGTAAAAAACTGGAAACCAAGTATCTGTCAGCTGGTGAGTAGATAAAATGATATCTATACCATGGACAACTATTCAGCAATAAAAGGAATGAAATATGATACATGCCATAATGTGGTGGAATCTTGAAAACATTGAGTGAAAGAAGCCAGACTTTTATTTATTTTTTATTATTTTATTGGTCTTTTACAGAGAGGAAGGGAGAGGGATAGAGAGCTACAATAGAAACATCGATGAGAGAGAAACACCGACCAGCTGCCTCCTGCACACCCCCTACTGGGGATGTGCCCCCAACCAATGTACACGCCCTTGACCGGAATCGAATCTGGGACCCTTCAGTCCACAGACCGATGTTCTATCCACTGAGCCAAACCGGTTTCGGTGAAACCAGACTTTTAAAAGCTACGTATTATATGATTCCATCTAAATGAAGTGTTCAGAAAAGGTAAATCTATAGAGACAGAAAGCAGATTAGTGATTTCTTGGGGGTGGGAATCATTACTGCAAACAGCAAGAGGGATCTTTTCGGGGAGTGTTCTAGCTCTCTATCCCCTCTCTGTTCCTCTCTGTAAAAAATCAATAATATATATTAAAAAGAAAAGTAAAAGAGAAAAATAAAAGAATGGAATTACCATGAAGATGCTAAAAAAACCTTAGCATCTTAAGGCTTCACCTGTATGGCAAGCCAGTTTCTGCCTTGATGAACTTAGTTGTGTTTTTTCACTTAACTCATTATCAGTGAGTTTTTAGCCAAGTTCTTTCATAGAGAATTAACTCTTTTTCTGTTTTGCAAATGAAAAACCCTGAAGCTCAAAAGTTAAAAGCCTTAGTCACAGAGAGAATTGGTGGTAAAGGGCCAACTAAATCCTCCATCTTTTGACTTTGAACCCATGTTTGGCTGAATGAGAATACTTACAAAAGAAATTTATTTACCTGGGAAGGCAGTTCTGGGTAAACATGTTGATGTCTCTAGATCAGTAGTTTGGTTTTTTAAAAAATACATATTTTATTGATTTTTTTACAGAGAGGAAGGGAGAGGGATAGAGAGCTAGAAACATCGCTGAGAGAGAAACCTTTCAGTCCGTAGACCAAACTTTCTATCCACTGAGCCAAATCGGTTTTGGCAATCAGTAGTTTTTTTTGTTGTTGTTGTTGTTTTGTTTTTGTTTTTTAATATATTTTAATGATTTTGTACAGAGAAGAAGGGAGAGAGATAGAGAGTTAGAAACATCGATGAGAGAGAGTCATCGATCAGCTGCCTCTTGCACACCCCCTACTGGAGATATGCCCGCAACCAAGGTACATGCCCTTGACTGGAATCGAACCCAGGACCCTTCAGTCCCCGACGCTCTATCCATTGAGCCAAACCGGTCTCGGCGCAATCAGTAGTTTTTTATGAGTGATTTTAGCTCACCAGAGGCCATTTAGCAGTTCTTGTTTTTTTACAGCTTGTGGAGGAGGTTTGACTGCTACAACATCTAGTGGGTACTACTAAACATCCTGCGATGCATGGGATACTCCTCTAACAACTAAGAATTACCCAGACCTAAATGTCAGTAGTGCCAAGGTGAAGAAATCTTGCTATAGACCATATTTCAGAAAGCTTTATTCACTCAGTAAGCAAATATTACAGTTGGGAGACTATAGTATCAGTGAAAAGATGGGCATTCTTAGACTTTTCTTATTTGTACTTTTCAATTTGTTAATCAGTGGAATAAGATGTAGAAGAAGATGGAGGGAAATTAATACTAACAGTCTATTTCAAAATCACAAGCAAATTACCTGTGGTTTTTTGTTGTTTTTTTTCCTCCACCCGAGGATATTTTTCCATTGATTTTTAGAGAGAGTGGAAGAAAGGGAGAGACAGAAATATCGATGTGAGAGAGACACATTGATTGGTTGCATCCTGATAAGGGCCCTGGCCAGGAGGAGCCTGTAACAAAGGTATGTGCCCTTGACCTGACTCAAACCCAGAACTCTTTGGTCTGCAGACCGACACTCTATCCAATGAGCCAAACCAGCTGGGGTGCAAATTACCTTTTTAAAAAAAGCATTTAAAATATTGAACTTAATAATATGCATACTAAACTGATGGCTGAAACTTACTTTGAAATGAGTCAAAGTAAAAAAGTAATTGATGGATGACGAAGGGGATGGATAAGTAGATATGTAATAAGGCAAACACAGTAAAATGTTCATTGCATAATCTAGTGGGTAAGTATATGGAGGTTCACTATATAATTCTATATTTTTATATGTTTGAAGTTTTTAATAATGGGGACAATAAAAAACATATACTCTTAATAGACATAGGATTATTGTAAACCACATAGTTAATTTTGCTGGGGAATCTCAGACAAGTTACTTAACTTTTATTTTTTTATTAAACATTTTTTTTTTTTAATTTCAGAGAGAGGAAAGGAAAGAAGGAGAGAGACAGAAACATGAATGAAAGAGAATCATCCATCAGCTGCCTCCTGCACACCCCCTACTGAGGATTGAGCCCTGACTGGGAATCAAACCAGAGACTCCTTAGTTCATGGGAAGACTCAACCACAGAGCCACACTATCTGGGCAACAAGTTATTTAAATTTTAAAAGTTTGTCTGGCCCTAACCAGTTTGGCTCAGTGGATAAAGTGTCGGCCTGCAGACTAAAAGGTCCCACGTTCGATTCTGGTCAAAGACATGTACCTGGGTTGTGGGCACATCCCCAGTAGGGGGTGTGCAAGAGGCATCTGATCGATGTTTCTAACTCTCTGTCCCTCACCCTTTCTCTCAGTAAAAAATCAATAAAATATATATTTTTTAAAAAGTTCATCTGAATAATGGTTGATGTTTTGCTTAAATAAGATACTAATATTGTGCTGTTCAAATGAAATCATGAATGTAACAGCACTTGGAAAAGCATAAAGTACTCTAAAATAAAAATATAAGGCATTACTATTGGGAAGGATGAGTGTTTGACCAATTATACACCATGGCTCTCTGTGTTCTTGACAACTCCCTGTGTAATACCATTCACACTATTTTTTTTGCATTTGGAAGTACAAAGCAATCATTTCCATAACAATTTTTGTCAAATTAGATTCCTATTCTGAAGGAAAGAATCATTCTGTCTTTGCAAACTTTAATATTTTTTCTTGTTTTATTTATAGACTGCCAAGGTCTCCACGTAAGGCAGAGGGAATTTTCTCTGTGAAACACTGGGCAGGAGGATGCCGAATGTCTGCATTATACTATGGAGTTCGAACTTCAGAAGTCTTGGGGTTAAGCAGTAACATTTACTCTGTAAATGATTATGTCTTCGCTTGTCCTCTATGACTATCACAAACTGATGAAACACCTTTTTAGGTCTTATAAGTTTGGGTCACACCATTTTCCGGATGCTTTGGCAACTGAAACAGGTAAGATTGGGCTGGGTGTTGTGGGGAAGGGAAAGAGTTAACCTTTCCCATTCTCTAGTCCTTGCTTAAGTTAAATATCTGTGCATGTACAGATTAGATTAACTAATCTAGGTTGTTTTATGAAACAGGATTGAACCTAAAGAAATGCTTTAATTGTTACATTTGGTTTTTAATCTTCACTTTTATTTTGTTTGAGGGTTTATTTATTTTAAGTGTATTTTTATATATTTCAGAGATAGGGTGGAAAGAGAGAGAAACATCAATGATGAGAAAGGATCATTGATCAGCTGCCTCCTGCACGCCCCCTACTGGGGATCGAACCTGCAACCCAGACATGTGCCCTTGACTGGAAATGAAACCAGGAACTTTCAGTTCCCAGGCGGATGCTCTATCCACTGAGCCAAACTGTTTGAGGGTTTAAATTGATGTTGTGTTTGAGGGTACAATTTGAAGATAGTGGATAGCTTCTTTTTTTTTTTTTTTTTTTTTTTTTTGGTAAGAAAGCATTTACTTGGTAAAACACAGAGTAGAAGTAATTTCTAGAAGAAATGAGCTTAGGGAACAAGTTATAGTGGTAAAGGATGGGCCCTTGGAGGTTGGGAGTAAGGAAGCTAATGGTGACCTGTCTGGGGCAGGGAGGAAGTGGGGTAAAGGGAGAGGGAAAGAAAAAGAAAAAGGCACTGGTGTATTCTAGGTAAGGAGAGCACCTGGATAGCTTCTTTATGTTTCACTTTCTATCGTAAGTGATTTTAACTCCATGTGTATGTATGCTGATGGACTTACTGCTTTTTCTAGGGGCCTATGAAAAATGGAACCAAACTCTCTGAGGACTAAAGTCCCAGCTTTCTTATCTGATTTGGGGAAGGCCACATTGAGGGGAATAAGAAAGTGTCCCCGATGCGGCACATACAATGGAACCCGGGGACTGAGCTGTAAAAACAAGACGTGTGGAACTATATTCCGCTATGGTGCACGGAAGCAGCCTAGTGTGGAAGCTGTCAAAATCATAACAGGCTCTGATCTGCAGGTCTACTCAGTGCGGCAAAGAGACCGGGGCCCTGACTACAGATGCTTTGTAGAGCTAGGTGTTTCAGAGACGACAATCCAAACAGTGGATGGGACGATCATCACTCAGCTGAGCTCCGGACGATGTTATGTACCCTCCTGCCTGAAAGCTGCCACCCAGGGTGTTGTGGAAAACCAGTGCCAGCACATCAAGTTGGCAATAAACTGTCAGGCAGAGGCCACCCCTCTGACTCTGAAGAGCTCTGTCCTGAATGCAATACAGGCCTCCTCAGAAACCAAGCAAACCATCTGGCAGTTGGCCACAGAACCCACAGGTCCGCTCGTCCAGAGAATTACTAAAAACATTTTGGTGGTGAAATGCAAGGCGAGCCAGAAGCACAGTTTGGGGTACTTGCATACATCCTTTGTGCAGAAAATCAATGCCAAAAGCTTGCCTGAACGCCGTTTCTTCTGTTCCTGCCAGACTCTGAAGTCGCACAAGTCGAATGCCTCCAAGGATGAGGCAGCACAGAGATGCATTCATTTCTTTGCTTGCATCTGTGCCTTTGCCAGTGATGAGACATTGGCTCAGGAATTCTCAGACTTCCTAAATTTTGATTCCAGCGGTAGGTGGTATGGTGACACACTCTGTTTTACTAAAATGACAATGAAAGTGTTCCACTGATGGCATTTGGAGATTGTCCTAGCGACCTTCATAAGCAGTTGCTAGATAATTCAGATAAAAAGCATTATTTTATTTATTTATTTATTGTTTATTTATTTATTTATTTATTGTTTATTTATTTATTTATTTTTTAATATATTTTTTAATATATTTTTTACAGAGAGGAAGAGAGAGGGATAGAGAGTTAGAAACATCGATGAGAGAAAATCATCAATCACCTGCCTCTTGCAACCAAAATACATGCCCTTGACCGGAATTGAACCCAGGACCCTCCAGTCTGCAGGCCGATGCTCTATCCACTGAGCCAAACCGGCTTCCGCAGCATTCCTTCTTTTAATCCCAGTCATCATTTGCATAAAGGTTGTTTGGTTGGTTGAAATTAATGATCAAGAGACTTGAACATTTTCATTGAGACAATAAATCTAGTAAAGTTAACTTTGCTTTGATTTTTTTACTTTTCCACAGATACCCTATTTAACAAAAACAAAGAACAAAAATATTCCCTTTTATTTTGGCTTGTTTACTTTTTTATTGTCTATGAAGATAGGGAAAACAAGTACTCAGATTAAAAGAAAACCTTTGCTGAAACCGGTTTGGCTCAGTGGATAGAGCGTTGGCCTGCGGACTGAAAGGTCCCAGGTTCGATTCTGGTCAAGGGCATGTACCTTGGTTGCGGGCACGTCCCCAGTGGGGGGTGTGCAGGAGGCAGCTGATTGATGTTTCTCTCTCACCAATGTTTCTGATTCTCTATCCCTCTCCCTTCCTCTCTGTAGAGAATCAATAAAATATATTTTAAAAAAAACACCTTTTAAGTTTCTAAATCAAGTTTTTGTTGTTAACATATTTTTTAAAGAGATTTTATTTTATTTTATTTTATTTTATTTTATTTTATTTTATTGATTTTTTACAGAGAGGAAGGGAGAAGGATAGAGAGCTAGAAACGTCGATGAGAGAGAAACATCTACCAGCTGCCTCCTGCACACCCCCCACTGGGGATGTGCCCGAAACCAATGTACATGCCCTTGACCGGAATCGAACCCCGGACCTTCCAATCCGCAGGCCAACGCTCTATCCACTGAGCCAAACTGGTTTCAGCACAAATGTCAGTATTTTAATCTTTCTTATGGCTGAGTAGTATTCCATTGTAAATATGTACCATATCATCTTTATCCAATCATCCATTGAAGGACACTTTTTTAATTTAATTTAATTTATTTATTTATTTATTTATTTATTTATTTATTTATTATTTCTTTAAATATATTTTTTTGATTTTTTGATTTTTTTTTTGCCCCCATCCCTTCCTCCCATACATACCCTCCCTCCCCAGAGTTTTATGTCCATTGGTTGTACTTATATCCATGTATACAAGTCTGAAGGATACTTTTGTTGTTTCCATGTCTTGGCTACCATGAATAATGCTGCCATAAACATAGGGGGTACATATATCTTTATGAATAACTTTTCAAATTATTTGGGTAGGTACCTAGAAGGTTTGCTGGGTCAGATGGTAGCTCTATTAATTTCTTGAGGAACCTCTATACTGTTTTCCACTGTGGCCTTGTCAGTTTTCATTCTCACCACTAGTGTATGAGGGTTCCTTTTTTTCCACATGCTCTCCAATACTTGTTATTTCTTATCTTATTGAAAATAACCATTCCAATAGGTGTGAGGTGATATGTTATTGTCATTTTGATTTGCACTTCAAATGAACTTTTTTAATGTAGACAAATCACTCCATTGTTTGGGGATTTGGATTTTTTTTTTTAAATATATTTTATTGATTTTTCACAGAGAGGAAGAGAGGGTGATAGAGAGTTAGAAACATCAATGAGAGAAAGTCATCGATCAGCTGTCTCTTGCATACTCCCTACTGGGGATGTGCCCGCAACCAAGATACATGCCCTTGACCAAAATCGAACCCGGGACCCTTCAGTCCCCAAGCCAACGCTCTATCCACTGAGCCAAACCGGTTTCGGCGGATTTGGATTTTTATAAGTTCATTTTTCTTTAAATAGAGACCCATACTTCCTCCTGGGTAGTATTAATAATTCAGAAATATGTTATATTTTAGGTCTTAAAGAGATTATTGTGCCCCAGTTGGATTGCCATTCAGAATCAACAGTATCAGCTTGTGAGTCTACTCCATCTAAGGTGAAGAAGAGGAAAAAGGATGAAGTATCTGGTAAGAAGCTATTTGGTTTGTTTATGATTTTTTGTGTGTGTGTGGCATTGTTTTTTTTTTTGTTGTTTTTTTTATGGTTTTATCTTTAGAGACTGTTTTATGTGTTTCACTGGATTTCAGCAATGATAAGAATCAGTTTTTATGTGTTTCTTTTTTTGAAAAAAATTATATCTTCCAGTGATATTTCTTTCTCCAGTCAAGCTAAGAATTGGTTTTACTGATTAAATATAAGATCAAACCAAACTCAGCTCTTATTATTGAATATGTTTGTTCATCCCTTAAACATTCAGACTAGCCTTAAACCCTAACCTGCCTTTGGACAGTGTTAGAAGGTTTTCATCCATAGAATGTTTTTAAAAACTTGTGACAATAAGTCATTATCTTTTCTACATTAATATAGGAATATAGTTTGTTACTTGAAAATAACAAGTAATAATACCACTGTCAGTTAAGGACCTTTACAAATCAATATGAAATTGTTGAAGTATTCTAATAGATAAGTGTCAAAAGACATAGACTTTATTTATTTTTTAAAAATATATATTTTATTGATTTTTTACAGAGAGGAAGGGAGAGGGATAGAGAGTTAGAAACATCAATCAGCTGCCTCCTGCACACCTCCCACTGGAGAGTGTCCACAACCAAGGTACATGCCCTTGACTGGAATTGAACCTGGGACCCTTGAGTCTGCAGGCCGACGCTCTATCCACTGAACCAAACCGGCTAGGGCAAGACATAGACTTTAAATAAAGAAAATTTTTTGCCTGGTTTGCAAATGTAGACAAAACTCCAAACTCAATGGTGAAGAGAGTCCTCCTCTGCAGGCCTGGTCGCCCCCAAAAAGGAACCCTCATACACTACTGGTGAAATGCAAAAATTTTAGAAATACAAAAATTAAAATAAGATACTTTTTGCTACCAAATTAGCAAGTATTTTTAAAATTATGAGACCACAGGTAAAGGAGGTGAAGTTCAGGCTTTCTGGCATGGTTAGTGCAATGTAAATTGCCATAATTATCTGTTAAGAACCTGAAAAATACTACTATTCATAGGGATAATTGTTAAAGGTGGATCAGGTGATTATGCACAGGAGTTTTAGTGCTGGGAAGTTGGAGAAAGGGAGATAAAGTGACACTATCACTTTCATGTTGTAAGAGTTAATTCTAGCAGCAGTGTGTTGCAGAGATTGTTGTTAAATGTTTATTTATCGGTCTTTCCTAGGAAATCTTGAAATTCAAATAGTAAAGTTCTTTTCCTTTGATGCAGTAATCCACTTTTAAATAATCATTTTTTTTTTTAATATATTTTATTGATTTTACATAGAGAGGAATTGAGAGGGACAGAGAATCAGAAACGTCGATGAGAGAGAAACATCGACCAGCTGCCTCTTGCACACCCCCCACTGGGGATGTGCCCGCAACCAAGGTACATGCCCTTGACCGGAATCGAACCCGGGACCTTTCAGTCCGCAGGCCGACGCTCTATCCACTGAGCCAAACCGGTCCTGGCTTAAATAATCATTTTTAAGGAAATAATGCTCGGTACAGGAAAAGCATTTTATCCAGAAATGCTCATTTTATCATTATCCTATATAATAAAGAGGTAATGTGCAAATTGACCATCATTCCAACACACAAGATGGTCACCTCCATGTGGACACAAGATGGCTGCCACAAGAAGGCCAGCAGGGAAGGGCAGTTGTGGGCGATCAGGCCAGCAAGCGAGGGCAGTTGGGAGGGACCAGGCCAGCAGGGGAGGGCCGTTAGGGGTGACCAGGTTGGCAGGAGAGTGGTTAGGGGCAATCAGGCAGGCAGGCAGGCAGGCGAGCAGTTGGAGCCAGCAGTCCTGGATTGGGAGAGGGATCTCAAATTGGAGAAGGTGCAGGGTGGGCTGAGAGACACCCACCCTTGTGCATGAATTTTGTGCACCAGGCCTATAGTCTATATAAAAGCCTAAGCAACTGTTAAGACTTGATGACTGGTCAGCTGCTATGATGCACAATGACCACCAGGGGGCATATGCCCTCTGGTTGTTAGTGTGCACCCATAGCCAACCTCCTGCTGATGGCCAAACTGCTGCTGTCCCTCCCCCTAGCCTGCCTGGGCAAGACTGGGTGAGATGGCCCCGATTGGCCCAATTGCTGGCCAGGCCGAGAGACTCCACCAAAGCAGGCCTCTACTTTATAATATTAAAAAATTAGAAACAATTAAGCCCAACCACTGTGGATAGTTAAATGAACCATGATAAAACAACTTGCTAGAATATCAGGCAACCACTGAAAATGATTACATAGAATTTGGAGAAATTTTTAGGTCACTCAGGTAGCCAGACAAAGTACAGAATTGACTTTGTGATAAACAATGAATATTTTTAAATATAATTATTTCCCATTCTATATTTGAAACATACATTAAAGATTCATTTATTTGAGAAAAAAAAATTTTTTTTTTTTGCTTAATCTAGCAATCCTGGTAAAAATCAGTTACTTAAAAATCACAAAAACCAGCAAAATAATCTATTCATAGGGAAAAAAGGGAGATAGTTCACCAGAAAATTAATAGTGTTTGTCTGAGAGGTGGAAACAATGGGTGAAATTTTTTTTTTCTCTTTCACTTCTGGTTTCTCCCACTTTCCTAGATTTTCAGAAACTTAAAATGTTATATATAAAGGCTAATTCTAAGTTATAAATTAGGATTTATCAAAGCTAACTTAGAAATTATCAAAGATTTTTCATGTTTTAGACTCTTTAGAAATGAATATAGAATCTATTTATATTGTACAGGCATGTTATTAAACACTGTAATGATTTATGGTTTAGGTGCACAGACGAACAGTTCACTGTTGCCTCAGGATGCACTGAGCAGTAATCTAAGGAAAAGTGGCCTGAAAAAGCCTGTGGTTGCTTCTTCATTAAAAAGGCAGGGTAAGTTTCCCTGCCCCAGGATAAGCTAAAAAGGTTGGAAATCATCCGAAAGAAGGTAAAAACAGTAAATCCAAAGAAACATTGCATGGTGTCCTCAAAGGAATGTTAAGATAAACTCTAGTAGGCACTGAGGACGGAGTCTGTCTTGTCCCACGGGTCTCAAATCATGCTCAAATGCTCAAAACTAAATTGTAACCCAGCCAGTGCTTGGTGGTTAAGCATTCACCAGGACGCAGATTGATTGTTGTTCAGAGCACTTGCCCAGGCTGGGGACTTGATCCCCAATAGGGGGCGTGCAGGAGGCAGCCTGTCAATGATCCTCTCTCTTCATTGATGTTTCTGTCTCCCTCTCTGAAATCAATAAAAATAAATTAAAAACAACAACAAATCGTATTGTTTAAGTAACAAATCCAACAAAAATTACTGACATGGTTTGGTAGAGATATTTTGTAAGGATTTTTCCTCTTGTTTATTAGCCATATGCACTTAGTATGGAGATTTAAAATTATTGTTTTTTAAAGTATGTTTTTATTTATTTCAGAGAGGAAGGAAGAGGGAGAGAGAGAACATCAATGAGAAGAGAGAATCATTGATTGGCTGCCTCCTGCATGCTCCTCCTCCTGCTGGGGATTGGGCCCTCAACCTAGGCATTTGCCCCTGACCGGAATTGAACCTGGGACCATTCAGTCAGCAGGCTGACGCTCTACCCACTGAGCCAAACCAGCTGGACAGCCAAAGTTGAAGAAGAAACATGTTTATAATTATTCAGTGATAAACATTTGTTGAGAAAGACAAATAATATAATCGGTTCTCCACAGTTAGTGAAGTTCTGAATTTATGAAGACAGAATAACTAAATTTGAACATAACATATATTTATATATACATATACATATACATATACATATACATATATATATATATCTTTTCTACTGAGAATAAGCTTAGCTATTTGGGGAATCAACCTTTTATAAACCTCTACTTATACATTCTGTAAAAATAGTTTAGTTCAATTTTGGTAGTATTGATTGAATACTTGCTAAGATATTATTGGACACGTAATATGATTGGGTGATTAAAAACTAGATATCATCTCTGCCCTCATATTCTGATTTTGAAGATGAATACATAAATATAATACAAGACCAAATCTAATTAAGAACTTACACATTCCAGAAATAAATGTCTTTGGAAGGTCAGTAAATAAACAGATTAACTGTATCAGGTAGGTTTTCTACAAATTCTCATCACTTTCTTTGGCACAAAGAAGAAAGAAAATAGCTTTTAATCTAAATTATCACTATATACATTTACCAATGAGAATTTTAATTTCAAATGGATAGTAGTTATGGCATTAGAAATGTGAAAACATTTCAGGAGAAGGAATAGAATAGAATATTTCCTTATATACAAACATATTAACCAGAAATAGGACTAATTTATAGATCTCTAAGAGCCATTATATAAGGCCATTCTTCACTTTGCAGTTTATTGTTAAAAGGCTGCAAACTTTCTGTGGTTACTAATCTTGGACCTATTAGTATCTCAGAGATTTTCATTTCTTTTTTTCTAAATGGATTCTTTGGAAAAACAAATTCTGGAATCTTCTATTTTACTTAATTTCTTTGAATTTCAGCTTCTTGTTCTTTTTTTATCTGTGCAAATGCCTTAAAGTCTTCAAACTTCAATTAACTTTCTTTTGTAAGAAAAAAATAACAGTTACTAAAACGTTGTTTTGTTTTTACTAGCCTGCAGTCAGCTGTTAGATGAGGCACAGGTGACCTTATCCTTCCAAGACTGGCTGGCCAGTGTCACAGAACGCATCCATCAAACCATGCACTATCAATTTGATGGTAAGTATTGGTCACCCAACTGGGCTGTTGCTGAAAGTAGGATAAGTTAAAGTAATTGTGCTAGAGTTCTCTATTGTTGTTTTCTTGTTTGTTTTGTTTTTTAAATATTTTTTTTATTGATTTTAGAGAGAGGAAGGGAGAAGATATATTGTAGATGGAAACATCAATGATGAGAGAGAATTATTGCTCGGGTGCTTCCTGCACTCTCCCTACTGGGGATCAAGGCTGCAACCGGGAATCAAATCTTGACCTCATGGTTCAAGGGCCATCACTCAACTACTGAGCAACACTGGCTGGACTAGAGTTCTCTCTGTGTTGTCTTTGTTGGGCATGTGCCCTTGACTGGAATCAAATCTGGGACCCTTCAGTATGCAGGCCGATGCTCTATCCACTGAGCCAAACATGCTAGGGCGAGTTCTCTGTTTTGATAGAAAAAATAACTGGGCCCTGACTGGTTTGGCTCAGTGGATAAAGCATCAGCCTGTGGACTGAAGGGTCCCGGGTTCGATTCCGGTCAAGGGCATATACGTTGGTTGAGGGCACATCCCCAGTGGGGGTATGCAGGAGGCAGCTGATTGTTGTTTCTCTCTCATTGATGTTTCTAGCTCTCCCTCTCCCTTCCTCTCTGTAAAAATCAATAAAATATATTTAAAAAATAATAACAACTGGGCTTGACTTTTTCAAAACCTCAGTTACATTGGGCCACAAAAAGCAGAAATCTACGTGAAAGAAGAAAATACTCACATAATTTAAATGCAGTATCAGCAAAATTAATTTAGAAATGGAAGAGGAAAAATAGAGCAAATAATAAGTAAAGGTAGATATCTTTGATCTTGGGGGTATGATATTTGGTGGTGTTAGCTTGATCTTTGTTCCAAAAAGGCATCTAAAATGTCCTTAAGAGTCTTTCTGTAAGAGATATTCTTTGTTTGTTTATCCACATGATTCTGGATGTTTTCTCTCTGCTAGGGTTAGGTAGCCCCTTGAACACAGTTTTTTAAGAAAAACTCAGAACTCTTTCAACTCCTTCCCTGAACATTCTGTTGACTTTTATTGACCTAGTGTCTTGTAAGCTTCTTTAAAGGTTTGTTAAGTATTTTCAAACATTTTATCTGCCTTGAGATCATATTCAGAGAGAAAAAACTGGTGTTTATTGGATAGTCTCCTTTGTGGTCTTCTTTTTTTAAACTTTGAAATAGTTTTATTGGTTCATAAAGCCTGTGCATATAAAAAAAATCGTAACACTATGCAGTATTTAAATCACAGTCTAATTTTTTTTACCAATTAAAGCTACCCAGAATATACATTTTTTTAAAAAAATCCTACAGAACTTGCCGAAACCGGTTTGGCTCAGTAGATAGAGCATCGGTCTGTGGACTGAAAGGTCCCAGGTTTGATTCCGGTCAAGGGCATGTACATTGGTTGCGGGCACATCCCCGGGAGGGGGTGTGCAGGAGGCAGCTAGTCGATGTCTCTCTCTCATCGATGTTTCTAGCTCTCCATCTCTCTCCCTTCCTCTCTGTAAAAAATCAATAAAATATATATATTTTTTAAAATCCTACTGAACTACCTGGCCAGTTTCGCTCTGTGGTTGAGTGTCGACTCATGAACCAAGAGGTCCCCTGTTCGATTCCTGGTCAGGGCACATGCCTGTTTGCAGGCCCAGTCCCCAATAAGGGGTGTGTAGGAGGCAGCCAACTGATGTCTTTCATCGATGGTTTCTATATCCTCCTCCCTTCCTTTCTCTCTAAAATTAATAAAAAAACATAGTATAAAAAAAATCCTACAGAACTAAATTTTGAAGTGACATTATGATTTAATACTATGACAACATAGATAATTCCTTATAACATTAATTCATTGAACAAAGCTGCCAGATACTTTCATAAGCATAGCCATTGCAAAGTGCTAATGAACAGTTTCAACATTACACTTTTTTTTTTTTTTTCAACATTACACTTTTAGTTGAAGTAACTAGGAGCTCTCAATTTTCTGGCATAAAAATTTGGTCTGTTTTAACTGAATGAGTTTCTTCTTATTTCCTAAAGGCAAACCAGAGCCACTAGTGTTCCACATTCCTCAGTCTTTTTTTGATGCCCTACAACAGAGAATATCTATTGGAAGTACAAAAAAACGGCTTCCCAACTCCACTACAGGTATGGGATTTTTTCTTCAGCAATAGCCACAGATGTCTTCCCTATATTTCCAAAAATAGGGAATTATGTTTGGAAGTATCGTGTGGAATTTTCACAATTAGGACTTCTAGCTGCATGTTGAGAGCATGAAGCCTTAGCCAGTCAGCTCTTGGAATAATGATCTCATTCTTCAGTGCAACCCCATATTTATTCCAGCGCAAGTAAATGGAACAATTCAGAAAGCACAGACTTGGTAAAAGAACAATGAAGTGCAATGAATGTGCCCCCCAAGAAGTTTGATATTTTCTAGATATGAATCTATTTCAACAAAAGCATTATAGACTCCAATCATTATTTGGCTGGCTTCTTGGAGGCATATTACAGTATATGTCAAAAACTAAAACTTGCCCAGCTGGTGTGGCTCTATGGTTGAGTGTTGACCTATTAACCAGGTCATGGGCACATCCTTAGGTTGCAGGTTCAATCCCCAGTAGGGGGTGTGCAGGAGGCAGCTGATCAATGATTCTCTCATCATTGATGTTTCTCTCTCTCTCCCTTTCTCTTCTCTGAAATAAAAAATATATTTAAACACACACACACACACCCCTAAAACTTATTTTTTTGTGACTTCTAATTTTTTTTTTTTAAATATATTTTATTGATTTTTGTACAGAGAGGAAGGGAGAGAGATAGAGAGTTAGAAACATCGATGAGAGAGAGTCATCGATCAGCTGCCTCTTGCACACACCCCCACTGGGGATATGCCCGCAACCAAGGTACATGCCCTTGACTGGAATCAAACCCGGGGCCCTTCAGTCCCCAAGCCGACGCTCTATCCACTGAGCCAAACCGGTCCCGGCCTGACTCCTAATTTTTGATGAAGATTTTAGAGTTATTCTTAGGCTTGGAACACTTTATCATTACATTATTCTGGTACTTATTTCTTGGTTTTACATAATGTCTTTCTATTAAACATCTCAACATACTTATTGGGTAGCTAAAGGAAATAAGGGAGAGAAAAGGAGGAAGAAAGAATTACTCAGTAATGACAGCTAAAAATCAATTCTATTTCTTCAACAAATTTATTTGATGAGCCTGCCAGTGTTTTTCAGTGGTTGAGTGTCGACCTATGAATCAGGAGGTCATGGTTCAATTCCTTGGTCAGGGCACATGCCTGGGTTGTAGGCTCGATCCCTGGTAGGGGTTGTGCAGGAAGCAGCTAAACAATTATTTTCTCTCATCATTGATGTTCCTATCTCTCTCTCCCTCTCTGAAATTAGTAAAAAAAATTGTTATTTGATTATATAATACCCTGTTTCCCCAAAAATAAGACAGTGTCTTATATTAATTTTTGCTCCCAAAGATGCGCAAGGTCTTATTTTCAGGGAATGTCTTATTTTTCCATGAAGAAGAATATGGTACACATTTATTGTTAAATGAAAATAAAGGAAATTTATTACCTGTATACGGTACGATAGTATGGTAGTTGTCAACACAAACCAGACAAACTGTGAATCCTACAATATCAAGAATTTACTCATTTATTCAATGACAATCATGTCATCATTTTCTGGAACATCATCATAACAATCCAATTCCTGAATTTCCTGGTGAATTTCTTGACTCCATTTCTTTCAGAATCAGTGGACCAAATCTCTCATGTTTAGCAATAGCATTCTGAGACAGAGCCTTGGGGGGGCCTTATTTTCGGGGGGATGCCTTATATTTCATTCAGAAGGAAACCTGTAAGTAGGTCTTATTTTCGGAGGATGTCTTATTTTCGGGGAAACACGATAGGGACTGTTTGAAGTTTAATTCTGTATTTGAATGATGCAAGCTGTGAATCACTGTGTTTAGAGCTATGAAAATCTTTGTCTTCACAGCTTGTCTTCCTGACCTTTCAAGCAAGGTTAATTCTTTCTTCCATTTTAAACTTTAGGCCTAATACATTTGTTTTAACTCACCCCTTAGCTAGTTTTGCAGACATTCAGTGGAACCCCTTTATAATCCTGCAGGTAGGGCAGTGGATTGGCAATCATGTGAGCAGGCCTAAACTCCATGCAATTAAAATTTTAAGGACTATAATTTGAACTCTGATGATATATCTAAATTTGTAAGAGGTGTAAGAATTTTTTTATAATGGAGTCTGCATATAGTTTTACAAAAAAAAACAAAAAAAAAACAAGTTTCTAAGGTAACAGAAATAAGTAGCATCTTGAAGCATCAGAGACTTCATATAGTAGAAATTTAAAAATATATATATATATATTTTATTGATTTTTTACAGAGAGGAAGAAAGAGAGATAGAGAGTTAGAAACATCGATGAGAGAGAATCATTGATCAGCTGCCTCTTGCACCCCCCCACTGGGGATGTGCCCGCAACCAAGGTACATGCCCCTGACTGGAATCGAACCTGGGACCCTTCAGTCTGCAGGTCGACGCTCTATCCACTGAGCCAAACCAGTCTCGGCTAGTAGAAATTTTTATCACTTGATTTATCACATTTATGTCAAACCCTGTTATATATTTGCCTCTAAAATTTCCTTCTGGAATTTTCTGAGATTCTGTAAGGAAAGAATAATACTGCACTGAATTTTCTAGAAAGTGGGTAACAAATAGGGAAAGAGAATGTTATGTTTTGGTAGACTAATTTTGTTCTCTTTTTACATTGAAGCTTTTGTTCGAAAAGATGCCCTGCCATTGGGAACCTTTTCCAAGTATACCTGGCATATCACTAATATCCTGCAAGTTAAACAAATCTTAGATACCCCTGAGGTAAGAGTTTATTTCTATAATAGTGGGAGGGCAGAGAGGAGAAGAGAAGGAAGCAAGTTCGGGAAGTATGTTTGTACCAATTCCTTGAGTTACAGACATCAAAAAGAATTCTGTTTTTCATATTTAGATTATTCAATATAACATAGACACCCACAACTGAAACCTGTTCATGTTGGCCAATGTCACCCCAATAAATTTAATAAACAAAAGATTTTAAAAAGAGATTATTCAGAAATATTCATGGCTTTATAGTGCTGACTCTAATTTTAATAGGTATTCCCTAGAGCCCAAAAAGGTATCTTAAATTAGAGTATTCTTTTTCTTTGCCTTTGGGATCAGAAAGCAGGAATGATTTTTCCTATGTATTAAATAATGATCTATCTATGGTTAGCCCTAAATTAACTAAAAAATATGTAAATAGCCGGGACCGGTTTGGCTCAATGGATAGAGCGTCGGCTTGGGGACTGAAGGGTCCCGGGTTCGATTCCGGTGAAGGGCATGTACCTTGGTTGCAGGCATATCCCCGGTAGGGGGTGTGCAAGAGGCAGCTGATCTATGACTCTCTCATCAATGTTTCTAACTCTATCTCTCTCCCTTCCTCTCTGTATAAAATCAATAAAATATTTAAAAAAAAATAAGTAAATAATTTGGGACTTCACACCATTTGTGAAATTAATGGGCTAGCACAATTAATTGCTCCTCCCTAAACTGCAATTTAGTTCTCATTAGAAAAATGACCCTCAGTTTGTATTCTTTTTCTCAAGGGAAAGATATTTTAAAACATTTCTGTCCAGCAGACCCTGAAAATGTGAGGGTTTTCCTTTCTTACAATAATGGAATATTGTAGAAAAATCAGTATAATGTGATTTGATGTGTTAAGAGAAGCTTATTTTCAAGATATTGTTATGTTCAGAAGAAGAATAAGTTGCTTGGTAGCTGTTATGTTCAGAAGAATCAAAGGCCTAGTATGTTAGCACTAAAGACATTTGAGGAACTTCCTTAAATGCAAGATATCACAGAGGCAGCTTCTATCCTGGAATAAGTGGTATTTAGGGAGGCACTGTGCAACCCAAAGCAAAGTGAAGTGAGGGAAAAGAGCTAATGATCATTGAGCTTCTATCTGTTGGGCGTTATTTACCTGTATCACCTCATTCATGTATTTTGCAGATGAGAAACAGGCTATGAGATGCTCACCCTGCTGTTTAGTGGCAAAGACAAAATTCAGTTCAAGTTCTGTCTGGCTCAGTCCCAAGGATGGTGTGAAGCACACAGGATGGTGAGGTCAGCTGTAGGTGCTATCAATAGAGTTTTTAGGAGAATGTTCTAGCAGATAAGCAGGGGAAGGGAAAAAAAACAAATTTAGAGCAGGTCTATGCCAGTAGTGGTCCTGTAGACATGAAGATGATATTGGGGTTCATATTAAAGTTATAGAGAAAAAAGGAAAGCCAAGATATGAATGGTATAAGGAAAACAAGGCAGATTTGTTGACAGGATTTAATTGAAAATGCAATGGGAAATTTTAATTAATTTGGTTGTGCTTATTGAGGAACAGTGAATACATAAACAATCTTTTCTCATCCAAGTGTTTGTCTATTTTGAAAGTTTTTCTTTCTCACCTTTCTTGGTATTGTCTCCATGTCCAGATGCCCTTGGAAATTACCCGAAGTTTTATCCAGAACCGGGATGGGACGTATGAGCTGTTTAAATGCCCTAAAGTGGAAGTAGAGAGCATAGCAGAAACCTATGGTCGTATAGAAAAACAACCAGTGCTGCGACCCTTGGAACTAAAAACTTTTCTCAAAGTTGGTAAGTGATTGGTGGTTTCAATAGTGCATCTTCCTGTGAAGGTCAACTATGTGCAATACATTGTCCTAGACTTTGGATCTTGACCTTAAAGAAGGCACATTAACCCATCTTATAAATATAATCGTGAGATAGGGTATTTTGTTTCATTTGTGCCAGGGCTTTAGAAATAAAATTATAGAATAAGTATTCATGGGGGGAAGGGAAGCAATGGTAAGATATGTACACATATAATGCCTTAATAAAAAAATGAAAAAAAGTAATGAGTATTTAATATAGAGAAATCATAGATTTTATAAAGAAGAAAAATAACCACCTGTAATCACACCCACCAAAAACAGCATCACCATTAAGATTTTGGTAAAACCTTTCCAGACTCTTTTCTGTACGAAGTGTTTCTAAAACATGGGATCATACCTCTTTTTCCTTAAAAATAGTGTCCCCTTGCCAAAACCGGTTTGGCTCAGTGGATAGAGCATCGGCCTGCAGATTGAAAGGTCCCAGGTTCGATTCCGGTCAAGGGCATGTACCTTGGTTGCGGGCACATCCCCTGTGGGGGTTGTGCAGGAGGCGGCTGATCGATGATTCTCTCTCATTGATATTTCTGGCCCTTTATCCCTCTCCCTTCTTCTCTGTAAAAAAGTCAATAAAATATATTTTAAAAAATACAGTATCCCCCCAAAAATGTATACATACTTGGAATAATTATTAATTCCAATCAGTTAAATATGAAAAGAAACAGAACTGTCAGCTGTTTAAAGTGTGTATACATTTTTGGGACACTCTATATGTGTAGGAATATAGTCACAAGAATTTGACAAAATAATTATAATGTCTAAATTTCTCCTAAAAGAATAAGTACACAATTAGGTAAGTGAATGAGGCCTGCTTGATAGATGATAATTTAAGGTAATTTAAATTATGGCTGGCATTCATTCATTCATTCTTCATTCAACAAGTCTTTATTGAGTGCCTATTATGAACCAGGCACCATGCAATACTGGGGTACAGTGATGAACAAAAGTGATATAGTTTACTGTCTTGGAAAAGATGATAGTCTAATCATTGGATAGAGAGGTGAATATTAGATGGCTAGAAGTATAGGCTCTGGAGTCCAAAATTGCCCAAAGTTAAAGTCAGGTCCACCTACTAGTTGTGTAACTAAGCAGGAAGACTTCATCTATCCTCACCTCAGTTTATTCACCTATAAATAGGGAATCATAGAATCTGTCTCTTAGTGAGTTGCTGAGCATTACATTAATGCATTTTAAATCACTTAAGATAATACCTGGCACAGCTTTTTCCTGTGAGAGCCGTCGGGTAGAGAGGAGCGTGGCCCTCTCCTCTCTCCGCCATGGCGTGTGCTCGTCCACTGATATCCGTGTACTCTGAAAAGGGGGAAACATCTGGCAAAAATGTCACTTTGCCTGCTGTGTTCAAGGCTCCCATTCGACCAGATATTGTGAACTTCGTTCACACCAACTTGCACAAAAACAATAGACAGCCCTATGCTGTCAGTGAATTGGCAGGTCATCAAACCAGTGCAGAGTCCTGGGGTACTGGCAGAGCTGTGGCTCGAATTCCCAGAGTCCGAGGTGGTGGAACTCATCGCTCTGGCCAGGGTGCTTTTGGAAATATGTGTCGTGGGGGCCGCATGTTTGCACCAACCAAAACCTGGCGCCGTTGGCACCGCAGAGTAAACATAACACAGAAACGATATGCCATCTGCTCTGCCCTCGCCGCCTCAGCCTTACCAGCACTGGTCATGTCTAAAGGTCACCGTATTGAGGAAGTTCCTGAACTTCCTTTGGTGGTTGAAGATAAAGTTGAAGGCTACGAGAAGACCAAGGAGGCTGTTTTGCTTCTTAAGAGACTTAAGGCCTGGAATGATATAAAAAAGGTCTATGCCCCTCAGCGAATGAGGGCTGGCAAGGGCAAAATGAGAAACCGACATCGTATCCAGCGCAGGGGACCTTGTATCATCTATAACGAGGACAACGGTATCATCATAGCCTTCAGAAACATCCTGGAATTACTCTGCTTAACGTAAGCAAACTGAACATTCTGAAACTCGCACCTGGAGGGCATGTGGGCCTTCTGCATTTGGACTGAAGGTGCTTTCCGCAAATGAGATGAGCTGTATGGCCCTTCGCGTAGAGCTGCCTCCCTCAAGAGTAACTACAGCCTTCCCATGTGCAGGATGCTCAGTACAGACCTGAGCAGAATCTGGAAAAGCCCGGAGATCCAAAGGCCCTGCGTGCACCACGCGAGAAGATTCACCGCAGAGTCCTGAGGAAGAATCCACTGAAGAACCTGAGAATCATGTTGAAGCTGAACCCATATGCAAACACCATGCGCCGAAACACTATTCTTCGTCAGGCCAAGAACCACAAGCCTCGGCCTGATAAAGCAGCAGCAGCACTAGAAGCCAAGTCAGATGAGAAGCCTGTGGTGGGAAGAAAGGAAAGAAGGCTGTGGGCCCTAAGAAGCAGAAGCCTTTGGTGGGGAGAAAGGCTGCAGCTACCAAGGAACCAGCAGCTGAGAAGAAGCCCGCAGAAAAGAAACCCACCGCAGAGGAAAAGAAGCCCGTGGCATAAACTTAAATTGTTTATTCCAGAACGGTCAAGTCACTTTACTTTAGACAGCTAATTTTGAATAAAAATATGATCAAAGGCAAAAAAAAAAAAGATAATACCTGGCACAGTAGGTGCTTATTAAGTGCTACTTGTTATAGTTGTCATTATTATTAAATTACTAGAGGCCTGATGCACAAAATTTGTGCAAGAGTAGGTAGGCCTTCCTCCCCCAACTGCTGGCACCGGCTTCCCTCTGGCATTCAGGATCTGGGCTTCCCTCACAGCCCCAGCTTTGTCCGGAAGGACATCCGGTCTAATCAGCATATTGTGCTTTTATTATTATAGAATATACAAATATGTTAGTATTTACATAGTACTATAAAAACATTTTTTAAAAATATATTTTATTGATTTTTTACAGAGAGGAAGAAAGAGGGATAGAGAGCTAGAAATGTCGATGAGAGAGAAACATCGACCAGCCGCCTCTTGCACAACCCCCACCGGGGATGTGCCCGCAACTAATGTACATGCCCTTGATCGGAATCGAACCTGGGACCTTTCAGTCCGCAGACCGACGCTCTACCACTGAGCCAAACTGGCTTCAGCTATAAAAAATATTTTTATTGATTTCAGAGAGAGAGGAAGAGGGGGAGAGAGAGAGAGAAGCATTAGTGGTGAGAGAGACTCATTGATTGGCTGTGGACATCAAGCCTGCAACCCAGGCATGTGCCTTTTACTAGAATCGAACCTAAGACCCTTCAATCCACAGGCTGATGCTCTATCCACTGAGCCAATCCGGTTAAGGCTATAAAAATTTTTTTATTTAATATAAAAATTATTTTATTAAAAATAGACAAAGAGCTTGGCTAGTGTGGCTCAGTGGTTGAGCATCAACCTATGAACCAGGAGATCATAGTTCAATTCCCGGTCATAACACATGCCCAGATTTCAGGCATGCAGGAGGCAGCTAATCAATGATTCTCTCTTATCATTGATGTTTCTATCTTTCTCTTGCTCTCTCCCTCTCTGAAATGGATAAAAAATATACTTTTAAAAATAAACAAAGAACCCATAATTATCACTAATCAATTATATGAATTTGAGCTAGCAGAGATATTACTTATTTAAAGTCTTACATAGCTTTAAAATGAATCATGTAAAGTTTTTTTTTAAAATATATTTTATTGATTTTTTACAGAGAGGAAGGGAGAGGGATAGAGAGTTAGAAACATCAATGAGAGAGAAACATCAGCTGCCTCCTGCACACCCGCTACCAGGGATGTGCCCACAACCAATGTACATGCCCTTGACCAGAATTGAACCTGGGACCTTTCAGACCGCAGACAGGTGCTCTACACTGAGCCAAACCGGTTTCGGCTATTTTTTTTTTTTTAATATGTTTTTATTTTATTTCAAAGTATCAACCTTGAACAAAGTCATATATTTCTCCGGCAAAATGGGTTTATTTAGAAACAGCAAAGTATTGCAGTTCAGGACCTGCAAAACCATGTGCAAGTTCAGAGAACAAAAGGAGGAACTCTTCTTTCATAGAGGAAATGGGGCTGTTTAAAGGAGATTGTTAGAAACAATGAGTTTTTTGGAGAAAATGGGGAGTTCAAAGTATAATGACTTTATATTTATTTCAGAGAGGAAGGGAGTGGGGGAGAGAGAAACATCAGTGATGAGAGAAAATTATTGATTGGCTGCCTCCTGCAGGCCCCACACTGGGAATTGAGCCTATAACCTGATCATGTGCCTTAACCAGGAATCAAACCATGACCTCCTGGTTCATAGGTTGACTCTCAACCACTGAGCTATGCTGGCTGGGCTTTTTAAACATTTGATTTTAGAGAGAGTAAGGGAGAGAGTTGCCTTTTGTATGCTCCCTGACCAGGAAATGAACTTACCACCTTTTGGTGTATGGGACAATGTTCCATCCAATTAAACCACCCTGTCAGGCCTTTTTTTTTTTTTTTCTAGTCTCCCTTTTAATCTCATCCAGCTGTCCTTTCCTCTCAGTCTGGGCTCGCCTTATGATTCTTTTGGCCCTTTTTCTTATATCTCGGTCTTATTTTATTCAAGGATGCTAGACAGTTCCCTGAAATTTTCTTTTGAATAGATATAGTAATTCCTCTTACTTTCCCTTGATTCTTGTTGTTTTTCCTTGTTATTTTTTTCTCATATAGCTTTTTTTTTTAAAACATAGCTTTTTTTTAATTTCTTTTTTAATATTTTATTTTTTACAGAGAGGAAGGGAGCGAGATAGAGAGCTAGAAACGTCGATGAGAAACATCGACCAGCTGCCTCTTGCACACCCCCTACCGGGGATGTGCCTGCAACCAATGTACATGCCCTAGACCAGAATCGAACCTGGGACCTTTCAGTCCGCAGACCGACTCTCTACCACTGAGCCAAACGGTTTTGGCTTATATAGCTTTTTAAAAAACTAACTTTTCTTTATCTTTTTTTACTCCCGAACAGCGTGAGATCTGTCCAGACTCAAAATTAGAAATTATACTAATTCGTTGTTTTTTTGTTTGTTTTTGTTTGTTTTTGTCTTCAGGCAACACTTCCCCAGATCAAAAGGAGCCAACCCCTTTCATCATTGAATGGATTCCAGATATCCTTCCTCAGTCCAAGATTGGAGAGCTGCGGATCAAGTTTGAGTATGGTCACCACCGGAATGGGCATGTGGCGGAGTACCAAGACCAGCGTCCCCCTCTGGACCAGCCCTTGGAACTGGCCCCTCTGACCACCATCACTTTCCCTTGAGGCAAAACAGTGGAGTGTTTTGCTGCTAAATTTGCACATCCCTATCCCTTGACAAGTTTAAATACCAGTTAGGTTCTTTGTGAACTGCTTTTAGCTAAGATGCAATTTCTTACCACATCCAACTGGATTCTGTTGAAGAAAAACTCTGTAAATGGCCTTTTTGGTGCTGCTCTGTATAGTCCTCATTATAGATGGGGTGATATTTCTGTTTAGAATGTTTAAAGGAACAAAAAGAAAACTAGCGCATTTTCTTTCTTAAAAGATTCACCTTTATAGTTTGTCTCAACCTTTGAAATAGTTAACACCCCACCGTACACTAACAATGTGGAAACGTTAATAACATCCTGGTTAGGAAGAACGTTAAGGACCATTCTGGCAGAGCTCCAGTCATGCCCTTTTATTCTGTTATCAAATAAAGCACAGTGTCTTAGTTTTTCTAAATTATACCTCATGTTGGCCTGATTTTAAAATTATACACCGTTGAGATGAATTTAGGTTACAGTGAAATAGGAAAAAGATGTCCAGGTATCAAGGGAATATTGACAAATCAAACTAATGCTTGTATTTACTTCCTTTCTGAGTTCATAAATCACAGAATGGAGATATGAAAGACAGAAGTGGAAGCCTGTTTTCAAGGAGAAAAGGGAATGAACATTTCCTATATAACTACTATGTGCCAGATACTTTTATTTGCATTCTTGCCTAATTACTTTCCTCATTTAGTCTTCATTCTTCTTCTAGGCCCAGCAATCCCAGTCACATAAGTCCACCCCATCTTTCACTGATTCCTATGTCTGTCTATCTGTCAATAACCTGCCCATTCCTCTAGCCTACATGTGCATACATATGCATGCACACACATCACACACACCAGCCCAAGCTACTTAACAGATTGCAAACTGTGTATATGATAGAACCTGACACTGTTCTGTCAGTGCCCAGTTCTATGTCAGAAAGAGCCCAGAACTTTCCTCCACGAGAACCCAGGGAAAGACCACTCTATTTGCTAAAAGTGAGGAAATGGGCAGGGGCTGCCTTCCTCTAGTCCTCTGAGTGCACTGGACCCTCTCAATCACAAGATACAGACAACACACACACACAAAAACCCCACAAAGAACAGCTCTGTGTTTAGTGAATTTCCCTAAGATGGACCTGCCTACTTCAACCTATTTTTTTTTCTTATTTTCTCCCTGATTCTGAGTTCCTAGTTTTCCTCCTTTGCATTTTGTGGTATTTTCTAATATTTCTAATTTGATATTCTTGTTAAATCCCCTTCCAGACTTTGTTCCCTGTCTGCCTGCCTTCCCATCTTCCAGATCTTACTACCATCCCACCTGCTTCATCAAGGGAATAGAATGACTTGTTTTTTACAACAGTTCTTTAATGTGCATAGGAATCACCCAGGAATTTAGTAAGAACACATATTCTGATTCAGAAGTTCTAGAGTGGGGTCCAAGGTTATCTATTTGTATCATCAAGCTGGATGCAGAAAGTGCTGAATTGTAGAGACACTGCTAGACTGACCACCTTTCATGCCACCAATGGGGGCAGGACTGGAGGTCAATGGCAGCAAACAGTTGCTCTTGCATGTGGCTTTAGGTCTAGTTAGCACATAGCTAGGTGTTTCAATGCAGTGTATTAGTGTTAGCTGCTTTATGGCATGCTCCCATAAAGCTGCTCCTACTGATGGAGGGGCACTGGTCTTGCTCCTCCAATCTAGTTCTAACTCCACAGCCCCAGAAGTAGACAGTGGGTATATAACCATATAACTTCCTGCGGTTTTTCTGCCTTCTCCCTAGCACCACATTTTCCATTGCCCTCTCCAGGAACCCACCATTCTAAAGTTTCAGATTTGAAGCCCTGAGTTCAAACCCCCACTCTGGCACCTGTTTAACCCTCTGAGCCTGGATCATGTGCATAGTAAATAGGATACTGACTGAAAAACGCTCATTAAATAAGTAACCATTACACTTTTGCCTATTATTTGCACTTCTTCCTCTCTTTTGTGTTTTTCTAACTTAGCTGTGAGGCTGTATTGGTGCTTTGTCCATCCTTGAGAATTATTTTTAAAAATATATTTTTATTGGTTTCAGAGAGGAAGGGAGAGGGAGATGGGAACATCAATGAAAAGAATCATTGACTGGCTATCTCAACCCTTAACTGTACCCTTCAGTCTGCAAGCCAACGCTCTATCCATTGAGCCAAACCAGGTAGGATAATCCTTGAGAATTTTTGTACCTAATACCACTGTTATACAGCAAGATCGCTATATATATATATATATATATATATATATATATATATATATATATATATATATATATATATATATATATATATATATATATATATATATATATATATGCTGGTTTTCATTTTATCTCCTCAAATTTCCTATAATGAACATTTACTTTGGTCAATTCGAAAAATGGCAAGGTTACAACCACAAAACAAGGGGCATAAAAATCAAACTTCCGTACTGAAAGGAGGAAAACAAGACGGGGACCGCGGCGGCTGGGAGGCGGTCACGCGGCCATGGCCTCTCGCCTCCGCGAGATGACGTCAGTCACGTCCTCCAGCCCGCGCCGCCGCTCGCGGCCAGTGTGACCCCTCTCCCTCCACCAGGCGGCGCCGCTGGGCGTTCTGCGGTCGAGGCTCCGGCGCAGCCGCACTGGCTCCCCCCGACACGTCCCCACCTTCGCGTCTTTTCTGGAGAGCGCGGGAAGGCGAGTGCTAGGGCGGTGACGACACCGGGGTTCCCCGCGCGGCTGGCGGGGCGGGGCCGCGTACGTGGCGCACGAGGGGAGGAGGAAGGAAGGGGGGTGTGGAGCGCAGGACCCCGCTGGGCCTGACGGGGCTGCGTCCGCTCCGCGGCCCGCCTCGTGACCCACTGCGGGGCCGAGCCCGGGCCCCGCTGCGGGGAAGGTGCAGACGAGGCGGGTCTCGGCGGGGACGGGCGCCGGCGGCGGGGCGCAAGGCTCTCCCGAGGTCGTGGGCCGGCATGCCGGTCCGCCCCCAGGACAGCTCGCCTTTAGGTTCGCTTTTAGGCTGGGCACCGACTTCTGACGCCCTCATGCGGGTGGGACCGGTCCTGGAATCTAACTCGCGGGCCCTCCGGGACAGCGGAGCACGTGGGGCCGGGCCGGGCCGCACCCGACCCCATTTTCCTGACGGCGCGGCTCTGCGGGCCGAGGCGCCGCGCTCCGGGCCCAAGCCCCGCCCCGCGGTGACGTCATTCCGCTGTCGGGGGCGAGCACCGGCCGGTCCCCGGTGGGTGGGGAGAAGAGAGCACGTGGGCGCCAGGAGGAACCCGGGCTTTGACCTCTGGGGCTGAGCCCACTGCATTTTGTTTTCCGTTTGCGAGTCAGTCACTGTTTCTGAGCCCCGGTTTTCTCCTTTAAAATAGAAGTTAGTAGCATTCACTTTACGGATTGATTAGTCTGGGCTTAGCACACAGTAGGCGGTTGGTTAAAAAAACATAAAAATTAACTTGTCCACTTTTCTTTTAAAAATATATATTTTATTGATTTTTTTTACAGAGAGGAAGAGAAAGGGATAGAGAGCTAGAAACATCAATGAGAGAGAAGCATCAATCAGCTGCCTCTTGCACACCCCCCTCGAGGGACGTGCCCGCAACCAAAGTACATGCCCCTGACCAGAATCGAACCCAGGACCCTTCAGTCCTCTATCCACTGAGCCAAACCGGTTCCGGCAACTTGTCCACTTTTCCCTACTAGGTCCTTAGAGCCGGTTTGCAGTAGCACTAATCTCTGAGTAATCCTTAGAACAAAAGACTGTGTGGTTCCAGGTAGTGATTTCTAATCGAAGTTTCCACAACCAGCTCGGTGGCTTTGGAAGAAAAAAGTGGCGAGTGGCTGGTCCATGACCTGATGAGTTGAACCTGGGCCTGCTCAGAATTTAGGGAGGGGTTATTCTCTGGGCCCTAGCACCTGTGAAACTAATGGTAAATTTCTGGCTGGGAGCCCAGTCTAGGTTACACTCTGTCTTGGGGCACCCTTCAGTTATCTTTATCCTCTTGCTGCCCTTTCTCAGAATCTTGCACCTCATATTGCATTGCTATGGCCAAGTCATATTTCCTGGGGAGAAGCTAGCCGCCAGCTGCTATATGAAGTTGATCTAACAGAGTAAACAATAAAAGACTACCTCCTGGTAGGGAAAAAGTTAATGTATTACAAAGTGCTTATTTAGATGTGTCAAGAACAGTATTAGATATTTCGCTCAAGTTATTATCTCATTTGATTCCCACATCTAATCCTGTGAGCAAGGTGGACTTAACTCTATATAGAGGAGGAAATTGTGGTTCAGCAGATAAAATAAAGGCCTCACAGCAAGGATATGAGAGTGCTCTTGGAGGCCATGGTAAAGTTCGAGTTAGTACCTAGTCAGCCCTTCCCAACAGTACTAGATGCTGAAGTCCATCCTAGAGGGTATAAGTGAAGGCTTCCCTCATGTTCCCATGCCTTTGGCCACTTCTAACATTTTTATCAAGGCAAAACCAGGTTAAGTGACACATCAAGGGCAGCATTTGAAGCTCAAGAATCACTGCCTGTAAGAAAGCTATTACCATAAGAAACATCCAAAGCTGCAGAGAGTTTTTGTGAGTTTGAGTCAAATTGATGACATATGCTGGGGAGTGAGATCTCAAATTCTCCAAAGAATAATAGTTTGCACTTCTTTTATGCATTTAAAATTGAAGCAGGAATGCAAGGAAAATTAGATGAGCATGGGAGAAAGCAAAACGCATTGGATTAGGACATTACGTGCTTTCTTAAGGGTGGTTATGTCTTGAGTATTACTTATGGCATCTCAGAGGTGTGTATAAGAACAGTGAGCAAGGCTTGCTTTAAAAGTTTTCACTAAAGTTATATACCCACCATGACCTGCCCAGTCAGGAATTTATGGCTTATTACAGCATCCGTTCCTCATCCACAGGGGAAGAAGGAGGGGGAGCAGAGGCAGGAAGCCAGTTTTGCCAAGGAAATGCTACCCTTGTTTTAATGTTAACCTTCCTGTGAGATTACCATGGAAAACTAAAGGCTAATGCCCCAGAGAAGAAGGGTAGGATTTGCCAAGTAGATTGGATTTTAGTAGGTAGAGATGTCAGTATGGAGAAAAAATACCCCCTGCCACTACAGTGAAGTTCCCCTCTAGAGATGATGTAAAATATATTGTCATCTGATCTCTTAGCTGTTAAGCCAAAGGAAAAACGTTGTAGCAAGAGAGAAGTGGTAGGCCCTGGAGAAAAGGAAGGAAAAATCAACTGTTCAGGCAACGATTTTTTTATTTAACATATATTGAGTATATATGCCAGGCACTGAGCTGGCTCCGGAGGATACAGTAATGAACAAAACGAACAAAAGCCCTGTTTTCAAAAGTTTGCATTTTAGTAAGGAGAGAGAGAAAGACTATGAAAGGAAGGAAGGAGGAAGAAAAAACTATATAGTATGTCAGATATGCTCTGGAGATAAAGTAAAATGAAGGGTGGGAGGATAGCTGAGGTGTTTTTTCTCCCATTTTTAAATGAATCATGTGCAAGTTAATATAAAAGTAAAATTATCGATCCACATATGCCCAAGTTGCAGATCAATCCCCAGTAGTAGGCATGCAGGAGGCAGCTGATCAATGATTCTCATTATTGATGTTTCTCTCTCTCTTCCTTCCTTTCTGAAATCAATAAATATATATATATATATTTTTTTTTTTAAAGTAGAACCTTGCCGGGACCAGTTTGGTTCAGTGGATAGAGCATCGGCCTGCGGACTGAAAGGTCCCGGGTTTGATTCCGGGCAGGGGCATGTACCTTGGTTGTGTGCACATCCCTGGTGGAGGGTGTGCAGGAGGCAGCTGATCGATGGTTCTCTCTCATTGATGTTTCTAACTCTCTATCCCTCTCTTTCCTCTCTGTGAAAAATCAATAAAATATATTTAAAAATAAATAAATAAAAATAAAAAGTAGAACCTTCCAGCTCCTTTTCCTGTCCAGGGTGTAGGAAGGCAGGCCTTGAGACAGGACTGGGGCTGCCTATGGAATCGAGGAGACCACATGTATTCCTCAGGAGGTGCCATGTTCATAGATACATGAGGAGACTGGAGATAGTAAAGTTGAGGGAGGGATTTCAACTTGCCCACTTTATCCTCCACATCATTATTTTCTGAACCAAGAGTCTCAGAACTATGTTTATCATTCTCCTTCTTGGTGCCAGAGATGAAATTGGGACACAAAAATATTAACAGTCTTGCCCTAACCGGTTTGGCTCAGTGGATAGAGCGTCGGCCTTCAGACGGAGAGGTCCCAGGCTCGGTTCCGATCAAGGACATGTACCTTGGTTGCAGGCACATCCCTAGTGGGAGGTGTGCAGGAGACAGCTGGTCTATGTTTCTCTCTCATCAATGTTTCTAACTATCCCTCTCCCTTCCTCTCTATAAAAAATCAATAAAACATTAAAAAAAATATTAACAGTCTGAACACATTTTGATGGCTTATGGGTATAATAGGACAGAATGGTATAAGGAAGTAGATGTTTGAAGTTGAGGAGAGAAAGATCAAATGTGGAACAGTATTAATACTAGTGTTAAAAAAGAATACCTATTGGAACAAGGCCAAGAAATGTACAACAGCTGCAGAAGTCTGCACTGACCTGCAAGGTGGGGTCCAAATTCTCTTTGAAGCTGGGGAAATGGGAATGTGCCTTGTAGCTGAAATTGGTCCGGTGAGTTACAACTCCTGGCTTTACCTGCCACCCATCTGCTCCTCTGTTAATAAGATCGGGGAATTCCTAATAGAAGGGGTAATGGGACTTGTGTTCTTGGCTCTTTCTGATGCTCTATAGCTCTGTCCTTGGGCAAGTCTCTGTACCTCTTGGAGTTCTGGCTTTTGCTTCTGCACAAGAAGGACTTGAATTAACCTCTGTTGTCCCTCAGACATTCTGCAAAGAAAGAAAGATGGGGGCTTCTTTACCAGCCCAACCTGTTGGCAAGGAAGTTGGTCACCTACAGTAGTTTGGTGTCATCCTTTTTTGAATTATGTTGTATTTTATGCTTCTTCTGCACAGAAGAGGCAGTGGGAATAGCACAAAAGTTCTGTGGGGACCTGAGAAGTGGCATC